>NC_143214.1:6787406-7427906 GCF_030267445.1 Bombyx mandarina
GGATGATATATTGATAATTATTAGCTTGGAAATGCTATGGGCTGAAGGAAAGCCGCCCGGTGTATTTGTGACAGCGATGTGACTTGGCTGGGTTCAACCTCCACAGCAGGAGGAAGTTTTTCTAAGTATTAAGTTAACTAAGGCTTCAAATATGAAGGATCGATAATATCGTTTTATAAATTTGAACCCTGGATTTTTTTAATCCAATGTATATCAATAACTATTTAACACCATTCAATTTAATATGGCGTGAGTTTTTCCCACCCAAGTATAGCAAATAATTAAAACTAATACTTCACTATTTGTTCTCCTCAAAAATATAAATTAAAGATACAATGCAATTGAAATTACAACTTCACGGTGTTCGTTCACGGCGTTGCCTTGCATGTGCTCCGGAAAGATGTTAACAACGTACACAATAAAACATAATCGAAACGATGCAAAAAAAAACCATTCGATAAATAAATACCACGGTATACTGATAATATTGTTTTTAAACTAGTTAAGCCTCGTGAAATGATTTTGTGGGACTTCACGGAAGAATTATGACACTTGACGTTTTAAAAGCACTAGATTTTGAGGGCGGGGCGTCGCAAGGATGCTGTTATGAAAACACTCGTTTTCTGCTGTTCCGTTGTAAAGGGGTGCGACACCCCAACCCTCTCTAGCGGTAACGACCTCGAGCTGCCTTTATCTATAGCTCTCAGTTTAAACACTATACTGTTATACTTTTAATTTTAAACATGACTAAAGACTTTTTAGGAAAATCCAAACGAATTTTTTTTTCGATTACTTTTTAACCGAATATATGAATACTAATTTATTTATTGGTGTTTTTTTTTAATATTACGTAGTATGTATGATAAAAATGCTACTTACTCACGTTACATGGATAGCGTGAATAATTTGCCGCTGTACATATAGGTATTTAATATAAAACAACTGCGTCAAAACATGCTTTAATTGCTAGGAAATAGTATATGTAGTGGTCGTTATAATAAGTAAACAATGTGCGCAGTACGGCGAGACTGGAAACAAGTTTCCCTTACAAACGACGCTGTAGCGGGAAAATGTGGAAACGTGAAAAACGCGCGCATAGGGGTGGCAGCGGGGCAGCCATTCCGTGGATGAACGCGCGGCCGCGCGCCGCCTAAATCGATACGTCTCCGTTTTTACACTTCCAAATCGAATATTATTTAAGAAAAAAAATCTACGTACGTACTATAATATATTTTTTTTAATAAATGAATGTAGATTCGCGTATTGTCACATTTATTGTCGTTTTCATTAAAGTGCCAATGCCGTAAATGAGTGCGACGCAGATTGTTTTATGATGGAGTAGGTGAGTGTAACAATTATTGGCACCTTTTGATGACCTACTTAGCATCGTACCGGTTCCGATGTACTCATACATATTAGTTCTTTTAATTCATATCAGATATCAAGACATGAATTGCTTGTTAGCCAATTTGTGATTTATTTTAGATTATCATTGGTCAGGATAATTTTTCACTTAAATTCCATTACTTAGTACTTAGTCTAATTTAGATTTGTGAAAATGTCACATGTTATTCGTTAATTTAATGTTAGTGACAGAAATGGTAAAACATCTTATTATTGCGTAGATGAGATACACGAAATATTTAAACTATAAAAAACGTTATTACAAAATGAAAAAATGAAACAATTAACAGTACCTATTTATATGCCGGTGTAATAATTTATAATCAGCGACATAACCTCATGAAAATTACAATTCATTTTCAAATATGTATATTATTCTATTCTGTGATTATTTTTACGAAGGATAAAGATAAAGTTTGCGTTCATTGTAAATTACGAATATAGATAAAATTTGAATCGAATTTTATCCCGGTAAAGTGAAAATAGGTTAGAATACTCAAGTGTCATTGACCGTAGCTTGGAGAGGTACCCCAAATTTCAGTCAACACTCGCCAAATACATTGAGGGGGAAAATATCGTTTTACTACGGTCCTTTTGTCTTGATAATTTCATAAATCACGTATACGGCCTACGTGCTATAAAAATCTGATGATATTCTGATAACCCTTCCATACTACCTGGAGCCACTTTTCCATACTACTTGGAGCCACTACGTTCATCCACAATGCGTTTCCAGAGATCTTTTTTGCCACGTACCATCCGGCTATGGAATAAGCTCCCCTCCACGGTGTTTCCCGAGCGCTATGACATGTCCTTCTTCAAACGAGGCTTGTGGAGAGTATTAAACAGTAGGCAGTGGCTTGGCTCTGCCCCTGGCATTGCTGACGTCCATGAGCGACGGTAACCACTCACCATCAAGTGGGCCGTATGCTCGTCTGCCTATACGGCAATAAAAAAAATAAAAAATACCCCACTCTGAAATGGTTACGTAGTGCTTGAACACAAATGTATAAAAGATAGGTAAGAACTGGAACCCAGGTTCGAATTATCAATCGTAATTCGTCGATAAATACATTTAAATACAGAGAATAAATAAAATTTATCATGAAGCCAAATTTTTGTCCGAAATGTGAATTATATAATTAATAATGAACGAATTAAATCCAGACCAATTTTCCTTTCAATGGTTTGATCAAATAATTAACGACTTCAAGAGAAACTTGCGTAAAAACTTTTTCTCTCACTTTCATAAATAGTGTTAATATATTTCACGCATGGAACTGGTTTTCACGTTTACCAATACGAAAGTCAATGGGCCCTTCGTAATGCTTGGAAAGCTGTTTAAGGTGATACTAACGAGTCGGTCAGTAGACGGCTGACGAGCTGCTGATGGAGGAAAGCCTTTTTGTACTTACAAATTGACATTTTAAGAGGATTACCGGTGAAAGGTTGTCGAAGCGGTAATTGAGCAACTCCGCTGTACATTTAAGTCTACGAAATTAGCTGCGGTTTGAGAAATATTTTGTTGGTTTTAATCATAAAAAATGTCTACTTGTACTCGGTCATTCATATGAAATCTAACATTGTGTTTTTGTTCCTATTTGAAGTCCTTTCTCATAAAAACTAATCACATTATAATTTTTGAGAAATGTTATTAATGTTTTCAAAGTGATTCTTAAAGTTATTGTTTAATAATAACCTACTTATATGACTTAGTTATCTCGCCCCGTGGATGCGACTTGCACATGAAAAAAGACTCACTTAGTAATGAAGATGAGGAGACATAGTCACAAAAATAACGCAAATTGCCATATTCTACACATACATATCTGTGATGAATGATCACATATCAGGGGTAAAATGAGCATTTATTTGCTATTATGACGAAAAAACATAGGTAGCCCAATCTTCAGGGCTTCATGCCCATCCATATCTTAAACACATACCAAAAGTCACTGATATTTAAAAAGAGACATTTCAGATTCAATTTAATTCTACGATATCGTTGATTATCTGGAGGAATAACATCGTGTAATAAAAATCAAACCCGCAAAATTATAATTTGCGTAATTACTGGTGGTAGGACCTTTTGTGAGGCCACGCGGGTGGGTACCACCACCCTGCCTATTTCTGCCGTGAAGCAGTAATGCGTTTCGGTTTGAAGGGTGGGGCAGCCGTTGTAACTATACTTGAGACCTTAGAACTTGTATCTCAAGGTGGGTGGCGCATTTACGTTGTGGATGTCTATGGGCTCCAGTAACCACTTAACACCAGGTGGGCTGTGAGCTCGTCCACCCATCTAAGCAATAAAAAAAAAAAAAAAAAAAAAAAAAAAAAAAAAAAAAAAAAAAAAAAAAAAAAAAAAAATTCGATGTAATAGATGTCAGGTACACATATATTTTTAATAGCTTGATAAAATTGAAATACTTAACATAAAAAAAAAACATAATACATAAACTACTTCAATCTGCCAAAATAATAGAAAGTTTGTAAAGGTTACGAGATAAACTCAATGTCACGTTATGGGAGTTGTACTGTGGTACCGTTAATGTCTCAGTAGGGACACTTTCACTGTCTGGCCCACGCCCCGATCAAAATCTGATAACCGTTCTACCATGACGTACGACTGTCGGCAATACAAGCAATTACCATTGACCGAAGTCATCTTTCGAAATCGTTTGTCACGTTATTTATTAATCTTTAGGGAACGAAAGGCGTCATTATATTTCAAAAGGCTTCTCAAGTGAATACGGGATCACAGAAATCAGAAATTACTGCACGAATTTTTTTTTTCTAAGTTATTGAAGCAACATCGTAATTCGCAGATTACTTGTTTCACAGGTCTTAAGAACGTGATTGACCGAAAAGATTTTTTAAGCCTTCTTACTTTTATGTTCCGGCGATGTTTCGAATTCTTTATAATGTAGGATTAAAGATAACCCATAAACTTAAAAACCCATAAAACTGTTTTTCGATAACTAATTTATGATTCTTGGTAGTTTCGAAGCTCAAGACTTGTGTCTTCTTCGTCTTCTTCATCGCTTCCTCATTACTGAGGGTCGTGACCATCTTGGTCCAGTTTTTGCACCAGCTTCCTCCAATGTTGTCTGCATTCGGCCTTCTTTTTTTTTTTTTTGCTCACGAGGAAATCGCCGGACTTCCGCCCTTTTCTGGGGATACTGGGCGGGGTATGTCAGAGTCGAACTGACTAAAACCTCCTGTCGCTCAACAACCAACGTCCAAACCTCGCATGAGACAGAACTCATGATAAGGCAAAGGGGGGAAAGTGAAGCGAGCACATCTCTCTCATCACCCTCCCCCTCGGGACGCCGGACTGGCGGTCGTCGGCGCCACGACCACCAGCCCTCTCGGTCGGCAGACTGTCCGAAGCCCGCCTAGATGGTGCCGGTTAGAGTGGGTTACCCTACGGAATACCCCGCTGGGCCAGAACCAGCGTGGGTCGAGGATAGCCGGCCTTCCATCACCCGGATGCTCTTGCGTAAAACGCGTGCAGAGCAGCTTGCACGTCGTCTTCTTAGGCCCCCCTCGCCGGTCCCCAGACCGACATGTGAGGGGGACCCGAAACACTTAGAGGACCAGGGCTTGGGCGAGATCCGCCTCCCTGGCCCCCGCTCGACGGCGGCGGGATTGTGCGTCTCTCACGCGCCCCGCCGCCTCCTTCTGCGAGATGGTCGCAGAAGTCGAACATCGCCTTCCACGACTCGTCATCGCCGAGCATCGATGCCACAACACTCGGCAACGACAAGTCGGTTCCTATTTTTGCGACGAGGACACGGCGCCACCCCTCCCATGCGGGGCAGGCGACGAGCGTATGCTCTGCCGTGTCCAAGTCGCAACCACAGTGGTGGCACTCTGCCGTCGGCTCGGCTGTGATCCGGTGCAGGAACTCACCGAAACAACCATGCCTAGTGAGCACCTGCGTGAGCCGGAAAGTGAGGCGTCCTCTGTCACGATTCACCCAATCCACAAGGACCGGGCGAATCTCCTCGACGGTCCTACGACCAGCCGAAGGATCAGCCAGCCGTCTGGACCATGACTCCAGCACGGACCGCCGAGATTGGCCCCTCCGCGCTCTGACCACACTGGGGCTGGGACGCGCCACGCCCCGGGCACGAAGGTCAGCCCGCCACTTATAGTCAGCGGCGAGCGCCTCCGCTTCCAGAACCCAAGGCGGCGTCCCAGCCAGTACACACGCCGCCTCAAAGGAGATGGTGCGATAACCACGGATGACCCTGACCGCGATGGTGTGTTGCGGCCGTTGCAGCAGCTTCGACACCCCCACGGCCAGGGACTGGCCCCACACGGGCGCCCCGTATAGGGCCATTGATCGCACCACCCCCGTATAGAGACGGCGCGTCACCCGGTCAGGCTCCCCGACGTTGGGCAGAAGCCGGCTTAACCGGGAGGAGGGCACCTCTCAGCACCCAGTCATACCCGATATTCCACAAAAGGGGGCCGAGCACCGACCCCTGTGGAACACCGCGCACGACCGGGAACCGGTGCAGGATCCCACCGTGTCCGGTACACGTGACCGATCTGTCCTCTAAGTAGGAACCCACCAGCCGGCGAAGGTAGGGGGGCACTCGTTCCAGCGCCCCCCCCTATCACGGACCAGGGCAGGGTGTTAAACGCATTGGCGATATCGAGCGACACCGCCAAAGCCACCCCACCCCTGGAGACGGCCTCCTCCGAGAGGGCCCGCACGCGAAGGATCGCGTCTACCGTTGAGCGGCCCTCTCGGAAGCCATACTGCTCCGCCGACAGATCGGGTCCCACCCCGACCAGATGCTGGATGATGCGGGCTGCCAGAATGCGTTCCAGCAGCTTGCCCACCTCATCCAGCAACACGATGGGACGGTACCCGGCGGCAGTATCCGCCGGGCGCCCCTCCTTTCTCAACAGCACCTGCATTCGGCCTGCTTAATGGCGCCCGAGACGCTGGTGTTTGTGGCCTCCTTGACAATTTCCGTCCACCTGGTTGGCAATCTTCCTCGACTTCTCTTTCCTTCCACGTGACGCATTTGAAATGTGGTGTTGGTGCAAAATGTTGGCCGTATCATGGACGGAGCGCCGAGCAAATGTGTCAATTCTCTCGGAGCTAAACTTCATGACCCGTCTATCTACGAAATGTATGCAGCGTCTCCTCAAGTACTTCGGACACGTGGCCCGACGAAATCCTGACAACTTGGAAAAATTTATACATAGTTGCAGGTCACGTGGAAGACTTGTGTAGATATAATAAAAAAAAGTGATCGCGAGAAGTGAAATGAGCCCTTGTTTTAATTTGAAAAATATGCAGCGAATATATTCCCGTCATAGCGGACGGAGATTAAACGAGGGAAGCGCACTGTTTCCCCTCATGAGATATTAATTCCTTTGGGAAGGGCTGTTTTATGAGATAACGTATTACGTAGCCGCATCTCAGAAAATGATATGTCAAAGAAAATTTATATATTTGAAGACATTTATGAGCTTTGCCGTTTTATTTTGGTTAGCCTCTGTCTTCGTGTTCTAAATAAGAATTCTGAATTCTCGTGAATGTTTTATTTGATGTAGGGGTGGGAATTTTCACGGTAAATTCTCTATACGATTATCAAATAAATATTATATTACCAATATTAGTATCAGTGCAGTAATATTTTTTGACATGAAATTTTAATTTTTTAGTTTCGTTCACCATTCACGTTGTTAAAGTATCTGAGCACTTCATGACTGCCCATGACTTCTTTCGCGCATCTAAACAGAACAAATATGTGTAAATAGACATAAAATAAATTTCGTATTGATATCTCACTGTTATAAAGGCAAAAATATATTTTTATTAATGAACTAGCTTTTGCCCGCGACTTCGTCCGCGTGGAATTATTCACAAATAATGCTTTATTTTAGAACAAATTTGGTTAGCATAAAAAACGTTATAGTGAGCCAACCTTAACATATAGACATATGCTGTCGCGGACTTTTTTTTTAGATCTTTTGAAAGGGAACAGTTCTGTCATACATTATTTTAGCCAAACTTGAACCGTTTCTGCAGCGCACGCAGCGGAAGTTCTCAAAAGGGAAACAAAACCCGATTTTGAAACATTCTTTATTAGTGCTCCAATTGTATTAGTCTTAGCATGATGTTATATAGCCTTCCTCAATAAATGGGTTATCTAACACTGAAATAATTTTTCAAATCAGACCAGTAGTTCCTGAGATTAGCGCGAGACAATTTGCACTACCAATGAATAACAGCTGGGACAACAATCGTTGTATCAGCTACTAGCTGTGCGATATGGTATGGTATTGTTCAGGGTATTGTCCAGCAGATAGACGAGGGAAATGGAGCACGACGCGACGAGCGGCGACAACCGCTAGTCCGAACTATTGTCAATTATATTCTTCGCAATTACTAGGTACCTGTTCTTGTTCGTTGCCCGTATCATGCGAAGCATCGTTGTTTGCTATGTACTTTTTTAGCACAGATGGATAAGCCAGCTCCATGTTTGCTTGGTGTACAGTAATCAATCCATATATTGGCAACAATAAAAACTCACCCAACCTTAGTTCTCGAGTAAAGTCATCGTTGTGCTTTTTTTAAATTAGTACTACCTAATTATGTGTTACGTAGTAATTGTATGTTTAAAAAATAACACTTTTTCAATTAGATATTTCCTTTTTACCTAGGTAGGTTTAGTTTATTTAAAGTTCAACGAAGGATTAATGAAGTGAAGGAATTTAAACGCTAGAAATTTATAAAAATATCTTGTGTTTATTTATCTTTCTCTTATTCTAATTAACCCTTTGACCGTATTTTACCTCACCGGTACCCTACGTGGTGCACTAAGTAATTATGTCGATTTCTTTCTTTGATCTTGTTACTTAGGCGCCAGAATATCTAGTATTAGTACTCTGGGAAAGACGAATTCGAAGATACTGGGAATGAATAAGACTAAGACACCTACAAGACTAAAGCATACATATTAACAAACAAAAGAAGGCGTAGGGTACCGGTGACCCACGCGGCAGTCAAAGGGTTAATGATGCGTTTTGGTCCTTTACTTTTTGTAGGAAGACTTTTGATAGGAATCTTACTTGACTCTTTCAGTATTTTACTTGAAACATAATACATAATAATAAAAAACATAAATCATTATCAGAATAGGGAAATGCGAAAATAAAACATCCAAGTACCGTTGGTAAACCGCAACTCATACCGTTATGTAATTATATTTTCGATGAAATTGATGAATTATATAAATAAAATTTGCTCTGAATTACTTTTAAAGTAAAATATTGCTTATACAAACGGTAATTACATAACTTGTATAAGAATAATTGTGCAATTCTACAATTCTACGATTGCAGCCAACGTTTATAATTATTATTAAGGGTTTTCTAAAAACTAATACAAATTGTTTTCAAAAGAAACTTCATACCGCATTATTATACTCGTAGCTTACGATCCTAAAACAATAATTTCACTTTCATCTCATTACATAACACCGATCTGATTAAACCTAATTGGCCCTTTTCTCTTTCCAGTGTTTACCTCCAAATTGTCATCGTCAGTTTACATTTCCGTACTTTTGTGAGTGTAAGTGAAATTATATACGAGTACCTAGTATCTTGGGAGTCTTACAATATGACAGCAGCACCGGCGGCATCGTGTATGAGCACTGAACACGGATGCGTTATGTTCGACTGCCTTGTTCATCTATGGGAATGGTAAGTTATGTTTCTGTAACTCCACCATCGAAACATCTCGTCGGGCCCGTTACTAGGTTTTATTGCTTAGATTGGTGGACGAGCTCACAGCCCACCTGGTGTTAAGTGGTTACTGGAGCCCATGGACATCTACAACGTAAATGCGCCACCCACCTTGAGATATAAGTTCTTAGGTCTCAGTATAGTTACAACGGCTGCCCCACCCGTCAAACCGAAGCGCATTACTGCTTCACGGCAGAAATAGGCAGGGCGGTCGTACCTTTTTTTTTTTTTAAACCCGCGCGGACTCACAAGAGGTCCTACCACCAGTATAAGAGGTCCTACCGCCAGTAACAAGAGGTCCTACCGCCAGTAACAAGAGGTCCTACCGCCAGTAACAAGAGGTCCTAGTCTCGTCAGGCTACTGTACCGAATGGATCTGAGATCGGGGGCGCTATATTTGTTCAAAAATTTGGTGTTCGTGTCTTGACTTACACTTGTTGTTTCCGAAAATATTAGTTTGAAGTGGTTTGAAGTTAACTAAAAACACTCGTGCTTATTTAACTGATTTTTATTTATGTACGGTTTTATTGCCCTAAAAATCTCTTCTTAAATCAGATATGTGTTTCAGTTTTAAAGGCGACCTTATGTCTCAAGGCTTTTTTTATTGCCCTTGTAGGCAGACGAGCGTAAGGCCCACCTGTTGGTGAGTGGTTACCGTCGCCCATGGACTTCAGCAATGCCAGGGGTAGAGCCAAGCCGCTGCCTACCGAAAGATGGGTAGTAGCATCCAGGTTGTTATCTATCTCTATAGGTCCCCTCTAGGTCCCTGTATCCACGTAAAAACTGGTAGGTTACGAACATCATCTAACTATAGTGGAATAATAATCTAGATTTTATTGGAATATGTAATAATAAGTGTAATCCTCACGTTAAGGTCTTACTTAATAAGGACGCTATAACGTAATATATGAACTTCCTTATACTGATAATTGAGGAAAAGCAAATTACTTCAAAGTATGTTAATCTGAATTGCACCTCAGTGGAAAAGCGTTTGAAAATTATAGGCTAGTATTATAATGTAGGAAAATTAGAGTTAATGAAAAACACAAGTGCATAGAGCCTGCGTTTATGTTTGAAATGCATGCAAGAATAATATGAATTACTCGCTCACAATTATTTAAATTTTTACTTGTAAATTGTAAAAAGACAGATGTACTGTAACTACTATGCAGTAAAAGCTACAAAAAACTATTGATTGTGAAAGATGTATAAGATACACACTAGCTATATTTCCGACTAGTTGTGCTTGTCACTTCGTCCGTCCGTGCGGACTTAAGTGGCTTTTTTGGGCCTAGGGGGACTGGTGGTGGGCTTCCCAAGTTCATCACCAATAATAGTTCAAGGAATCTGCATCATGGCTAGTGTACTCCTACCGGATTTTGTTCGTAGCTATTATTAGTTGAGCTAAGAGGTGCATTTTAATTTTATAACGTCATGGATCAATAATGTGAACACGGTGTCAGGCAGCAATTTAAGATTTATTAAATGAAGATATCGTGATAGTGATGATGACAAGAACTAAGAGTGGATGTATTTTCAATATTTTAATGCAATGTATTAATTACGCGCGGACTTTTACAAACCGCATTCATTTTATTTATACAGAAACACTAAATGTAACAAATATAAATCTGCTAGAATATTATTTTATTCTAAAGCAGAACTGTGCTTTCGAGTTGCAATTCATAATATTCTACATACAATGTCCTATTTCATGTCTACCTTTAGAAGGCGGCGCTGAAAGCATGGCTGTGTAAGGCTTAACGAGAAGTCTAGACGTATTGTTAAGCATACGGACTCATGTATACATCTAAGAATTTTCAGACAAGTGATGAGAGATGGTCCACGTTAACAATATGTGGGATCATAATATTTAAACTGTTGTTGGCTTATGTACTTGCAGCCGCTGGCAGCATTTTCAACACACATTGATAAAATATGTTCTGTGCTAGAGAGACAGAAAATCCGCCGGACTTTTTGGCGGGAAAAAAAATCTTCATTTTATTTTATTTTATTTCACTCCATATTATAATTTTTCATAAAATTAAGATTATAAATAAAAATAAGAAACGACTTGAAAGTCTTAGTTACCAGGTCATAAAATCCCTTAAAAAAAAGGAAAACCCGCCAAAGCTAAAGCTTGTAAAATGACAGTCTTAATAATATAATTGTAAATGTCGGATATATATTGTTATTTCACGTTTCATACCTACATCTTGCATATTGCCTACATCTTGCATCTTGCATAGGGGCCTTCAAATCTTATTATTTTGATTATTAGCTGTAAGTATACATAGAAAATACAATGAAACTAAACTAATGAGTTTTCGTTTTAATGACTGTCCGAATACAGAGCAACAAAAGTTATTAAAGACGAAACGAAATTTTCTACCAAGGTCTCTGTTAATTAAGATCGATAAAGGTTTTAGGGGCGCTTATCACTAGTCTGCACAATATCGAAATCATTACTAACATCAGCATAGCGATGGCATTTTCTAAAAAGCCAGGTAAGCAGAACTGTATCAAAAATAATGACAAATACTGCACGCTTATTATAATAATCCTCGCTGAATGGCAAATTGGGCATGCGTTGTGGAATTCTGTAAACTACAAGTACATAGTAGCGTGCGTATACGCACGGTGGTGGAAATATGCTTTTTATTTTATTTATTATTCCTACCTATGCTGATAGCCTTGAGAGGCTATTTCAGCTTCGCCCTAACGTGTGTAGGTGAGCTCACGGGGCTCAAACCGGAGTGTTGCTAGCACTGGCCCTAGCAAGAGCAGTGCTTCGCAGAATCTACCACCGGATCGGAAACGTGACCCACTGAGAAGATCCGGTGAGAAACTCAGTGGGCTGTGTCTGTGGGTTCATTCGCTCGTCGAGCCCTTCGTCGCAAGCGACGGGTTCGACGAGGACGGTGCCCGGTTGGGGATATGCATTGTGGGCTATTCCGCATTAATTAATAATATATGCATGGTTGTAGGACGCATATTTTTTGGCGGTCGATGGTCACACCCTTCAAACCGAAACTCATTGGTGCTTCACGGCAGAAAGAGGTCTTTAACAGTTGAATCCTTCAGAATCTAACGAGTTTGGTTATATTCGGATTTGCGATGAAAGTATGTAAAAAAATAGCCTTTCATTTATTTTAATGACATATTAGGTTATTAGTTTTAAATAACTTAATTACATGTCAGATGTAGTTGGCAGCGTATTTTCTAAATTTTCATTAGTACCTACTTCAAACCTACATGCTGTAAGTATATACAAGATATTTTAATAAATAAGCATCAATTGAAATATTCTGAAACCTATTTCACAGCTATATTATGATAACAAATACTTAATATCATATACATTATCATAATAAATACGCTAAATATTTTATGAATCTTGTAACACGAAAGTTAGATTAGTTATAAGCAAAACATCGTCAAATCGCAAATTGAGGTTAATGGAGTGATTACGGTCAAAACGGTATCACGCGAGTGTCATAATTCTTAAATTACGTAAAGTGTAATGTTTATTTATGTTTTGTTTATTGCGTTTGTTTAGTATCAGTGTGAGAACGCTTGGCCACATTGCCTCTTAAATCTAATCTTAGATCAAACGGTAGGTTTTTAGCAGTCAAAGTTAATTTGGGTAGATATTCAGATAGATTATATTATTATATCAGATAGTAGATTCACACAACTTTGATGATTTAGGTGTCGAAATAAATTTCAAAAATAAACCTATTTTATCTGTATTTTAGCTACATTGTAAGTTTTGAACGGTAATCGTGAAAATATTACTCGACTTTGATTTAATACAAACCAAAGAGATGATTTAGTATAGATAACAACAATTTAGGACGCATTGTTTAAATGAAAATATTATTTCCGTAAAAATGTCGTGATTTCTCAGTTAAGGTTGTATACAATATTTGATTAAACGGTGATTAATTGCATTGGATTCTGATTTAATTTATACGTTTTCTTTAATTTATATCTCAAATGTCTAAAATAAATAGCAAAATAAGACAACCTCACAGCCCATTTGATGTTATGCGGTATTATTATTTCAAAATGAAATTAAGTCATTAAATGCGCATTTAGCAAGAGTTTTTTGTTTTGCTCATTTATTTGTACATTACTTTTTATTATTAATAATTGCAATATCACAGAAACAATGATATTAATTAACGAATTGATAAGAGATATTTATCAAAAGTATTCACAGGCAGAGGCAATCGGTCGTGAATCGGGCGTAAAAGTTAAGCGCGCCGTAACCTAGAAAAGCTTTTGATGCATCCATCCATATGCGTTCTCACAGTGACTAACCCATGTTCGGTCATTATTATTCAACGTGTAAATGTGTCAGTCTGTCGTGCTGAATTCTTAGACAGCCGATATTATTCTTATCACGCGGATGTCGGGTGAAAAAATGTAGCTTGTGGTTCTTGTTTTGGTAAATTTCACTTCTTTATCGTCACGAATCGAATGTTTAATTCATGGTTAGTTTTAAAATTTCGATGACAAACGCTAATGACTGTTGCCCTTATATAGAAAAAAAAAAAACATTCTTACATAGTATTTTCAAAATATTTTCAAATTATTTTATTTTGGTATTAATGTAAAATTTCAAACAACATACTAAAACTTTTATCTGCAATCTTGTTGAGTTATTAAACGTAAAGTAGAACAAATACAGTGTATAAGATACAGGTGGTAGGACCTCTTGTGAGTCCGCGCGGGTGGGTACCACCACCCCGCCTATTTCTGCCGTGAAGCAGTAATGCGTTTCGGTTTGAAGGGTGGGAACTATACTGAGAATTTAGAACTTATATCTCAAGGTAGGTGGCGCATTTACGTCATAGATGTCTATGGGCTCCAGTAACTTAACACCAGGTGGGCTGTGAGCTCGTCCACTCATCTAAGCAATAAAAAAAACTCTGAAAGGTATTCGATATACAAATAATAAAGCACATTATTAATCACCTAAACTCTTTCATTTAGTATGTACGTTTTTCTATGTTTTTCAATTATTATTTTCGGGTGAACAAAAAGCTTCAAATTTTTTTACACTGTTATTTTTTGAAGACGCAAATGCTAAATTGGAATTAATCGAATTTATCTGTAACCTTATTTTTTAGTAGGACGTCGTATCTGATAATGCAAAGTGTAAATGAATGAGGTTATTAGAAATGAAACAGTATGCAACAGGTGTAACGAAAGTGTGTCGATATTGGGTAGATTTTCACTTGTTTTGGGAAACAAAGCCACGTTGGTCGTGGCTTGCTCGTGCGTCGATAAGTTAATTGGTAAAAGTGAAGGCTTTTCTTTGTATTCAGTAATAAGAAAGGCAAACAGAGGAGTAGCCGCGTTCTCGGACTCTGAATCATGATTGCTAAACCTATATCCGCAAGGAAATTAACATAATTTACAAAAAAATTGTACACGTAACTTATATTAATTGTAACCAACAAACTTTGTCATTACAGACACCGTTATCAAATAACAGAAATATTGCTTTGCAATGTTTTTAAATATTATATTTGTGATGCGACCGGTTTTAACACGATATTCTAGGTTGACATTAGTTCCGTTGAAACCGTTAACGAACCTGATATTTAAATTTAATTTAAAATTATCTCTCGGAACGTATGAACCTTAAATACACACACGATAGAGCCTTCGACAGAAACATTGGTCTTTTTCACTCCGTAGGAATTCAAATTACCTTATGGACACGCGGTCACATACAGGTAAAACCAGTATAACGTAGTAAAAATGAATTTTAGTTCAAAAGTACTACAGCGCATCAGTATAGCTGTCTGTTTCAAGAGCTGGTTTATTAAGGTACTGTTGGTGACGTAGACTAGCATCTCTTTCTTTCTTGGGTTTATTTCGTATTTTTGTCTCATATCCCTCCTCCTACTCACGACCGGTGCCAGCCGCGATGCTAATAGTATAATACTACTACAGTCGACGGCGAACCATCGTTTGGATTCTTGATAACAGCGTAAAATAAACTCGGTATTTTGTTTGGTGCAGACATTAAGTGACTTAATAATTTGTAACATAAACTTGCATTATATTAATGTAAATTTAATTTGATAACAGTTTTTTTTCATTTTTAGCAGTGGCAATAAACAAATAAAAATAATATCTGAAAAGGTTTTTGTGTAAGTGTAATTGTTCAATAGTGGTTCAATAACATTAAATAGTGTGTTAGCTTGTTAATATCTGTGAAGACAAATGACAGACGAATTTTCAATGATACAGAGGATTTTTTAACAGCACAAAAAGGTATGTCAAACCGGATATTGTACTAGCTACTAGTAGATAGTCGCTTGACTAGTTTACTATAATTAACGACGGTACGGAGGTGCCTTTTGAAAAAGAAAGAATAATGAAAATAAAATTTTAAGTTATTTTTGTAAGTTCCCCGAGGCTTTCGTTTGGATGCATGTAACACGTTTTACGCAGGAAAACTTTAAATATTTGTAGTTGAAGAGATAAACATTGGTTCCCTACGTAGGACCGGTACGACTTCTAATCTGTTCTTGCCAGGTGTGATGTCAACAGGTGGCCTTTTTAAATTAACACCTTTTATCTGTTACTTAGTTTTCTTGTACGTTAGCTAAGTCGCCTGTTAGTTTCGAAATATTTTTTATTATTATCAAGGTCCTACGATCTATCTGAGGGTAAGTAGAAGGGTCGCTGAGGGTTCGGCATTTACTGATTTCCATTGATACTAGATTAAAATAGCATGAAATGGTATTTGTGAATATATCCCTCTAGTAGGAAGAATTCTTAATTGTATAATGCCAATGGTAAGATAATCTCTTACCATTGACATAAATTCCATTTTTCATATTTACAAAGTGCTAATGTGGCTAAATAAAAAAACTCACTAGTGTTCACATAATAAAAACCACACGCTTTGTCGAAATACCTGTAGATAGCAGTTTGGCTGTGCCCCTGGCGTTTCTTTTCTTTACCCGATCTTACTTATCAAACAAGGAGATGTCGTCACCCTTGGACGGTAGGAAATTTCATAATGGAATCCGTACTTTTGAAAAAAATTACCGTAATATCTGTGAGAAAAGTAGATTTTGTCAGTAACAAAGTGAACACCGGTAGGCAGCGGCTTGGCTCTGCCCCTGGCATTGCTGAAGTCCATGGGCGACGGTAACCACTCACCATCAGATGGGCCGTATGTTCGTCTGCCACAAGAGCAATAAAAAAAAAACCATAGACACAACCCACTAGTTTCTTGCCGGATCTTCTCAGTGGGTCGCGATTCCAATCCGGTGGTAGATTCTGTGAGGTATTGTTCTTGCTAGGGCTAGTGTTAGCAAATTCTCCCAGGTTGAGTCTACCCGTCCGGGCATAGCTAGAACAGCCCCTTAGACTGCCAGCGAATAGGTTAGATAAAAAAAAGTGAACTCTGCATTGTTTTCTGTTTTTTTTTTTCGTATTTCATGAAACCACTTGTAAATATGCACTTGTAAATTGTGTTCATCTGAACCTTTCTATTTAGTTTATGTTCGAAATGAGTCATAGAACATGCCGTGTATTCTAAAAAAAAGATAAACTGCACAACATCTTCGGACACATCGATTCAAATACGGAGGGGGCGATGTGTCATCAACATCCGTTTTTAGTCAAAAATATCTTTTGAGTTAAAAGATTTGGGAGCAGGTAGTCGAAGGCCAAGCTTGGAATTTTTTGCTAAGGTATCTTTGTGATGCCATCATAAGGCACCTAATAGAAAGAGCCGTTAAACCTATTGTGTTTTATGGTTCGTTGCTTATAACTATCTACAATGGGTATTTTTGATTTGGAATCATAGTTAAGGGCTTTTGTCTTATTGTTTAAATTTTAGTGGAACTTTCACGTTTACAGAGCACATACAGAGATCATATTTATTTAAAATTATACAGGCATATATATTTCTCAAGCGTTAAGTATACAAACGAATATAACTAATACCTTTTAAGCATCATACGTAATGAGACGAGGGCAAACATACGTGAGGCATAATTTCTGTACGCTGTTGATCATTTGTCTATGTTCGTAATAAAACAAACTTCAATGATATGAAAATTAGCTTTTATACGAGAAATGGAACGCGATTCCCGTATTACTAAAGGGGATTAATTGATTTTTTGTTGGTTTATTGTGTCATGTACCCAGATCAGGTAGTCGATCCCTTGCCCGCATGGGCATCGTAGGAATAAGGACTCTTGGCGCACATTCCATTACCGTAGTGTAATGTACTCCAATTTTTATTTATTTCGAGTCATTTTTTTCTCCTACCTATGCTGATAGCCTTGAGAGGCTATTTCAGCGTCATCCTAACGTGTAGGTGAACTCACGGGGCTCAAACCGGAAGTATTGCTAACACTGGCCCTAACAAGAGCAGTGTTTCGCAAAATCTACCACCGAATCGGAAACGCGACCCACTGAGAAGATCTGGGGAGAAACTCAGTGGGCTTTCGAGTCATTTCGCTATATCTGTGTTTGGTTTGATTTTCGTATACTAGGTATGCCAGTTTTATAATGAAACCCTGCCGTGTTTGCTGTACGTCTAAGTTACGCGTGAGCTATCTATCGTACTCTCTATCCAGAATCCTTGTCTGAAGTTTCAACAACACACAATTTCAAATCAAGCCGATAAATGACTCGTGAACGCGTCAAAAGCGAACAAACAGCCACAAATACTTTTTCTAGACGTTAGACCCAGTGTCCTGAGAATTTATTTACGTAAACTGGTAAATGCTATAGCTTAGTACGATTTTATTGCTGTAGATCGAAATATTTCATTACGTTTGTATCGCAACGTTAAAAGCTGCTCTTCGACATTTAACCGTTGGCACATTGCGTCGATTATTGCGAAGCGTGAAAGGAGCTTTGGTATGCAGCGGACGTCCCTGCATTCTTACAGTGGATCTCAATATCTCGATCTATTTATCCATTTGTTTGTACCCAATAGGAGACTGCTTATATAAAATGTGAAAATACATTTAAACTACTTTGGGCTAGTGAAAAGCTGTGAATCCAGATTTTTAATACAAAGTTCCTAATTACGAACGGGAGATAAATTTACGTTAACAGATTTACGGCAGCTGCGAGTTACTTGTAGAATGCTTGTATATGTTTAAAGTATTCGCTCTATACGAATGTTGCACTAGACGAGTGACCCGGTCGATAGGTACTGCAGGCTGTGACGGGGAAGTTGCGTAACACCTGCACCGCGGAGCCTACGACCCCTTATCTTGAGTATAATCGTGGGGCTTACCTTAACACCCACTCGCAGACAAGGCTGTTTATCGACAAATAAACCTCGGTTTTGGGTTATGTCACACGTGAATGGTATACGAATTAATTTCTTGCCGCACAACGGGATTATTGAAAGCGGTGAGGTTTCATTTATTTAAAAAAAATATGTAATGTATTTTAATAAAACTTCGCACAAACCACCACCCTGCCTATTTCTACCGTGAAGCAGTAATGCGTTTCGGTTTGAAGGGTGGGGCAGCCGTCGTAACTATACTTGAGACCTTAGAACTTGTATCTCAAGGTGGGTGGCGCATTTACGTTGTGGATGTCTATGGGCTCCAGTAACCGCTTAATACCAGGTGGGCTGTGAGCTGGTCCACCCATCAAACAATAAAAAAAAATATAGCCCGTATTCACACATATGTGTACTTTTTACAACGGTAAATAACATGACCCAGTCTAGGCCAGTTATGTCTGCAATAATAAATAAGATAGTGTGTACTGGTTCGTGATTTATGTACGTTTTACAGATCTATAAATCTGTAAACGTATTTTATGGATCAGAGTTTGAGTGACATAATCAACTCTTTATCCCGAGAAAATGTCAAAATGGTCACTCGTCGATGTCCTTCCCAGTTTTGTCTGGGGTTCCCCAAGGCTCTCATTTGGGTCCTCTACTTTTTAATGCATTCATCAACGACATTGGCTCGTGTTTTCGTAGCACAAAGTTCTATATGTTCGCCGACGACTTAAAATTCTTCAGGAAAGTAAACTCATCTCTTGACTCTGAATTATTGCAGAGGGATTTGGACAGTTTGTTTGGCTGGTGCAGTGCGAATGGCATGAGTCTGAATATCAGTAAATGCTATGTAATTCGTTTTACTAGAAAAAGACGCTCATTTTCCCGAACGTATCATATTAATGGTGCACCACTATCTGAGGTAGACTCTATTAGGGATCTGGGTGTGACCATTGATAGTAAGCTGCAATTCAGCACACATATTCAGAATATTACCAGAAAGAGCTTTAAAACATTGGGATTTATATTTCGCAATTGCAAAGATTTCAAAAAACCACACACTAAGATCACAATTTATAATGCTCTCGTACGCAGTACCTTGGAATATTGCTGCATTGTGTGGAATCCTTACTATGAAATATACAAGAAACGATTGGAAAGTGTCCAGAAACGGTTTCTATGGTACTTGTCTTACAACTACAATCTGGGTAGGAAGTTACCCAGCTATGAAGATAGACTTTGCCACTTTAATTTGGACTCTCTTCTAAACCGGAGAAAACTAATGGGGGGTATATTTCTGTACAAATTAATTCATGGAATAACCGACACGCCTAATCTATTAACCCAGATAAAAATATCAGCCCCTAAGTACCTACCAAGAACGAAGAAATATAAACCGTTTATAAGAAAGCCCGCTCGTTCGAATTTAGGTGCTTACTCTCCCTTAAACAGAATCCTTTGGGACTACAATAATGTCCACGGTAGCGCGGTCTCCGTCAATGTTCCTTCGGAGTCGTCCGATTGCGCTGAACTTATTTTAAGTGAAATAGATGTTTTTTCTGATTGTCTCACTACTTACAGGAAAAATCTGTCGCGGATCATCTCCCAATTAAATTAATCATAAGCAATGAATGAAATGTATTCAAATCTTAGCTGTATATTTTTTTTATTTTTGATGTTAATGCACTGTCGATTGCACCTATAATTGAGGTGACATCAGCCATGAACTTTTGTCAATTTGTCAATGTTTTGTATTGATGATCACTTTGTTGGTGCAACTTAATAAATAAATAATAATAAATAATAAATAATAAATAAATAAAATGAAAAGTGTTTATTTGACGTGGCTGGAACCGGCCACGTCTAGTGTTTTTATTTATCTGTGTTACAATTTCGAAGGGATAATATTTCAATAAACAAACATTGTCTCCTCGTAGGTATTCTCGAGAATAATGCCGGCCCTTCACATGCTCGCAAACATTCGTACATTGTACGAATGTTTGCGAGCATGTGAAGGGCCGTCAAACATTCAATCGCAAACCTAGCGGCTGTGCAAATGGGTTCGGTACTCAATTTGCGAATCCATTTGCGCTTCCTCCTACACTTGTTTACGAATGTCTCACGAATTTATCCTCCTTTTTAATTCGTCAATAGAACATTGAAGAGAAAAAGAGTTTTGAATTCTTTCCCAGACATCATTAACAGCCATGCTGTTTTTATGGGAATTCTTTTGATGAAGATACGCTACACAGTAGACGTCACGATCTATGAAAATAGCGAAACGTCCGTTGCCTTCGCAATCCTGGGCACAACTGGTAGTGGTCACACGAATGTGTGGGAGACTACGCGAGTGATCGCGGTTCGCGCGCTTTGATGTCTGTTAAAAAACCGACACAGCTTGGAAAACCACGAATGCAGCGAAAACTTTGCATAATCATTTGCAAATGTCGTCCTACACTTGCGGGTTTGCGTATTCGTGCGAATGTGAGTGACCGGTATAAGACGAAAACTTCACACACACTACACGGAAGAAAACATACGTTTCGGCTTAAACGGTGCGACAGCCGTAACACAATAAAATAGATTTCTCCCTCATGTCTCTGGGTGGGTGGCGGCAATCAAGCTGTGTCGCTGTCTATAGACTCTGGATTGACCTTCAGCACGTTCACCCACATACAAAAAAGGAGGAGCTCATCGTATGTCGTATCACTCTTGTCAGAATGGTCGTGGTCGTCATCCAGCATCATTGGTGTGGGCAGATGTTATGCGCCTCACGAGCAATCGCCACTCCTCGCGGTTTGTGGTGAGCCTGGCACACTCATGCATACAGCCGCCAACTGCCGACTTGATCTGGTCGGTCCATCGCATGGGCAACCCTCGACGCGGTCTGGTGTCTTCTACTTTGCCCTGAACGACAAGGCGCTCTATGGAGTCATTTCCTCGCCGGGAGATATGTCCAAAAATTGATAGTATGCGCCCATACACGAGCGCCGAAAGACGCTGCTTAATGCCGAGTTCTCGAAGAATGGAGATATTGGTGCGGAGTTCGGTCCATGAAATACCAAGCATTCGTCTCCAGTACCACATCTCCAGAGCATCAAACTTCTTTCTCTCGACCCGCCGTAAAGTCCACTTCTCCTTATAAGAACTAAATAAAACAAAATGTTAGCGAAAAATACATTCCGACTTATGCTACTGTTAAGTTTATAATCTAATTAAAATTTGATACACCACACTAATCTTTACTGTGTTTATAGGTTTCTCTATTTTTTGAACAACCTTGTTCCGGTTGTTGTCCAAAGCTTGGTTTTATATTAGTCTTATCTGAGTCGTTGAAGTCTCTTTCATGGAATGAAGGAATTGTTATTAAAATAAAACCCAAAAGTCATTTACGAAAGTAAAGTAGAAATTTCTAGTTACCAGCGTGATGATAACGGCCAACTCTTATCTCAGGTTTAATTTAAAAACAATAAGCATTTCCACGCCAATGAGTTACGGTCATAGTCAATGTTGACTACGATTTCTTAGAATTTACACTCGGCATGTTGAAACGTGCTTACAAAAGCGAAAAGGTTATCAAATAATGTTAGTGTTCGTATTTTAAAATTACTAATTCAAGAATTATTTTCCTTGTTTTTTAATGTATATGAAAATGGGCCATATTTTGTGTGGCCAATGTAACGTACACACCATTGCCTGGAGTCTTAAGAATGAAGCTTCATTTAAAATGGTATATTTGCGAGGATTTTATTCGCGGCAGTATAAGTAGAACTACCCACCGGCCGTGAGGCTTTTGACATACTCTACCATTACTTTAGGAAGGAACTAAAGAGCTTCGAATTAGGGAGGTAGTTAGGAAATAGGTGAGGATAATTTTTGTTGGTTTATTACGAACTGTTGACGAGAAGTAGTGTCAGTAAAACGAGGAGGCCACGCCAGGTTTTTTTTATGTTTGAAGGATTACTGGTAGCCTGGAGGCCTTTCCAGTTTTACCAGGATAGGTGGGTGAGCAAGGGCTTAGTCAGGAGGGGTGGGATTTGCTGACAGCTACCCGAGCGCCTCCAAAGGAGGCCTAACAAGTCAAGAGTAGCTGCTTCACGAATGAATCTAGTCGGCGACGTACAACCTAACCTAAGCAACAGCCTGCTGAGATTCTCGGCGGATCTTCTCAGTGGTCGCGATTCCGATCCGGTGGTAGATTCTGCAAAGCGCTGTTCTTGCTAGAACCAGTGTTAGCAACACCTCCCGTTTGAGCCCCGAGAGCTCACCTACACGCTAGGGTAACGCTGATATAGCCTCTAAAGGCTATCAGCATAGTAGGAAGAAAAAAAAAGTTGCACGTCGAATTCTTTGTCGAGCTCGACTGTTATTGGATCTGATGGATCCGTAAGGACGTGTCTAAGGCGTCGAATTCGGGGAATAGTCAGCGGCGGCAACGATAAGGCGATATTCACGACTACGCCATGTGTGGCAAGGTGAGAAGTATCGGTATAATCTCGCAAATAACCAGATAATTTATCTGATCTTTCAGATAGATTGTCTGATCTATTTTAATCGATTTAGTGACTACTTGAAATTTTAAAGTTAAATTTGAAGATCTCGTTACATTTATGTATTGCAAAATGCATCCCTCCTCCGTGCGTCGTATTCCTCAGTTCTGAGGGTCGTGACCTTTACTGAGCACTTTTGTCAGGACTATGTTCCTCCATTCACTTCTGTCCTCCACGCAGTGGATAGCGACTTTGATGCTGGATTCCAAAGTCGTCTTAATTTGATCGGACCAGCGCATGGGACTACGCCCCCTAGGCCTCTTTCCTTCCACTTTGCCGGTGATGAGAAGTCTTTCGAGATTGTCACCCTTTTTCCTCGCAAAATGCATAAAAGAGCATTAATATCTAAAAGTTTTATAAAAGAAAATGCTAAGACAAAAATTTGTCTAATTTCGTAAACATTGAAAATAATAAAAGCTATTTAATATAAATATGGTGTATTATATTAAAGTTTCTTCTAAAATGAGTACAGTGCACGCGTCGAGACGTCGTTTCACGTTCGGTAATATCTCCTACAGCCTATGTGAAACAATAGCTATAATAACATGTAGTTGCATTGACCACTTACGAATAATTGGATATAATAATACTTTTACTTTGTAATTTATTGAAATTTATATATGCTATAATTGAAGTGTGAGTGGTACCTATATTTTTTTTATTGCAGTTATTAATAATTTTCTTTAATTCTTAAACAGAAACGAATGTATTACATAATAAAATAATTGAGCAGCCTACATTAATATTTCATTTATTTTACTTTTACATATAAAGCGCGTCACTTCAGAAAATGGTGACTATAATAATTTTTATTTATTTATAAAGCAAATATATTACGTTGCCAAAATTATTTATAGTTAAATATTATTTATTTGACCCACATGAAGAAATGATTGGTTTAAAAGAAACTCTCACTTTAGGCGGGACGCCAACTAGGACAGTCTTGGTTTATTGTCACACTCCAATTTTTCGTCACAGCGGGTTAGATACAGTTGACTATAATATTTCTACTTATGAGACTATCTGGCTATTGTTGAATTACACTTGAAGCTCTGTTTATGAAAATACAGTCTTATAATTTAGCTAATATCTTACTTTATACCAATACCGAGTGTGAAGAACGGCAACCCTACTTAAATAATTAAACTGAGCAATAGCTCATTTAATAATATATTAAATATTATAATAAATACGACATGTTGTCGACTCTTGGTGTTATTCTATTCTTAATATTATGCTAACTGTAAGACTTCGTAGTGCCACGATCGATAAATAAAAGACCTAAACTTTTGTATAAAACTAAATTAAAACAAATAAAAGGAATCCGTCCGACGGGGGACACATCAAAGGAAAAACAAAATTATTTATCTACCTTTTAAACCTTCTGGACTTCCACAGATAATTCAAGAACAAAATTAGCCAAATCGCTCCAGCCGTTCTCGAGTTTGAGCGAGACTAACGAACAGCAATTCATTTTTATATATAGAGATGGATTTATCTTTACCTAATTGTTGGTAGAATGCCATGATAACTACTATATTAGGGCAAACCAGAGGGTCGCAGAAGTTGTGGCAGGCCCAAGCTCCGATGGTTAGATGGCGTAGAGCACTACCTGAAAGTTATCGGTGTCAGGAACTGGAAGGAGAAAGCCCTAAACAGAACGGTCTGGAGAGACATACTGAACCAGGCTAAGGCCCACCCTGGGCTGTAAGGCCTAAGATGATGATGGTGATCGTTGATAGTCTAAGTGGCTGTTTCAACTACTCATGGATCGGTAGGTGAACTCACGGGATCAGCTTGAGAGAATTCCTAACACCGACTCTAAAAGTAGTTTTCATTTTGTCTACTTCTCGGAAAAAACCTTAGATTTTTTGTTAATATTAGGTAATGGAGTAAGCAAATTGAGATAAAATTTTGTATCTCCAATACAATGTTTTGCATAGTCAACAATTAGACGTGCCATATCGCGTTCAAAACAACAGTTTGAAAACTAAGCAGTTAATCTGTTAATCAATTTTAGTTTTACTTAAGATAGTTTCGTACCAGATTACAGTCTTATTTTTACTTCAAGAAGTTAAGAAACTAATGAAAAAATCCTTTTTACACATATGATTTGAAATCCATTTTAAAATAAATGTATTGGACTATCATAATATTATTATTATGATAATGAAGCGGGTAGTTAGTTCACTGTATTGTCGTTTTTACATTGTTTAAACGTAATTTATGTTTAACCTCTGTCATAACATGTTTCAATAACATTAATATGTAAGTAAGAAATGAACATCTATGACCACTACTATTTCGTTTTAGCACTAAATACATGGAAGAGATCATAGGCGGATCACACGGGGTTAATATATTGGCTACGTTGGACAGAACTGGGTGTTATTTTAGATTAGAGGCTGATCATTACAATCTTGGCATAGAACCCACGGTACGGCGGCAATTTAAAAATAATAATTACTAATGGTTTTGCGATATCAAAGTGGTACGTACAACCGTGCTACACATATTTATCGAGAATTCTTATGTTATGATATCTGAGTATTGAATTGTTGTACCAATGCAATTAATCTTTTGTCTTGAGGTTGACAGCGGCATTCACTTTGTCTTGTTAACGAACGTATGTAAATCCAGGCGAATAATAAACGCGTCTCTCTAACTAAAGCAGTGATAAGAAGTTTAAAGATTTTATGTGCTTTTTCACATATGCAAGTTAGGTACAAAATGGTGTAAAGAGTGTTGCGGGTTTATAATACACACTAGATGATGACCGATTTTTTTTTTGATAACGCCATATTGGTGTTTCTTTAAAGCGGTTAGTTGCCCTCAATTAAGAAAAATAGTATTATTATTCGCCAATAGATGTCGGAAAGAGTTGATTATTGAAAACACGAATAAAACAACATTTTCTGAAAATAAATCGTAACTAGATCGATTTATCGCCCCCGAAATCCCCTGTATACTAAATTTTATGAAAATCGTTGGAGTCGTTTCCGAGATTCAGATTATATATATACAAGAATTGCTCATTTAAAGGTATAAGATTATACTTGTGTAACAAGAAATTGCAATGACTTGTTCAATGTTTGATAAAAACCTTTTAGTTAAAAATAATCTCGAGTTACGTATCGCATGTTTGTAAAGCTATAGGAAAAATGTTCCCTAATGTGCCAATAAAAAGTGTATAATAAAGTCTTATAAAAGGCGAGTGTGCGATCACGAACAAACAACCATCCATTTATTTTAAATATTGGACGCGATCTGAATACGAATATGATCCATATTATGTAAGGAAATGAAGATTATTTTTCGCTTTCGTTAGTCAGTGACTAACATAATTAATTTTTTGCTTCCAACATGGTACAGTTGTAGCGCCATAAACAATTCTATGTTATTATATTAAAAAAAAAATATATATATATATTATATTAGTTATTAAACACATTATAAATTATTTTTACGTTTTTAAATTTTCGGCGGTAAAAAGATCCTGTGCCACAGACTATATTCTTTTTTCCACCTCTCGTGCGTTCCGGCTTACGCATCATAAAAAGATGCGTTCTTAAACCCCTCTTACTAGTACTATTTAAAAAGTAACAAATATGAACAATAAGCACGAAACATCTTTACCACTATGGAACTGAATTTACACCTCGAATAATATCAGAAATGCCACACCGTATCGTTCACTTTACATAATAATTGCTATGAATGTGGAGGACATTGCATTTGATAATATTAAAAGTTAAACCTATTGTAATATGCACGTATATTATGGTATACTTGGTATATTATGACAAGTGAACCGACAAGGTTATTACGTGTAATAAGTCCTAAGAGATTGTATTAACTAAAGTATCTTTGTTTTATACAGTTTGTATGTTTACAGTACGATACCTTGAGATGTCAATATAAGTTTATCTTATGATCAATTTTAATGATTGAATTGTCAGCAACGAGGCTGCTGGCGTGTAAATATGTCTATGGTCTAACTCATAAAACCAGATTATTTGAAAATAACGAAAAGTCCTTTTATTTAGGGATTTGACACAAAATTCCATTAAATTATTTTAATAAATAAATAAAAAATAATAATAATAAATATTTACTAACAATCACGCCACGTTAACTGGTCCCGTGATAAGTTCGTAAAGAACTAGTGTTACAGGTACCAGATAACGGATATAAATGTAAGATTTTTATTATACACATACATAATAATATATTTAATATACATCCATAACCCTGGAAAAGACATTTATATTTATCATACAAATATCTTCCCTTGGCGGGATTCGAACCCGCGACCCCCTTGTGTAGTGACCATGTCACTCACCACTACACCAGACGGCCGTTGAGTAAATATAAAAATGGAAGTAAATATAAAAGTTCTTTTCTAGATAGGTAAATCATGTACGACATGGGTGGGTACGGGTGGCTAACTACACGTTTTTTTTACTTTAAAAGTTCGAAAGCCTATGAAGATATGATTGGAATAGCACTTTGTTTCAACTAAAAAGGCGTTTCTCTATAAGCTGGGCAATTCGTTCTAAGAAAGCTGTATAGGTATCTCTTTTGCTTAAATATGTAATAAATCTTATTCGGGTAATAAATACCCTTCTTCTTATGACAGATGAACCGTAAATAACAAGTCTAAGTCTGATAACAAGTCTAGTTTTTACGGATTATAAAGACGATTTCCATATACCTAATAAAGTTTATTTTTAATTAATTTTTTATATATTTATATATAAGCATTGAACGTTGTGTAAAGTAAATTAGGTGATTATCATTTAAAGCTATCTACGAAGCATGTCAGATATCTTTTTTTACAATGAGAAAATGAGTTGCACAGCTTAAAGAGAAACACCCAAATAAAAATGTTTATTCATTTGCTTCGTGATTTTAATTTCCTGATCTTAGATTGTGATCAAGACTAAGCTGAATTTACATAAGAAATCGGCCTGCTTAAGCTTAAATTCCTAAGACTTGATTACATTACACAGTAATCTTGGCTGCATTATACATACAACTTTAAAATAAAAGAACGCGTGGACAATACTTAATGAATGTTTTGTTTTCTTTTATTTTGTTGTCGGAGCATTCCAGACGCTCATTTATTTGCCGTGTCGAATTGTGACGTCACGGAGGCTTGGCAGGAATGTCGCGTCATAATTGATTTCAACATAATAGCTCAGCAACTCCCACGCACCTTCATTTAAATGTGAATCCTGCTTCTATTGGCACGCGGTGTGTGATCCTCAATGAGTATGAAGTGCGATAGCTCACTGGAAATGTGTTAACTCTGAGCGCACGACGTTGTTTGCTTTGGCGCCTAAGTAAATAAAGTAAAGTTATCAGGATAAGAACAGTAAACACATAGATTCTTTGTTACTAAAAGTTCCCGAAGCTAAATAGTTACTGGATGAGTCTTTTCTCGTTGAGAAAAAGTTAGAAAGATACTAGATGGAACTATACTGAGATCTTAGAACTTATATCTCAAGGTGGGTGGCGCATTTACGTTGTAGATGTCCATGGGCTCCAGTAACCACTTAAGACCAGGTGGGCTGTGAGCTCGTCCACCCATCTAAGCAATAAAAAAAAGATAAAATACAAAAAACACGTTAAGTAAACAAAATTTGTCTAATAATTATTTTCGTTTCTTTGTACACAGAGGAGAGCTAACAGTACCTGGGGCTTAGACAAATTATTTATGAAATAAATTTTGTCTTGGTTATGATTTTTGACTTTCCAAATTGGTTACATTATTCTTTCTCATCTTGCTTAGTAGATGGGGTTATTAGCATATTCGTTAAAAGCTCGATTTGGCTTAGTTCTGTGGTCATATATTGCATTAATAGATTGGTTTTAATTAAGCAAATATTTATACAGAGTTATTATTTAAAGAATTTAAAGAATCCAACAACACAAAACATTTTTTATATTTAGTTTGGACACGCATATCATTATCTTCTTGGTTCTAAAAAGAGTTAACTATCATTATAAAATTTGTGGGATGTTATCGTGACGCAGAGAAAGTCTTGTTTAATCTCCTTTGTTCATCAAGTGGAAGTCTTGTATATTGACACTACGTTGGTGGCCTAGGAAGGAAGGATGCGTCAGAAGCAAGATCTTAATATATTTATTGAGTACTAGCTGACCCGGCAGACTTCGTATTACCTCAATCGATAAATAAAAGACCTAAACTTTTGTATAAAATAAACTTAAAACAAACAAAAGGAGTCCGTTCGACGGGGGACACATCAAAGGAAAAACAAAATTGTTATTTTTATTTAATTCCGAGCATTTTCATATTTATTTAACCATTTAAAAATTCTCTGGACTTCCACAAATACTTCAAGACCAAAATTAGCCAAATCGGTCCAGCCGTTCTCGAGTTTTAGCAAGACTAACGAACAGCAATTCATATTTATATATAAGTATATAGATAATTCGATCATAGATATTGATTCCTTACTGATTTTACGTTTCCTTTGACTTTGTTTGTCTTTTTATTTTATTCCTACGAGTCTACCTAAGATTTAAGATTATATTAATTAAAAATACTCATTCTCATGTTGTATTTGTTATTTTAGTTATGTGTTATTTGTTCTACACACACTCATAACTTTTAATTATTATTCTCATAATCCTCTCGCAGGTCTGCTGGAAGAGATTTCTTAAAGAAATAAGCAGCGCCTTTGTACATAATTTTCCTATTACTCTGTACTGTCTTCTTTTCTGTGTGTACTACATAAATGAATAAATAAATAAATAAAATACTATTGATTGAAGATTTAAGATATTTAAGTTTTTTTTTTAAAACATATTATATGTATAGTCAACAATTAGCGCGTTAATGTTTAGTTGCGACTAAATTGAGTTTTAACAGCAGCTACCATTAGTTTAACGTATTTTGAATGCTAATTATCTATTGCTACATTATTATGTTGTGTTTTTCATGTAAGTTTATCACCAGTAATTTTGTTACGTTCAGCACATCATTAAGTATTTTGGCGTTATTTCTTAATTAAACTAAATACATAGTTCTATTGAATTGTATATTGAATTGGATCTTGATTAAGGCTTTTTCTTTTATTAAAAACGTATGTTACAAAATAAAGTTGCTGATATTTAAAAGTTTTTTAAACTATTGAATGTAAAGTTGCGAAGCTATATAGCAAATAACGTAATATTATTAAAATATTAATTCTCCGTTATATTTTGAAGCCCAAAGCATTGAAGAGATTGTTATGAAATTTGGTAAAGAAATAGTTTGAATGAATCGGCCATCAGAGTCTTTCTCGGAGCGCGGTGCAAGAGAGACGATCAAAACTTGTGTCTGAAGTGGAGAACTCTCTGGGGCGAGTCTCCGAATGGGGTGAATTGAACTTGGTTCAATTCAACCCGATAAAGACACAAGTTTGCGCGTTCACTGCGAAGAAGGACCCCTTTGTCATGGCGCCGCAATTCCAAGGAGTATCCCTGCAACCTTCCGAGAGTATCGGGATACTTGGGGTCGACATTTCGAGCGATGTCCAGTTTCGGAGTCATTTGGAAGGCAAAGCCAAGTTGGCGTCCAAAATGCTGGGAGTCCTCAACAGAGCGAAGCGGTACTTCACGCCTGGACAAAGACTTTTGCTTTATAAAGCACAAGTCCGGCCTCGCATGGAGTACTGCTCCCATCTCTGGGCCGGGGCTCCCAAATACCAGCTTCTTCCATTTGACTCCATACAGAAGAGGGCCGTTCGGATTGTCGATAATCCCATTCTCTCGGATCGTTTGGAGCCTCTGGGTCTGCGGAGGGACTTCGGTTCCCTCTGTATTTTATACCGTATGTTCCATGGGGAGTGCTCTGAGGAATTGTTCGAGATGATACCAGCATCTCGTTTTTACCATCGCACCGCCCGCCACCGGAGTAGAGTTCATCCATACTACCTGGAGCCGCTGCGGTCATCCACAGTGCGTTTCCAGAGATCTTTTTTGCCACGTACCATCCGGCTATGGAATGAGCTCCCCTCCACGGTGTTTCCCGAGCGCTATGACATGTCCTTCTTCAAACGAGGCTTGTGGAGAGTATTAAGCGGTAGGCAGCGGCTTGGCTCTGCCCCTTGCATTGCTGAAGTCCATGGGCGACGGTAACCACTCACCATCAGGTGGGCCGTATGCCCGTCTGCCTACAAAGGCAATAAAAAAAATAAAAAAAAAAAAGAATGCCATAGAGCTCACAAACTTCCTTTTTTTTTTTTTTTTTATTGCTTATATGGATGGGCGAGCTCACAGCCCACCTGATGTTAAGTGGTTACTGGAGCCCATAGACATCTACAACGTAAATGCGCCACCCACCTCGAGATATAAGTTCTAAGGTCTCAGTAGAGTAGAGTTACAACGGCTACCCCACCCTTCGAACCGAAACGCATTACTGCTTCACGGCGGAAATAGGCGGGGTGGTGGTACCTACCCGTGCGGACTCACAAGACGTCCTACCACCAGTTCCTCTCATCCCAATGATTTGAATAGGTCTCCGTCCACGCGATATAAAGTGTAATCAATGCAGTCGAAGCTGTGTCTGGAAAGATAGTTAATACATATAGGATTCTTATATTAAACTTTTTGCACAATTATTCTTTAAATTGTTTTAAACCTCGAAACCGAGCTAGTCAAGTTGTACGTGGTGTATTTTCTAAATAATAAAAAAAGGATTATTTTCGAAAAGATACCCAAACTTTTGTAAAGATTTAAAGTCAAACTACTGTAATCACATGGGTCGGCTGTGTTTCTTCGTTTAGTGAGCTCGATGTGTTTTTGTTTGTTTAAAAACGGTGACGATGTAACTCTAAACCGAGCGAGGGAGGACAATATCGTTACCACAACAAACGCAACATCATTATTGTTGAGTCTTTGTGAACTTTTCACGGTCTGCCGGCTTAGTGCCACGTTACATGTTTGCGCGTTGATCTACGTGTTGATATAAAAAAAACAAGCTCATTTAAAATTATAAATTGTCTCGGTGATTGTAAAGAAGATAGCATACTTTTTTTTTAATAAACTTGTCTTGTATCTGAAGCATTAAAGCTTTTTTGGTTCTTTTAAGAACTAATGGAGCTATACCATATAGCTATGACCGAGACTTTCAATCAAAAAGATCTTTGATAAAGATAGTTGACGTTTGAGATTATCAGCAATATTTAAATTTAATTTTAAGTACTACATTTACCTTTTGTTGATTGACATTTTCAAAGAAATTTTTGTCTAATATAATTCCGTTTTTATTTATTAAAGTTAAGCTCAAGATTTAATGAACATATGGTTTATTAACAAAAGATAAAAGAAAATTAATTGAAATAAAAATGAAGATAATGGGATTGAACTTGGTCTTTACCTTGCTATACATAATAATATGTAGATAGATTCATTACGATCCTCCCGATCCATTAACGGTGCTTTTAGATACCACGAGCACTGGTCACCGTCCTCGTCGAACCCGTCGCTTGCGACGAAGGGCTCGACGAGCGAATTAACTCATAGACACAGCCCACTGAGTTTCTCGCCGGATCTTCTCAGAGGGTCGCGTTTCCGATCCGGCGATAGATTCTGCGAAGCACTGCTATTGCAAGGCCAGTGTTAGCAACACTCCGGTTTGAGCCCCGTGAGCTCACCTACACGTTAGGGTGAAGCTGAAATAGCCTCTCAAGGCTATCATCAGCTTAGGTAGGAAAAAAAAGTAGATTTATAACCGGGTCTAATGTTGACACGCTTCATTTAGTATTTACTATGCATAACCACGCTAAGAGTATCGAGTGTCATGTTTACCTCAGACATGTGAACAAGCCAAGCACGTTCAGCCCTTGTGGTCACGAATGACAACGGTATACCGATATGGGTTCACATAGACGTGTGGTTGACTTTAAAGGTCAAACACTTTGGTCAAATAAATGAGTGAAAGTTGCTATGATGATATTTCCTGATGTTTTCCCTGGTCGTCACGGTGCTCATTTGCAATCCGTGATCACGAAAATTGTAAGGTATTCGAAACGTTAGATTTGCCGTAAATCTGCCTTTCCATTCGCTAATATACTGATAGCTATCGAATTTTATTAAAGGTTTGTATTTGTATGTGCCATAAAATAATACTGGAATATATCGAGGGCTCAGACTATTTGGTTTAAGCGACATTTTTGCAACTTTACAGGAGAGCCATTTAAAGTTTACAATTTGGAAAAAACAACATAACATGACTTCTTATTTCTTTATTCTTTATTGTACACACTGTTAATAAAATACAATAATTGCGAAAACTTATAAAATGGCGAGTTTAACTCAACAATTGAGTTATCTACCAGCTAACTGTTCTTAAAGAGGGAAAAGCTTTACATTTTTTAGCTTATGCTTTCTTCAACTATTTCAATGGAGTAAACTTAATTGAAGTTCAATTAAAAACATGTACTGTTGATGGTAATACCAAATAAAACGCACTTTTACTAACAAATATAAATGTTGCGTATTAAATGAGATGTTGCTTAAACCAAATAGTCTTTCACCTCTTGATATGTAATATTGATAAGATTGTCATACGGACTTATAGAGCTATCACTGCGTATAAATCATTCATCCACAGTAATATTACTTGACTATCCCTTTCGTTCTGATTCTTTTCTAAGTGTGTGACATACTCGTACACAAAGCCAGTCGCAACTGTTAGTCAAACTAAATTAAAACAGCAAGATTTTATTCCGTATAATTGCACACAATTTGGTATATTATTTATGTTGTGTAAAAGGGGGAAATGGTAAATGAAATTTTGTCAATTTAGGGAAATTTTAAGAATTCATATCTTAAGAAACTTTTAAACGAAAGCCTCGTCGAGGATTGTCGTAACTAAAGCTTCTGATTTACGTCAGGGAAGAATTCCAATAGTAGGTGATAGAAGAAGTTTTGAATTTCACATTTGAATCGCGCGGGACGCCGGAATGCCGGTCATCGGCGATTCAATCGTTATCTTCTAGCCGTTGTGTTGTTTAATAAAGCTCACCCGAATAGATCCACATGCATCATCGGTATGCTGCCCTTCGATTAGAACCAGCGCGAGTTGTAGTTTTCTACTTAAACTCATCCCGGTTGCTTTCGTAAAACCAGGGCGTGCAAAGCGCGAAGACGTTTTTCTTAGGATGCTTCATTCATTACCGAAGTAACATTTTATTTTTTATTGCCCTTCTTGTAGGCAGACGAGCATACGGCCCACCTGATGGTGAGTGGTTACCGTTGCCCATGGACATCAGTAATTCCAGGGGCAGAGCTAAGCCACTGCCTACCGCTTAATACTCTCCTCTTCGTTTGAAGAACGACATGTCATAGCGCTCGGAAAACACCATGGAGGGGAGCTCATTCCATAATATAAATATTGTTGGCTATTTCTGCACGATGCATTGGAGTTTCTAAAAGAAACGATAAATGCTCAAGGAGAAATTTTGAATAGAACCGTTTTCTTAAGGTCACATGACGTGAGATACACACGGTCATAACACGGCCACCCCGGTCGGAACCTGCGTAGAAAGGAGCACGCTGACTCCAAGGACGACGGCGTGCCCGGCGGTTGTTCACCTCGGCAACAAGAATGCGCGGGATCGCGGGAACTGATTGCTTGCGGTCCGGGCCGTCGACAGTCATCTTAGAATACTACATTCCGTTAGTACGCAGCTCAAACTTATCTTCCTGCTTGGTTTTTGTTTTCTACTTCTGGTTTTAGTATTGATCGACATGTACGAATTGACTTACATCAGAACTGAGTTGTCTACTTTATCTTTCGTTATCAAATTTAAGGCAGTTTTTTTTTTGTACAGCGTTATAGATACCTACTGATTCTTACCGAAGAAAATATAATACGTTTGAAGTCATTGTGGCCTAAAGGATAAGACGTCCGGTGCATTCGTATGTAGCGATGCACCGGTGTTCGAATCCCGCAGGCGGGTACCAATTTTTCTAATGAAATACGTACTCGACAAATGTTCACGATTGACTTCCACGGTGAAGGAATAGCATCGTGTAATAAAAATCAAAACCCGCAAAATTATAATTTGCGTAATCACTGGTGGTAGGACCTCTTGGGAGTCCGCACGTTGTAGATGTCTATGGGCTCCAGTAACCACTTAACACCAGGTGGGCTGTGAGCTCGCACATCCATCTAAGCAAAAAAAAAAAACGTAACCACGAAATGGTTACGATAATTTCAAAATTTAATATTTCGCATAAAACTATGGCCGATTGCTAATTACTAATGAAGCGGCAGAGTATTGAGAGTTTTATTAATTGTCTTACCTTCTTTTTTAAGAATAGGGTAGTCGCTATCAAAATAATGTCGGCCATGTTTCAAGTTTGGAAATTACATTCACGATGTATGGGCTGCCTAGATCGAGAGCTCAACTACAGCCATAAAACAGATTAATAAACAATTATTACTTATTGTTTAGCATATCACACCTGCAAAAAACATATGTTAATAAATTATTTAAACATTTTTAGGTCGATTTTGTCGGTCACGGTTACATATGTACATACATAAATAGTTACCACTCATGATTCAAAAAACAAAAATTATTTATAACAAATTCCACTTTCATGACATGAGTGAATTGGTAGTGTTGTAATTACTGCCCTTGACTACTGGGCCTGGTCGGGTAGTAGGTCGGCAGGGTCGTGGATTCCATTTACACATCGGAAAAAAATCATGTGATGTACAGGTTTTTTGCTTTTGGACTGGATGTTTAATATCTGTATCTGTAAAATTTGTATTTATTTATAAGTATTTAAGTACGTATGTACATCAGTTTCTGGCCCCCATAGTACAGGGAATCTTGTTTGGGGCCCTAATTCTGCAAGAGTATAAAATTGTATATTCAAACATATTAACTTTCAAAGACTACAAAGAAATACCATGAAAATCCATCAAACATTACTATTTTTATTAATATGGAAAAAAAACATACTGTAGTCATCTAAAGAAATCGTTATGTATTACGAATCCCTCCCCTATTTTTCAATTGAAGATTGTCTTAATAGCTATTAAGTTATCCCGTTTTTGTGTGTAGTTGTAGATTTTAACGCTACAAATGAGTTAAAAATAATAATTACAAAGCAAAGTTTGCGCCCATTACCGTGCTATGCGTTGAAGTATCGATGTTGATTTTTACCAATTCTATAGCTTGACGTCATCCGCTAAATTTGATTTCTACAATAAATAAAAACAGCTATTGATCTTTGCCTTTTGAAAGTGGAGTTTTTGGTTGTTTTTTTCAAAGCTTACGTGAATTTACATCGACTATTTCGTGAGCGCTCGTCTCTTAGTCGAAACTCGAACTTAATCATTGATGCCTCAAGTTTTTTATTTAATTTAAGTACAAACTTTATCGTTTTGTAACTAACTGTCTGTCACTGATATTTTTTCTAAAAAAGTGATTTTTATTTTTATGCATTTTTATTCCATGACAACAATACACTTTCTGTACAGCTATCTGTATCTGTATCTGTATCTTGTATATTCTGTATTTTGGGGATTGTTATTATTATGAGTTTGTGGCTTGATATTGAACTGGAATAATTGCGACTCTTGAGGCCTTTGTGTCATTCTCCTATCCTCTACTTTTCATTTCTAAATACCGTCCGTAAGTGAAACTCAATAGTGTTTGGAGATGTGATAACATAGACATTCTGTTCCGGGTACCCTTTGCCCAAGAAGTATATCGTTGTCTTAAGACTTCAAACCTCCAAAGTTTGTTATGCATAGCCTCAACTTCCTCCATACAGAATTATGGATGAATTGGTGAAGCTTCAGTTGTTGGGTTTCATGGTGCGTGTTTTACATAAAACCTTTACATAAATGAATTTTGAAATTTGAAATGTACATTCATCAAATTAAGCTATTAAATATGACTAGTTTGGAGGAAAAAAATAAGAAATGTATACGTACATAATAAGGGCTGTAATATAACAATTTCGGTTTGATGATTATAGCATTGTGAGCGGCGAAAAAAATGTATATGTATTAAAGCGAATATAGTCCAGGAAGGGATTGTTGAGCAATACGGGCGAGATTCAAGAGCACTTCGTATAATTAATGCTTTTAAATCGGGGGCTACACGGTATGAAGGCGACACAAAAATATTAAATATTATGGAAACCAGTCCCATACTTCTTACAATTAAATGCTTAGCAGACTTCGGACTCGGATGTGATCGATTTTATCAAATTGCGTCGGCGTAGCGATTAGCAACTGGCAGCGAGCGTTTAATTCGTTAATCGTTTGTCAGTTAATTGTTTCCTTTGAGCGTCACGATCCATACTCAATAGCTAAGGGCATTTCAAGTTTGTTATCCTTAGAAAGATAACGACTGATTGTTTCATAAACAAGATAGAGGATCATCACATCTGCGATATACGCATTAAATCAGACGTTTACCTAACATTCGAAATAGACTAAAAGTACTATTTTTTAATTTGATTGCTGTAGCTTTATGGAGCATCTGTTGAATCAGATACTTGAAACTAAGCATGAGGAATGTTCTTTTTTGTTTACGCAAATACATAGAAGTGATCGTTTCTAGAAGCTTCTGGAATTATTTGAAAGGGTGGAGGTGATCGAGCTCACGATCGACCTGGCGTTAGGAAATTACTGGAGTCGAAAAACATCACGACGTGATTACCGACACTAACTTTGAGACACACGTTAGCCACATGATATTATAAATACAAAAACCATCATTGAAACAGACCCTTAAATTATACATACATATAACTACCCCAATTGCTTCCATGTTCTTTTTGATGTAACACAGCGTTTGAATAAAACAATGAAAGGAGAACCATGTCAGTAGGCAATACGTGCAGGTGTAAGAACATATAATGAGTATTAATGTGAAAATCGTGAGGTGAATTTGTTTTAGACCATTAACAACAGTTTGGCGGTCGAGACTCGGACGAAGCGTCGCGTCGGTGTCGTTTTGAATAAATCACTTAACTTTTACATGCTTTATCTATAACTAGCGACCCGTCCTCGCTTCGCTTCGGAAACTGTATTTTATTATTGATTTCTCCACTATTTAATGGATGTTATTATACATATAAACCTTCCTCTTCAATCACTCTATCTATTAAAAACCGCATCAAAATCCGTTGCGTAGTTTTAAAGATTTAAGCATACATAAGGACAGACAGATATAGGGACAGAGAAAGCGACTTTGTTTTATATTATGTAGTGATATGTATAATTTAAATGCTATATTGCTAATGCTAAATTTAAATGCTAATATTTTATTAGCCACAGTACGGACAGATAGAAAAGACATCGGGGTCGTGTTCACGGGACAAAATCGTAATGCAAAAATCAAACGCGTGAATTGTATTATAAATTTTCATTTTATTTGTGATCGTTGGCCGTATTTTGATTTGTGGACCCGCAAGGGACCGCGTCGTATAAATATCTACTAACTAATGAATGTTACATTCCGATTTAATGTTGCATACTTTTTAAAATTTTGCTATATTTTGTTTTGTTTTTTAATTTTTAAATCTAATGAAACTGAATCTATAAAAACTGACTTGTAAGCAGAGAACGAATAGAAAAAACTACCGAAACCTTTCTTTCGATTATTTCGTCTTTTTCTTGTTCTTTAGAAAAAAAGTTGACGTCAATTACTTATGTAGTTACTAAAATTACGTAAAATATTACGTCGATGGACATAGTTGGTTGTCGCACTGCGCTGGTGTCTCGGTCAGAGAGCTCCTTACGCAATGACTTGTGAAACCGATGTGATGTCTATAAAATTCACACTTGAGCTGAGTTCGGATATAATTAATATACCGGAAATATAAACTTTATTTCAGATAAACGAGTGACTAATAAATTTATAGTTTCGTTAGTTAAATTTACATTAGCGTAACTAATTAAGAAAAAAAACATACATAATGGAGGTTAATGTTGTGTTAAAGAAAACGCGGCGTCGATTTCATTGTTGTGCTCGTCTGAGATTTTACATAACAATTACAGATTGTTTATTTTTGTTTAGGAGTTATGCGAATAACCGTCACCCACGCTGTTTAGTCTGCAGCGAAAATATAATGTACCCAATAACGTATACATTGCGGGACGAGTATTCGGTGTTGAGAAGTGGTTTATTTGGCCCGTGGCCAGGCGACGTGACGCCGACCCGACAATGCCGAAACACGATTGATCTTTCTTTCAATGTCAATCTTACTGGCCGACCTACATAATGGCTTGAGACTTGATTTGCAAATGAAATATCTAAAGAAAATAGACGTGGCGTAGGTAATAATAATGATATTATTGGTGCTTTCAGATTTTATGTGATTTTAATTCACGATACTCTATTATAATAAATACATGCGCTTCAAGAGATAGCTGTGAAAGTTACTAAAATATCTTGAAATTAGAAGTTATCAGCGGTATCGTGACCGTTCTTTTTATAATTATTTAACAATATTAAAAATACGTTGCATTTTCCCGGAATATTTATCCATGTTTGATCCATAAATTACCAGTCGATTTGTAGGTCCGTTCGCATGTAAAGTTATAAACCATCGAACACACTGTATTAATACTTGGCGTTGTTCGTGTCATGTCATTAATCATGGTAAAAGTATCCAGTGCGCTAATTAAGGCTACAGACTATCTTTCTCAGTGATATCATTCAAAGCCAATTACCCATTTTATTGTGGTTATGTAGCAAACTTATAAACATACGATCTTTCATAATATTTTGAATCTATACTAATATTATAAAGCTGAAGAGTTTGTTTGTTTGAACGCGCTAATCTCAGGAACTACTGGTCCGATTTGAAAAATTATTTCAGTGTTAGATAGCCCATTTATCGAGGAAGGCTATGTAATATCACGCTAAGACCAATGCAGGCGTAGCACCAATAAATAATGCTTCAAAATCGTTTTTTTTTTAAAGCTTCCACTGCATGCGTTGCGAAAATTGTTAAAGTTTCGCTAAAGTACATTACTTTAGCGAAACTAAAGTAATGCTATTTTTAAGATCTTTTAAAGGGGAAATGTTCCCCTTTAAAAGATCTTAAAAATAGTCCGCGACAGCAAATGTCTAAGATGTTAAGGTTGGCTCACTATAACGTTTTTTATGCTAACGAAATATGTTCTAAAATAAAGCATTATTTGTGAACCATTCCACGCGGACGAAGTCGCGGGCAAAAGCTAGTAATATTATTAATTAGAAGTAAAGATTCCATATGCTGTTGGTGTAAGATGGCCACGACTCCCTTGTTGTTAATTGTCTATAGGAGTCGAATGATATCACAGTGTATCCTACCCCGCTTTTATCATCTCATCTGCCATCAGCTCACTTGTTTCAGCTGGACACGAGACTGTAGTCTCAATTGCATTCCTTCGAATTGGAATGGATGACTGCTTTGTGGCAAAAATAGACAGTTTTTTTAGAGGGATTAACAAAAATGTCCCTTCCTTTGTGAATTAAACTAAAAAATACCTATGCAATACAAAGTTTGTTTCACTATATTATTTAATTTATTTTATAAAAAAAAATTGAATTGAAAAACAAGAACATTGGAAGTTTAATAAAAAGCTGCTATCAAATTTTTATACGTACTTTCCCATGTCGAATGAATTGAATACGCTAATGTGATCTCAGTTTATTTTAATTTTCTAACGATATTGAAGTCGTTCGTCGTATGAACCATTTCAATTATTCCAAGCATTTCTTTCTTAAAAATCTATAATATAATACTCGTAATGATAACAAATGACATTTATTGGTTCAGAAACGTGCTCGTAAAATAGAAATAACAGTTCCATTTCAACATTCTCACAGTCATTCCGATAATGAGAAATACAATTTTAGAAAAATGAACTCATTAGCAACGGCTACTCTGTTGCATAGGATGCGGTCGGATTGACATTCCGTCGTATATTCTCTCTTCCGGTCATTAGCCGGTGTCGTATTGTATTCTGAAGAGACTTGTGGTCCGGATGGTAAGGTGTGACTGTAGAATAAACAAGGTTTATGTTAATTATTAAACGCTCGGTACCTGCTAATTGATTTGTCATGAAAATTAACTGTAGTTTTAATATTACTAGTGGCCCCTCAGTAGTCGAAATTCGACTATAATTATTGATTAAAACTATAAGTTTGAACATCATTATGGTTCTATGGTTAAAGACTTTATTTCTGTAATCACAGATTTCTCCAAGAGTACGGTATAGAAAAATAATATTAATATTTAAATATTAATCTATTCTCAATTTGACCACATACTTTACCAGTAAACAAAAGAGTAATATGCGCGTGTGTGTGTGTCAGATACATGATATTGTGTGTAATGTTTACTTTATTGATTTAATGTATTTTATGTATAATTTAAAGAAAATATTAGCATTCTGCACTCTATATTCTCTATAAGTTTGGGAAATTTCATACTCCTCGGTCCGCGCAATTTTCGTAAAAAGGGATAAAAAGTTTCTGCTTCACGTATTAATATATAGATTTACGTATGGTTATTATGAAGATGGTACTGCTATCGGTATTACAGAATTGAGGTATTAAAATTAAACTTTGTTCAGAAACAATTTTTATCATGTATTTTTATTTTATAAATGATGCAGTAAAAGAGGCGAGCAACTCACAAACTTATCTTCTTCTTCTTCGTCGCTTTCTTCATTGCTGAAGGTCGTGTCCCTGAAACTTGACCGTTGCCTGTCTCGTGAGCTGTTTCCATCTCGTCCGGTCCTCAGCTGCTCGAATGGCGGTTGCGACTGGCAACCCAGTTAGAGCGGTTACTTGATCACACCAACGGCTAGGTAATCGGCCGCGGGGTCTCTTTCCTTCTACTTTGCCGGTCACAATCACTTTGTCCAAGTTATCTGACTGTCGGCGGGCAAACTTATCTTAAATGTATTTAAAAAAAAAAAAAACTTTCTATATAGATTTAATCTAATGTTCATTATAAATAACCGAAAATATTTAAATCACAGAGTTTCACTTCGAATAATTGATAATAAATGTTAATTCGTCATCTCTTTATTTTTTAATTTCACGAAATAAAACGAAACTAGGTGACGTTATCAACGTAGTACGATTAGCACATTCATATTTAGGTCGCCGACTGTTCATAAGTTAATATTATTATTCATACAAAACTGCTTAGATTATTATCTTTAGTGCTAAGCTTGGGAAAAAGTTAACGCCGCTGTGCATTCAAAACTATAAAATTTGTTGCGAAAATTGTTGTTCAAAACGATTATAATTTGGTCAATGCTTTTTTTTATTGCTTAGATGGGCGGATGAGCTCACAGCTTATCTGGTGTTAAGTGGTTACTGGAGCCCATAGACATCTACAACGTAAATGCGCCACCCACCTTGAGATTTAAGGTCTAAGGTCTCCGTATAGTTACAACGGCTGCCCACCCTTGTACCGGAAATTTTATCTTTTAGGCCATGACACTATTTTTTTTAAATCTATTTCGAAAACAAATCGAATATATAAATATTCCATTATAAAACAATTACAATTATTGCAATAATAATCAATCACAATAATAAACATAATAATATTATAATAAAATTCAAATATCAAGTCAATCAAAAAAATAATCAATAATGAACAGTTTCAACTTCATAATCACAAATAGGTACATATGGGCTTAACTGGGTGATGGCCCGCTTACCTACATATTTGCTATGTAATCTTAATAGGCAGAATATTCAAAGAACTAAACAAATACAAGTAATTAGAAGTGTAATACGTAGCAACACAAATCGAACAACAAATAGGTAATGGTTATCTATACTAATATTATAAAGAGGAAAGATTTGTTTGTTTGTTTGTTTGTATTGAATAGGCTCCAAAACTACTGAACCGATTTGAAAAATTCTTTCACTATTTGGAAGCTACACTATTCCCGAGTGACATGGTCTATAATATTTTTAAAAAAAAATTAGGGGTCCTTCCTAAAACTCCAATAATGTAACCCAAGGTGTAAAAAAAATACCTAAATTTTGTTCATGACCCGAGCGGAGCTGGAGCGGGCCGCTAGTCATGGGAATAAACACTTAGGGCTTTGATGTAGTCGTCGTTAGCAAAAACTTTACTTTGTCATAAATTGAAAATAAAATAAAAGGGAATTCACACGATACTTGCGAATGGCGGTTGTTTGATACGCGTGGGAAGGGATCATGTTTTTCCAATGGCATTTAACAACGAAATGTTGTGTGTTTAGATATAGTTTTTGCTGCCCGTATACTAATTTAATGTTAGCTCTTGAAATAATTTGAAATTAAGTTCGAATTAACGAAGTTAAATATCTTTTAATCAAGCTTATCTGCAGTACAAAATTAACACATCAACAAAAAGATATGGGGTTCAGTGGCAAATTGATCTTGACGAAATCGGAAACGTTATAATTTAATACTGTCATCTATAAACTAATTCTATAAATGGGAAAGTTTGTGTTTGGAAATGGCCGAATCGATAGCATATGAGTCGTCTATTATCAAAGGTGGCAATCTGTGCATTTGGACAAAAAAATGTTATTGATATGTCAATACAGATTGATTTGAATATAATCGTCTCCTTCAAAGAATACGGTTCAAAACCTGCATTAAATAAAGGTTAATACTTAACCTGTTATTTATCTAAGATGTCGTTCAGAAGAGTTTTGTGACTGCCAATGGAATACAAAGTCAATAATTCGTTTTTCTGATTTACCAATAATTGTCCAAAAGTCACATTGCCGGCTTTGATACTAGTCGACTCATATATGCCTTTTAACAAAACTAAGTAGATATGTCTTGATATAACTTGACCACGTGTCTCTAGATAAGTGACTGTATTCACGATATACCTATCTGCGGAAGGTTCAAATTAACTCTTAACTGCAATCCACATATGACCTAACTCACATTCTCAGTGATATGTTTATTTATGCTTTTAAACTTTTAAAAATCAATAAAGTCTTAGCGTCAAGAGTAGAATTATATTGAACAGTAAGACAGTATCAAATTTGTATTGTCATTTACAATGGGCAAGAAAAATAATAATTGAAACGATAATAACTAATTATACAACTTCATTCGATTATTGCAATAGAACAAAAAATATTCCATTGAAATTCTGGGCTCGATATAGAAATCACTACATTACGTGATACTAGAACTCTTTTGTAAATTCTCCATAAAATAAGCACGAACTTTATCAGACTTCAATGTCAGTCTGTCTTTTCGATGAACCACGGATAAAATTGAATTGTTCCGCTTATTATGATATTGATCACGCAACTCCATACACGTAATGTTTGATACGTACCTACACAATATTTCATTAGATTTGTATCAAAGTCATCGAGAAGATTTACCTTTTTTTATAGTGTACTAGCCGACCCGGCAAACGTTATTTTGCCATATACATTATTTCTAGGATTTTTTTTTGTTTTTTGGGCGGACCACCAACTTAACCTTTAGGGGTATGAAAAATAAATGTTGATCGATTTTCAGACCTACCCGATATGCGTACAAAATTTTATTAGAATCGGTTGAGCCATTTCAGAAGGGTTTCGCAACAAACACCGCGACCGAGAATTTTATATATTAGATTTAATCGTAAACGTCGGCTATTCATTTTAAGGGACAGCTCTACTTTGATTCTTTATTTAATACACTATTTATCTACTTTATTTGTGTGATTTTTATTAAGTAAATAAATGTGAGGCCTTGTTTTAACAAGGAAGGAGCAAGTTTCATACAAGCTTCATTTCCTCATTCCTATCTTTTTTACGTATTGTTCGTTTTTTTGTTACAGGCTCGATCCTCCATCATCACAGACACAGTTCCAAATGGAGAATAAAAAGGCAGCGCCGGCAACACAACAACCTTTTGCACATCAACATCTTATGGCACATCACGTACACCCTAATGGGATGTATTCTCAACACCATCCGCAACTATCAGCCCACCTCACGTCTACACAAACAGATCAAATACCACCGAATGGCGTCATGCATCAGTTATTACAAAGTCAGTATCACTCAAATTTAGACGCACGATCGCCACTATTAGAAAACAGACATGAACAGTATGGCAGTGCGTATAGTCAAAACCAAGATTACGGAAGACAATATGGAGTCAATGATAATTACAACAATTACCAGCAGTCACCTCCAAGACCCGAACGATCTGAAGTCTATCTAGATCATAATGTAAATAGCTCACTCAACCAAAATATATCAGCAGGCTACAACGTTGAAGTTTATCAAGATTATTTAAAACGCAACCCACCGAAAGATTCAAACCAAATTTACCAAAACCATCAGCCTACGTATAGACCGAATGCAAACCAATACAGCTCTAAACCATATTTACCATACTCTAATAGAATAGGGCCCCAAAGCAATACAGAGTTGTTACGAAAACAGTACAACGAAATTCAGCAGATGAAATTGCAGCAGCAAATACATTATCAAAACCAGGCACAGATGCACCAACAACAAAAGTTCGCTGAGCGACAACTTCTTTTACAGCAAATTCATGGCGTTCAGCCACCTCCCAATTTACAAAATAGTATATATTCTGATAGTTCTTACCGTGATTTAGATAGATATAGTTCTAAAAATGATTATAAGGACTATAGCAGTCCAGAAACACCAAAAGACATAGAAAAGTATGAGAAGAACAATGACTATCGCGAGGTGGAAAATCGTAACCGACAATACCAAGAGCCTCAGTGGCAACACAATCAACAAACAGAATACAGAGAACAACATGAAGTTCACAAAAGGCTAGCAGAAGGAGACAAAGGAATCAATAAACCGCTACCCTCAAATTCAGCTAGTCAAAATCAAAAAAATAACGTAGTTTCCCCTATGAAGTCAACAAGTGAGTCCAGTTCTCCAAGTGTGAAGTCACCGTCTTCAGAGAGTCGGAGAAGTAGCAGCGGAACCCAAGCACTGAGATCACCAACAGCTCAACGAATACCATCTGCCCCGGTAACAGTAGCCGGTATTTTGTATAAACAAGGATCGGATGGCCTAAAAGTATGGCGCAAGAGATGGTTTGTGCTATCCGAATACTGCTTATTTTACTATAAAAGTAAGTACCATATTCTATTAACTATTTTATTCTATTAACCTATTAACTTCAACAGCACCATTCATTACTAATACTCATATTTTGCAGGTCAAGAAGAGGAAAAGTTGCTGGGGTCCGTTTTGTTACCTTCATACAAAGTGTCCGTTTGTACCGCAGAAGATAAAGTACTCCGAAAGTTTGCGTTCAAATTAGAGCATGCGAATATGAGAACGTATGTACTGGCAGCACCCGACCAAGAAGCCATGATGAAGTGGATGAAGGCTTTGACGATGGCCGCGGTCATGCAAACTCCCAAGTAAGATAGCCTATGAGGTCGAGGTCATACGTAATATAGAAACTATAACCATCGTTTCACTACCATTTCGATTCAGGTCAATGATCTAATAATCTGTACACCAGTCAATTTCAAATTCGTCAATTTTAAAACCCGTTGTAGCTTAAGGGTAAAAGGCATTTTTGCATCAAGCAATCTGACAATACCCCTGTTCAAATTATGCAGCTGTAGGGAAATACGTACTTAGCACGTGCTCACGAACAACTTCCGCGAGCAGGTGCAATAAAAACAAATTCGCAAAACTTTAAAATTTCTCCATTTATGTGTTTTAGATGTCGAATATTTAGCTATGTGGAATTTGTGGTATGATGTCCGGTAATCAAGGAACTCAAGGTCCAATGCTTAACCCCACGATAAATAAAAATAAAATATAGAGTTCATTGTAGTACATTGTTCAATGTATTTTTATTTTCAGCGATCCACCACACAGTCGAAACGATTTGTCCACTACGAAAGCAGAGGTAAGTATTATAGTTATATAATGACGTATTTTGTATGTATGTATGTATGTATACACAGTATTGTTAGACTTTGTTGTGCCCTTGGAATTGTTGGTATCCATGACTAATCATTACTCACTATCAGATTGGCCGAATGATCATCTGACTACAAAGACAAAAAACACAAGTTTACATATTAAAATATAAAACAATAAAGAAATCTATTTACTTAGATACATAAAGGAGTTCATATCGCGTTGATTAGTTTGACATACTAAAAGCCTAGAATAGTATTATTAGATGAAAGATTATTTGAACTTTAAAAAGATATTCTTTTGTGACATAGGTAAGGTTAATTAAAGCTAATTCTACTTTACAGGACGGCGAAGATATACCGATGTATGCGAATGCACCACCAAAACCTAGGCGCTCTAACGAGGGATTCAATTCGCCAAGCCCGGACATGTAAGTATAGTGAATGTGGATTGCGTTGTGATATTATAACAACAATACGTCGATAGCATTTTTTTTGACAAACACGAAAATTTACAGGTACGATCCAAATTATGACCTACTCAAAAAACCGGCGTCGCATTACAGCCAAAGCATCAGTCACATACGAAACCAAGAACACAACTACTCGAGCACAACTCAAGACCAGATTTATACACAAAGTCCACAGTCACCGTCGCAACAACAACGCACACATCACCAGAAAAGACCATACGATTCGCACAATCTCTCGTTGCCATTAACAAACACTGCAATGGATCGATTAGAGAACGAGCCGAGCACGTCAACGAATGATTTTAATTCTCGGTCTTTTGATAGGAGTCGAGGAATGCAGCACCAATCTCAGGAGCAGCGCAATAAAAACGAACAAATTTACGAGCGGCAACCGCAAAAGAATCCGTTCTTGCACGAGCCAACCCCGAAAACGGGTAGCTCGTATAATATCGATATGAATGCGCCGAATCAAAATTATCAGACGAGAGGAAGTAATATACCACAATCGGTTAATAGAGATGATCATTCAGGAGCGAATTTGACGCCGAATCCGGTTGAGTCCGCCAGAGATTTGTATGGAGAATTAGATTCTCGGGTGAGCAGATCTAATAGTGCAGCCAACGAGAGGCTATTGATGGAGAGGCGAACTCCTGACGCGTACGGTAGATCTACAACCATGTCGTCCTACAACAAAGAGAAGACGGGAGATTACGAGGATATATACGGCATTTACGGAGCGGAAAACGATTATGGTAAAATGACCACTAAATCGTCAAGCACTAATGAAACTAAAGATAATGCCAGCAGTCACCAACATCAGTTGCAACACAATGTAAGTCCCTATAATTATACTTAATATCTGTTTTAATGTTTAGTGACCCTAACTACTATACAGGATATAATTCTCGGTAAATTACAGTATTTATTTCGGTCTTCCCGAGTCGTAGACATAAATAAAACTATTTTAAGGGTTTCGAACGGTACTTTACGGTTTTCGAAAACCATAAAATGTTCGAGAAACATCGCAAATAATTTAATATACGCAAATAATAACAAACACGATATTAAACTTTATTTAGTAATTTTAATTATATCTGTATTAGTCTCTTCATGAGATATTTTAATAAATTTTATTTTTATTAATTTTATTTTAATAAATTTTAATTACTTTATTTAGTAATTTTAATTATATCTGTATTAGTCTCTTCATGAGATATTTTAATAAATTTGATATTGATTTCAGCTTTTTGCCATTGAATTAATTTAATTTAAATTACTTTCATTGATCCTTAAGATGAATTTAATGCATTTTAAATATAAAATGAACTTGAAATTTAGACAATTAAAAATATAACTTTTTTAGGTTCAAGAGAAAACATTTAGTGGCCCGTCAGTTTTGAGGAAGAAGAAAATGCAATCAAGCGGTATTCAACCACCAATGCCTAGGCCTCATAGTGCTGATTTTCTCGAATATGAAGCGAAGAATGAAATGAAAAATAAATCTATGCCAACGAGGACAGCCCACGATCAAACTCGGCAGCCGCAAAGGCCAAAATCTAGTCTCGACATCAATTCCTACTACGACCCCAGCTCCGAGACATATTATTCGGAGGAGAGCTACGCCGAAAAAATGCGGCAGTCGGTCCAATATTTACAACAAGGAATGAGGGCTCGTAACATGGAGATACCTTTGGCGAAGTACGCAAGTGGCCTCGCCCAAAAGCAGTTGAGTACCGCCTATTCTCAAATCACAAATCATAACTACAACCCTGATTTGAATACGACGAACAGACTCAGTCGTGATCAGGTCAGTCATAGCTCGAAGTCGGACGTGGAAGCTATGAACTCGAATTGGACATTGAAAGAAAAGAATGCCGAAAATCAAAAAGACTACATGAACAGAAGTGGAAGTGTAATGAGCGATGGATCTAATGCGAGTGCAATGGTCAAGGATGCTAGGCACGATCCGAATGGCGAAGGTTTTTTGAGGTCTGCAAGTGCCAGACTACCGTCAGCAACTGAAAAGGAAGGCGATAAGAAAGTGCAACAGGTACAGATACTTATTATAGGTATAGATTTGATATTATACATTTGAGGCGACAACGTTAAGTACTCATAACCATTCTATTCTTGTCAAGAAAAGAAAATGGTCTTAAGCGATTTTGAGCTTAAAATAATAATAATAAATAATCATTTATTGCCTTTCACAAGGATTTAGATTACTACAAGTAAATCAACAAAAGCAACAATTTTGATTGGAATTAATCCATATAAAAAAGTTTTATCGTATTCAATATTATTTAAAAATTGGCTCACGTAGACAGACGCTTTATGCCATTCAGTATGAACTATAAATGTAAGTGTACTTTATTTTTTTTGCAGCGCGAAGAATCAATGAAGCGTTTATTAGAATGGAAACAGCGAATGTTACAATCTCCGTTGACGAGAAAAAGTACACCGGCCACAATATCTCTGGCTCGTTCTTTGAATCAAAGTCGACAGTCGCTACGATCTGATCAGTATAAGCCGAAGACATTTTCTAACGCTTCGTACAACAGCTACTCTTCTGATGATGAAGGTGTGTCAATTGTTTCTCCCTACGCCTGGCATGTTCAGTAGCAAATAGTCTTATCCAAGTCTAAGCTCAGTTTAAGGCTTAGCTGATAATGTCCAAATATCAGACTGAAATAGAAGTTACTATAAATACGTTTATACACGTTTTTTAATGTTCATATAATTGCATGAGATTACGTTATTTATAGAGTCAGATAGAAAAGTTGATTTTCATAGAAGAAGCATGTGACGTATCCATTCAGTCAAAAATGCTGCTGATAGTAATATTAATGTGTCATAGTAATGTTAAAACATAAATAATAAATATACATTATATACCTTGATTCATCTAATAGTGTAGCAACACACAAATGTTTTTATAATATCAAATTAATATAATAATATCAGCGTTATAATACCAAATAGATAAGATCATATTTTTTCAATTTAACCGTTCTATTATTAAATATGTATATTATTATGTACTGTAGTTAAAGGATTTAGCTTTGCGGAGAGGGACCTTCCTGCCTGTGGGGTTACTGAGCCACTAACATTGTATTTATTACCGGTGATGGGTCCGTCATTGTTATTTACAACGTCAGTAGAACTTAACTATCTAACAGTCGAAATATACAGCACTAACAAACTGTGATGGGAATAAAAACGAATGCAATTCAATAATAAAAATCAGTTATTCATAGAAAATAACTGTAGGTTTCAATTTTGCACCTCAGAGGGAACACCGGGCACTGATCTGCAAAAACCCAGTGAAGTGCAGGCAGGAAGGTCTCACAAAGTGAATGTAACGAGTCCAAATGCTATGCAATCAATAGTACTGCATGCGCCCTGTGATACTCATCATGAAAATTATAGTGGCGACGGTCAAAATATAACTAATTATGGAGACAGTCCCGAGAATATATATGAAAATATACTATGTACGATTTCACTACCAAACATTAAATTAAATGAAGAAAATGATTATGAAGAAACTGATCACTTACAAAACAATGAAAACGATGTAAGTAGTTTAGATGAAAAGGAAAACGGTTATGAAACACACGAGAGTGAAGCAGAATCGGAAACTCAAGAAGAGTATACAGATAATGACTTAGATGAAGTATTGTTGGAATCAGAATGTGAAGTTTCTAAAGCTATAGCAATAGAAGGCGATATTTCGAATGATACAAAAGAAGAAAATGCACATAGAACAATAACGCCAGTGTGTTTCGGAGAAAGCCATTATTTGCCGATGAGTCCACGAAAAATGTCAACGACTGAACTACCTCAAACTACATTTCCCTGTTTAAGCGAACTTCGTGTTTCCAATCCTCACAATAATGAAGATAATCCATATGTGGAAATGAATATCGGAAGTGAAAACGAAGACACGCAAACGTATGAAGTTGTCTGTGTCAATAACGAAAAAATAATGGAACCGGTATATATGGAACTAACTAATGTACGTGATTACGACGCAAAAGAAAATAGCCCAGTCTCTTTAAAATTACCTTCGGATGTGGCTTCTAATTTTGCTGACACAAAGGAGCAAACATTGAAAAGAGCTTCCAAAATGGCGAAAAAGACTGGAGAAGTCGATGGTTCTGACGCAGAAATTGAAACATTAACGGACACCTCCCTCGGAACTCCTTTTAATCGATTTAGTATTTCGGATACATTTCGTCCAGCTTCCTATTACTTGAGTGGGAGCAATTCCGTCCTAGACGTACAAGATGTAACTGAAAATGAGCAGAATTATCCTCCTTTACCGAGTTCGTCACCTCCTTGCGATGAACTATCGGACGATGCCCTTTCTAAGTATATTTTAGAAAAGCTCGACCAGTCTAATATGTCAAATGATAATTCTATATTGAAAATGTTAACTACCGAGAAACAAAAAATGAGTACCCTTAAAAGAAAAACAACATCTTTAATGATATATGGTAGTCCTACCTCTATTCACGACACGTTGTCGAGAGGGGAGAAAGTTCGTCACAATAGAGCTACCTTGTTGTCTGAGAGGAATAAGGTAACAAGCTCCCAAGCTTCTTTATTAAAAGATACGGATTACTGTTATCAATCAAGCAGTATTGATACAGATTCGTTAAGAAGCTTTAATGCAGAAAAAGGATCGTCTAGGTTGTCGTTAGAATCAGACATAAGTAGTAAGTTTGAAGTAATACCGTCAAGTGCATCTTCAGAAGTGAACAGCTTAAATGAAAGTGATTTAGCAATAGATTTTAGAAATCCTCACAAATGTAACGACGTGGAAATGATGAACAAAAGACGGCCGCTTTCAGATGATTCACTTTTTGAATTAGTCGAAAATGAGTTTCCAGTTAGCAGTCAGATAAATGTGAACGTAGATTTGGATAAATATCTTGACAATTTACAGCCTTGTACTAGTACAAATAGAAAATACACGGGAAACGCTCAAGAAACGGTCCCAACAAATGACGTTTCTTTTATAAAAGACAACGCGGTTCAAGCAGCTTTCCAAAGTAATATACACACTCGATGCTCTAGTACTCCAGTTAGGAACATCGGTGGTCAGATTCCTTCATCTTCACGATCACAAAGCCCGTGCAGTTCTACGAGTATAACTAAAGCACCAATATCTTACTACAGCAAACAATACAACGAGGAAGAAGATTTAGCAAAAAATCTAAATCACGATGAAACATTAAATAAAATCAAGGAATTTGAAAACGAAAAATCAGTACTTCGATCTAATCACGATCGTAATGCCTCCTCTTCATCAACAGGGTTCCATAGTCGTGAGAGTTCAACAGAACAGAGTGCACCTTATTACTATTCGGATCTTTCATCACAAGAGCATGTTAATATTCTGCCTACATCTCACTATCTGAAAAATACCAACCTACATCGAAAATTGAACAATCAGCGGCGTCGAGGTCCCTTACTTAAGAAAACCGAAATTTCGCACATCCATAATCCAATTCGAAAAAATCAAGTTATGATCTCAGATCAGTCTTTTGATCTGGTCGCAAGTGCAAGAAGCGTCTCAGTAGAATTTTTGAGTGCTGCTGACAAGGATCCGGAAATTGATGTGAAAAATATCTATGAGTCGACTGCGAGAAAACATTCAAAAATATCAGAATCAATGAGTTTAATATCGACTTTGGGTTGCAAAAGTAATTTAAGTAATGCAGAAAGCATTGCAAATAAATCAACCGCTGCTGTTGACCCTAGTTCATTGATAAAACTCTCATCGACCAGCATGTCGTCACATTGTAGTGAAAATTCATCAAATACAGTGTATTATGATGCGGAAGCTGATAATATTCCTTACGAAAATGTGTTGTGCCACGGCGAAAAACATTGGGATGAGGATTCTGTATGGAGAGATAATTTGAGGAGGGTATCACATAGACATGCTCGTTCAATGGATGATTTAGATACTGTACAACCAGATGCAAATACAACTCAACGTAACAGCTTAGATTCGTATGTAACGAATAGTTTGAAAAGAATACAAAAAAACACAACTAAAATTACTCGTAATGTAACATACGTTAATTATACTTTTCATGCACGAACTGCTACTGGCGGTCCAAAAATTATAACAAACCAAAAACAGCAAAAAATAAACGACAACGATGTGTATGTCAGTCTAGCAGAAAACGCAGAACTACCTGAAGAAGATTTGGATGAAGGTGTTTATGAACAATTAGCAATAGAAAACCGTGCTACAGCTGTTGAGCAAAATAAAAAAAGGTTTGAAATAGATAGGGAAAAGCTTAGGCAATGGGATTTGATGTCGAGTGGTCTCATGAAACGGGTAGCAGGGCGTGTGCGTAATATTGACGCGCGTTTGGACACAGGCGAAGTAGCTCGTAATTCGGATACCGGAACTGATAATGCAGGCCGCGAAGGTATCCTCTAACATTACAGTCGCGTAAAATACATTATGTAAGTTTGAAATTTATTTTAATTTTCTGCAAAGCTAGGTCATTTAATTATATATGTAAATACGAAGTATAAAATCATATTTAAGAGAAAGAGGCTTAAACAAGATAAGGTGTACAGCAAATTTAGCATGCCTATAAATTATTGTAAATAAATTTCGCACTCTTTAATTTTTGGTTTGAATACTAACAAAGCTACGACACTTTATCATGTTACAAGCATTTAAATTATTAATTGAGTTAAAATTCATGTTTAACTTACCAAAGAAATTGTTTTAATTTTACTGTTTTTCCAGCTTCTATGACAATGTCAAATAACTTAGAACAACGAATGAATAACAGTTCAAATAATCAACAAGCATTGTCAAAGAAAGCTTTTGTCGGAAGTAATACTTCAATTGGAAGAAATAACAGAGATACTAATATACCCGTACGCGCTGTGAGTCCAAGGGTGAGATGGGTGGAAGATAAACCACCTGCTGATGCCTACGGCTCCCAACAGATGTCGACTTCGCAGCAAAATGTAAGTTTTTGTTCATTAATGCTAACACGGACAATATTGTGTAGGCAGCGGCTTGGCTCTGCCCCTTGCATTGCTGAAGTCCATGGGCGACGGTAACCACTCACCATCAGGTGGGCCGTATGCCCGTCTGCCTACAAAGGCAATAAAAAAAAAATAATAATAATAATATTGAAAATCCTGATGAGTAGCAAAAGTCTTACACTTTGAACACTACAGTTTTGTGTTACGACAGACAGACAAAAACTTTCTCTTTGAGCCGCTACGATCTAAGAAAAGAGTCAAAGAACTTTTTCATGTTTATAGTTATATGCATTGGCTACTGAGGATTCATGGGCAATGACAAGATCACCATCTAGAGCTTCTCAACAGCCAATTAGTGCTGTTAGCCCAAGGGTTCGAAGGAATAACGAGAACAACGAAATGGTATGCATACGAAAATTTGTTTTGTATATTTTGGCTTTGATTGGCATTTTGTTTTTGTTTTTTTGTTTTGTTTTCTGTAGATTTCATCCTCTTTAGTTTGTAGGGTAGCGAATGTATTTGTTTATTGTTTGTCTCTTAGCAAAGAGGTGTTCAGCAACATGGTCAAATAGATCAATTTGGTGAAATACCAACCGCTGGTGAATTGCTTGGTCGCACACACGAAGAGCTGGTGTTGCTGTTGATACAGTTAAGAAGACGTCACGCAGCAACGCATCGAGCTATAGAACAGTGTTGTGCACAAATTAGTAGTATCGAGGTGCTTATGTTTGTTTTTCATTTGCTTATGGTTTTGCATTTTATTTTTATTTATTTATTATGCACACAATACACATCACAAACTAAAAAGATACATAAAAAGTTAAGTAAAAAGAGACAAAATCTGGCTTGCAACATAAGCCATGTGCGCACTACCAAACAAGATAAAGTGCTGAATTTGTACACAATGTTCCTTACAACTATACGACAAAACAACACGATAACAAAAACTGATCTAATTTATAATGTACGGAAATAATTTTATTTACAATATACAATTAAACAATAAAATTAAATAATTACACTACTAACCTATTACTGACGTGGATGCCTTTTAACATTTTCATTCATTTCATTTCATTGCATGCTCTTTTGTTTGAATTCAATTAGAGGAAAGAAAAACTCTGGTAATGTTTCAAATCATATTGTTTAATAGGAATGTTTGAGCTCTTTGAAAGCCGCAGAACGAGACGAGAGTCTGAAAAGGTTGGAACAACTCAAAATGCAATTGATGGAATTGGAACATCAATATGAAAAAAGCAAACCTTTGGTCCAGCTAGTGGATAATATGGTAAAGCTGGGCTCATTGTATAACAGACCGGGATCTACTATAGAACGGCTGGAAAGGAACCAGAGACTGAGACAAAAAGTTTTGGCCGAACACGCTTTAGAACAACAAAGGTAATTGAAATTCGTAGATTATTTTATTATTGTTACCTTCAAATACGCTCAAAACACTGAAATTTAAACAGTACTGAGAAATTATAATATATTGGTCTCAAATCACCATGAAGAAATGAGATAATTGAAGCTACAAGATTTTTTCAAATATCTATGTGGTAGATTCTAACGTAGCATATTATAGTATAAAAGCTTTTATTTAAAAGATGAAAATTAAACCTTGTTGAAAAATTATTTAGTTCAAAACAGTATAACTTAAGCATTCAATAACTAGTAAAAATGCCAATGGATTGAAGAACTTGAAAGATGTTATACAATAATATAAAAAAAGGAAAAAAAAAAGACAATAAAAACCTAAACATTCCATATAATGAAACATTTCAATATCTGATCTTTCTGTAGATGGTTAGAGAGTGTGGCTGCAGGCAAGCCCCTTGAAACAGAAGCAGCAAGAGCGAGGGTAGCAGAATTGTGGTCGCTGGAACAGGAACTGGCACACGAAGCCGATATACTGCAAGGATTCAAGTCAAATAAAGATACTATTGAGAATTTGCTATCGGGTCAGTAAACTATATAAAATCTGATCTTTCTTGAATTGCCGTTGAAACTTTTAATTTTACAGGTGAAATTCATTTATAAGCTCACGTTATTTTAACAACACCCACACGAGTATGAAGGCGTCGCTTTAAAATTTCTTTCCCAAAGTGGCCGATAACGCTCCCTTGTGGGCGCTATAGATCTAAAGGGGGGCGGCAAGAGTCTCAGAAAAAAGGGGGCGTTGTGTAGAGGTTTGGGAAGCGATTTGTAATTTCTACCCGTGCGGACTCACAAGAGTTTCCACCACCAGTAGAGTTATTTGAGTCATAAGTATAGTAGTATTATTTGAATGTTTCAGGTGTCCGTGATAACGTGCAGACTCACAAAGTTAATAATGTTTATGAAGGAAATGGCGGTCCGGGTCGATCGAAGGCGGTTCCAGGCGAAGACTTGGAAGCTGAGCTGGCCAGAGTACACGCGATGTTGGCGCACAATTCTAAGGTTTATAAGGTTTTCGTCTATATTCATGCACTTATTTTTGTTTATATTATTTTGTACTTAAATTCTATTTGATTATTAACTCTTGATTTCTTTATATCCTTTTAATTATTGTTATATCTTTTAACTAATAAGAAAACAAGTGGAGATAGTTTTTATTTATTTATGTTTATTATAACATAATTTTGCACAAACAATCCTAAGTAGGCAGATACAGTTATTAATTAACAAGGTAGGCACTCTTAGTGAAATTTTCTACTTGATAAATTTAAATTATATGAAATGCCAAAGGGGAAAATACCGGGCCACTCTTCTATAGTATTTCTACGGTTCAAATACTGTTTTTCGGAAACTGAGATATCAGAGACTCAGTTTTTCAAAGATTATAAAATTATTGGTACACTTACGGTAGTATCACAATACATTTTGCCTAATATCATATGGGTATGCGCACTAAATCGAAAGCGTCTAATAAACGAAGTGACACTATAAATATGAGAACTACACACATAATATGTAAGGTATTACGTACCAAAAATTTAAAATTCAATCCTTGGTAAGGGATCGTTTTAGCATTTCCTACTTTAGGAGTTTAAACATTAGAAGCTCTTAAATTAAATTGAAATGCACGTCAATAGTGAAGGTTTGTATTTGTGCTCCAAACTGCTACGGTATGAGTAGCCCTTTAGCCAGTGCCCGGTAAGACAGGCCTGGGTCCTTTAGTGCAAGTAGTCTTTATTATTTATTCCGGTTCAATAATGGTAATACCTTATACCAATACCAGGCTCAACCAGTTCTTGAAAATGGTCATGTTACGCTCTACTGGGACCGATCTATTATCACAAATAGATATATTGTTGCCAATAGTAAGCCTGCTGATATTGTGATAATAGATCGGTCTGCGTGTCGAGCAGTGTTGGTTGATTTCACCATTCCTCATGACGAGAGTATCGTGAAGGCAGAAAAGGGCGTAGTTAAAAAATATTTAGCCCTGAATCACGAGACTACCGCCATGTGGCATGTTGATACGACCAAATTGTTCCAATAGTTGTGACGGTACATGGTTTGATTGCGAAAAGTTTCGTTAATAGCTGGGTTAGGGGCCCAGTACGTATTGTGAGGAGGTTCCTCACTCTGGAGTCCTAACCACCGGTGGCTTGTGTCATAGACACCGCCATCAGCGTCAATCTATTTTCATGTATAGTGTTTTTAAAAATTAAATAAAAAATTAATAGGATTTTAAGTAAATATAGTAGATAATAATAACAAAGGATTGGAAATTTGTGCATTTTACACGTAGGTATTTGGAAATAAGCAAGCCCTGGGTTTATTTGTCGTTCCGTTTCAAGGGTGAAACTACATTCGAATCTGTAACTGTATGAATGTAATTTTTTACTGGTGCTAGGACCTCTTGTGAGTCCGCCCGGGTAGGTACCACCACCTTGCCTATTTCTGCCGTGAAGCAGTAATGCGTTTCGGTTTGAAGAGTGGGGTAGCCGTTGTAACTATACTTGAGACCTTAGAACTTATATCTCAAGGTGGGTGGCGCATTTACGTTGTGGATGTCTATGGGCTCCAGTAACCACTTAACACCAGGTGGGCTGTGAGCTCGTCCACCCATATAAGCAATAAATAAATAAAAATGTCCTTAACCTATTATGTTTATTTTAATAAATTTTGTAAGCGTGTTTATTGTATTTGACAGAAACTGGAACAAACAGTGGCCGATAATGCGCGTCTCGAACGAGAGTTACACCAGCTCCGACGCGCGCTGCAGGCTCGCCGGGCCTCGGCGCCCGCGCACCCCACTGCGATGCTTGAAGACGGTATGCTTCCTAAATATATCATTTAATAACTCAAAATATATCATTTAACAAATCAAAATATATCATTTAACAACTCAAAATATATCATTTAAAAACTCAGAATATATCATTTAACAACTCAAAATATATTATTCAACAAATCAAAATATATTATTCAACAAATCAAATTCACTTACTGGTGGTAGGGACCTCTTGTGAGCCCGCACGGGTAGGTACCACCACCCCGTATATTTCTGCCGTGAAGCAGTAATGCGATTCGGTTTGAAGGGCGGGGCAGCCGTTGTAACTGTACCGAGACCTTAGAACTTATATCTCAAGATGGATGATGCGTTTATATTGTAGATGTCTATGGGCTCCACTAACCACTTAACACCAAGTGGGCTCTGAGCTCGTTCACCCATCTAAGCAATAAAAAAAAAATTAGTCCGCCATTTATTCAAAATCACCAAGAAAGCAGACCATCTACACAAATATTCATTTTGACACGAATGTTCCATAAATGGCCTTGAACGGCTTTGAATGCTTGATTTGATATTTAATATTAGGTCCTCATTACACGTAGACGCTCTTTTAATGGGGTCTGTTGCTCATATATCAAGGTAAGAATATAATTCGCTTTTATTACAATACTCCTTCGAGTCACTTCAGACTTTTTTCGCGTTGAGTATTGAGAAATCCTTGTTCTGTGTTAATAGTTTAGTGGTGAATAATTAATAATGATTTCCACAGAAGTGACCAGAGTCCAGCAACTAGTGTCAGCTCTACAGCGACAGCGGCAAGAGTTGAGTAGAGCCGTCAGACATCTCACACAACAATCTCAAGCATTGCAGAGCACGCAGGACTCTAACCCTGGTAAGCATTCGTTACTATTCAATACTGCCGTACTCGAAACCAGGCAACACTCCTTTAAAATTGGTAGGGAGCGGCTTGGCTCCGCCCCTGGCATTGCTGAAGTCCATGGGCGACGGTAACCACTCACCATCAGCCTACAATGGCAATAAAAAAAATTAAAGTTGTGAAATTAAATCGTACCATCAATGTCCGCTAGCCAAAGCTACATGGGAGAAGCTGAGGATCATGCTCAATAGCGTGCGATTGGAGAGGCCATGTCCAGTAGTGGACTGCTATAGGGCAATGATGATGATGATATAAGGAAACTCATGTTAATATATAGTTGTATGAGCGTACTCGTAAAACTCGGCAAAGATTTCGCAACCTAACCCATGCATCAGCTCGCTGAGTTTCTCGCCGGAGTTTCTGAGTGGGTCGTGATTCCGATCCGGTAGTAGATTCATTCGCGAAGCAGCTGCTCTTGAGTTGTTAGATCTTCTCCGGAAGCGGAGTAGCTGTTAGCTCCACCCCTCCTGGCTGAGCCCTTGCTCGCCCACCAGTCCTGGTGAAACTGGAAAGGCTTTTGAGCCACCAGTAATAGCTCATTCTTTAAAAAAAGAAGTTGTGTCTCTGTTAATATAACCTTCAAGATCCACATGGGAGCAATGATTCGTTCAGTAAAAAAGAATTCTATCTGCAGATCGAATAGAGTGTCAGTAAATACGTACTCCAAATCATATCATTATCCTGCCCTTTTCCCAGTCAGCTGGGGTCGGCGCAACATGTTTTCTCCTTCCATACTCTTCTATCATATACCATTTCTTCGCTCACTCCCCTCCTACCCATATCGTCTTTCACACAATCCATCCATTTCTTCTTAGGTCTACCTCTTCCTCTAAATCCTTCCACATTCATAGTTAACACTCTCTTAACAACCTCATTTTCATTTCGTCTCATCACATGTCCATACCATCCCAAACGTGCACTCCTCAGCTTCTCTGTCACTGGTGCCACTTTCAGACTTCCTCTAACATATTCATTCCGTATTCTATCCATTCTCGTTACTCCACACATCCATCGCAACATTCGCATCTCTGCTGCATGCAATCGCCTTTCATCCGCCACTTTCGTTGTCCAACAAGCTCATCCATACAAGACGGCAGGCCTTATTAAGGTCTTATATATCTTCCCTTTTAGGGGAAGAGGGATGTGCGAGTCACATATGGTGCCCGTGACCTGCCGCCATTTCATCCATCCTGCGTCAATTCTGTGCCTCACAGTACGATCCAGTTCACCGTCGCTTTGGATAACTTTGGATAGCTTTGGATAAATACGTACTCCAAATGTTATTAGATATTTAACAAGATTAAACAGATATACGAGCTAATTTATTGATATAAGATTTCCTCGATCACAGGTAAAAACCGGTCTATGTCGTCATGGCAAGAGACCAATTTAGACACTGGACACACGATCGACCACGGCCATTCAGATTACGAATACGAGAGCCCCCTACTGCCTCCGGGATACTACGACCCCAACCATGTGGTCACGCCCTTATATGTGGACACGGGAGTACCCACGCTAGATGTGACGTCACCGCAGAATGACGACATGCACGGAGGCTTCGGTAAATTTTATTTGACTTTATTTAGCGTTTTTATTCGTCAGGTTAGAGTAAACAAGACTCTCTTCTTCTTCATCGTTCGATCATGGATGACATGGACTGCATGTTATAGACTACCCTCAACCACTTTCTTAACCAGATCTGACCATCTGGGTGGTGTTCTGCCCACGGCGCGCTTGGCTTCTATGCGACCCAAAATTATGAGCTTCTGTAATTCATGTCTCCCAGACATGACCCGCATGATGCGTCCCGCAACTTAGGGTAGTTGTAGTTCGGTGGACTATCCTTGATATAGCAGTGTCTGGGATTAGGTTAACACTGCACCAGTCCCGGCTTTTGAGAGCGGTATCTCTTGATCACATCACCTACCTTCCTCCTATGTTCCGATTAGAATCGGATGCTAGGATAGCAAGCGCAGGGATTGAGTTTGGTACGATTCGCATACTGTCCACACATACAGAGTCAAAATGTTGCCATGCCAAAAAAGAGAAAAAAAAAGTACAAATCTAATATGTATATTTTCAAATTTAACAACTAAAATATCGTTTACGTTTTTTTGTTACTTACTGTTAAGTGGTCACCGGAGTTCATGGTTGTCCAAATTTAATCAACTGAAAGAGGCTTAGAGATTATCCACCATATGCCCCAGGGGGAACAGTAACTGGACAGATAGAAGGAGGTGATAGATATTGAGGAGACTGTAAAGTGAATCGACCAAGCGTCTGAATAACTTCACACGGATATTACTAACACTAATCACTGTACCATTGATCCTCGAAAGTAGCGAGAACTCTCCAAGAAAACGCTTAGTTAGGCTTATTAAGCTGAACAGCAATTAATGAGCTACTCGAAGAGAAAGAAACTCTTAGATATCACAACTTGAATGCCCTCGTCCAATTTAAGAGACGAAGTCGAAACACGAATTATATTTACTAAAGCTCCTTAAGCTGAAAGGCATGCATCTCTGCAGTGTCGGGTTAAATATCATATCTGTTTGGTAAGGCGATCCCTGCTTTAGTAAACGAATTAATTTAGCACAAGTATCGAAGTATAAGATGTGTTTTGTTCCAGCAAACCTATCCAACGTCGAGAAGCAGGAAATCAAAACGGTACGCATCGTCAAACGTGAGAGCGAAAGACGCCAACGCGACCGCGAACGTTCCTTACAGCCAATGTCGGATTGGCCCAACAATGTTACGGCCAACATCGAGCAGTTACTCGAGGAGGAGCTCGCGCAGCCAACCAACTACTCGAGGGCTGCCTCAGTCCCGCGAACCGAATACAAATACGACAACTACTACACCAGGCCCCAACCCGCGCCGCACGTTCGATCCAGTGACAAAAACCCAGACCTCAGTCCCAAATACGTGTCAAGTCCGTCTTTGTCAAATTACGATTATTCCCGCGACATCTCCTCGCTGAGCAGCAGCTACAACAAAAGCTACGATCGTTCCGGTTACGACAGGACCATTTCTCTTTCGACTCAGTACCTGAACAGTCCCACGGATAGTTCTAGAACGTTGACCAACGATCCGCTGTCGAAGACCAGTAGCATCGTCAGCCTGACCAGGTCCAATATGGAGCTGTCCCCTATATTCAAAAGTGAGGCGGCCAAGCAGATCATCACGGAGATGTCTTCGGATGCCCCTAAGAACGGTTCGTTGCACAGAAGACAAGTGCCGAAAGAGAAGAGGCGGCACAACACCGCGCCTCATCACCTCAGCGCGAAGACTCTCTATGAAATACCCAAAGATACTCCCAATCAAGACGTAAGTATATGCGATTAAGTTGCTTCCTTTATAATGGTGGTTTTTACTGGTGGTAGGGCCTCTTGTGAGTCCGCACGGGTAGGTACCACCGCCCCGCCTATTTCTGCCGTGAAGCAGTAATGCGTTTCGGTTTGAAGGGTGGGGCAGCCGTTGTAACTATACTGAGACCATAGAACTTATATCTCGAGGTGGGTAGCGCATTTACGTTGTAGATGTCTATGGGCTCCAGTAACCACTTAACATCAGGTGGCCTGTGAGCACGTCCACCCACCACCTCTAAGCAATAAAAAAAAAACGTGAACTTGATGTTTTCATTATGAGATAAAAAAATTAATATCTGTATAGTTTTTGTGTATTACTGAAACAGCAAAATTAATTCATTAATAGATTAAATAAAGAAATGAATTGTTTTCCGAAACAGTGTTTTTTAATAAGGTCATTACAGGTGCTTTTATAATAATCTACCATTGTTTCGGTTTTTTCAACTGTACAGAATCTGCAAGAAACTTAAAGTTTTCTGTTTTTTTTCAATCACACCTTTAGAATTGAAATGTCTTAATTCAAAATATGTAGCTTTAAGGTAAGCGCTTCATTGAAAAGAGACGGAAAGAGTGTGTTATCCTTTCCTAGACTAAAAGAGACTTTCTTTTTTTAAACTGATAGAATACGTCATGTTTATAAATCGTTCAAAATATAAAATCAATTAAGCTAAGTATAGGCTCAGTTACGCTGAATTAAGCCGCTTTCAGACTACGCTATAATATAATAGTATCTATACTAATATATAAATCTACAGTGATTTTTACGGATGTTCCGTTATAACTACGGAACCATGCATCCGATTGACTTAAAACTTGGTATCCATGTAGAAAATACATGTACTTAATGGATAGGCTAATATTTATGAGTGTTGGACTCCCTACACCAGTTGCGGGGGCGTTAATGATGAGAATCTTTGTGGGGACGAGAAATAGTAATGTTAATTTTAAATGCCCAGCGAAGCGGACGAGTACAGCTAGTATAGTATAATAGCTCATAGCACAACAATATCATACACCATACATTCTTATGGACACGTTCATACTGTACTGTACTATATATTATTGGCTAAGTATAGTTTGCTATACTATATGGTATAGCGTAGTCTGAAAGCAGCTATAGCCTCTCAAGGCTATCAGCTTAGGTAGGAAAAAAGAAAGTGTATGATGCGGTGCAGACGATGGCGCGGTCGGTGGACGACGCGGACATGGAGCGCGCGCTGCGCGGGGCGGCGCCGGACGTGGTGCGCTCGGCGCTGCCGCCGCGCGACCTGCGCCGGGCCGACAACACCATCGACCAGCTGCTAGCCGCGCCGCAGAAGATCGTCATTCCCGAGAGATATATCCCAGAAAAGGTAACAAATTGACACACGAAGAATCCCCAACATTTACATATATATTTACTGGTGGTAGGACCTCTTGTGAGTCCGCGCGGGTGGGTACCACCACCCTGCCTATTTCTACCGTGAAGCAGTAATGCTTTTCGGTTTGAAGGGTGGGGCAGCCGTTGTAACTATACTTGGGACCTTAGAACTTATATCTCAAGGTGGGTGGCGGCATTTACGTTGTAGATGTCTATGTACTCTAGTAATCACTTAACACCAAGTAGGCTGTGAGCTTGTCCAACCATTCAAACAAGAAAAAAAACCATAATACTTAAAAAAAAAAATTTTTCTTCCACATAAAATTGTTTACTTGCCCAAGGTAAAAGCTACACATATTCAAATATACAGCTACCTTAAATAAAAAATGAATTATACAGCGCGAATTAAGTATTTATTGGGAGTAAAACCGTTTGCACTAGGACGAATTTTTGGTTTCTTTTAAAACTAAAGTGTATTTTAAATTACTAAAAAGGATAGCATTAATACACGTGGTATATACTTATTTTTTTGCGATTAGCCACCAGAGCTGTCTCCGGAAGAACAGCAGAAGAGACAAGAGAAAGTTGAATCGATCAAGAAGATGTTGACCAGTACGTCTGCAGATCAGAGCAAGGTTTGCATAAATCAACTCACAGTATTATCTACTCGATAAGCCCGTCTAAAAATGAATAATTTCAAATCATTGTAATTACTAAATCAATTCAGTTAACCTTATTACATAACATTTATTATGTGGCAAATTCATTTTTGTATCTAACGGTCACAATTTCTCGAACATTCTCGAACATCAACTGACAATTCCATTATACTAATGTAAAATATTTCTCTTTGCCTATTTCGTTGTTTGCATCATGCTCCGCTTTCATTGTTGCTATCTATGTATGAACTAGTCGTTTTGCACGATCAACTTTTTATTTAGTTAGAACTAGTACATTATTTTTGAGTATCATCTTAATATATTTGTATGTTCTGTATTTAGTTCAATCATTATCTTTACACACGTATAGTGCCCTGTTAGTACTACAAAAGTCTAATTACAATGTTTTGGCTATATTTCATATAAAAGGAATAAGTATATATTAAATAAATAAAAAAGTGCCAGCTACTTATGGCTGACGAGGAGTAGTGAATCTGAAAAATATGACAAGGCATTATATTATGTGTTAAGTAACACTTGTATTTGTTGAATTGACTAATAAAGATTTTAGCAAAAAACGTTTATCGCGAACATATTTCGCATTAACAGTCATGTATTTTGATTCTTAAATAAATGTATATGAAAATGAAGTACCGTAAATTATTACTAGATGTCATTTATTACTAGATAGAAGTTAGTTTTGACATGAATCGATCATAGAAACGAATACAAGTGTGGCCCGTATGGCTGCTTTTAATGTTGACAGTGTGTATATTTGCAATCCTACGTGTTACCCATTGAGTTTCTCGCCGGATCTTCTCAATGAGTCGCGATTCCGATCCGGTGGTAGAATCAGCGAAGCACTGCTCCTGCTAGAGCTAGTGTTAGCAATTCTCTCAGGTTGAGTCCGTGAGCTCACCTACCCTTACTGGTAGTAGTTGAAATAGACCTTTAGGCTATCAACGATTAGGTGGATCGCGGTTCCGATCCGGTGGTAGATTCTGCGAAGCACTGCTACGGTCAGTGTTAGCATCACTCCGGTTTGAGCCCCGTGAGCTCACCTACTAGTTAAGGTTACGCTGAAATAGCCTCTCAAGGCTATCAGCTTAGGTAGGAAAAAAAAGGTAGGGGGAAAAAAAACACGCTCCCTGTGCCGTCAGAGCCCCCAGCCGGAGGAAAAGCGGCGCCGCGAGCATCTACTGCAGATGAACCAGATCCTCGCCAAGCAGGTCACCGAGATGAGCAAAATTATCGCCGGTAAGACTGAGTCTGTCATGCCCTTAATATTGTTTTGTTTTCGATTAGCGGTATATTAAATTGGATCCCTCCTTTTTGTTAATTTCAATTAGACTTTAAATTCTAGAAGTTAACGTACGTTTTTGATTGATTAATACTATTTTCTATGTTACTCAGTACTATGTTTCACGTTTCGATTTGATGTACCTATTGAATATGGAATTTGCTATGTGGCCTGTAATGATGCAGAGTACAGTCGTATTTTTTCATTTTTTATTAATTAATACTGTTTGAACTTTTTCGCACTTTTTAATTATACATTTTGTTCGTGTGGTTTATGAGAATTACCAAAGATTACGCAACGATAAATATCTATTAACAAATATGACGTCATAAAAGATATTAAGACGTGCAATTTCTAATAATTTATAGAGAATAAATATGATATTGTCAAGTAAAACGTACTTTGAATTGACAGGCTGTTGCGGTAAAACTCATTAAAGATCGCTTTGTGATTTAACACGCAGGTACATAAATCGACCGGTACATAAATAGCCGTTGTAACTATACTGAGACCTTAGAACTTATACCTCAAGGTGGGTGGCGCATTTACGTTGTAGATGTCCATGGGCTCCAGTAACCGCTTAACACCAGGTGGGCTCTGAGCTCGTTCACCCATCTAAGCAACAAAATAAAAAAAAATCGATTTGGTAATTCTTGTAAGTGTTTGACGTGACTAACTTCACGTGTGTCCGCATGTAACGAAGTTCCGCTTGATGTCTTTTGTAACGTTCTCTGCAGGAAACAACTCGGAACAAGGGCCGTCCGCCTCAAACAATTGATAGGCTTTACACCCGAACATGATATATTATAACATAAAAATGCACATCCTCTCACCACATCCCTATAGTTCACATTACACTCGACTAAATATTCTAAACGATTGGCTGAAACCGGACGGACGGTCCTTCGAAGAAATCTGAAATGCGGAGTCGCAGCATGATAGCCTTTTGCGCATTTTGTGTGAGTAGTTTTCTATTAAAACTCTTTTTTTGTTTGTTTTTTAATCCGCGTAGTTGCCTGGTTTTATTTGCATATCGACGCTTGAAAGGCAAACGTGACTAAGCGACAATAACTGCTTTGTACATAAATGATAGGCAATAACGATATTCGATACGCGAAAAAAACATATTTCTAGGTCTATTAAAATCATTACAATCCTACAGCTAGATTCATTGAAATAGATTTTGTTTTCAGGTATTTCAACTTTAAATTAGTCTACTGTAAAGTTCACGCATTGTCGCTTAGTCACGTTTGCCTTTCAAGCGTCGATATTAATAACGTGTGTTTGTTTGTTGATGTGTGTCAATTGATTTCGTGTAAATTAGCGTTGTGTTTTCGTGATAGTGAAAGCGTTGGAGGAGCTGCCGCTAAATCAGAGTGACCCAGAGGCGGAGGATCGTTCGCCGGACGTCGAACTACCGATATATCAACAGCGCGACAACTTTTTCACATAAAAACCCACAGAATATTAATAAATCTTTCAAATCAACGTATACTAGACGATGACCGATTTTTTTTTGATAACGCCATCTTGGTTAGTTGCCCTCAATTAAAAAAAATAGTATTATTATTCGCCAATAGATGTCGGGAAGAGTTGATTATTGAAAACACGAATAAAACAACATTTTCTGAAAATAAATCGTAGCTAGATCGATTTATCGCCCCCGAAATCCCTGTATTCTAAATTTTATGAAAATCGTTGGAGCCGTTTCCGAGATTCAGATTATATATATATTAATATACAAGAATTGCTCGTTTAAAGGTATCAACGTATATCTATGAGTGTTGAACTTAAAATAAACGAACATAATTCCCAAATCTCTAATTTAAATATTACCATTTCTTAATTTTATTCATCTGTGTTGATCCTTTTTGATCTGGTATGAATTTTTAGCGCTCAGTGGGATATAGAACATCGTGAATCGTATAAATTTACTCACACATTTCTATGTGTCTATAACGTATACACGCTTGCAATGAAGCCTGAGCTTTATAGTTATATCGAACAGTGTAATCAATCAATTAATGATTTAGTATAGGTATTAATGCACCGGCTTCTGAATACAACGTATCGTATTTTATCATAATATTATATATCGTCTCAGGAAACAACTGTTGTATGGATCGCATTAGATGTGACCGAAAATGTTGGTAATAATAATAGTACCTTCTACCGTAATCTAGTAATCATTTATATATCAATATTTTTATGTCAATTTAAGAAATCAAATACTCTTGATTGAGAAACTGGTCAAATATATGTCATTTATTCGTAGAGACGTACTTAACATAAGGCCTTATCTACAAGATGTAAAAAGCTACATATTTAATTAAAAAATTACTTATGTATATACACTCGAAAACCACATTTCAGAAACACCAAGTCTCGCCTATTTCATTTCTCAAAAGAAAAAAATACAATTTGAATGTTCATAAAGAAATGTATGTAATTGCTTAAACTTCAGATAGGTTATAAAGTTGCCAATCAAAATCAAACATATAGTGATGCGCTGATTTTGAAGGAATTGACTTTTTTAATGTTTGCTCAACGTACTACATTCCTATAGAAGCTTATGATGATAGCTTACTAATTCATCGAATTCTTTTGGTAAATTTCTTCCCCCAAGTAGTTGCTTCCGATGACAAAAGTTGCAATGAATAGCAAAAGACTTAGAATTTGTGATTATAATTCACGGAATTATATCGTTACGATTTTTATTGCGTGTCACTGGATTTATTGTATTTGACCACGAACGCCGTTCAATCCCTAGGAAATGAAATAATGCGAAATACCTACGTATGAGTACCAGTGAGTTGTATAATTTAAATGATTGGTCGTTAATTATATTTACCACTTCCAGTAACCACTTAACACCAGGTGAGCTGTGAGCTCGTCCACCCATCTAAGCAATAAAAAAAAGTAACGAATAAAAAATAATGTATTAACTTCTAGTACATACGAAGTAATACTTAAACTCTGAACCGTATATATCGATTATTATTTGCTATGGAACAGCGAGATCTCCTCGCAAAGGTCTTCTAATAAAAGTAGAATTTGATGTATGTGGTGGTTATAGTAATATTACAAATGTTTTTTTTTTAAATGCCATAATAATTAAAGTAATTGTTTCCTTAAATGAAAGCGAATGTTGAATGCGTTTTAGTATTTTCTTTGTTTTGTAAAATAATATTATGTTAGAAGTAAATTATTTTCTTGTGCTATACAATATTGTTTAGATCGGTAACGTAATTGATTTTCATACGTGTATTTTATACATTAAATTTTTTTGAACAGGTTTCATTGAATCTGTTTAATTGTGTGATATAATACCCCAATTTTACTAATAAGGTAAAGGATGTAATTTTTAATAATCCCGAGTTAGAATCTTATATCTCATCGTGTTTTTTTTGAATATTTTATGGCCTGGTAATGAGTCCTTTACGTCAAGTCTTTTATGTTCATAATTTCTGTTATAGTAGGAAATATGGAATGAAGCAAAATGAGATGTGGTTGATTTATTTGTGTAATCAATCGGGATAAAATTACACGAAACGAGATGAGATGGGATGAGATAAGATCTCAGTAAAACGGTGGTTATTTACTGAGACTTTGTCTGCGGACTTTTTGGAAGAGCCCGAGAAGCTACGTTTAGCAGCTTTGTTTCATTTTTTCACATCTGTGCCCTTTCACAAATGCTAAATAGTTAATAAACCACCGTAATTACATAATTAAATGTGAAAAAATACTAAATAAACAAAATAAAATAATTCACATAAGTTTGCTCCTTGCGTGTTCCCGCCAAAAAGTTCCATCGATACGTTCAACCTGAGCTTAATGTAGAAGATACTTATTAACTAATTTATTTTTAATCAATCAATAGTTTTTTTTTAATACGCAATACAAAGGATATTTGGAGATACCACCGAATGTACAGAACAGTATTTAAAATCAACTAAATATCACGTTACTTTGTAAGTTTTTTTTTAAATACATTTTTAATCTGTGCCATAGAATAAGTCTATGACGGTCCTAAAAAATTTGAAGGAGCCTATATAATCTGTAATTAGTAGAATTTATCAATTTTATAGGGAACTTATTTAGATAAAACTTTAATGATACGAATAGCCGATACATTATAGGTTTTGTTCATAAAATATGTAGTCAATTAAATGTCTATTATAACGATATAAAGTACGTAAAAACCTATTAACTGTCTTTTCAATAAATTATAAGCTTGTATTATATTTATCAGTAGAAAACTATAAGACTTGTCAAATGTAATCAAATTTAGAAGGCTGACGCGTTTGTTACGGACGTTTTAAGTTATTGTTTGCCTTAAAAAGTTTAATATGTTCATTAATACTATCAACATTTCTGTAGGCTTGTATTAAACTAATAAGAATTGTCGAAAATAAAAATAAAAAAAACTTAAATGTGCCGTTAGCCATGTTGAAAATTTAATTAAATGCTAATTAATATGTTCAAAAATAATTTGTATAAAACGTACCCAGAACAGTTGACTTGGCCTTAAATGAGTTGTTATGTAAGTACCTACAGGGAATTGTGCATATTATTTTATAATAATACTATCCTATTCTATAGTAGATCTTGTAATTATAGTGCGTATGTTGTTCACATCTGAAAATAAAAGTAATCCTAGGAAAAAACTGTGTTTTTCATTTATCAAAATTTCATCGGTTTTTTTTTTCAAAAGTTGGTAAAGTTGCTTATGACTGAGGTCCTGGTGTAAAGTGAATACCAAGGCCCCTAGAAATAATGAATTCCGCAATTTATTTTAGCTAAATACTTTGCGGTACTAACGAGGACTTCTTACATAAAAGAAACTAATATTAACTATTACTTATTTTATGAAACTATAAGGGAAACTAAGGCTTCCGCATAATAAATTCACAAACTGCCTTAAAGTTCTGGCATTCAATTACATTACAGAGTAATTCTTCTATAACACGTTAGATACATACCTACAAAGTCCCGTGTTGTATGAAACCGTGTTATATGAGATTACAAACTAGTAGGTACAAAAGGGTGAGTATTTTTTTTTAATTTAACAACAACTCTGCTTGTATGTAATTTTTTTACCTATTAAATATAAAAAATAAGCAATAAAGTTTTGGTTAATCCCAATTATTGTGTGCTCATGGTGCATAATGTAGTTTACTCAATAATTTTAAACAAAAATTTGGTTATCGTGTTGTATTATAAGTATCATAAGCGGGCTTTGGGGGATTTTTGTTTTAGTGTTAGAGTGGAACCGTGTTGTAAAATACCGTGATGTAGGAGGGTTACATGTTATTATGTAGTAAATAGTCGACGTCGCCCAAAACGTGTCATTTCGGATCCTCCCAATCCACTAACGGTGCTTTTAGGTACCAAGCACCGGCCATCGTTCTCGTCGAACCCGTCGCTTGCGACGAAGGGCTCGGCGAGTAAATTAACCCACAGACACAGCCCACTGAGTTTCTCACCGGATCTCCTCAGTGGGTTGCGTTTCCGATTCGGCGGTAGACTCTGCGAAGCAGAATAAGAGCTGCGAAGAAGCTCTTGCTATGGTTAGTGCTGGCAACATCGTCAGGTTTGAGCCCCGTCAGCTCACCTACTAGTTTTTTTTAAATTATTTATATTTTTTTTTAAAACTTAGCTTTACACTATCAAAACGCAATATATCCTCGAAGAAAATAAAGCAGAATATAGTTGATGTAAGTACATTACGAACTCCAGCAAATAAAGCAATAAGATACGTAAATATATCAAAGAATTCGAGGCCAAAAGTACAAGATTATGAAGATCAAATAAGATGGGCGATCAATCAACAACGTCTTCGTGTAAACTGTAATTAGCAGTGCTACAATATTGTCAATATTCTTTTGTCCGACGCGCTGATCAACAATTGCGATTCGATCCACGTGCCTGTACTACCGCCGTGCGTACGATTGTGAGGCGTTCAATGCCAGTCTTCCTTCCGTTATATGGAGATCGCAGATACTTGAAGAGACAATAACCTTTAAATGTCAATGGATTTAGATCAATAGGATTTAAGATCGAGTCTCCTTTGTCTTAAATTAGGATATTGGAAAGTGTTTGGCTATTTCAAAGCTATTATAACGGTATAATCAATGATAATGTATTCTGTCATGACGATTTAATTTATTATTTTGAACGAAAATTTGTACGATTCTGCAAAAATAATAGGAAATTAAATAATAATAAAAAACACGTGTGGCACTCGGAGACTGCCGCGGTATAGCTATTGCATAGCATTTTTTATCAACTTATGCAATTATAAATCGACAATAATAATTTAATATTATAACAACAATAAAATAAGACCACGCTATATTTATAAACATTAACAAAAGCAAAACATTAACTGTCCCCTTCACACTCATAACCTAGACCGCGCGAGGGAGAGTTGGGCAGACTTTTCATTATGTGCATGCGGCAGTGCGACGTCACGCCGCGCGCTTATTCACAGACACTACACAAGCGCAACGTGTGAATGTGTTGAACGCGAGCTACATAGTAGGCGTAGAGGGGGTGTCAGGTAATTTTCGTTATGGAATTTCTTGATTCAATCGCCGTGCTCAAAGCCCGCGATAAAATCTATGCAATAGCTTAAAAATAAAAATAAAATATTTTGTACTTTTTTCTATCTATTCGTTGGTAGCAAGGGGGTATTCCAACTACGCATGGACCAGTAGATGAGCTCAGAGAGCTGATAGAATTGCTAACATTAGTTCTAGCAAGAGCAGTGCTTCGTTGAATAATTACTACCGGATCGGAATCGCGACCTACTGAGAAGACTCGGCGAGAAACTCAGTGGCTTATTTTGTAAGGTTAGATTAGGTGTGTAGTGGTTTTTTTTTCAAGTCTCGGAAAGTGTGCTCCCGGCACCTGATACTATAGACATAACTAATGTTTGATGTATGTCCATCCTCTATGAAGTCCGAGTAGTACCTTATACATATATGTAAGTAGTATTTTCGTTTTCCAAATTATAACTACTAATAATTTTATCTATTATTTAAATATTACTGGCGGTCAGACCTCTTGTGAGTCCGCACAGGTAGGTACCACCACCCCGCCTATTTCTGCCGTGAAGCAGTATTGCGTTTCGGTTTGAAGGGTAGCCGTTGTAACTATACTGAGACCTTAGAACTAATATCTCAAGGTGGGTGGCGCATTTACGTTGTAGATGTCTATGGGTTCCAGTAACCACTTAACACCAGGTGGGCTGTGAGCTCGTCCACTCATTTAAGCAATAAATAATAAAAAAATATAAAACTATATAGTTATAAATCTGGAAATGAGATAAATGCAATACAAATAAATAAACATTTGAGGTCACAATATTATGACGACCCACATTCTTTATTCTCGATTCGATTCAGTGCTACTTGCAGGGGTATCAGGCTATTGTGAATTTGAGCCTGTCATTTTTCTTTGAACACGATACCGTTGTTAAGTCTTGTTTGCTGATTTCTGCATTGACCACTGTTTTTGCCTAATTTTTTTTCGAAATATTGAGCTCTACAATTTCCTTAGAAGCTTCTAAATTTATTACATTTAACATATTTTAGACGAATAGGCTATATTATAATAATACTTTACCATAAAAAATACTTTATTATAAATAATGAAATAAATTTAATATATATAAAACATTTATAATAAATTTTTATTTTAATATATAATTTACAATAAAATTTGTGGAGCTTCGCACGTTCTTAAGTTATAAAGCTTACATCACTTCACGTGTAGAATTTTTACTATAATAGATAAAACATATTAAAGCAGACTTCATTTTTATAAGTAGGCAGGAACGGACCCACATAAAATCTCTAAGTTATCTTTTTGCCCTATCTAATTGGCCCTAATTAATTCACTGACTACTCACGGACTGGTAGGTGAGCTCACGGGCTTAACCTGAAACACTATGTCGCAGAATCTACCACTGAATCGGAATTGTGACCTATTGAGAAGATCCTGCTAGAAACTCTGTGGTCTGTGTCTACGGGATATCTAAGTTAATTATGAAGTTATATGAATTTAAAACTTAACGTCCTGGTAGTTTCATAATCAATTGATTATCAATCGCTATTCCTGAATTTTTTTCATCATATTTAATACTAGCGACCCGCCCTCACTTCGCTTCGGAAACTGTAATTTATTATTGATTTCGCTATTATTTAATGGATGTTATTATATATATAAACCTTCCTCTTCAATCACCCTATCTATTAAAAAAAACCGCATCAAAATCTGTTGGGTAGTCTTAAAGATTTAAGCATACATAGGGATATAGGGACCGAGAAAGCGACTTTGTTTTATACTAAGTAGTGAATTCACACTAAACAAAAAAATTCTAATGATAATTTTACTAAGCTTTTATTAAATTGAATAACTTGGCAGCTTGGAGTATTGGACACGATATATTCAGATGAAATTCATTACGATAAAAATATAACTCACAGAAGTAATTATAGTATTTCACATCTCAGTTTTACGGTCCAATCAGATGGTTAATGATCTCGAAAGAGGGAAATGTTATAAATGGATTTATTAGAATGTCTCCGAGTATCAACCAGGTCATGAGACTAATTGTTTTACAAAGAATTGTTTTCTTGCGGAAGATGATAGCCGGTAAAAGAAAAATAACACATGAGTCAAAATAGCCTATGTAAATTTGTGATACAACTGAATTTTTCGAAATTTACAGTTTGACATTGAATTTTACTCAGTTTTTGTAGTTTTTTTCGAAATATTTTTACTAGGAGATGAGTTCTATGTCTGACAGAACCCATAGACGCCCACTTCCCGATAAGAAGGACGCCTTTGAGGAACTGATAGAAAAGTTTCGAGGTATTCATAGTATAATTCTAGTAATAGTGGCTTTCTTTTTCTTTCTTTCAAACTTTACATCTGATTGTATCGCGACAGATACTGCTACCAAAAATTTTGAAGTTTACCCCTTGCAACTATCACTTCCACTGTGGAATTATATTTTATGTACAATCGGATATTTCTGTGCATTGATTCTACACGAAGGCGTTGCATCGTGGCGATTACGACTGGTTAGGAAGCGTTCAATATAAAATGTCCTTGTTTTAAAAACGATTAGTGACAAAGCATTTGAAGAAATTAGCTGTTAAAAATTTACACCAGTACATTCGAATTGAGGGTGTTGATAATATTTTCTATTATTGCTATTCAAATTAACAAAATTAAATATATAGTCTCTTATCTAGATGGCACATTAAGAGATTTTGTTTCGTACGTAGCAATGTTGACAGTTTATGTTACGGGTTTTCTACATACGGGTTATTAACTAGATATTATAATTACGAAATTAAAATTTTGCTCTGGTATTTCGCACTTATGTCCATGAGGTCTTTGTTATAAGGTTATGTTTGATTTGTTTATTGGTTGTTGTTTTAAATAAGTTCAAATTTAGATACTTTTGCTTTAGTATTTTTTTCCCGTACATATAGCATAAAGCAAATGAAATATATTTTTGTAGATTATTACTTTAGAATCATCTTCCAAGCCGGCTGGTCCCCGTGGAAGAGTACGACCACAACCCTCCAGGAAAACCACAAAAACAAAAAAACCACTAAACTGAACAAAGACTCTAAGAATTGTATAAAAATTGGAACTTATAATTTCAGGTCTTTGTCATCAATACAACATACAAACTCAATAATGCATTGAAAGATATAAAATGCGACATACTAGGACTCTCAGAAACTAGAAAAATGGGCTGCCACCTACGAAGCTGCCACATAAAAGAGTATTCAGACTATGTTTTCTGCTATATAGGAGAAACAAAGGGATCGTATGGAGTCGGATTTCTAATAAAAAAGGCATGGAAAAATAATATAACTAACTTTACTGGCATTTCGGAGCGAGTAGCGTTACTTCAAATGAATTTTGGAGGACTAGACATTTCTATAATTCAGGCATACGCACCCACGGAAAAATCAGACGATACAGAAATACAAAAATCTACAATGATTTGGAAAAAAGCTCACACACTATCCAATGAGAAAATTACAATATTAGGAGACTTCAATGCAAAAATAGGGCAACCCAAAAAGAAGAAAAACTCGTCATGGGACAGTATGGGCTAGGCCAAAGAGATGAAAGAGGCGAAAGACTGCAAGAATATGCATTGGAATATAGACTAGCAATAATCAACACTTATTTCAAAAAAGATCCAGCAGAAGATGGACTTGGAACTCACCAGACGAAAAGGTTAAAAACGAAATCAAAAATTCAAAAAGTCAGGAGCAAAGTAATTAGACAAAAAACAAAAATAACAGATGCCCTCACACAAGCTCTAAAATTGAAATGGCAGTGGGCAGGTCACGTATTGAGATACACAGACACCAGGTAGACAGTCAACACTACAATCTGGAAAGGGTCAATTGGCAAAAGAAGGATAGGGAGACCGAAAAGATGATGTGCTGACGACATAAACGAAATAATAGGAAAGGACTGGCAAACTATCGACAAGAAAGAAAGAGAACGAAAGAAAAGAAGAAAGAAAGATCAGTGGAAAGAAGTGGAGGAGGCCTTCACCCGAGGAGGGGTCCATATCCAATAACAAAAACTATCTCTTACTAACATTTAGACAATAAGCATTAATAACTAACTAAACATTAACAAATAAATACCACATTTGAAATGAAAGTTAAGGATAAGGAAATATAGGCTTTTTTATTTTTATTTATTTTATTTATTACTTTAAAATATATCAGTGTGCTTAGTGCGAGTTTTTTAACGTTCTCGATAACGTAAAAGTTAGCCCAATTTTGGATGCAGTTGGAACAGCGCCCCTAGCGACAAACGTAGGTAAACGATCCCACTCCATACAAATATGAGCTAACTTTTACGCTATCGAGAACGTTAAAAAACTCGCACTAAGCACACATTATGGATTTTAATGGATACCTTCGATCAACCCAACAAACAAGTTTATTAATTAGTTAAAGAAAAAACGGTAATCTGATAAAATACGCTAATTGTTGGCAGCGAATTAGCTATGGCTAATTACTTATTGTAATTAATTAATTAATTAATTATTTTACTGATTTCTTTTATCCTATGTCAACTAAGGCAAATATTTTTTGTTTATTCCAAACAGCCAAAATTGCCAAGAAGAAACTCATTAAATCGTGATTTTATCTCGTTACCGAACTGACTTAATCAAGTACAAGTTAAATTCGGGAGACGAGGTTCTTAAAACGGGAAATATTATCATTGGCATAAATTAAAAGCAGCGAGGTAAATGTTTTTAAAGCCTTTCCCCGCATACTGGTTTGGGGACCGTTGCTCGACCCCAAGCACCCAATATTGCTCTTATTGTTTGATACATTGCACTTTTGGGGAGTGTCGTCTTTTGCTTACTTTATCAACTGAGATACAGCATGTTGTTTTTTTAAAATTCATATTACAATATACATTATACATACAATATACATTTTAATATACTTTTGTTTTTGTACAGCGGAAGACAATGACTCATATGTACATATTTTGAAAACTGGCAAATTTCTTAAGCATTCATTCTGTATCAAATAGCATTCATCTTTAGTTCAGTAAATGTAGTAAAAATTACTCGGAATATATGGGTTCTAATATCAAATAGGTATCATATATAAAAAACTGTCCACTTCTCACAATTTTGTTATTAATGTTGATACTATTCTTTAAATTATATAATAATAATAAACAAACTATAATAATATTACTTGTCTTAGGGTATCCCGCTGGTACATAGGGCCCTTACAAGTAGTCTCCACTTCACCTTGTCTTGCGCTTGCTCCTTAAAATCGCTCCTGGTCAGGCCGTCAGTTCTCATTTCGCTACTACAGTAAGTCGCCAAATCTACACAAGGCGACTAGGTTTTTTCTTGCCACGCGGTTGCCATATTACTTGTCTAAATAATAATATATCAGATTTTTCGTTTCATTCATCCCGGCGTTGATTGTGATTTCCGGACAATACCGAGAATTGAAAAAAAAGGAATTTCGATTTTTAACGGGTTATTTTAAGAACATGAGTCGTCGGGGACGAAAGGATAAGACGTCCGGTGCATTCGTATGGAGATGCAACGGTGTTCGAATCCCGCCGGCAGGTACCAATTTTTCCAATGAAATAAGTACTGGATAAGTTTCCAATGAGATAAGTGAAGGAATAACATTGTGTAATAAAAATCAAACACGCAAAATTATAATTTGTATAATTACTGGTGGTGGTGATGGTGTAATTACTAGGTACCCACAACCCTACCCATTTCTGCCGTGAAGCCATAATGCGTTTCGGTTTGAAGGGCAGGGCTGCCGTTGTACTGTTAAAAGTGAGACCTTACAACTCATGTCTCAAGGTGGTTGGCGGTATTTACGTTGTAGATCTCTATGGGCTCCGATAACCATTTAACACCATCTGGACCGTGAGCTCGTCCATAGATCTAAGCAATAAAAAAAGAAGAAGACCGGAAATAATATAAAATTCTTAGCACATTTTACGCACCCTGTTTATGCATCGTTTGCCGGTCTGTGCCCGTGCGCATAAAACTGCGGTGCACCGTCTTCAGAAGCACAATCGCAGACGCGGAGCTGCACGGACGAACCGTAACCGTGAGTACAGACAACTTGATACACGCGATGTATATAATTGTAAGCAAACAAACGGAATTCCTTTGTTAAAATTCACATGTAATGTACACATCCAAAACAAACGATACGAATCCTGCGAAATGCGTGTTCAAAAATATATATTTATAATTATTTTTTTTTGTTCTACTACTAATAAACCTACACGCGTATTCAAGTAAACAACCAATGAGACATACCGAATGATACCGCGCTTATTTGTTTTTTTTATGTGTCTAATAAACAAATGAATCATTGGACCCTTAAAGCATTAGCATTTTTATTACTGTATCAAAGTGTATTTCGATTAATCGTTTTGGTTCGAAAACTTTTATTTATGTTAAGTGTTAACCGGCCAGTGAAAGTGTTAATACTAGAATTTTATTCTAAATTAAGTTTTCTAAAAGGAGGTGATACTTAAAAAGCTTTATCGATTTAATTTTGTTGAATATTCAATTATAAAATTTCGAATGGAGTATTCTAAAAATTTTTTTTTTAAATCGATTACAATCCAAACAAACGTATCTTTCATCTAGTGACAAATTCAGATACATATACCGGTGGATATAATAATTTAAAAAATTATTCAAAAGTTTTATTGTTATTATTAATAACTTTTTTTTTTTTTTAATTTTGTTAAACAATCACGCCACGTTAACTGGTCCCGTGATAAGTTCGTAAAGAACTTGTGTTACAGGTACCAGATAACGGAAATAAATGTAAATGTATGATTTTTATTATACACATTATATTTAATATACATCCATAACCCTGGAAAAGACATTTATATTTATCGTACAAATATCTTCCCTTGGCGGGATTCGAACCCGCAACCCCCTTGTGTAGTGACCATGTCACTTACAACTACACCAGACGGCCGTTAATGACGATTCAGTATATTATTCAGAGATTAATTCCAAAATAGATTAATTCCAAAGTTCTTTAGTGTTAAATTGTCGTTCTGTCCTTTAAATTACCATATTTTGCGATAATCTCGCTTGTAAAAAAATATAAAACTTACATTGATTTTAAGCTGACCACCACAAACGTATTTCATAGCAACCATCACAAAATATCGAATTTACGAGAACCCTTTCAAATCTGCAATTCCTCGAGTTTTATGTATTTTTGATTGGACCATCATCTATATGCCACCGAAGAACAAAGGTGTCACTTTCGGCCTTTGGCCTTAGCTCGCAGGATAACGACATCTATCAGTGGTTTTAAATCGGCTACTTAGTATTCCAAAAGTGCTTACGGATGATACATTCTCGGTTCTGGTTTCGTACGCGGTTTATTGTTAATGCGTATGAAGAATGACTAAGCCCTATAGCGAAAGGACTACGCGTTATTTATTTAATTTAAACTCAATGATCCTTGTGGTTTAACAATAAAACATTTGGTTTTTAACATTATTAATCATTGTGGATTCGGACATGACGTTTAAAATAACTAGCACGTAAATCTAATTAATGTGATGAACATTATTGTTTAACCAATAAATTTTTTAAAGTTTTTTATTACATTATTTGTTTGTAGAAATAGTGGACTTAAGTCGTCGTGGCCTAAAGGATAAGACGTCCGGTGCATTCGTATATAGCGATGCAACGTGGTCGAATCCCGCAGGCGGGTACCAATTTTTCTAATGAAATACGTACTTAACAATTGTTCACGATTGACTTTCACGGTGAAGGAATAACATCGTGTAATAAAAATCAAACCCGCAAAACTATAATTTGCGTAGTTACTGGTGGTAGGTCCTCTTGTGAGTCCGCACGGGTAGGTACCACCGCCCCGCCTATTTCTGCCGTGAATCAGTAATGCGTTTCGGTTTGAAGGGTGGGGCAGCTGTTGTAACTATACTGAGACCTTAGAACTTATATCTCAAGGTGTGTGGCGCATTTACGTTGTAGATATCTATGGGTTCCAGTAACTACTTAACATCAGGTGGGCTGTGAGCTCGTCCACACATCTAGGCAATAAAAAAAAAATACCTAAAATATTCTCTACCAATGAACTGAAGGTGATACAGGGAAAGTCATGATAGGTGCAGTCCATAAATAAATTGAACACACATATCGAATAATAATGAGAAGTTTAAATCTTTCGTTATAGCTTATTATTTTCGAAAAATGTTTACCTGAGAATCTTTTTGAGATATTTGTTTTGCTAAAAATCGTGTTTGTCAAATAAATTAAATGTGTGTGTAGTATCGAACATTCAAATTTCCTTTGGGCAGGTACCTAATGGTTCCCTATATTAACATTTTCGAAGCCATTTGTTTATTTAAACAGTGAATAAATATATGTATATAAAACCACTACAGAAAAGTATACCAATTAGAATGTCCGTTTTATTTTTATCTCTGTTATAAGATGTCTAAAGAAGAATTCAGGTCGCAATTTATTTTATTCAAAGATCGGTTTCTTTGCTTTCGACTTTTGAGGTTTTAATGAGGTTTCCGCAGATAGCTCCCGTCAATAGCTTAGAATGCTTTTGAAGCGATATACAAGGTAATTGGTCGACTGGTTGCCATTAAAACTGAATACAAAATGTCAAACAGATTGACATCGAACTGAGGAATATTTTTAGGAAATACCCTTTGGACTCTTTGCTGACATGATGCTATTTGAATTAAAAAAAAAGGGATTCATTGGTCTGGTTTTCATAAGAATATTATTTTGAACGGTATATTGAGATGTTTTATTTTACGTTCAAGAATATTCAAGTAGATATATTTATGAATAGGATGTTTGAAATTCCTAAGCATTGACTTCTATTTCGTATTAAATTGGACCGTGCTAGTGTTGCGTTGTGGTGAATGAAAGTGGACTGTATTTATTAGTTTGATATCTTTATTAGTCCATAAGTGACAAACTAAAGATATATGCATATATGAAATATAAAATCGATGTGTCGCCCTTGGCGGCTGGAATTGAAAAGGGGAAAGTGTCATAGCGGAAGTCGCTCGTTGACACTTTTGACGTTCCGAATTCAAACAGCTAGAAATGTCTAAATTGCGTATAACGAAAAAGGATTACGATAATAATAAATGTAGTGATCGTTATAGTCAGATAATACCCGACCCAAACGTCGTCGCCCGAGATTTGTCATGTCGGATACCCCAGATCCACTCTGGGGCAAGCACGGGACACCGTCCTCGTCGAACCCGTCGACTATGACGAAGAGTTCGACTGGCGAACTAACCCATAGACACAACCCACTTCTCGCCGGATCTTCTCAGTGTATTGCGATTCCGATCTGGTAGTAGATTCTGCGAAGCTCTTGTTAGGGATAGAAGATTGCACAAAGTGGGAATGGGTTGCTCGCTCCGGGCATTTCACTATTGCAATAATCGTTACGTTATAATACTCATTGTAAAATGAATATTTAAAAAAAATCTAATATTAAAAAAAAAGACATGCCCGCTGAGTTTTTTGCCAGTTCTTCTCAGGACGGAGGCTAGTTGTCGTGAATTGGTGGTAGTTCTTTTTGGCGTTCAACAAGTACGTACTTTCATTTATGTTGAATAAAAAAAAAATTGATTTGATTTGATAGTGCTAATAACTTCTCTCAGGTTGAGCCCGTGAGCCCAACTACTCATCTGTGAGTAGCTAGAATAGCCCCTTAGGCTACCAGGGAATAGATAAAGAAAAAATATCTCAAATCTGTCTGCTTATTCGTTTCTGTAACTGAACATCTTTAACAACTAAGTGTAACGAATACCAAATAGCTAAGCACACATTTTAATTACAATGAGTATTATCTGATACCCAATTAAACGCGAGCAAATTGTAGAACACACCTACTGTTTAATTTTATTTAAATAACTAGCGGCCCGCCCCGGCTTCGTTTGGGAAGTAGCGCTCGCGATGTAAAGAATTTTAGGTATTTTTTTTACACATTGGGTTAAATTATTGAAGTTTCAGTAAGGATCCCTAATTTTTTTGAAAATAAAATAAATATGCCTATGTCACCCGGGGATAGCGTAGCTTTCCAACAGTGGAAGATTTTTTTAAATCGGTTCAGTAGTTTCGGAGCCTATTCAATACAAACAAACAAATCTTTCCTCTTTATAATATTACTAGCGACCCGCCCTCGCTTCGCTTCGGAAACATTAAAACACACATGAAACCAAAAAATAAAATAAAAAATAAATAAAAAAGTAGCCTATGTTCATCAGGGACAATGTCGGCTTCTAACGGAAAAAAATTTTTCAAATCGGTCCAGTAGTTTCGGAGCCTATTCGAAACAAACAAACAAACAAATCTTTCCTCTTTATAATATTATAATAATAATAGTATAGACTAGTATAGATAATGCAATGAAATCTCATTATTTTCCATCGTAATAACTCATTGTTCGTTGGAATTACAAACAGAGGGATAACTATATTATAACTTTCACATCTACGAACCCTGTTACTTCAAAAGTACGTATTTGCAAAAACTTATCACCTCTCACGTGGGCTAACAGGGCGAATTCCCTATCAAATACCTGACATCAGTAATGCGTTATTGGGATGTGTCAGCGTACTGGCAATTCTGATGGCATAAAGTTTCTCTCTATGAAATATCTTTAACCTTCAGAGAATAAACAAAACATTAGAGGTCATCTTAGTCCAAAAATATTGTTATAAGTCTATTTTGATAATTTTCGAAACTAAACAAATTAAAATAAATTCTAGACTATTTATTTTAGGCTCTACGTATACGTTTAAAATATTTTTTTAATGTTTTGAAAGTATTTATTTTCATGTAAATAATCATTTTGAATTTTTTTTTTTCTTAACATACGAATATTCGACCCCGCTGTGACTGAGTGGTTACCGTTATCAATGTACGTCGGCAAACCCGAAAGATCTGTGAAGTACTGCTTTTTTTCCCTGGCTGATAGCCTTGAGAGGCTATATCAGCTTCTCCTTGACGTGTAGGTGAGCTCACGGGGCTCAAACCGGAGTGTTGCTAACACTGGCCCTAGCAAGAACAGTGCTTCGCAGAATCTACCACCGGATCGGAAGCCCACTGAGAAGATCCGGCGAGAAACTCAGTGGGCTGTGTCTGTGAGTTAATTCACTCGTCGAGCACTTCGTCGCAAGTGACGGGTTCGACGAGGACGGCGACCGGTAAAGTACTGCTCTTGCTAGGGCTAGTGTTAGCAAATTCTCTCAGGTTGAGCCCATGAGCTCACCAACCCGTCCGCGCGTACCTAAATAGCCTGTTAGACTACCAGCGAATAGATAAAGGGCATAGACAAGACGCCCTAATGCCTGCCATTTAAATTAATACCGAATTTCCGAGACACGTAAACCAATTACTTTTATTGACATGACATTTACAACATTCATATTGAATTCGAATTGCAAAAGGTACATTTTAAAGTCAAACCAAATCTTCGGTTAAGTTCTTCGTGTACCATCGACGCTAACAATGAATCGACTGAAATATAAGGTTCGTTTTCCGCTGCACTTAATTGATCTAGGTCGGTGAATACCACGATTCCGACATTGCGTTTCAATCTATGTTTAGTTAGGTTAACTGAGTTAACTTACTTTATTTAAGAACATATTAATTTAGTTTCCTTAAAAAATCTATCTGCTACAATTATAGTTCCAAATACTTACACACTGGTGGTAGGACCTCTTGAGAGTCCGCGCGGGTAGGTACCGCCACCCTGCCTATTTCTGCAGTGAAGCAGTAATGCGTTTCGGTTTGAAGGGCGAGGCAGTTGTAACTATACTGAGACCTTAGAACTTATATTTCAAGATGAGTGGCGCATTTACGTTGTAGATGTCTATGGGCTCCAGTGACCACTTAACACCAGATGGGCTGTGAGCTCGTTCACCCATCTAAGCAATAAAAAAAATTATGTTGCAATGCACTGTTCGGAAGAAAGCAGTGATAAGAATCATTTATTACATGTTTCTATTTTTTTTAGACATAAAGTTACAAAGAGAAAGGTCACGTTAGGTTTAGCCACCGAGTACATTATGTAACTATAAGATCATTTAATAAAATAGTGAAAATTAATTTTTGTATCACCTATCCACAACAATGTCTTAAAAGCCGACCGGCCTAACAAAACCAAAAATAATATTCCTAACGACTCACGTGCGTGCGGTTGATACCTCAAAATAATGAATTCCATTTTAGCGACAGCTACCTAGTCATAACTAATAACTATAGACGAATTACTCAATTAAAAATCAATAAATTACAAGCAAATGGCTACTTTTATCATAGTTCTCGCATTATTCTAAGAATTCCCGTTAATTTATGCATTTCGGTTTTCTGTCATTAACAACCTCGTTTTTAGAAGCCAAATTAAATGAGGAAAAGCAAATTTATGACAGAAACTGCGAACAGCATTTAAGACATCGTGAAAACAAGCGGAGGCAATCAAAGCCTTCCGTCGGGCCACGGCTTATGCTTCATTGTCTAAGTTTAACTTCTCTTTGGAAATTTTTAATAGAATTCCTCAAACTGCCAGTTTTTATACAATGTATTCTGTATTGAAAGGCGAAGTAGCTACATTGTGGTACCGAGAAGCAGTTTAATTAGGAGTTTAAAAGAATATTCAACGTAATTCTCAGGTATGAAAACTTTTATGGTTCGATGATGGCTTTGTTAATTTTTCTCAAATAAAGTTTATTTGATGCTGTTCATTGTCACCTTACTCCTCATCGGGTGTTCTGAATTTACCTGGACCTATATACACTAGCGTGGATTATATTGGTGTAGCGACTAAACATAGAATACTCTTCTTGCTTAGCGATAGTCATAAGTAGGACTATGGTCCTTATCCGCTGGTGCTCCCAATTAATCCCACTACCGGTGTACTAAAAGGCTAGGTCAGTACTGTCATATCTTTGCGAGAAATGTGAGAGAGATGAGTGTTTAGTTCACTATGCACTAGGTCAGTGGACTGGTCTGACCAGTGAAGTGACATATCTAGAGCGAAAGGTCCCGTTAGCTAGAGTCGTTATAATGTCGTCAATGGTTGATCGCATTTTTTCGAAATTTAAACAGAACTCATTATTACTATTTTCATAGTATATAGTAAGATATTAGCTACTTCGTAAGTTTTTAGAGAAAAAGGGCTACTTAGCCTCGTTAGAGTATGTAACCAAAGTTGTTTAAATACCAGAAATCACACATATAGACCCAAATTTGCATCCATTACTGTAAATTGGAAAGACACAATTATTTTATAATTCAAAATAAATTATCGTTGATGACAATTAAAACATTTTATGGAAATGAAAAACAGATTGAATGAAATTATAAAAAAAATTACAACAATTTTAAGTTTCAAAGAGTCATCGAAATCATAAACATAAAATATTATTCTTATAATTTTTAATCGTATCTAAATCTCTAAGCTTTACCATATTTGAAACATCAGATTAGGCATCAAAACTACTTATATATGAGTTATTTAGTTGTAATTTTTATTCAGTATTTACATACTTCATTTAGTATTTTCATACATACTTTAATATCTATACAGATATTTCATTTAAAATGTGTAATTTTATAATAATGGAGGTAGGTCAATGTTGGCCAGTGGTGCAAATGAAGTTTCTCGTGAAAAGTGTTGCTAATAGTTAGGTGTCCATCAAGCAATGGATTGAAGCCCAATTAAGTCACCGATATGACGTATATTACGAAATTGTTTTGCATTGCATTTCATTGACAGGCCTTGTTTAAGGAGTATTAAATTTATTCCAGACATGTTTCTTAATATCACTGAGACTCCTAGAACATATGGCCATGAAACCTGCTGTCTATAAAGTCAATTTTGGATCTGTATTTTTCTATGAAAATTCAGTTCTGTTTGGGAATTTCAGTATCTATTAATTTTGAAAACCAAAAGTCTAAATCGAATAATTGGATGAACTCAACTTCAACATTTTTAACTTATCGTTTGTTTTAATGCATAGTTTTGTTAGTGCGATACCCTTTGTAAGTGCCGTGTTGTATCTGTTTTAAATTCATTACAGGTTGAAAATGCGAGCGATATTTGCGACGTTGGCTGTCCTGGCGAGTTGCGCCGCATTAGTTCAGTGTGAGTATATTATAACTAACCGTTATGTATACATTATTTATGAGTTGGACGTTTACAATGGAAATTGTTCTAGCTTAAGGTGATGTGTAATCGCAACCCGAATTAATGAGGTTAAATCCCACTCAGTAGTAATTTTTTTTCAATTAAATTAATTAGTTAAAAATAGAAAATCGAATTGGATGGTGCGTCCAAAGTGGTTTAGATTTTGATGGTTAGTTTTACATACGACTAATCATATTTCACGGAATTTTAAATTTTGGTTGCAATTTTAGTTTAGTTGTTGTATTTGATAGTCATCAGCAATATGTTATTATTGGAAATTTGGATTAAATTTTTATTTTTTATTTTTAAAAGGGCATAGCATTTAATTAGGTATTTCTTTTAGTTACATGCTCTAATTAATTTTCTTGTTTGCTCAAGGAATGTTCTTCAGTTTGTTTATCAAATTTCATCACGTAGACTTACGTAGGTAATCCAAAACTATAATACATACATTTAGTTCATAAAGTTAGTTGTGATAAAACAGCGCCTTAAGATTACGGTTCTTTTCGAGTGAATTCTTTTCAATGGCAATGAAAATATTTACTAGTTCTACTGCTATTTAAATGGGCAAACATGTGTCATTAACGCATACTATTAGCTATACATTGACAAATACACATTTTTGTTTGTCAATAGCTTCAAAGGACGGTCACACGAAATCCTGGTTCAAGCTTAGAGAAATAACTGAAAAATTTACAATATGTAAATTAATTTAGCATGTTTAGCATACACGTAGATACATACTTTTAAATGAACTTCTTGAGTTTCAAAAAAAAAGTCTTAATCAGGTCATAGATCTCCTGAAATGGCTTTCTAGTTCAGGGATCATTCTTTACAAATCACCTTTATCTCATATCAATTAATTAATGTCATATAATATTAATTAATGTCTCGGTAGGCAGCGGCTTGGCTCTGCCCCTGGCATTGCTGAAGTCCATGGGCGACGGTAACCACTCACCATCAGGTGGGCCGTATGCTCGTCTGCCTACAAAGGCAATAAAAAAAATATATAATATTATGTGTGAATAAGGTTCTTCTAATTCGAGTACCAAATTTAAATTACAAGTTATAATAGTTTTTTTTTTGATTTTTTTTTATTTGATTTTTTAGGCAGACGAGCATACGGCCCACCTGATGGTAAGAGGTCACCGTCGCTCATGAACGTCAGCAATGCTTACTAACCTCTCGATTCTGTTACAACCAAAAGCAGATTCTTAATTTAGTTTTTATTTCCTGATTAAGATTAAGCTTTGCGTTCAATTACTAAAGTTTAATTGGAATAAATTCGTATTGGCAATTCAACAGCGGACAGCAGAGCGCGCATCGTTTGTTACTTCAGTAATTGGGCGGTGTACCGACCCGGCGTTGGACGTTATGGCATCGAAGACATCCCCGTGGATTTGTGTACTCACTTGATTTATTCCTTTATTGGCGTCACCGAGAAATCAAGCGAAGTTCTCATTATCGATCCTGAGGTGAGTATAGTGCTAATTTAATCATGAAAATTCAAATTGAGCATATCACGTTTAGTATTTTCGAGTGTTCACGAAAGCTCATGGTTCCACAGTAATAAAAGTAGGTATCATGTTAAACTGTTAAGACTAGGTTGGTGGAAATAAAATAAGCCCTAAGTAAGAATTTATAATTATGTAACGTTGTTCATTTTATAGCTCAGAGGTATTTGTGCTGATAGTATAAATACTAATATATAAATCTACAATGGTTTTTACGGATGTTCCGTTATAACTACTGAACCATGCATCCGATTGAATTGAAACTTGGTATCCATGTAGAAAATACGTGTACTTAAAGGATAGGCTAATATTTATATGAGCGTTGGACTGCCCTAATAATAATGACAATAAATAATAATGTTAATTTTAAATACCCACTGAAACGGGCGAGTACGGCTAGTAGTTACTAAAATTACATGTCTAAATTATAATGAACTTTCCGTCGCATTTTTTATTTATTGAACTAATTTTCTTGGTAGCTGGACGTAGATAAGAGTGGTTTCCGTAACTTCACATCCCTCCGCTCCAAACACCCCGATGTCAAGTTCATGGTCGCGGTTGGCGGTTGGGCTGAAGGCGGCTCCAAGTACTCACACATGGTGGCCCAGAAGAGCACTAGGATGTCTTTCATCAGAAGTGTTGTCGGTAAGTGATCATTATCGTAGACCCAAAATAATTTGGTGTTCGCATGAGCATGAGTCTCTCGCAATTGACACGACTGAGCCTCGATTTGGGTTCATGTCATCATCACATACCCTTACAAAGAAGGAAGTTAGTTTATACAGACCATGACTAACCTTTAATAAATAAATTAAAATGAAAAAATACTTGATAAAACTAAAGAAAACGCTTTAATAGGAACCCGAACAATTTTGATTCTAGGGAATATAGGGCTAAGTTTGCAATCTTGATATGTTTAAGAATGTTTCAAGTTAGTTGGTTACCATTAAGTTGATGTAAATTAGATTGAATAATTCCGTTACATATGTAAATAGATACAGGTCAATATAATAATGGCGTGATAAAAGCAGTTATTACAATTTAAAGAGACGTTCAAAATTCCGTAAAATATATGCAAGATATAGTTGCTTAGCACTCGCAATATATTATATAACAAAATAAATTGTATATACAAGTTTTCATTTTTATAAAAACACACACACTCACAAGAGGTCCTACCGCCACCGCCACCGCCACCGCCTTGCCTATTTCTGCCGTGAAGCAGTAATGCGTTTCGGTTTGAAGGGCAGCCGTTGTAACTATACTGAGATCTTAGAACTTATATCTCAAGGTGGGTGGCGCATTTACGTTGTAGATGTCCATGGGTTCCAGTAACCGCTTAACAACAGGTGGGCTGTGAGCTCGTCCGCCCATCTAAAAAATAAATAAAAATTCGGTAAAATATATCCAAGATTTAGTTGTTTAGTTACAAATGTTCACGCAACTTTTTTATAATGTATTCGCAAAGTAAATTGAAGCTTAAGAAAAGTTTTAATTTAAAAAAAAAACGCGCACACACAAATTCATTACGATTAACTTATCCGTTTACTTTGATCGTGTTCGAAATCTCCAATGCTGTTGTAATTTATGGTAGTGGGTTAACAAAGTAAGCGAACAAAAACAAGTTCAGGAAACGAAGAGTTACGTCGTCCATTGAAAGCGGAAGGCAGTTTTTTCCGTTACGCCGAAGACGAGTGGTCTCTCACACGGAATCCTTGCTCACGACACTGTGACCATGTGAAATGGAATCCCCTACTACGATGAACGAATTACATACTCGTATGTAATAATAATCACTATATATAAAAACGAATTGCTGTTCGTTAGTCTCTCTAAAACTCAAGAACGGCTGAACCGATTTGGCTAATTTTGGTCTTGAATTATTTGTGGAAGTCCAGAGAAGGTTTAAAAGGTAAAGATAAATATGAAAATGCTCGGAATTAAATAAAAATAACAATTTTGTTTTTCCTTTGATGTGTCCCCCGTCGGTCTTTTATTTATCGATTGAGGCACTAAGAAGTTTGCCGGGTCAGCTAGTAATAAATAAATATTTACTAACAATCACGCCACGTTAACTGGTCCCGTGATAAGTTCGTAAAGAACTTGTGTTACAGGTACCAGATAACGGAAATAAATGTAAGATTTTTATTATACACATACATATATTTAATATACATCCTTAACCCTGGAAAAGCCATTTATATTTATCATACAAATATCTTCTCTTGGCGGGATTCGAACCCGCAACCCCCTTGTGTAGTGACCATGTCACTTACCACTACACCAGACGGCCGTTAAATGTGAAGTAAATAACAAAACTGTGACGTATAAATTATGTTAACTTTGGAATCAAAGGTCGATGACTCCTGTTTTGAATACGCTTTTATTAGTTTTGTATCTACCTATGTTTGTTCGTATGTAACTTAATTAATATTTTACCGACTTCAAGAGGTTCGATTAACTTGAAAATTTTTACACGCATTAAAAATCAATTACAATACATTAATTTTTATACTTCGCACTAATGTCTTGACAGGATAAACCAATTAAAAAAGATGAAATGATTTGATAATTCGGTTCACAATTTTTTTTTAATCTTAATCTACATCTTTTTTTACACAGATAAAATATCGGGCACACGTTCTAATATTAGCACATGTATGAAAAAAATATTTACGTAATAATTAATTAAAATTATAAATATCGAAATCCTAAAGACAAAATATAACTATAAAAGTGATTTTTGTAAAAAAAAAACAGACCTGAATCTAAGCTTCTAGTATTGTTACTCCGTTAATCCCAATATTATTTTTATTTAAATCGCAAAACAATCAAGTCGTTCGTTTGTAAAGCGGAGGATAGCCTTTATTTTATTTCCTCTGAGACTTTGCCGTTAAATCTCAATAGGCTTCCGAATTATCAAGGTCTCACTGTCTGCAGCTTTTGCTCAAATACGAAAAAAAAAAAACAAGAAGCTCAGTACGTCTAACGCATAAAAAACATTGAAATCTTTTTGACCTATTAACCTGAAATCGGTTTTCACTTATTTTTTCTAGTTTTCATTGGTAATACTAGAGCCTCCTGTATAATTATAATAAAGTGAGTGGAGTCTTATGGATAGTAACACAACATGCTTTAATTAGGTTGCGGTTAGTGGATATTCATGTTATCTCTTTAGGATAACATTTCTATTGTTCGGATTTCGTTATAATTCTTCCATTCTTTTCCATAAAGACAGTTTTAGATTACATATTAATTGTAAATTGCATAAGTTTCTATCTTATCCGTCACGAATATTTACGTCTAATATGTGATTTAAGAGAACCACTGTAGATCTCTAGTGTGTGTTAAAAATAATGTTTATTTAATATTTGTACCGAGATTGTCTTATTAAGAGCAACGCGCAGCCGAAATTGTATCAGGGGACTCGGCATTCAATCTATTTTTCAATTTTCGCGTAACACTTCACCAAGATATTCACGTGGGATTATAATATATTTTAAGAGAGAATAATGTGTGAAATTGAATTTATATGAAAGTTTTTCTTTATGTTTTGCTCAGTTGTGGTTGTCTAAGATACAAAAAAAAAATGATTGCTGTTTTTAATTTCCGAAAACTTCCGAAAACCTTTCTGTCTCTGTCCAATTCGAAAAATTTCAGCTAATACTTTTTTATCATTACAAGATAGGGATCAAATATTTGTTTATTACAGTTAATGGAAAGGACAAAGGTTTTGAATCTTTCATTGTACTATACATGTCTCGTAGTGTCTCGCCCGTTCCTTTGAAAAATATGCTCACTTTCCGATTCTTTTACAGTGTTACAATTATCAGATAGTAAAAAGTACCAAATTTAATAAAATATTGCACTATGCACCGGCGCTTGTTTTTTAATTACGATATTTTACGGATGGACAGCACCTCTAGAGTATCGGAACAAGACAATAGCTTAATACAAAATATGACTACAAGCGTACAGTATCAGGAATTACGTGGGCTCTCGTTTGTAGAATGTTTGGTTCTAAATCTACATTACGAGTCGCGTAACTCTATTGTGCCGCCGGGAATTTTTATATTCTCACGTTATTAGGCTTTTTGCTTTGAATCTGCGGATTATTGCCATTTTTCCAGGAGATATATTATGTGGGGTCGGCTCGAATGTAGGTAGGTGCTGTTACGAACAATTTATTTCTTAATAGATCTATATGAGATATCGTAGGGCATATCGTCAGTCTACATGGGTGGGTATCAAGCAAAATCATTTCAATTTCTGCCGTGAAACAGTCCGGCGTTCCTATTTGAATAGTGGAAAAGCCATCTTTCAATACAATTGAGCTCATGTCCAAAGGTGTTGGCATTTACTATGTGATGTCTTTTTTTTATTGCTTAGATGGGTGAACGAGCTCACAGCTTCCCTGTCGTTAAGTGGTTACTGGAGCCCATGGACATCTACAACGTAAATGCACCACCCACCTTGAGATTTAAGTTCTAAGGCTTCGGTATAGTCACAACGACCCTTCAAACCGAAACGCATTACTGCTTCACGGCAGAAATAGGCAGGGCGGTGGCACCTACCCGTGCGGATTCACCAGAGGTCCTACAACCAGTAATTACGCAAATTGTAATTTTCTTTAGGCTCTAGTAATAATTAAACATCAGGTGAATCCACCCATTAATAAAATGCAATAAAAATCGTAACGCTACATTTTTAGACCGCGTTTTTTGATGTATAGAAAAGATTTTCTAGGTATAGAAGTTAATGAAACCCGGAAGATGAATTGTGTACCAATAACTTCTTAGTTTATGAAAATGCTGATAAGTAAAGTGTAAAAAAAACACACACGGTGAACAGTTTTTGTTTATTGTAAACACGAGGAACAAACAAAGATTAAATAAAACAAACAAAATTACAATACTAATATATTCGTAGCTCACTAGTTATTGAATCAAAAACATAATTAAAGTCCACGTGTATAAATAGTGTTTGTTGTTTAATTTAGAATATTACTTTCAAAGTCAGTTGTGGGTGAATAGCAGGAAATTTACTCGAATTACTATTACGTTCTTAGAGCGATATTTTTCATTGGGTAGACGAGGCGACTACAATATAATTTGAGTCGTCTATTATCAAAGGTGGCAATCTGTGCATTTGGAGAAAAAAAAATTATTGATATGTCAATACAGATTGATTTGAATATAATCGTCTCCTTCAAAGAATACGGTTCAAAACCTGCATTAAATAAAGGTTAATAGTTAACCTGTTATTTATCTAAGATGTCGTTCCGAAGAGTTTTGTGACTGCCAATGGAATACACAGTCAATAATTCGTTTTTCTGATTTTCCAATCATTGTCCAAAAGTCAGATTGCCGGCTTTGATAATAGTCGACTCATTTAACACTTCGGAAATAGCCGTATGTGATTTTAATGGAATTTGGTCACTAGCGTTATAACTCTGCAAACTGATTGATAAATACCCTAATTGACTTTAGTTTTAAGTTTCAGTTTAAAACAATAGAAAAAAGTGAATGTATCGAGAATAAATTTAAAATTAGCAGCACGTGATTCTGCGGCACTAATAATAAAGCATATGTTTGAAAAGAAAAACTATTAATTATATTCTAGTTATTTCTTTCGCGACATCTGCCATGACTTCTGCTTCGAATAGACCTTGGTATATATCATCTCTTACCAAGCCCTATGGGAATATATAATAGTTTGGGGACAAAAATAAGCAGAACATAGAACAGTCAATTAATCAGTACGATATTACGATTCGGTCCTCTTAATTCCTAAGAGGACACTTGATTGATAAAACATAGTAATAATATCTACTACTACTACGGATGGGTGATGGATGTCATCTGATTAATGATCGAACAAGCAATTTTTATATTAGTTTTTTTTGTTATTGCTTAGATGGGTGGACGGGCTCACAGCCCACCTGGTGTTAAGTGGTTACTGGAGCCTATAGACATCTACAACGTAAATGCGCCACCCACCTTGAGATATAAGCTCTAAGGTCTCAAGTATACCTATAGTTACAGCGGCTGCCCCGCCCTTCGAACCAAAACGCATTACTGCTTCACGGCAGAAATAGGCGAGGCGGTGATACCTACCCGAGCGGACTCACATGAGGACCTCCCACCAGTTAAAAAATAAATTTCCATCTACAGACTTCTTGAAGAAATACGACTTCGACGGTTTGGATCTCGACTGGGAGTATCCCGGTGCCGCCGATCGAGGTGGCTCCTTCTCCGATAAAGACAAGTTCTTGTATTTCGTCCAAGAGTTAAAGAGGGCGTTCATCAGAGCCGGTAGAGGATGGGAGCTGACTGCTGCCGTACCCCTTGCTAATTTCAGGCTGATGGAGGGATACCATGTACCAGAGCTGTGTCAGTAAGTACTTCATTCAATTAAAAACCTATTTTGGGTTTGGTAACGTAATGACATATTTTTGTTATGACATTTTTTTTAATTCTTAATCACCACCATAAGGTCATGCTCGTGTGGTGAAACATATTATGTGATCGTATATATGAGTATCACTATAGCCCCATTTCAGTTCCTCCCGATCTATTCAAGGTGCTTTTGAGGTATTGCAAGCACCGGTTACCGTTCGATGTCAAATTAACCCACAGATATAGCTCACTGAGCATCTCACCAGATTTTACCAGTGGGATGCGATTCCGAAGCCCTTGCTAGGGCAGATGTTAAGTCTCTCAAACTGAGCTCGCCTAACAGTTAGGTGAAACCAGAACAGCCCCTAGAAGCTACTGGTGGTTGGATAAAAAAAAAACTATGAGAGTTTCCCCCAAAAACTTCCAAATTTCAAAATTGCCAAATTGCCAATTGTTTCCAAATTGATTATTCAGCTAAAGCTTCAAGATTAGGTGTATAACAGACGCGATCTCCAAGAGCAAAGTAATGTCGACTGGACGATTCAAAACCTAACCTAGATTTTGGTAATTGTAATAAATTAATTTCAACGGTTCTTTTAGTGTGGACTGAGAATGAGATAAGCAATGTAAATGATAAATTACCTCTTTGACGTTAATATCACATACTGGCAAACTAATTGCACCGATCTTTAATCTAATTAATACCTAGGAAATTGTAATGAAGACTCATTTTCTCAGGGAACTGGACGCTATCCACGTGATGTCGTATGATCTGCGCGGTAATTGGGCCGGTTTCGCCGATGTGCATTCGCCTTTATACAAACGACCTCACGACCAATGGGCCTACGAGAAACTTAACGTGGTATGTTCTCCCTATATGCGTGTGGAAGTCTTTGGTTAATAAGTGTTGAAAACGTCTTCTTCTTCTCAACCGTGTCACTCTTTATAGAGTGGTCGTGAGCGTAATGTAGAATTGAGTACGTAGTTTAGTAGAAAGTTTTAAAGCTGTCTGCGGTAATTGAGGACCGATATAGTCGCGTTACTTACGCTACACACTCGTATCCGCGCTTCAAACGCCTTATCAATACTGGTTGTAGGATCTCTTGTGAGTCCACGCAGGTAAGTACCACCACCCTGCCTATTTCTGCCCTGAAGCAGTAATGCGTTTCGGTTTGAAGGGTAGGGCAGCCGTTGTAACTATACTGAGACCTTAGAACTTATATCTCGAGGTAAGTGGCGCATTTACGTTGTAGATGTCTATGGGCTCCAGTAACCACTTAACACCAGGTGGGCTGTGAGCTCGTCCACTTATCTAAGCAATAAAAATAAATAAATAAAAACAATTGTGTGCTTTGTGCGAGATTTTTAACTTCTCTATCGCGTAAAAGTTAGCTCCAAATCTTTCCTTCGTTTGCCGTTAAGCACACTGTAGCTTAATTAAGAATGATGTTATGTATTGAAGTCAACATACAATTTTCGACCTTCAATTTATAAATTTTATAATTACATTTACGCTAATTCTTTGACGACAACAACGTGTAATATTATACTCTTTGATGTTAACTTAATTATTTAATGTTTGAACATCTATATAAGTAGATATTTCGATATTTATTTAGCTAGAAGAGCCATTATTTAGAATCGAGAATAAGTTATTGATACAAATATTTGCCTGTCCGAGCACTCGAGGAGCTTTCAAAGAAATCAACTATGTTAGTTTACGATATTGCCAGACATCATAACATAAAACTTTTATTATGACAGATTCGTTGAGATTATTTAAACAGATAATATTATGTAGGTGTGAATATTTAAAATACATTTCAGTAATTTTATTATTTTTGCAATAGTGTAAAATATATTTCGCACACTCAATAATTGTTTTAGTTAATTGTTGTTCTGTATACTGGTAATATAATTAAGTATTTTTGGTGCGGAATTTATTAGGTTTAGATTGATTTAAATTAAATATTAGCTAACGAAATATCTATTTTTTTTTTTTTTGTAAATTCTGTTGATTTTGTCATTTCGTTTTTTTCACTTTCAGAATGATGGTCTTAATTTATGGGAAGAGAAGGGTTGCCCTACGAATAAACTAGTGGTCGGTATTCCGTTCTATGGACGTTCATTCACTTTATCTGCTGGAAACAACAACTATGGCCTTGGAACTTATATCAACAAAGAGGCTGGTGGTGGAGACCCTGCTCCCTATACAAACGCAACTGGATTCTGGGCTTATTATGAAGTAAGTTTAAATTTGCATCAAATTAACTATATGCCTATTTCTGCCGTGAAATAGTAAGGCGTTTCGGTTTGAAGAGTAGGGCAGCGGTTGTAATTATACTTGAGACCTAGGAACTTATATCTCAAGGTGGGTGGCGCATTTACGTCGTAGATGTCTATCGGCTCCAGTAACCACTTAACACCAGGTGGGATGTGAGCTTGTCCACCCATTTAAGCAATAAAAAAAACAATTAATATTGAAGGTACCACATCCGATTTTGACATTATTCGAAAATTGACAATCGAAGTTTTCCATTAATTTGAAAATGTCAAGAAAAAAGGAGTTTTCTTATTTCAAAATTCGAATCCGTTCGTAGATTTGTACAGAAGTAGATGCAGATGGATCAGGATGGACTAAGAAATGGGACGAGTTCGGCAAATGCCCCTACGCATACAAGGGAACTCAATGGGTGGGCTACGAAGATCCTCGTAGTGTGGAGATCAAGATGAACTGGATCAAGGAGAAGGGCTACCTCGGGGCTATGACCTGGGCTATAGATATGGACGATTTTAAGGGACTATGCGGCGAGGAAAATCCCTTGATCAAGCTTCTGCATAAGCATATGAGCACTTACACAGTACCGCCTGCGCGCACTGGACACACAACTCCCACTGTGAGTATAACGCATATAGTGGATATTTACTGCAAGTAGGTTAATTCAATTATACTACCCCTACTAATCCCTATGATTCAATAGCATTTTTCACAACATTATTATTCGAATTGGTTGGTCTGAATTGGTTGTGTGAAAGTAATAGCATTTACATATATTGTTGTATGTACGTATAGTGTTGTATGTATGCGTGAATCTTCTTGCGACATAAACATACTGGTGGTAGGACCTCTTGTAAGTCCGCACGGGTAGGTACCACCGCCGTGCCTATTTCTGCCGTGAAGCAGTAATGCGTTTCGGTTTGAAAGGTGGGGCAGCCGTTGTAACTATACTGAGACCTTAGAACTTATATCTCAAGGTGGGTGGCGCATTTAAGTTGTAGATGTCTATGGGCTTTAGTAACCACTTAACATCAGGTGGGCTGTGAGCTCGTCCTACCCATCTCAGCAATAAATAAAAAAAAAAAATATTCGTCTCCAACTGTGTCGCACTAGGCTGCAGCCTACTAAGCCAGGGAATCTCACCACTGATGTTACTAAGTTGACAATTGAGATAGCCGTGCAGGCCGTGGTGAAATTTTGTTATATTTTGGCGCGAAACATACGGTGCGCCGGCGACCCGTACGGCCTGCTAATCTCGTTTACTGCAACATATTGGTGGCGTGTCTAACTCGAAAATATATGACCCGCCGGCGGACCGTATGGCGGTGAGAGTGTTAAACGACAAGAAAAAAAACTTATGATACTAATTTTACTATTATTAAACTTATCGTCAACTTCACGTGAAGCTAATTTTTAATTTCGACTACGAGTCCTTTTTTTTTAATTTATGACCCGGTAACTAAGACCTTTAGTCTTATTTTAATTTATATTCTTATTTTTATGAAAAATGATAATATGGAGTGAAATGAAATGAAGATGATTAATTTGAGACGCTAATCAACTGGGATGAAATAAAATGAAATGAAATGAGATGAGATGATATGGGATGAAATATAATTTCAGTAAAATTGTGGTTATTTACTGAGATTTTTTCAGTGGACTTTTTGGAGGATCCCGAAAAGTTACGTCCAGCGGGTTTGTTTCAGTTTCCTACATTTGTGCATTTTTACAGATATTAAACAGTTAATAAACCACCGTTATTACACATTTAAACCCGAATAAACGCTAAATAGACAAAATAAAACAAATCACACAACTTCACTCCTCGCGTGTCCGCCAAAAAGTCACTACGAGTCCTTTTATTGGACAAGGTTGCCATGAATCTGTTCAACTCTTGACATATACCTAACATTTTGTATAAGCCGGAATGGGCGCGTCCACCTTCAACTCCATCAGACCCATCTGAGGGTGATCCGATTCCTACCACAACCACCACCACCGTGAAACCGACGACAACAAGAACCACCGCGAGGCCAACTACTACCACAACGAAAGTACCCCATGCCACCACTGAAGAAGACTTTGACATCAACGTGAGACCGGAAGTTGAGGAACCACCCACGGTAAATACAACTTCTTCTGTTCAAAGTACACAAAGTGGTATGTAGGCAAAATAGGTATATTGAACTCTCACAGGAGAACATTTACAAATATTGTCTTATAGAAATCATTAAAACGTTTCAACTTTATTTGAATATGCAATTTCGAAAAGGGCACATGTCGCATATTTTGTCAAATACGTTTTTTCATATACATGTAGTTTTGAGGCTTACCTACACCCGTTTTATAATAATTCCAGTAATTTTCAATTGCTAATTAACACTAAAATATATCAAAAGTTAGTATTTTAAATTTTACACTGCTTTAAAAAATGATCAGTTTTTTTCATTTCCTGAACATTTTACATTTTCAGAGATTGTGCCCTTTTCGAAATTGCATATTCATTTATATTTATTAAGAAAAGTATTTATCGCCGCGTTGATCAAGTGATCCTAGTATCCGTGTATACAGAAATACAGTCCGACTCATTATCTGTCTGAAATATATTTGACATTGAAGATCTAGTTACTTAGTGCGGGTTTTTTAACGTTCTCGATAACGTAAAAGTTTACTCACGTACGTAACACTCACTCACGTAACAATTTGTATAACAACGCCCCTAGCGGCATACGTAGGCAAACGTTCCAACTCCATACAAATTTGAGTTAACTTTTACGTTAAAAAAATCGCACTAAGCACACTGTTTACTGGTGGTAGGACCTCTTGTGAGTCTGCGCGGGTAGGTACCACCGCCCCGCCTATTTCTGCCGTGAAGTAGTAATGCGTTTCGGTTTGAAGGGTGGGGCAGCCATTGTAACTATACGGAGATCTTAGAACTTATATCTCAAGGTGGGTGGCGCATTTACGTTGTAGATGTCCATGGGCTCCAGTAACCACTTAACACCAGGTGGGCTGTGAGATCGCAATTATGTTTATCCTGTATGCAACGAACATTAGGGCACGGGGGAAAATACTCGTTTGGCGCCAACGAATATCAAACATTTATTTATTTTATTATTGTACATTTAGAATTACAGCGAGCGACTTGTTCTAATTAGCTATACGATTTCAAATATTTTCATATAATGAACAATGTCCTTTGACAACAAAACCTTTTGGAATTCACATTTATTTCTTAATGAATGATTTTTTCGTCTTAAGTATATCTTTACCTTTTTATCATTTAAGGAAAACGAAGTCGACAATGCGGATGTGTGTAACTCTGAGGACGACTACGTACCAGACAAGAAAGAGTGTAGCAAGGTAAACTAAATATAAAATACTAAACTAAAATACTAAAATATGCACTACTTAAGTAGAATAATAAAATAGCCCTACAAAAGTCCAAGCCTAAACCAGCCTTAATATGAAAATAAATTTAAACTAACCTTTTCTAGTACACTTTTGAAGCTTGATTGATTAACAATTCAATGTTAAATATAAATATTTTGACATTTTAATGTGGATATCGATTGCCGTCATTTAAAAGTAAGGCTTATCCTACACTTCATTAAACATATTTTAGCAGGTCTAAATACAGTCGTTGTAGGGTACATAAGTGGCTCGGATCATTTTTCTCCCTACCTATTCTTTGGAAGCTTAAAAGGCTTTTCTAGCTACGCCCGCATTGGTAGGTGAGCTCACGGGCTTAACATGCGACAATTAGCAATTTGCTAACACTAGCCCTAGCAAGAGCAGCGCTTCGCAGAATCTACCACCGGATCGGAATCACTACCCACTAAGAAGATCCGCCGATAAAATCGGTGAACTAAGCGGGTCCATTATTGTAGCTTTAATTCAGTGCGTTAGACCTAAAGACAATTTTAAGTAACTCATGAAATCAAATTGGTCACAAGATATCTACTTGTGTTTACTTCGATGCTATTTCATAAATATTGATATTTAGATAAATAGATAATAAGTACCAAAAAAAATTTTTAGGACGCTCGGTTATAAATTACACTATCTTTTTCAATAATATGAAAGCTCTACGCCTATTAATATTTATTGCAGTGAACGTGTTAATCTAAAATTGACGATAATAAATTTTGTATGGTGGTCATCATATGTTTTGCTTTCTTCACAGTATTGGCGATGTGTGAACGGCGAGGGAGTTCAATTCTCGTGTCAACCGGGGACAATCTTCAACGTGAAACTTAACGTTTGCGATTGGCCTGAAAATACAGACAGACCGGAATGTTCGTAAGGTCTAAAAGCGCTATTATGGCCTGAAAATACAGACAGACCGGAATGTTCGTAAGGTCTAAGAGCGCTATTAGTTAAACTATTCTAGGTATAGTGGTATAAAGCGTAACTCAGACTGGTCAAAAAAAGTCGTGATCTTCTTAATTTGGCAATAAACTTCGTAAACTAAGGCACGCATCTTAAATACCATACTGAATGAAGCGTTTCAAAACGTTTAGATCTACACTAGATACAGTTTCATGCTTAGTATTAAAAAGCCATTTCTTACTTCACATATCGAAAGGTGAGAAAATGTAAAATCATTTAAATACCAATGCCAATTAAACTATCTTTAACCTCACCTTTATTATTTTAGTTTCCTTATTTCTGACTTTTCCAATACTTTTCCAATACTCAACCGGATTCGTCGTCATAGATAACTAGCGAACTGATTGGATTCTAAAAGTTCTTTTAATTGCACGCGATTCGCGATAACCGAAGTAAATACTAGCTATACTAAATTAAAGACAAGTCTGATCATAGTTTGCTCAAATAAACATAAAATAGTAAGTAAAGTAATAGGATTAAACGTTATTAACTGAAATAATATTGTCGTATTTTGTTGTCTCACAAAACACAATACGCCAATGTTTACGTCGACCCGTTAGATGCTAAGGACTATTTTATATGAGATATAATTTTTTTTTTTACGCCTTTTTTGAGTACGCATATTATCTTTAAGCAATGAAATTTTGTTATCTGTATTATTAAAAAAAAAATAGCAATGAAAACTTCGCAAATAAACGTCAAGCAAATCATTTGTAACTATACTGAGACCTTAGAACTTATATCTCGAGGTGGGTGGCGCATTTACGTTGTAGATGTCTATGGGCTCCAGTAACCACTTAATACCAGATGGGCTGTGAGCTCGTCCATCCACCTAAGCAAAAAAAAAAAAAAAAATTATTATTTGTGATGACTTTCGAATCATTGTTTTTCAAGATTATATTAGATTAGTTTATTATCACTAACAGACTGCTGTCGAAGATTTCACAAAAAAGCTACTTATTTATTTAATTTACCTATGTAACTTTCCAGTTTTTTTTCTGATTCTTTACTTGATACAATAAAAAATGTTCGTCTATATTCTATACTTAGTTAACAATGTTTGTTCGGAGTCTGAAACCAATTAGCGTTCTGCGGGTTTCAAGGGAATTTCTATAAATTTACTGAAGATCAAATGAGAGCAGAAGGCTCGATAGAATTTTATCTTCGTGAGTAATTAATTTATTTTAAATATAAGCCAATAAATTATACGAAATATTACCTGTTTTATTTGCGTAAGCACTCTAATTTTCATTTACTATGGTCGAATTTCATATATATTTTAATTAGTTGAACCCTCTAATGTTTTTCTGCTATTACACGCGCGCCACCTCTCGTGCGTTCATAGTACTATGACAGAATTTTTTCTTGTCCGTATTAGATTTCATCACAAACGGATGAAAACTTTATAGTAACGTATAGAGGTCAAACCGCAAGGTCAACGTTTTATAAATCTTATATCTTTAAACGAGCAATTCTTGTATATAAATATATATATAATCTGAATCTCGGAAACAGTTCCAACGATTTTCATAAAATTTAGTATACAGTGGGAATTCGGGGGCGATAAATCGATCTAGCTATGATTTCTTTTCAGAAAATGTTTTTTTATTCGTATTTTCAATAATGAACTTTATCGATAATTTTGATTTTTTCTTTATATAATAATCAGTTCATATTTTTTTATTATTCTGTCGTTAAGATCGAAATATATTATTAATATTTCATAATTTTATGAATATGTAATTCGTATTTAAATATTATTTCTAACAAACACAATTTATCAAAGCTTGGTCATTATCTGGTTATTTTTTATTCTCTATCGCAGTTAAGTAATAGTTTTCTGAAGAAAATACTGAGATAGCCGAAATGAATTTGTCGGGAGTTTTTTTGCTTGATGACCAAACCAGCTTAGGGTTCACGTGGTGACGGACATGGACACGTAACAACGTGAATACCACGGCCTAACACGAGAAACGAAACTTGTGTAATAAAAATACTTGATATCAATTTTAGATATATATTTACTACTAGCTGACCCGGCAACTTCGTAGTGTCTCAATCGATAAATAAAAGACGCAAACTTTTGTATGAAATATACTTAAAACAAACAAAAGGAATCCGTGTCCGACGGGGGACAGTACAAAGGAAAAACAAAATTGTTATTTTTATTTAATTCCGAGCATTTTCATATTTATCTACCTTTTAAACCTTCTGTGGACTTCCACAAATAATTCAAGACCAAAATTAGCCAAATCGGTCCAGCCGTTCTCGAGTTTTAGCGAGACTAACGAACAGCAATTCATTTTTATATATATAGATAAAGACACCTAAAACCAGAAAATAATGCCATTGTTTTTGTTTGTTCGTACAAAATAAGCCGTCTCCCTATTAATAATGGCGTTGAATTGTTATCCTTGAATAGCAAAATATTTTGTATCATATTGCTTGTGAAAAACTGCGAGGCGCTTGTTTACTCTTAGTAAAAACGTGTCACGAATATTATAAATAACATATAGATAAATCTCGTAAAATGTCTTGAAAATTTCCTAAATATTTTCACTGAAAACAATATATTCTCTCTCAATATAAAAACAAGGCTCTTTTAATCATATACCAAGCAGTACCACACTATTATAATTGGCAACACAACCACAATTATACAACATTATAATAAAAAAAATAAACCGACTACAACAAAATAAAATGAGAATAACATCAATGCAGTAGAAGTCAATAAAATATTTAATACTAAAATATTTAATTAATAAATTATTTCTAGGAAAGATAAATAGCCTAGATACCGACTGCAGCGCCATCTGCCGGGATGATTTGTGAATCTAAACCATCCAGGGGGCCACCCAAATGCATGCACAAAAAATCATTCAAATCGGTCCAGCCGCTTAGGAGGAGTTCAGTGACAAACACACAGAAGAAATATATATATAAAGATTAAGAATAGTTCAAATACTACTGGTCAAATCTTAATTGAATGGCACCACTAGAAGTCTCAGCTTTCAAATAAAAAAAACTGTCATCAAAATCGGTTCATCTAGAAAAAATAATGTGTTTACACACTTAAACACAGATAATTTCTCCATTCTCTCGGATCGTTTGGAACCTCTGGGTCTGCGGAGGGATTTCGCTTCCCTCTGTATTTTGCACCGTATGTTCCATGGGGAGTGCTCTGAGGAATTGTTCGAGATGATACCAGCATCTCGTTTTTTCCATCGCACCGCCCGCCACCGGAGTAGAGTTCATCCATACTACCTGGAGCCACTGCGGTCATCCACAGTGCGTTTCCAGAGATCTTTTTTGCCACGTACCATCCGGCTATGGAATGAGCTCCCCTCCACGGTGTTTCCCGAGCGCTATGACATGTCCTTCTTCAAACGAAGCTTGTGGAAAGTATTAAGCGGTAGGCAGCGGCTTGGCTCTGCCCCTGGCATTGCTGAAGTCCATGGGCGACGGTAACCACTCACCATCAGGTGGGCCGTATGCCCGTCTGCCTACAAAGGCAATAAAAAAAAAGATAAAGTAATATTTGTCTTGTCAAAATTGTCTTGAGAAATTTTCTATTCTGTTCAGTTCTGTTCAAAAATGCAATATTCTACCCACTCGTCTTTGGTTCATAAAATCACGTGGATCTACTAAAAGGCAAGCCCTTCCGAACTTCAATCGCAGTTTATATTTAGATTATGTCCTTTTGTTTATTTTTACGGTGTCCTTCACGTGTAGGGTGTGCTTGACCTTGCGGTTATAAATACTAACGCCCACATCATCTCTGTTTCAGTTGATATTTAATTAATAAAGTTTCGGACCACATTTGATAATATTACTTATTTTACTTATTACGCAAAATATTTAATTAACAGGTGGTAGGACGTCTTGTGAGTCCGCACGGGTAGGTACCACCGCTCTGCTTATTTCTGCCGCGAAGCAGTAACGCGTTTCGGTTTGAAAGGTGGGGCAGCCGTAAGTATGCTGAGACCTTAGAACTCATATCTCAAGGTGGGTGGTGGCATTTACGCTGTAGATGTCTATGGGCTGCGGTAACCACTTAACACCAGATGGGCTGTGAGCGGTCGTCCACACATCTAAGCAATAAAAAAAATTTAGCTTCAAATCTTTCAATATCTCATTCTCGTTATTAAAAGAATTTTTTTGAAAATGATCAGTCTAAAGGTCTATGGTCTAAATAGGCAGTCGCGTGACATTTAAATTATCTCTTTAAACATTGCAAAAACGCGAACATCAATGTTTCTCTTAACGACTTTTACGTTCTAAAAGGTTCTTTTAAGCTAAAGGTCACAGAAAATATGTGCATAAATTAATTCCTCAAGTTTATCATGAGAGCTTATTAATAGCAAACAATATTGATTAAACCAAGGTTTAATTTGACACTGCTGTGTGCTTATAGCGAGTTTTTTAATGTTATCGATAGCGTAAAAGTGAGTTCAAATTTGTATGCAGCTGGAACAGCGCCCCCCTAGGCAAACGTATGCAAACGTTATCACTCCATACAAAGAGTTAACTTTTACGCTATCGAGAACGTTAAAAAACTCGCACTAAGCACACTGACGCTCATGAACAACTGTGACCATTCACCATCTTCAGGGTGCTCCGGGTCATCGCCGGGTGCTTAACTGCTCACAATAAAAATAACATTACATAATACATGTAAACCATGTTTATATGATTTATGACATAAATGTTAAAAGAGGTATAAGGAAATTATTATTTAGGTATTTTATTATTATATTATTATATTTATTATATTATATTATTTTATTAGGTATAAGGAGTATTAAGCGGTAGGCAGCGGCTTGGCTCTGCCCTTGGCAATGCTGAAATCCATGGGCGACGGTAACCACTCACCATCAGGTGGGCCGTATGCTCGTCTGCCAACAAAGGCAATAAAAAAAAAATAAAAAATAAAAAAATGTTATAAAGGTGACATAAATGGTAATTTGAATATTGAAATATTAGAAGAAGGAACATTAGAAATATTAAAACGTTGTTTGAATATTTAAATATAAAAAACATAAAAACTTGTGAAGCAATAGCTTTAAATGTTGTTTCTCTTTATAGAGCAACACAGTTTGTGCTATTTATTTTCTTTATTTTTATTTATTTAAATAGTACTGCTATATCACAAACATTTGACATTGAAAATAACTTAAACTATTTAATTTATGGCCTGATGCATATGACAATAATGGCATACATAATTTAACTAGGATAAACTTTATTTTGATGTGAATAAAATAGTACATTATATAGTACATATAGATGAATAAATGAACTGCCAGGTTAACATGTTTACGAAGAGCTTTTTCCATTATTCTAATGAGCGTTTCAGCTGACTTGCCTGTCTACATATTGCTTTAACCTCGTCTTAACCTATTCTGTCTCTTTGTGATTTCTCTCAGTGTATTTAATATATAATATAATGAACGTCTTCAGCTTTTTGTCTCAGTATTTCGTGTTCTTGTTATTCGTGGGTCGCGTTTGCTAAATTATTTCTAACATTGTAAATGTCATATGAGGGGACACGGGGATTATTTTGTACAGTTTTAAGTTGGATATGGGCTTCAACGACGCCGTGGCTATGTTAGAACACGTACCTAAAGCACTCCGCAAATCTAAATGTCAATCAATACGTATGTAAGATTAAAAATCAAATCTAATATGAAGTCGTCGCGGCCTAGAAGATAAGACGCCCGGCGGATACGTGTTGGGCGATGCGACGGTGCCGGTGTTCGAATCCCGCTGGTAGGTATACATTTTTCTAATTAAATACGTACTTAACACTTAGACGATGAAGGAACATGTTATTATAATTATAATATCAATTACATCGTGTAATAAAAATCAAACTCGCACAAACTTTATTGGAATTTAATTTGCGTGATTACTTATGGTAAGGTATCTTAAGAGCCCGTACGGTAAGTAAGTACCACGTTTCTACCACTGAAGCAGTAACTCGTTTCGGTGTGAAGTCTGGGGCAGTTGCTGTATTATAAAAAAAAAAATTCTGCCCCACGGCGGGTGACGACATTTACATTGTTGACGTTTATGACGACTGGAAAAAACTGAGACGCTAGAACTCATATCTTAAGGTGGGTGGCAGCATTTAAGCTGTACTTAGTCTGGCCATAAATACTGTTACAATTAAAAATAAACAAATTTACATTTGAATTTGGAATCTGTCATTTTTATATGATTGCTCATTGAGTTTTCTCATTTTGGCGCCAATACATTGTACAATATTTTGCTTTTGATATTAAAACGGAACGGGGTGATAAAGAGAACCAAATCGGTGTGATTGCATTACATAAAGTAGGTATGGAGCCAAATGCAATTTTTAAAACTCTCCATACGCTTGGTATTAGTAAAATGTTTGTGTACCGTGCTATTAATAGGTGCAATGAGACCTCCTCTGTTTGTGAGTTTGTGTCCACGTAGTGTTCGTACGAAAAGGGTGGTCAAAGCAATAAGGGAAAGAATTCGAAGAAATCCTGTCCGAAAGCAAAATATTTCATTTCGGGAGATGAAGATAGCACCTAGAACCACGTCGCGTATTTTAAAAGATGACTTAAGACTTGCAACCTATAAGAGACGTACTGGTCATTTCTTAACTGATAACTTAAAAGAGAATAGGGAGATAAAATCGAAACAACTACTGAAGCGGTACGCAAAGGGAGGTCATAGAAAAATTTTGTTTACGGATGAGAAATTTTTTACAATTGAGCAACATTTTAACAAACAAAATGACCGTATTTATGCTCAAAGCTTTAAGGAAGCTTCCCAATTAGTCGACAGAGTGCAACGTGGGCACTATCCGACTTCAGTGATGGTTTGGTGGGGTATTAGCTATGAAGGAGTGACTGAGCCATACTTTTGTGAAAAAGGTATCAAAACATCGGCACAAGTGTATCAAGATACCATTCTTGAGAAGGTAGTGAAGCCCCTTAACAACACCATGTTCAATAATCAAGAATGGTCCTTCCAGCAAGACTCGGCGCCAGGTCATAAAGCTTGGTCTACGCAGTCTTGGTTGGAAACGAACGTTTCGGACTTCATCAGAGCTGAAGACTGGCCGTCATCTAGTCCCGATCTTAATCCGCTGGATTATGATTTATGGTCAGTTTTAGAGAGTACGGCTTGTTCTAAGCGCCACGATAATTTGGAGTCTCTAAAACAATCCGTACGATTGGCAGTGAAAAATTTTCCCATGGAAAGAGTGCGTGCTTCTATTGATAATTGGCCTCAACATTTAAAGAACTGTATTGCAGCCAATGGAGACCACTTCTAATAAGCTTTTTATACTTTAAATTGTTTTATATTTATGTATTAAACTAACACACTGTAAAAGTAATAAATGTTATTTGCAATAGATTTTTTTTTATTTTTTATTGTAACAGTATTTATGGCCAGACTAAGTAGATGTCTCTACTTAACATTAGGTGGGCCATGAGTTCGTCCACTCTTGTAAGCAAAAAAAGCAAAAAAATTCGTTCCAATAACCACTCAACACTAATCGGTCTATGAGCCCGTCCATATAAGCTATGAAAATAGTATTCCTGGCTATTTATCTAAGCTTTCTCGTGTTTGGTTTCGAATTGTGTGATTTGAGAATACGTTGCTTACCACTCGACTACCAATCAAAGCCAAAATAGCTCTTTGAGGCTTGTGGCAGTTAGGTAGGAAAAAAAAAACAGTGAGTAGGAACCACCAATTTCGGGTTTCTAGCATAGCTTTTAGCACAGTAGCAGTAGGTAGTTAGGAAGTAAGGGATAGTTAAGTAAGAGAAAAATCTAGCTGTTTTTTTGTCTGTTGTCAGTTATCAATTGTCATACGATGCATGTATGTATTTTGTAACAAAATAAAAATTATTAAATATCTTAAAACAATAAAAACCACAGTATAATCAAAATCATGGCATTCTCTAAAGTTTCATTAATTACAACAGAACTTTAAAAAAATTGGGCTCGTCCGGGATTTGAACCCGGGACCTCTCGCACCCTAAGCGAAAATCATACCCCTAGACCAACGAGCCACTGACAATCGTTGACAAATTTAAACTACATTTTATTAAATAAATAATCAACAAATGTTTGCCCACGCAAAATTGTAGACGCGGAAAATATTTGAAGAAATGGAATGTTGTAGAACGTGATAATACTATTAATGGACAGAATAACTTAATAGTCTTTCGACATTCTTACTTTGGTTTTATCAAACTTGTGACCCTAACGAGAATGACTAAATTTCAGCTAATTAAATTTAGCTGGCGTTCATAGAATTTAAATTTAATTAATACTTGAATAATGGTTGGATATAAGATATTTATATGAATAAAATAATGTTTTTATTTTTCATACAACTAGATAATTTCACAAATTATAATCACTAAGCCTATAATTTACCTAAGTTACAACATGATTTAGAAACGGAATTAGAATGATGACTAAAATAAATTGGTATATAATCTATACTTCTATACTAATATTATAAAGAGGAAAGATTTGTTTGTTTGTTTGTACTGAATAGGCTCCGAAACTACTGAACCGAATTGAAAAATTATTTCACTGTTTGGAAGCTACACTATTCCCGAGTGACATAGGCTAAAATCTTTTTTGAAAAAAATTAGGGATCCTTACTAAGACTCCAATAATGTAACTCAAGGTGTAAAAAAACACCTAACATATTCTTTACATCGCGTGCCCTGCGAAAACTATTGATGATAGAATAAAATAATGTACTACGATTTTGTAGAACACATTATTATTTACAAAAAGTGTCGTGACAGCATATTATGTCTAACTATTTTAGTTAGGTCGCAATAAGTGTTCTTTTATTTAAAAAAATAAAACAATGTCAAATATCGTTGAAATTTTTGTTCAAGACCCGAGCGGAGCCGGAGCGGGCCGCTTGTGAAATATAAAGCAGCAGTAAAAATAATTAGAATCTTCTGTTTCAATGTTCCAAAGTGTAATTTTGCTTTTAATCTTCATATCTTGCGAACCTTTCCATCGGTACGTAGAATATTTGAATCAATATTTGAATAATAAAATAAGTTATATTTTACACTGTATAACATTAATGTATTATTAGAATTATTGTTGACTGTTGTCACGAAACAGAAATTAACCACGGTTAAATTGGGGTATATACAAAATTATTTACGAAATGTTTTATGACCGTGACTACAATCTTCAATTTTATGTTTCTTCTCGTATAGAATGTATTTAACAGATGTTGACATAATATAAACAAAAACAAGTCATCATCATCGTTCTGAATCATGTTTTTCTTTTCAAATCCATTTTATGTAAATAGACGAGTCCATCAATAGGCGTCTACTGTCTATTATCCGAATCGGTAGACATCACTAGGTAATTGAAGACGTCTGAGTCATAAGATCGAGCTTCAGTCCTCGAAGTTTCAGTAGCATTAGAATTCAACCCTAATCTAACAACAGGCTAGGTCTATTTTTGGGTGATATATTCAGAACGCCCAACTGTACTGATGCCAACATACCCCTGTTTGTTCATAACATGCCATACTAACAATGTATCCTGATTTATTTTGGTATCGAATCTCGAAGAATACATAATACTAGTGGCCCCGCAGTAGTCGAAATTCGACTATAATTAATTGGAATTGTAAGTTTGTACACTATTATGATTGTATTTTGTACTTCTGTAATCACAAATTTCGCCAAGACCACACTACACTATAAAAATATTAACAAAGACAAACAATATTTCATCTATTCTCAATTTGACAACAGACGTCAAGAACAAAAGTTTGACAATAAATAGTATGCATGCGTGTGTGCGTCAAATATGTGGTATGTAGTGTGTGTAATGTTTTCTTTATGGATTTAATGTATCTTTTATGCATTATTTTAAAAAAATATTAGCATTATGCACTTCTTCTCTATATTCTCTATAGGTGTAGAAAATTTCATACTCCTCCGACCGCGCCATTTTCGTAAAAAGGGATACAAAGTTTTTGCTTCACGTATTATAATATAGAGATTCGGAAACGAATTGAATCACATCATAAAAACAAAGACAAGGTCGGTCATGTTAGATTAAAGTCTATCAATGTTATAGAAAAACGAAAATAAACCCAACTGATAACCTTATCAGCACCATATAGGTGTGATACGTGAATTTTATCAAAAAAATATGTCAACACTAAATTCGTGCCTTGTCTGCGTAAGCATTTTCATGTTTCACTTAAACTCTGATATTGAATGTTGATTCTAAAGACCTTGTCTTCTGGCCGTTTTTTAAATAGGTAAAATTTTTTTTTTTCATATTGCAAATTCAGGAGTACATTAAAAGCCTGGGACGCTTTCATTAATCTTCATTATTGATTCACTGGTAAGTATTAAAGAAAGAACCATAGGGCGGAACCGCTTCCTTATTCAGACAGACATTAGGCAAAGGGTATATGGGCAATATGGATGTTTAAGGCTCTAAATATTTGTATATATTCTAATATAATAATTAAAAGCGTTCCGATTTTCGTGAATTCTTTTCTAATCCTCGATCTATACTTCGTATTCTCTCTTCCATCCTCAGTTATCCATCTAGGTATATTTTTCTGTTTCATTGCGGTCAGCGACCCCATAGAGATTAACTGAGAAAAAAAAAAACAGGGTTAATATTATAATATCACAAAATGCTGACATGTGCTCGAATAGAGATATTATTTCTAGAGTGTGGTCATACCACAAATCGTTCGTCTAAATGAGAATGCATTCCATCTATGCCTGCATCCAACTTTGTAAATATTATAAAAATTATAAATCTGTTTTATATGCCCTATTTTTTTTTTGCTTATATGGATGGAAGAGCTCACAGCCCACCTGGTGTTAAGTGGTTACTGGAGCCCTACATCTACAACGTAAATGCGCCACCCCCCCCGAGATATAAGTTCTAAGATCTCAGTATAGTTACAACGGCTACCGCACCCTTCGAACCAAAACGCATTACTGCTTCACGGCGGAAATAGGCGGGGTGGTGGTACTTACCCGTGCGGACTCCCAAGAGGTCCTACCACCAGTGAAAAATGCGATTATATTCATATTCACTATTTGATATTTAACTTAGTTTTGTATCAACAGTGTTGTTTTATTTAATAATTTATTTTTTAAACATTGCTTATTTATAGCAGCACAAATAGGTTAAATATATATTTACTTTGAAAAATAGAAAATTCAGTATTTGAATGTCAAAGTATTCGCGCATCGTGCCGCGCACAATCGCGGCGAACGGTACAGCCTTCGTCGAACTAGTCCGACGGAGGGAACCGCTGGTGTCGTTTGGACATAGAACCTTATCCGACTGTAGAGCAATTTCGCGCGAAAACTTTCTTACAAATGAAAAAAGAATAAAAAACGAAATGCGAATTGTTTCAGCAAGTTTCGATCTGAAAATTAACTGTTTATGAAGTTATTTTTTTTATTGTGTTCTTTTCTCATTTATCTCTCACTAAATTAGAGATATTATTGTTCTGTGAACTTTAACTCCTTCAACTTTTGTTTCCGGAGAACCGTGGTAAGTTTTGAGTATTGTATTAAATTTAAAGTAGTAATTTATTAACTTTTAAAATAAATTTTCCGGTTAACCGCGGCAATCCTGCTTACAGACACATATGAAATTGCACTAATTAAAATTTTATGTTTATTTAGGAAATTTTATTTTGGATCTTATATATTTTTTTGTTGTTAATTATGTTTATGGAATTGTCATTCGTAATTTAACTTTTATGTCTGTAAATTTGTTTAATGATAATAATTGTTCCCATTGTGTGTTACATGATACGTTATTTCTAGAAACCAATTTTGAAATGATATGACGTCATGACTTTGTAGAAAGAAAATGGTTTTAAATCTTCTTCTGTAAGATGCCGTTCTACCCCACTTTAAAATGTCACTAAAACAATTTCATCCAATAAAAACAGTTTTTTTCTCAAATTAATAATGTGATTTAAATAATAAAAAACAAAATATATGTTTCGCAAGATTTTTGCATCCCTTCGTGCGCCTTAAGAACGAAAATTGCAATTATAACAAAAAAACGACAAATTCTCAAGAATGTCAATGAAATCTGAAAAATAAGGCACTAGTTTATTATTATTGTTGCATTAGTGTATTTTTTATAAAATTGACGAAATAATTATTTGTTTAATATGACTGAGAAAATTATTTTATATTTTTATGTAAAGCGGTTTTGGTCCCATAAAAATCATAGCTTGGATACTGCTATCCACTTTAAGTCGTGAAGGTTGTCATTTTCGGTGCATTGAAACAGAGACTATCTTACTCTTCAAACTTGAAGTTATGACTATTTATCAGCCGCAATAGGCAATTAGACGTGCCGATTTGTGAATTCACGGCTCATACTGGTGAGCCTATTTGATTTTAGTTTATACAATTGAGAAGCTGTGACTTCGATAGAGGCTACACCACAATGTCGCGTTCTTTCCATGCGGAATTTTCTTTTGCATTCCAAATAATATGATTAATAATAATATTATTTGCTTCTTACAAAATGGTATTTGGCCCAGGTTGAAACTACAACATAGCCACATGAATCCGAGTTAGGAATATTTATTAAGCTTTTACAATACAAGTGTATTAAGTGAATCATTATGAGACTGTTTTGTTCACGGCCGCAGTTTTTTCTCTAACTCTTAATTTTTGATTTTTCTCATCTGGATCTTTTCAATCGGATGTGGTACGCGACATTTAATGAAGAGGAACTTATTAATTTGTTACTGAAACGATATCCAAAAAGATGCACTCGTCCATCTCAGATTTTTAATTGTATTATTTCTTGGTTTGTAAACGTGGGTAGGCCTTCTACAAGATGGACCGACGACTTATTGAGGTTCGCGGGGATCCGCTCGATGCCAGTGGCGTAGGACCGATCTTTGTGGCGACGCTTGGGGGAGGCCTATGTCCAGCAGTGGACGTCTGTGGGCTGATAGAATAGAAAAAACGTTTTATTTTTATTGCTTAGATGAGTGGACGAACTCACAGCCCACGTGATGTGAAGTAGTTACTGGAGCCCATAGACATCTATGACGTAAATGCGTCACCCACCTTGAGATATAAGTTCTAAGGTCTCAAGCATAGTTACAACGGCTGCCCCATCCTTCAAGCCGAAACGCATTACTGCTTCACGGCAGAAATAGGCAGGGTGGTAGTTCCTACCCGCGCGGACTCACAAGAGGTTCTACGACCAGTAATTACGCAAATTATAATTTTGCGGGTTTGATTTTTATTACACGATGTGATTCCTTCACCATGGAAGTCAATCGTGAGCATTTGTTGACTATGTATTTCATTTAACGGCCGTCTGGTGTAGTGGTAACACTCTGGTAGTGGTAACGGACATGGTCACTACACAAGGGGGTCGCGGGTTCGAATCCCGCCAAGGGAAGATATTTGTATGATAAATATAAATGTCTTTTCCAGGGTTATGGATGTATATTAAATATATGTATGTGTATAATAAAAATCTTACATTTATATCCGTTATCTGGTACCTGTAACACAAGTTCTTTACGAACTTATCACGGGACCAGTTAACGTGGCGTGATTATTAGTAAATATTTATTTATTTTATTTATTATTTATTAGAAAAATTGGTACCCGCCTGGGATTCGAACACCGTTGCGTTGCTAGATACGAATGTACCGGATATCTATCCTTTAGGTTACGACGACTTTTGGATTAGGTACTGAACCAGCTCACAATTAAAACTAATTTTACAGTTTAATCTAATTTTCTTGTTGTTATTATATTATTTCTGACATTTTGAATACCTAGTTTACAGTGCTCGTGGTCACGGACGATAGTCAGTATTCGGTAAAAATTGTTTTATTTATGTCTACGACTCTGAAAAATCGAATAAAATGGGTACTACATTGAAAAAGTAATTTATTATGTATGCGATGTAATTTTTTATGAAATACCTTTAAAACTAATTCTAGCCTAAGCGTTCATCGGATCCTCGATCCTGGTGATGCCAATATGAGCTTCCCACCAACTTGAGTGGAGTTCTGCTCAAGTGCGTAGGACTTATCCTGTCCTTTAAACAAACACTTCGTGGTAGAAATAGACTGATTCGTGGTACCTCCTCTGGGGGTCGGCATATTAAGAAAATGCCCTGCCACTAGTCCACTAGCCTCAAAATCATTTTCGAAAAGTTTTTATTTTCTACGTCATTTATTTATGAAAAAAAATTTTAACATTGATAGGAGGTCAGTCTTTTTAATTTTTTTATTTACCTTGTAAGTTGTATTTGAGAATTTATATTATGAAATGAAACATATATTTAAGATATTCATACAAGAATTAGAAAGGGTGTGAGATCTTAATTTAAATAATCTAAAAAATAATCGTCTACGTAGGTTGATATACGGAATTAATATGAAATCAATTTTAATGACGTTTATTCCTTTGTAAATGTGACTTAAATGAATCAAATTTGATATAATTAAAGGAACGAGAACAGTAATCAAGGTAGACCGATAATTAACTGTCCTAATGTCGAAACTTTCGAGTTTAAAGGATAGTTTAACGGGCCATTATATTGCAGTTAGGAAACAACAATTAAGATCTCCACGTCAATGTCTAAGATGTTTCTCGCTTGTTCGAAATTCAGCTAAATTGGTATCGGCAACTTAGAATTACCTAGATCCCTATAATTGCGTTACAAGAGTATACGGTTATATATAGCATGAATCTTTATACGTAAATCATACTGAAATAGCTCATGAAAAATTATTCTTGATAAAATTTCTTTCCAAAGCGCTTTTCTCAGTAAAATGGCACTGAAAAATGTCTAGAGAAATAAGCGCCAATTAAGCTAGACGTCGCGAAGAACTGCAGATTTATTTGCCTCGTCCGTGATTTACGTCTTAATTTTAAGTATAAAAGAGCGAAATAGTTTTTTATTTTTATTTTTATTTCAACGCATCCCTGAATGTTTTAATAAATTTACTGTTGGGTTGCCGCAAAGGAGGTGATTACGAGCAGGGAAAACATCCGGAACCGGCGTGCCTACGACAAGATTTATTACTATAAATGTACACGTTAAAATAGTTGGTTTTTGCTTTTTTATCACGTCAACAACTTATATAAGTTTAAGGCTTTAGTAGATGTTTTTTATACGTACGTATCTCGCTAAACGTAATCGTCGCCATTTTTGCTGTTAATACATTGCTGACCATGCTGACCATTAAAGGGCGGACGGTTAGCGTTGTATGGACATTTGATGCGTAGAGAAGATGCATATAACTAGAAGATGTATGGAAATGGTAGTACAAGGTAGATGCGGAAGAGGTCAACCGAAGAAGACATGGATAGAGTGTGTAAATGACGATATAAGTGAGAGAGAGGAGTGAGTGTTGAGATGACGGCTGATAGAAGAGAATGGAATAGAAAAATTAGCTGTGCCGACCCCACCTAGTGGGATAAGGTGGAGAAAAAGAAGAGACATTGCTGACCATTCGTGAGTGCTTTTGTACGTGCTTAAAATTACCCACTCATAAATTACTATCAGTATGGAACCAATCTTAAGCCTCTCGATTATGAAAATGACACAATACGTAATCCAGTAGACTGAATACGCGAATGTAAATACCGGCTACAAAAAGGAAACTGAAAATTATCAAATAGATAAAGGCAATGTGCTACTCGTATGTATTATGTAGTTAAATTGAAAGTTTGTTTAGCACACACTACGATTCTACTTCTGTATAGTTTTCGTCTCGTTGCTCTAATGGCTAGTGATTCTGACTGCTACGCAACGCGTTCAATTCCCATTTGAATGGCCCCTTTCCTGGTCACATAATACTTTTTTTTTCTTCCCTACCTATGCTGATAGCCTTGAGAGGCTATTTCAGCTTCGCCCTAACGCTTGTAGGTGAGCTCACGGGGCTCAATCGGAGAGTTGCTAACACTGACCCTAGCAAGAGCAGTGCTTCGCAGAATCTACCACCGGATCGGAAATGCGACCCCCCACTGAGAAGATCCGGCGAGAAACTCAGTGGGCTGTGTCTAGGGGCTAGTTCGCTCGTCGAGCCCTTCGTCGCAAGCGACGGATTCGACGAGGACGGTGACCGGTGCTTGTGGTGCCTAAAAGCACCGTTAATAGGTCAGGAGGATCCGTAATGATGTGCTTTGGGCGACGTCGACGGTTTACCATTCGGTCTACTGGGTCGGGTATGTAGTTTCCAGCGGCTACGATGAGAGGGTTCTTCACATAATACAGGAGCAAATTCCAAATTTAACTGTTTTATTTAAATCGCACTGGTTCTGTTAAATTTCATTGGCCACCTTTTTCGTAGTCTTTTTTTTATTGCCCTTGTAGACAGACGAGCATACAGCCCACCTGATGGTGAGTGGTTACCGTCGCCCTTGGACTTCAACAATGCCAGGGGCAGAGCCAAGCCGCTGCCTACCGCTAGCCTGGAAATATAACGGGAGATGTCGCTAGCTCTGTAGCTTATCACCGTATCAACTTCGGTTATGGCCTCTTTGTACTACGTATGAAAAATTTAAATAATTTGCCTTAAATCTAAATGCCAAAACAAAATGTTTACAAGAGCTTATGAATATCTCATGCTTGGCAAGATAATTAATTATATTTTATCTCAATCACGTTTCTCATAATTATTTGTATCACGAAGAACTGAGTCGCGAGTGTCGGTTAATATTTTTTTCACTATCAACAAACATAGCGACACCTATATGACAAAAAAGTTAACTGAAAAGTTTCACATTATGTAGGGACATAGATATATAATAATAATAATAATATGTCCGAGTCAATGGCCTCGACAGTCTGAATGACGAAAATCATTTCTTGGATAACGTTTCCTATACAATTATCATAAAGCATAGAGCGGTGATGTATTTTAATAACAAGCGGCCGAAATTCAACAATTTACTGGTGGCCCTCTTGTGAGTTACTGGTGGTAGGACCTCTAGTGAGTCCGCACGGGTAGGTAACAACGCCCTGCCTATTTCTGCCCTGAAGCAGTAATGCGTATCGGTTTGAAGGGTGGGGCAGCCGTTGTAACTATACTGAGACCTTAGAACTTATGTCTCAAGGTGAGTGGCGCATTTAGGTTGTAGATGTGTATGGGCTCCAGTAACCACTTAACACCAGGTGGGCTGTGAGCTTGTCTAAGCAATAAATAAATAAAAATATATCATTGACAGATTTATGATATTGATATTATCATGTTCGTTTATATTATAATATATACATTATTTCTTGTAAGCGTGGGAAAAACTGTTTCCAAATGTTTTTTATTTATACTACCGAAGCTCGTCAATAGTTATTGAAAATGTCTGTTAAGAAAAATATGAAAAAACGTAATGCTTTTTATCGTTGATAGTTATAAATACATACTGTACTGTACTGGTGGTAGGACCTGTTGTGAGTCCGCGCGGGTAGGTATCACCGCCCTGCCTGTTTCTGCCGTGAAGCAGTAATGCGTTTCGGTTTGAAGGGTGGGGCAGCCGTTGTAACTATACTGAGACCTTACAACTTATATCTCAAGGTGGGTGGCGCATTTACGTTGTAGATGTCTATGGGCTTCAGTAACCACTTAACATCAGGTGGGCTGTGAGCTCGTCCAACCATCTAAGCCATAAAAAAAAGTCACAGTAGCTATTGAGTAATTAATACACAGTACCAACCTAAAGAAGTCTTATAGTGGGCGGTGCTTCTGACCGGAGAAAGTTTAAATGGTTAATTATTACTTGAAACAATGTGGAAACAAATTTCACACTATTTAGTTTTCAAACTTTAACCCGGCACGAAGCAATTATTCGTCGACTATAGCTGTATTGCTCCGAATTAAAAATAAATAGTTGTTTTTGTTTATTCTGAAACATTCATTTCTCGAAATCATAATCATTCACTTTATTTGTAAAATAACTGCGCGTATTTGTTGCTGTTTATAAACTTTGAGCGGTTAGTTTATTATTAATTTGACATTTTAAAACCTATATAACAAAGCCACTATGAGCGCAGATTTTAGTAATGGCAGTATGTATTCTATATGCTCTGATAATAGTTTCATAACAGACGACATGTGAACCTTTGCGGTAGGCAGCGGCTTGGCTCTGCCCCTGGCATTGCTGAAGTCCATGGGCGACGGTAACCACTCACCATCAGATGGGCCGTATGCTCGTCTGCCTGCAAGGGCAATAAAAAAAGAACCCATTGGTTTGCAATATCTATATATCTCTATATATAAAAATGAATTGCTGTTCGTTAGTCTCGCTAAAACCCGAGAACGGCTGGACCGATTTGGCTAATTTTGGTCTTGAATTATTCGTGGAAGTTCAGGGAAGGTTTGAAAGGTGAAAAAATATAAAAAAGTTAGGAATTATATAAAAACAAACAATTTTGTTTTTCCTTTGATGTGTCCCCCGTCGGTTTTTTATTTATCGATTGAGGCACTACGAAGTCTGCCGGGTCAGCTAGTATATTAGTAAAAATGTGAACTGTGAGCAATTGAACACATTAAAAAGCTATCTAAGTCGAACATCAGGAAAACAACACCCTGTATTATGTGATTTCTGTTCAATTTGCTGTATAGGACGTCAACCAAATTTGATGGCTGGAGGCTGAAGCTAAAGATAATTTTAATTTGTGTAATAAAGTAAACAGATAACTGGAGTAACTATGTAAATATAAAATATTCTAGACTTTAGAATGTAATTCATAAGTACGTCAAATATTTTAGCTTTTATTTACAAAAGTGAAAACAAAATTTTGGGGTTGAATTATTTTTTGTTTGAAAACTGGAATACATCTGCACATGAAAATTAAATGTGACTTATTTAAAACAGTTTTCTTGAATATCATTCCATATTTAAGATGCGGAAATATGAATTTCGAAACCGCTATCTTAATAGGTACATATATTTTAATGGGTTACATTACTTAGTATCGTCATGTTTTTCGTAGGCAGCTTTAGTAACTGGAAACATGCGAGATACGACCGTGCCCAACAATGAGGTAAAATAATGGGCCGAATTTATTATGAACACGGAAACAGATGGTAATTTGTTTTTAAATCACAACAGTTGATTTTTTTTTTAATACGCTTTCATTTTGTCGTCGACTGTAACAAAGCTATGCCTTCGTTTGTGACCGCTTTGTCAGTTAGTGACCGCGACGGGTCCCCGCGGTGTCGTTATGAGTTCCCCCACAATGGTATAATATATTTCGCTCGCGAAAGTATCCTTACGAGATATCTCCGAACCCATATTTTCTTTAAATTGGCTTAAGCTACGAGGTACCTAATGATAAAAATACTAGGCCTGATGACTAAAAGTAATGTGAACAGCTCGACTCTCATACACCAAATATTGTTTCAATACGAAGCTTCCACCATTCGACTTTCGGCTTTAACCCTTTGAGCGCAAACCGTCGATTGATCGACTCTCTATTAATGCGTGTAAAGTGTGGAGCAACAGTTTGAGCTTTTAGGTATCGACCTGTACGTACGTATGTATAATGTTTTTTTTAAGTTAATAAAGTTTATAAATAAGCGTTTACTAATTTTTTTTCTGTGAATTTGGTATTGATTTTTGAATTTTTGCAATTTAATTTATGCAAAATATTTGACAATAAACAAAATAAAATAAAATTTGTAACTGTAAAAAAAGACTATACAAACGACTACTATATAAAACAAACTATATAACGACTCAAAACTAAAGTATGCGAATCACTTACAATTAAATGTGTCATATAGAAAAATTTAAATGTATCCACTTTTTTTTTTATTGCCCTTGTAGGCAGACGTGCATACGGCCCACCTGATGGTGAGTAGTTACATTTATCTATTCCGTGGTAGTTACCGTCGCCCATGTACTTCAGCAATGCCAGGGGCAGAGCCAAGCCACTGCCTACCGTTTAATACTCTCCACAAGCCTCGTTTGAAGAAGGACATGTCATAGCGCTCGGGAAACACCGTGGAGGGGAGCTCATTCCATAGCCGGATGGTACGTGGCAAAAAAGACCTCTGGAAACGCACTGTGGATGACCGCAGTGGCTCCAGGTAGTATGGATGAACTCTACTCCGGTGGCGGGCGGTGCGATGGTAAAAACGAGATGCCGGTATCATCTCGAACAATTCCTCAGAGTACTCCACTTACTCGGTAAAGGAGATTAAATTCTCGAAAGATTATAATAATCACTTACAACTTATACATATTATCATACCCGTGCCAAGCGCTGTGATATTAGTGTTTAAATCCCGCAGGCGTATATTTCTAAGAAAATATATACTTGACACGTTTTCATGAACGTTTTCCAGTTCCACGATTAAAATATGTTGTGTAATAAAAATGAACCACCAAGTAAATTAGATTTGCGTAATTACGCAATCAGTAATTACAGAGCATACATATTGTGAGCTTTCACGGATAGGTACACAGGTTTGCCTATTTTTTTTTCTTTTTTTTTTCTTAGATGGGTGGACGAGCTCACTGCCCACCTGGTGTTAAGTGTTTACTGGAGCTCATAGACATCCACAACGTAAATGCGCCACCCACCCTGAGATATAAGTTCTAAGGTCTCAAGTATAGTTACAACGGCTGCCCCACCTTTCAAACCGAAACGCATTACTGCTTCACGGCAGAAATAGGCAGGGCGGTGGTCCTACCACCAGTAATTACGAAAATTATAATTTTGCGGGTTTGATTTTTATTACACGATGCTATTCCTTCACCGTGGAAATCAATCGTGAACATTTGTTGAGTACGTATTTTATTAAAAAAATTGGTACCCGCCTGAGATTTGAACACCGGTGCATCGCTCAACACGAATGCACTGGACGTCTTATCCGTTAGGCCACGACGACTTCATAAACTATTTATAATCTTAGCGGTCATGCATTTAGGTTTCATAGGTTAGTTATCCGTTACATAATGCCACTGATACTTCAACTTCATGTTTCAAGTTGAGCGTTGGCTTTCTCGATGTGATATCGATAGTCTCCGGCATCCACTTAACACCAGGTGAGCTCGAGCTCTTCACCTATCTTTGTTATAGCGACCCGCCCTCGCTTCGCTTCGGAAACATTAAAACACAAATGAAACCAAAAAAAAAAAATTTAAAAAAGTAGCCTATGTTCATCAGGGACAATGTCGGCTTCTAATGGAAAAAGAATTTTTCAAATCGGTCCAGTAGTTTCGGAGCCTATTCGAAACAAACAAACAAACAAATCTTTCCTCTTTATAATATTAGTATAGATAAAGTTACTTCAAATCAAAGCAAAGAACCCGTTTCTTGTTACGAGGCTTGTTTCTAGAGTACTGCGTTACATTATGTAACATTGTTGTGCAAACAAATAGAAAATTCATTTTCATAAAACACTGGAATACTGAAAGCTTGTAGCTATTGATTTAGCTATTGATTTACACAATACTAGAACGAACTTGTAATTATTATCCATTTAATTTGACTAGTGTACGTTCAGTAATCGAAAATCTACCACAATGACTGGTGTTTGAAGGTTTTTATTAAGCATTTACTCTACTCTTTTTATTAATATTAAAAAAAAATCTTTTCTCCAAAAATTTCCAAAAATTTCATTAATTTTACTAAAGTTGGCCCATACTAAACAAAACAAAAACAGTTGAAAATCAACGTAGATAGGTTCTTAGCTTATATATTTCGTTCAAACTGTTCAAATGAATGGAAATGTGTCAATCATTGCGTTTTTGGTTATATTTATTTATTTAAGGATTACCGACAGGGTTTATAGGAAGACATAAAATAACATTGACATGTATAGAGCAATTGATAACTGCAACTCTAATTAGAGGCAATCACAGCATGCATTACATTAATATATCAATAGAGATTTAACAATACTATTAATAAGAATTAAAAATTAAAAACAAAAGAAAGACAACAAGGACAGTAATACCCGAGTACTCAGACCAAGGCTGAGGCTGAGGTTCAACAACAACTTTTTATAATTTTGTTCCTGAATATTGGAAGGGAATCGCCAAATATGTCAAGGTTTTCAGCTTTTCTGACTAGATTATTATAAAGGTTAGTTAGACGAGGAGCAGATGAGTGCTTGCCTAGATTGGTTCTTCTAAAATATAAAATACAAAATGTTCTGAAAGTATTTTAATTTGTACTGCGACACTGTCTACTGTACAAGGGGCCCTTGGGGTGGATACCACTGTCCTACCTATTTCTGTGGAGGATACCACCATTTGGAGGATGGCATAGCCGGTTTATCAGTCTTCCATTTTCAGGTCTCATGGACGCATTCATAGAAAGTTATTTATGGGCTTCGATAGCTATATGCTGTAATATATTAAAATACCTAGTCAGGTCATAAATTCTGTCACATGTTTAATGTAAAATAATTGAAACAAGTTTATTCATTATGTAACCATTCATATACCAAAATGAACTTAACAAAACATAGATTCTTATGACACTAAAGTTTATTCAAAATGACCTGCGTGAATTTGAATACAGGCCTTCAATCTGCGCGGCCAGTCGTCTATCGCAGCACGAACGAGGTCCATGTCAATATCGGCGGCTTTTTTTTTTTCTTTTTCCACAGGAGAAAATCGCCGGATCCCCACCCGCACGGCAGGTGCGGTATGTGGGAGTCGAACCTCACTAAAAACTCCTGCCGCTCACAGCCGGCGCCCTACCCCGGACCGGGTGGGAACCCAGTCGGAGCTATTGAGACGGCGGGACAGGGTTTACGCAGTGCACATTACATCCATCCCGCCGTCCCCCAGACGCCGGACCGGCGGCTGCCTTAATCAAGGATGTCTTGAGTGACTCCAAATTGGGATGAGGCTTTGAGCACGCCTTTTCCTCCAAGTGTTGCCATATCTTGTAATCTAACGGATTCAAATCTGGACTGGAGGATGGCCAGTCTTCGTGCCGGATGAAGTCGATTTCACGCGCCGCCAGCCAGTCTTGCGTGCTCTTCGCTCTATGAGCTGGCGCCGCATCTTGTTGGAATACCCAGTGCCTGTTATTGAACATGGTATGAGAAACAGGTTCCACAAGGTTCGTCAGGACTGTATTTTGATACACAACTGCATTCGTTTTTACACCTTTCTCACAAAAATGTACCTCTGTTAAGCCCCAATAAGAAACTCCCAACCATTCCATGAGCGAGGATGGAAAATGACCTCGTTGGACACGCGGAATACGGTTGCTGGCTTCTTCACTACTGTGTGCGTACACCTTATCATTTTGTTTGTTGTAGCTCCCTCCTACGGTAAAAATTTTTTCATCCGAAAAAAGATATTTTTTTGCCGCGTACCGCTTCAACAAAGCGCGGCATCTCTTCAGTCTCAGGGCCATTAGACGAGCATTCAAACGATGTCCTGTTTTTCTTCGATATGCCCGAAGCCCTAAGTCTTCATTTAACACCCTTTTCTGGTTCTGCTTAACCCCATCTGAAAGGGCCAACAGTTTCTGCTTACGTTTGGGATTTCTTTGAATTCGCGCCTTCACAGCTTTTATCACTGCTGGAGTCCTAACAGACCGAGGGCGACCACTTCTTGACCTGTCATCTACACTAGAGTCTTCATTGTATCGTTTGATGGTACGATAAACGAATCTTTTGGTTATATTCAAATTTTTCAGTATGTTAAAAATTTGAATTGGCGCGTAACCGCAACGATGCAACGCAATAACTGCAACACGGTCTTCTTTAAGCGTCCACTCCATATTTAAAAATGAGTAAAATTCTAAAAGTATACATTTTTATTTTCATGAACAATTCGAAATTCGAATTCAATAAACTTTTTTGTGGCCAGCATTTTAAAAGAAAAGTTTTTACTGTGTGACAGTACTTATGACCTGACTAGGTAATATAATAAATAAATAAAATAAAAGTAATATAATAATAAAATATTATAATGTAAAATTATTTATCAAGTTTAACCGTGACCTTGAAAAAGAAGTTGCTCCAATTGTGGACCGCAAATTAGACTATCGGTTAAGAAGCAATGTTCTATGTAACGATATACCACCTGAGACTGTGGTGTTAAATCCATTGACGTCAAACGACCCACACGGCGCATTTGTTTATTCATAGAAAATCCTGCCCATACTAATTCGACCCACGTCTACCCTTTCCCCTGAAACGTGTAGGTGTTAGACAAAGGAAAATATTATTTTTCCTGCATATCGAGTCGTGACCCGGAATCCCTTAACATAAGACCGGAATGCTTATCACGGCAAGTATTCGAACAATGTTAACGCTTTTGTTTTTCAAACAAACGTGACATTCAATCCGGGAGGCTGCTTTCCGGGTGGAAAATTAAAATACGAATTTCGAATAGGTCTTTCAATAAATCTATCATGTGACCGATGTGGAAAACTATCAAATTTGTATAACATACTTTCATTGTGCACCATAGCTATAAATTTTTAACAGACAGACATATTTAACAGACTTTAAAGAAATAGAAGTGTCTGACTTTTATTTTGTTGAATAAATTATGAATTATTCGGATTTTCTTCGGTTTTCGGGAGTCGTAAACATAATTAAGATTACTTTTACGGCCCAATTTCGCCTTTATTATTTTAATTTTATTATTTCTGATTCCGAATACTTTATAGTTTAACATGATTACGAACGACTATAAATGTAGTTTTTATGTATTTTTCATTTATTGCACAGACACGGATAAACGAACTCATGGCCGATTTAATATTGAAAAAAACGTGAATACTGCCATCCACCTTGAGACATGAGGTCTTAGTTTAAAATGCATAGTTGAACTACTGTCCGAACATTCAAAGAGAAACATATTACTACTTCGCTACAGAAATAAGTGGGTGGTGGTACCTGCAAGGTGTGGCCTCGCAAGACGGCCAACAACAAATAAAAGGTTATTTCAATTAAATAGTTCAAAAAAACAAAAATATTAGTTTAAGCTGAAAGAAGGTTCTCGAAAACGATCTAAAATACTAAAATCAAAAGTATAGATGTACCTAATAGCAACATTTTGACTACGAAATTCTTACACGGTTTTTTTTTCTGACCAATTTTCTTTTAAGCTCTTTACCCTTAACCCTCTTTACCTTAAATACCCTTACGCTTAATCCTCCGTATTTTTTAGAATTGTTATATACATTTGAACACTTACGACTTTTAACGCTTAAAATAATTAATAAATAAAGATAAAAAAAAGGATTAATTTATTTATTTATTTCTGTTATATGCAGACCAGCATACGCCTACCTTAATGGTACATATACTCACAGTTGCTCATGGAGATCAACAATGCCAGGGCCATAGTGAAGCCGTTGCCTACTGCCGCTGTGTACTTGCATACACATGCATGCATGTATGCATGTGCACAAAAAGTTATAATTACTATTCGTAATTTAATTACTTATCAACTCAAAGATTACCAATTTTATTTATTTACTTATTATTCATTTATTTACTTTAATTTATTTATGTATGATTTTATATAGTATATTATTTTTTACTGGTGGTAGAACGTTTTGTGAGAATGCACGGGTAGGTACCACCGCCCTGCCTATTTCTGCCGTGAAGCAGTAATGCGTTTCGGTTTGAAGGGCGGGGCAGCCGTTGTACTGTTACGACTGAGACCTTAGAACTCTTGTTTCCAGGTGAGTGGCGGCATTTACGTTGTAGTTGTCTATGGGCTCCGGTAACCACTTAACACAAGGTACGAAAAAACATGACCCATGCGGCGTTATCTCGCTCTGAGGCGTTTGATTTAAGGCTTGAAGTGCAAGCGAGAGCGCGCAACGAGTGACAAAGAGGCACAATTGGCCTTCGCGTTCGGCAGCGTTCGACATCTGTCTCTCTCCTACTTGAGTGAGGATGCATCCTCGTGGACAGCTGCTATACAATAATACATTTACATGTTTTCGTCAAGTATTAAGTTCAGTGAAAAGTGAATGTGGTGTCAATTGTTTATAGCAATGATAATTGCGATCATTGAAAAATGAAACCATTCCATCAGTATTTTCTTATGACGATGTCATGTTCAACTATCGCCAGTAAGCCGACTTTACAGACAACCGTTTTTTTTTTGTAATTATCAGTGTATGTATTAGTATATATAAAATATGTGTCTTCATTTACGGTAAAGGCAACAATTCGCCATTTTATTAATTTAATTTGCCGCGTCAGTAGCTGTCAATTCATAAAAGTTTTACAACACACACAAATGGAACAGCTCAAAATAAAGTATCAGTGGAAAATAACGCAGCCAGTCGCCGCGGAAGGCAATCGTTTCTCGGAATCGCAATCAGTCTTGCGGGCGCCCTCGGAGCCCTATCGATTTTATCATTTCTAACGGCACGCTTAATCTTTTCCAATAATACTTTCCCAGTCAAATATTCCCAGTGAAGTAACAATTCGAAAACGTGGTCGAACTCTCGGGGATCAAGTGCTAATGAAAATAAACAAAAGAGGATTTGCGAACAGGTCCCGAATTTCTCGAGAAAATTTTGACCGTTTTAATTCGATTTCGATTCTAAGTTTACGAACGTTGTCTATTTGTTTCTGTAAAGTTTTTGTTTGGTCACAAAATTGCGGTGCTGTATTGCGAAATGATTACGAAATTCGTTTTATACGGAAATAGAGAAATGTTCCGAAAATCACCTTGTTTATTATTCATTTTTTCAGTATTTTTGAAAGTATGAATATCGTTTAATAAATCGTATGCTTAATACTAACAGATTAAACACTAATTAATGAATCTGCATAATTCCACTTTTAGTCAATATTACAATCGTATTTTTTTTATTTTTTTTTATTAACCTTGCAGGCAGACGAGCTTACGGCCCACCTGATGGTGAGTGGTTACCGTCGCCCATGGACTTAAGCAATGCCAGGGGCAGAGCCAAGTCGCTGCTTACCGCTTTGGCAATTTTTATTTATTTATTTATTTATTTTATTAGGCTCACAATACACATCACAAGCTAAAGATACATAAAAAACACAAATAAAAAGAAACAAAATCTGGCTTGCAACATAAGTTATGTGCGCACGACAAAACCAGACATATAGTGCTGAATTTGTATAACAACGTTCCTTACAATTACGACAAAACAACACGATAACGAAAACAAATCTAACGTATTATGTAAGGGAAAAAAGATATTCACAATATAATACATTAAACAATTACATTAACCTACCTATTAATAACGTGGAGGATGCCCTTGAACATTTTTCTAAACGTAACTAACCTACAAGTAAAAATATCTAACTCAGGTTAGCCTTGCCAGTTCGTTATAGGCACGGCAATAATGTAACTAATTACGTTGGTGCGTTTTGCATATTTATTTTTGCATGTTAATTTTGCATATTCGAAATCAGATCATTTATTTACACATAGATCGCAATCACATAACTTGGTGTTTAGTTATAGCATATTGAATTATATATGCACGATATAAACTCACAGCAATTTTCCATCGAAGACCTCATTTTGCGTAATCTTATCACGATACACTATACACAAAAGGTGGAAAGGACGCTCTATGTCGCGTCTTCCAAAGATTTACAGTTGCTGATACAAGCGTGCGTGGTGGAACTTACCGTTGGATCCGAGCCAAGTATTTTTTGCCAATTTAGGCGCGAATCACAAATAAATCGAGGCGGGTCGAACCGTTCTACCATCGTATGAAATCACACCATCATTGTATTTACGCTATAAATCGGAAACGGGTCTTAGTTCGCTCAGTGTTTCATTCTACGGTCGAAGGTTGAAATTTCTATACGATATATTTGACAGGTTTTCTAAATATTTAACATTAATTGAATACTCTGAAAGTTTCAGTTACCTTTTATGATGGAATCAAAGATTTGCGGTTGATCTAGTGAACGTGAACGTGTGTCTGTTTTTTTTTTTTTGAAGTAACAACTGTACAAAGTTTCCCTTCATTTGAACGCATAGGATTACGTACAAAAAAATCCTTTTATATTTTTCAAAACCAAATAAGAATTAATAAAAAAAACCCAAAAGTCTATAAAATCAATTGAAAAAGAAACTTCGTATTGGTTATAAGAAGAAAATCAAGAGGCACGGCATTAAGTCACAAATATTTTTTAATTATACGACTCAGCTGAAAAAAAAGAAAAATTCTTTTAAAATAATCATTTTTGTCTATTGAAACGAATTATATGTAGTATATATATAGTATTAAAAGAATTAGATATAATAAATATAGATTTGAATAACATATAAAGAGTTTCTTAAAGATATAACAAAAACTTCTCCAAATAACGTATTTTTTGTAACTCTAACACAATTATACGTAAAAGCTTGAAGAATGAGTTACAGTTTTGTAAACAACTCAATTCGTCGCTCAGACTATTTTTGGAAAAAAGTGGAAAGGGATCTATTAGGTTGCCGAAGTTTTAAGTTTTGCTTAAAGTAGATTACGTTAAGTTAAGGAAATAAAAGTTGTTTTAGGACGAAATCACGTTTTTTATTCATTCAGCGGAAAACTGTGTTAAATGAATAAAACAACCTACTGATACATTTTCTTTGCATTCGCACACCACCCCGATTTAGAAGCTTGCCACTTATTGTTTATATTAGAGTTAGGTATAGCTATAAAATATTATTGCGCTAGTAGCACGCAATACCCTTACGTGCTTTCCGTATCAGGGGTCGTAAGAAAAGAATTGTAGACGGTACGTTTTACTAACAGATTTTCAGAGGGTCTGAGCTTACTAAAACGTAAAAAAAATATATTGTTCGTGAATGTTCACGATTAATTACGTAATCTTCTTATTTTTATACAGGGTGTCCTATTAAGTCTACGTCTAAATTCTTCATAAACAACAGATTTAGATTTCATAACCGCATTATTTTACAAACAAGCACGAATCAAAAAGAAGTTTTTTTAAGATTTTTTTAAATTATAGATAGGTATAATATAGAACAATTTCAATATTCTAGGATGTTACTAAAATCAATCCTTACTTATATACTATACGCAATAGTTGTGGGACACATAAGGAAAGCAAACGTAATATAGGTTTTTTATTGTATACATATATAATAAATTATTTTTATTTATAATATATTTATTGTATATAAACTAGAAGACTTTCAAATGTATCCTTTTCATTCATTGGATATAAAATATAATTTTTATTAACCATAATTTTGATGTAGGTCTGAGATTTTTACTATCCAAATAATGTTCGTCGGCATTACTCAAAATTAAAATGAGAAGTCTAAAATTGTTTGGGAACAATAAATTATTAACTGCAAAGTGTAAGCATAACTACCATTACTCACAATCCGCTCATTTTAGAACTACTCATGAGAGAGCGTTAAGAGAAACTTGTGTTTAAGCTTTGCAGACTTTAAGCTGTGCAAGTTTGAGATCGCATCGAAAATTCACACTGCATAAAGTTCACAGATCTGAAACGATGAAGGCTGCGTTAAGATAACAGTTTCAATGAACTCTTTCATTATAATAAAAGTCATGTAATTTTATCTCAAATTTTGTTCAAAGGATTTTTTTTTCAAGCAGGCACACACCTTAAATCATTTTTTTATTACCAACTTGGAATTCGACTTTTGGATACTCGAAGAGATTAACCATTAGCTATTCAAATAATTACTTTAAAGGAATGTTAATTAAACGGTCCGATAAATCATAACAAAATTAATTCGAGTTGATTAAACAAACATCAGTTTAGTTGATATCAACGTCAAACGAAAATTTCATTTAGACACCAGAACAAAATGTAATGATCGATTTCATTTTTGGACAGCGAGGAGACGACGTAAATTTTAATTGGGTCGATCAGTGAGGAGTTTAAAATAAAACAACGCGATTCAAACTGTGACGGGAAGCGAATAAATAAATAAATATTTACTAACAATCACGCCACGTTAACTGGTCCCGTGATAAGTTCGTAAAGAACTTGTGTTACAGGTACCAGATAACGGAAATAAATGGAAGATTCTTAATATACCCATACACATATTTAATATACATCCATAACCCTGGAAAAGACATTTATATTTATCATACAAATATCTTTCCTTGGCGGGATTCGAACCCGCGACCCCCTTGTGTAGTGACCATGTCACTTACCACTACACCAGACGGCCGTTAAATGGCCGACGAATGGCCGGCTTTAATAAATCGAATGAAATGAAACAGATTAGTTATTATAACTAAGTATCAGGAGGTGTCACTAGTAGCATCTGTATTTTGATATATTTACAACACTCCCACTCAAAATATAGATACCAAAACAAACAAAACATAATACCTATGTTTTAACAATACCCAAGCTATTTAGATGTTTATAATGTTTGACAGCTCCTAAGCTCTTAGTAAGTAGGTCTGCAGGCATATCTGATGTACACAAATGAAAGTTTAATGATACTCGACTGTACCGTTAAAGAGAAATAAAAAGGATCGGGTTAATTACGAAACGAGTCAAAAACGAATGAGACGTAAATTGAAATGAGCAACGTGGGATCGTGTCCGCGTTACTGGGTCGCGGTACGGAGCCCGGTGTGCGAGAGATGTCAATTATTTTTCAGAATTGAGCCTCCGATATTCGTTGAATGGATTTATTACAACATATTGGCTTTAGAAATGACATTACAATAGAAAAAGAATTTCACGTTTCATTGTACGTGAAGATTATATTATTTTGAAGTCCAAAGACCGCTGTATTATCATATCAAATGAAATTTTTATTCATATACAAACATAAATCTGATTGATTGTATTAAAAAAAATTTTTATTGTATAGATGGGTGGACGAGCTCACAGCCCATCTGGTGTTAAGTGGTTAATGGAGCCCATAGACATCTACAACGTAAATGCGCCACCAACCTTGAGATATTAGTTCTAAGGTCTCGAGTTTCGTTACAACGGCTGCCCCACCCTTCAAACCGAAACGCATTACTGCTTCACGGCAGAAATAGGCGGGGCAGTGGTACCTACCCGCGCGGACTCACAAGAGGTCCTATCACCAGTAATTACGCAAATTATAATTTTGTGGGTTTGATTTTTATTACACGATGTTATTCCTTCACCGTGGAAGTCAATCGTGAACACTAAATATTTGCTAAATATTTATAGAGCTGCAATATATCTGTACAAAGTCAGACGTTTTCATACAATTTTCATTCATATCACGCAGCAGCAAAATCACAAATGTGTCAAAGTCGTTTGTTTACTACGTACCACTAGCTTTAATTAAAGTTGATTCAGTTTTTTTTCTTAATATGAATATTTTGGCCCACAGACGTCCACTGCTGGACACAGGCCTCTCCTAAGCCTCGCCACTGTCACGACCGAATCAATTTACGGTGACAGCACTTCATACAAACCAGAAATCTTATGGCCGCGCATACTTCAAAAGGGAAAGAGACATTTAGTGACATATACAGAATCTTAAAAGTGAATAGAGCAGACACGCATTGTACCTAAAGAATCCCAAGCTTAGTTTTATTATGTAATTAAGACTATCATGAAAGTACTACACCAATTATGTATGACCAACAAAATATAGCTATTAATTTATCACCATCCCAAACAAAATAACCCTGGAATTTACGAAGTAGGTTACATAACCTTCCTCTTCATATGACGAAGGATCATTACGAACCACACAAAATATTCATAAACATTAACAAAGCTGAATTCACAATAAAAACTCCTTGTCGATGCGATCCCGTACCCTCAAATAATGCCTTACCCAAGTTTTTGAGTGACTTATATTTTATCTACAAGATGAATGATGGAGTGGACAATAATAAATGGGACAACCGAGTCTCGTAAATTGGAGCAAAACGCGAAAGAAAAACGTGGCGCAACAAACCCATACTATTCGTGAAAGGAGCTTTGTTAACAATAACTTCAATATATTTAAACGAACTGCATTATGTCTGATTGTGTGAATGTAAGAATCCTATTGGATATTGTGAGATTTCGTGTTACTTGAAATTAAAGAAAAAAAATCTTAAGATTTAGCACTCAATTCTCAGCTTTTTTTATTTTATTTCAAGTTTATTTTTTCTTCATTGTATTTTGCTTTCAATTTATTTGAATGAAATGCATTTGGTACATTTGGTGTACAGAAGAGAAAGTTCTACCCTACCTTTAAGGCATTTGGTTTGATATAATGAAATGTTAAATTTATGGCTTAAATTGCAATTGTTGATTGGTAGAATAATTATTTTCTTTAATCGAGATATCTCGAGTACGTCGTCGAAATTTGACACGGTAATTCAATCTCGAGTGTTGCCATTAACACCCATTATTACCAGTCGATCGATCGTCTAATAGACGTAACGAAGTGTGGCAACATCCTTGGAGTACGTCAACGTATCGGATTAACACTGTTATGGGCATGTTGTTCTACTTTTAACATTATTAACACTCAATTAATTTCGACAAAATTTCGGGGTACAATTTTTTGGCTTCACCAAGCCATGGTTTGAATTGATGATGACAAGTAAACAAATATGAAAACGGATGCACGGAAATAAATCAAAATTTGTGTTCTAAATCAACGGACGCGACTTTGATTGTCGCATACTATTGACTTCCGGCGAGTGAGTGCTGTTTTTGAGCCCAATTTTTTTTCGCAATACATTGTCGGTTCTCGACGTATGAAATTACTAATAGGTGAGTAAGTATACCTTGACGAATGAACATTCTCTTCCGGTTACGTTAGGGTGGTAATTACCATATCTTTTCTGGATAGTCTTAATAATAACGCCCTCTTTGTTGTATGAAGATATTTTTTTATTGCTTAGATAGGTGGAAGAGCTCACAGCCCACCTAGTACCAAGTGGTCATCGGAGTCCATAAGCATCAACAACCGTAAATAAATGACAACAACAGCCACCTATCTTGAAAAATGAGTTTTATGACTCAGTTTTTACAGTACAACGGCTGCCTTATTCTTCAAACTGAAACACATCACGGCAGAAATAGGTAAGGTGGTAGTGACCTACCCGTGCGGGCTCACAAAGTACAGCATCAGAAACTGGAGCCAACAGGCCACCTACTTTGAGACATTCGGTTGAAGTATCAACTGTGATAACGACTCTCCTACCTACCATTTAAAACGAAACGCGTAACTGCTTCGCGGTAGAAACGGGAATGATGGACTTACCCTTAGATGCTTATAATGCACTTTGTCATTCATTTACATTAATATTATTTTAGATTCAGGCGTAACACTGTTACATTCTTTATTTTGTGTAATTTATATTTTATGCGTCAAGAAAATTTTAAAAGTGCACATAAAGCATACCGTTTGAGTGACCGAGAGCTTTTTTCTATGGCCATCTTACAAATCGCTTGGTATTAATGAGGAACAGAGATATCTACCTCAGTGTCGATGACATGTCTACATTGTGTCAACGCATGACTACTTTTAGGTACAAAAATAAAATACACATATGGTATGCAAGTATACGATGGTAACTTTTTAAATATTATTTAATTAACTTCATATTTTGCCGCGAGCAAAGTTCAAGTTTAGACGAAATATGATTATGGAAATGGCGATTAGGGAGATAATACGCGGTTTCTCAAAGGGCTCATTAATTATCCCGCCTCTGTCCAATCCTTTAATCTTTGTTTCCGTAAATAAAACCAACTAAAGCCCCTAACTCTATCATCTACGTATATCGATTACAACAGATTATTTAAGTAATGTAAATTTATAATAATGAAATATGGGGGACGTTTTGGCATAGTCTTGATAAAACTAAAAGAATTTTCACATTGTAGACTGGAGATTGCTGTTTTTGCATCGATTTTATTGGAATTGCTTTTATGTATTTACTTGGTACGTAAAAATCACCAATTACATCCATTTGACTCCAAATTGAAGAGGACCTTTCTTATTATTGATAATGCTGATCTCGTGGATCGTTTGAAAGCTCACGGACTACGGAGAGACTGGTTCTCTCTGTGTTTTGTACCACGAGCTCCAAATGGAAATGATTTCGTCATCTCCAGTTTACCATCGCAAATTTTTTTTATCGCTTGAATGGGTGGACGAGTTCATAGCTCACCTCGTGGAGCCCATAAACATCTACAACGTAAAAGCCGCCACCTACCTTGAGATATGAGTTCTAAGGTCTCAGTTTATACAGTACAACGGCTGTCGCACTCTTCAAGCCGAAACGCATTACTGCTTCACGGCAGAAATAGGCAGGGTGGTAGTACCTACCCGTGCCGACACTCAAGACGTACTACGACCAAAACCATCCATTACCAGAGCAGTGCTCGTCTCAATTAGACTCATTATGCTTTGCCACGTTGTTTCATTTTGCACGTTTCATAGTAGGCATCATCCAGTTAATCAAAAAACTACCTCTACTTACTACTTACGACCGCTTCACCAAACGAAGCTTGGAAAGATTCTTCAGCGGCAGACAGTTTAAGCATTAAGCCGTAAAAGCAGTTTCAAATATGGCGACTCGCGTAAAACCGAAGAAAATATAATAATAAAGAATACTAGAATATCCCTTCATAATATCTATATATTAATACGTGAAGCAAAAGCTTTGTATCCCTTTTTACGAAAATTGCGCGGACGGAGGAGTATGAAATTTTCCACACTTATAGAGAATATAGAGAAGAAGTGCACAATGCTAATATTTTTTTAAAATAATGCATAAAAGATACATTAAATCAATAAAGAAAACACTACACACACTACATACCATGTATTTGACGCACACACATATGCATACTATTTATTGTCAAACTTTTGTTCTTGATGTCTGTTGTCAAATTGAGATTAAATATTGTTTTTTTTTGTTAATATTTTTATAGTGTAGTCTTGGCGAAATTTGTGATTATAGAAGTATAACATACAATCATAATAGTTTACAAACTTACAATTCCAATTAATTATAGTCGAATTTCGACTACTGCGGGACCTCTAGTATAGTAGAATATTATGTCTGTAGGCATAATTACATGGTAAATAGTTCATTTCAAATATGTCACATAAATATTCAGATGGAACATGACATAAACTCGCAAAGGGAATAATTTCATTCGTTTTCAATCACGTAATTGTTATAATCTTTGTTGGAAAATTCTTAACTCCTGATGGATCTTTCTCATTAATTAGTACGTATCTATCTATACTAATATTCTTATATAAATGAAAAAGTTTGTGTGTTTGGATGTTTGTTATTAATCACGTGAAAATATAAAAACAGACTTGAATGAGATTTCGTACAAAGAAAGTTTATAATCTGTTAATCTTTATAGACTATATATCGATAGATATGTACATACATATATACAAATAGGATACTTGTAATCATAGTTAATAAGTTGGACCCGAAGCTGGGTATTCCTGGTAATACAAAAACGACAATATGTTCGTAGATTTGTGTCCTTACGTGCCAAAATATCAACAAATTGATGGGTAATTTGTAGGCCAGAGGTGTGATCAAATTGCGGGTAGTTCAGAAACTCTTTATTCCTGGAAAATGCAATGTACTTCATTATTTCTGAATCACATATTTAATACAGGTAAAACTTGGGGTGGAGAGACTGTTGTTTCATAAGTACTACTTTCTCCATTCTGCGCCTTAAGAACCACAGCTTACGACTAATGTTATTTAAAATGAAACGAAAATAGGTAAATGCTATGAATGGCTATACTAAGATAATTTACTTACTTATTGTGAAATTGATATTTTAAAAGGTTCCGCTTTTTTCACTTTCCCACGAAATAATTAAAGGTAAATATTAATGTAAATGATAAAGAAGTATGTACTCCTTTGAAGGAGGAATTATACAAAAATACTAAGAGATATCTATATATTAATACGTGAAGCAAAAACTTTGTATCCCTTTTTACGAAAATTGCGCGAACGGAGGAGTATAAAATTTTCCACACTTATAGAGAATATAGAGTAGAAGTGCACAATGCTAATTTTTTTTTAATAATGCATAAAAGATACACGAAATCAATAAAGAAAACATTACACACACTACATACCATGCATTTGACGCACACACGCATGCAATATGTTCTATTATTGCTATATGTTCTATGTGCTATTTATTGTCAAACTTTTGTTCTTGGCGTCTGTTGTCAAATTGAGAATAAATTAAATATTGTTTGCCTCTGTGAATATTTTTTATAGTGTAGTCTTGCCGAAATTTGTGATTATAGAAGTATAAAATACAATCATAATAGTGTACAAACTTACAATTCCAATTAATTATAGTCGAATTTCGACTACTGCGGGACCTCTAGTTCAAGTTAAAACTACATATTTTATTTTTTATTTTGATGGCAGTGAAGTGCACGGTGCGTTTGTTAATGAGTAGTTACCGTCGCTAATGTGGAGTCAGCAATGCCATGAAAATACCGATGCCACTCTCTACTAATGAAGGTTTTTTCAAATAGCCCCTTGAAGAAGGACGTATCAGAGGACTCGGAAAATACTACATCAATAATTCATATTCAGTTGCATTAATAAATTCGTAACCACTCGTAGATATACCGTCTAGTTCTTTTTCATTCATATGATAGTATTCTTGGCAGGATTTCGTATTGTGATTCCAGGGTCATGGTAATTAGGCAGGCTCGTCACTCTGTCAAGGCCACTCGGCGCCTATCTTGGCGCCTTCACATTTTGGCGAGGCGTCGCTTTGTTTCCCTTTCCTTGTTGTATCTGTCCTATGTGTATGTGATTCGTAATTCACAAGATCCTTCTCATGTAACCTGTGCTGGTATTAGTGGACGACGACTGAAGCTAACTGGCGAACTTTAGCGGCTAATATTAATTGAAATGTCAGCAGTTAAATTTAAAATGAAGATCGCTTTGGTTGCGCTCCTGACCTAGTTTGTAGATTGTTCAGTCCGAAACCTTAAAAAGCACTACCGAAAATGTGAATTTCGTGGAACTAAATTATTTTAAAAGTGTAAAGGGTACAATTTATAGCGTTACTGTTTTTGGTCTTGTTCTTATGATATGAAATTCTTTTGTATATAAGCCTCCTTCAGACGATTCCATCTTTATTTTTAACCTTCGTTAGCATGTGCTATTTTATTAGATTATTTATCTATCAACATATATTATTACACAGAGTATTGCAAATACAGAGTACTTATTACTTAGTCATCTCCGTCGGTCTTCATATTTTAACTATTTTGCTCTTAGCTTAATAAAGATAAATCGCAGAATCTACCACCGGATCGGAAACGCGACCCACTGAGAAGATCCGGCGAGAAACTCAGTGGGCTGTGTCTAGGGGTTAATTCGCTCGTCGAGCCCTTCGTCGCAAGCGACGGGTTCGACGAGGACGGTGACCGGTGCTTGTGGTGCCTAAAAGCACCGTTAATGGATCGGGAGGATCCGTAATGACGTGCTTTGGGTGACGTCGACTGTTTACCATTCGGTCTACAGGATCGGGTATGTAGTTTCCAGCGGCCACGACAAGAGGGTTCTCATGTCGTGCCGCCTTCTCGAAATGGCGCAATGATGCCGACTGTAGATACTTACTGACAGAGTCGAGCTCCAGGTCATCGTGGAGATCCACGTTCCTCAGGAACCATGGTGCTCCGACGGCTATCCTGCAGAATCGGGATTGAATAACCTGAAGGGGCTTCAAGTTGGTGCGGGCTGCAGGATAATAGTACCATTCGCACCTTATACATGTAACTGAGGGTCATAAAAACTTTATGCGCACGTAAGTACAAAAATTTAAAATGAATTTACCTTACTTTCTATTTCTGTAAATTTGGTGAATAGTGAGAGCGCTTTTAAAGTCGTAAAGTCGAGTCCTAACTAACTTGTCACTTGAAGATTCTAAAAATTATGAGATTGTAGAATATAAATGAGACTTTTAGCGTAATTTATTTTGAACAAGATTTATTTATCATGTTGAATAGAATTCAGTGAAAAAATGTTAGTCACTTTCAATCTTAGCCCTGAACGTGCAATTTAACTAAGGAACCTTTTTTTACGTTTCTTAAACGTGTCGGACACGGTCATTAGTTTGGTAGCTAAACGAAACGCAGCACGATTCCCGAGAGATGGCAGCACGATTGCTGATCGTCGGGTGGTGAATTAGTTCTTTATAAGCAGTTGCGCGGAGTGCTCTGCCCGTCTATCCCGTGATTTGCAAGCAAAGTAAATTGTCCCTTAGAAATAAAGTGACACTCTACAAAACTTGCATACGCCCCGTCATGACCTATGCAAGCGTAGTGTTCGCTCACGCGGCCCGCACTAACTTAAAACCCCTTCAAATTATTCAATCCCGTTTTTAGAGGATAGCCGTCGGAGCCCCGTGGTTCGTCAGGAACATCGACTTGTATGACGACCTGGACTTAGAGTCCACCAGTAAGTATCTACAGTTGGCATCAGTGCGCCATTTCGAGAAAGCGGCACGACACGAGAACCCTCTCACCGTGGCCGCCGGTAACTACATTCCCGTTCCTTTTCCCGGACCGAATGGAATGCAGTCGACGTCGCCCAAAACACGTTATTCGCTGAGTAAATTGTAAGCTAAGGGCTCGATGGGTAAATTAAGCTAAGGGCTCGACAAGTAAATTAACCCACATACACAGCCCACTGAGTTTCTCGCTGGATCTTCTCAGTGGGTCAGATTTTCGAGCCGGTGGTAGATTCTGCGAAGCACGGCTCTTGCTAAGGTTCGTGTTAGCAACGTCGTCAGGTTTGAGCCCAGTGAGCTCACCTACAAGCTCGGCGAATCTAGAAAAACCCCTCGTTACTAGAATAGGTAGAAAGAAAAAGATCTGCACGCATTTGAGGAGATGCGTCTTGGTGTACGGACCACTGTCTTTTCAGTCTGTGACAGTCAGTACTGCACAATATTGGATGAGGAACGTTGTGTTTGACGATTAGTACCCTCCCTATTGCGGTGGGTGCACGGAACTCTGTCCGTGACAGATAGTACTGCCCTATGCGACCGTTATCATTTACGATTGTCATTTAATTAATTCATTCCAATTATTTTTATATATAAAATATCATTGGTTCAGTCTCCATTTTGTAGTTTATTATATTACTGGGTAACGATCAGTGATTATTTAATAGTAATAAATTCCTATGTGCTTATACCTCGGTTACATTCCTGATGTCTGAGTCTTAATTCGACATATATATCTTAAGAAACGCGCTATAAAGGATTCTTTCAATTTAAAACTACTTTCACTGTTTAATCTCGCATTAATTAACTTTTGTTTTATTTACTGGTGGTAGGACCTCTTGTGAGTCCGCGCGGGTGGGTACCACCGCCCTGCCTATTTCTGCCGTAAAGCAGTAATGCGTTTTGGTTTGAAGGGTGGGGCAGCCATTGTAACTATACTGAGATCTTAGAACTTATATCTCAAGATGGGTGGCGCATTTACATTGTAGATGTCTATGGGCTCCAGTAACCACATAACACCAGGTGGGCTGTGAGCTCGTCCACCCATCTAAGCAATAAAAGAATATTCCATTCAGTTAGAACGCATTACTGCTTCGCGTTAGAAATAAATAGGCAGAATTGTAACTAAATATTTCGGTACTAAGTACTATACTACCGCTTCCTGGTTCAATATTTAAATATCTTTTTGTATGGTATTTCATAAATCTGAAGAATTGTTCGTCAGTTTTTCTTTTCCAATTTGTAGGTTAGCAGTATTTTTCTCCACGGGGAAAGGTCGGCTTGGGAAAGGCTCATTCTGAATGATTAGCTTTTGGTGAATTTTATTATTCATTCAGTTTACGATGTTGCAACATTTAATATTCATTTTAGTAAATTGGTAGATCAATAGCGCTATCGTTATCTGGATAACGATAATCATTAAAGTGAAGAAATAAAAACTGTTAATAATAAACTCAATTATTTACAATTCTGAATCATCGGAGTTATCGGAGGTCTATTTTTATTTTTTGTTTATTTATTACACTTCATGTAAAGTTTACATTGGCGGACTTAATGCCTAATGCATTCTCTACCAGTCAATCAAAAGTAGTGGTAGGTGCAATTAAATTTATATTATATTACAAATACATAAACGAAAAACATAAATACATATACACACAAACACATACATACAATAATAAATATTCAACAATAAATACAATAGTTTATACAGTATTCAAAGCAAAATATTAATAAACGATTTATGAACTCGAGGCTTATCAACTCGTTACAATAATACTCGTAACTAAGTTCAAGTAAGACTCAGATCCAACTACAAAAGTGAAGTAGCTAACGTAGATTTTACGGGAAGAGTGACGTACTCATTCTTACAGGATCTAAACTTATTTTACGTCGAGTAATATAAAAATTTCGATTCGAATTTTCTAGAAGACTATCGGAAAACATAAGAGAGTTATCACCCTAGTTATGATTAATAGATTTGTTTGAGAGGTATTCGGGTCATATTTATTGAAAAAAAACCTTCACTCAGAATCTGGTAATTGAAATATATGTCGGCGCAAATATGACTATTTACCTACTGATCATCAACTAATTACTCTGTGATAAGAAATTGATGTTAAACAGTCCCTTTTATTGTAATTTCAATACTTTAAAATCTTGTAAACACGCTCACGTGTTTAATACTTGTCAACACGCTGACGTGTAAAGTCCTATAAATACGGCCGTGCTGTCTAGCGTTGATTCATTCGTGTCCGAGCCGTAGTACAGTACGGATCTCTCTGAACGTTGTCACGCTTCTCGTGAAATATACGCAGTTATTGTGAAGTTCTGGTGAAGTTTTGTTTTGGAAGCCCAAACATGAGTCATCGTCAACAAAGCAATAACCGTGACGTCAGCAATGCTGACGTCACACTTTTTAAAAACGTTCCATCTGTTTCTCCTCCGACATCAGAAGCGGGATCACACGCCGCCTCCGCTCAGCAACAACCTGGTGACCAGATAACCGTATCGGCGGAAGAAGACTACCCCCCAGCAACAGCCGATGAGCCTATACATCTACTTCACAAATCAGCATGGTCGAGCAACAAAATCAACACTCAAAGATAAGTTTTTATTTTTGATTACTAAAGTTCCACCACATAAGTACCACAGTGTACGCCTCGGCAAAAGTACCACAGTGTACGCCTCGGCAAAAGTACCACAGTGTACGCCCACTACATAAGTACCACAGTGTACGCCCACTACATAAGTACCACAGTGTACGCCCACTACATAAGTACCACAGTGTACGCCCACTACATAAGTACCACAGTGTACGCCCACTACATAAGTACCACAGTGTACGCCACAACATCACACTACACAACATCCTTATCCGAACACCTTAAATAAATCTACGAGAACCTCCGAGAAACCTACGATCAAATCGCATTAATAGTCTCAAACCTACATAGTTACAAGTAACGCAAGTAGTATAACAGATGCGCTACTCAGAGAAACTTTTTATTCCTGCAGGTCAATGAGAATCAAGGAAAAAACCTACGAGAATCAACGAGGCCGGTGCAGAGCGCGCACCGCCTGTCAGTATGGCCGTGTCGGCGCAAATATGACTATTTACCTACTGATCATCAACTAATTACTCTGTGATAAGAAATTGATGTTAAACAGTCCCTTTTATTGTAATTTCAATACTTTAAAATCTTGTAAACACGCTCACGTGTTTAATACTTGTCAACACGCTGACGTGTAAAGTCCTATAAATACGGCCGTGCTGTCTAGCGTTGATTACCACGCTGAGCATCCCCCTCCCGACTAGGCGCGTCAATACCCCCGCCCCCGCCGTTCGCCCAATCACGATGTTCGACCAGCCCATACCGTGGGCCCCGAAGGTCAAGTACTTAGGCGTCACCCTCGACAGTAGGATGACATTCCGCCCCCACATTAAGACGGTACGCGACCGTGCCGCCTTCATTCTAGGACGTCTCTACCCGATGATATGTAGGCGAAGTAAAATGTCCCTTAGAAATAAGGTGACACTCTACAAAACTTGCATACGCCCCGTCATGACCTATGCAAGTGTAGTGTTCGCTCACGCGGCCCGCATACACCTAAAAACATTTCAAATTATTCAATCCCGTTTTTGCAGGATAGCCGTCGGAGCCCCGTGGTTCGTCAGGAACGTCGACCTCCATGACGACCTGGACTTAGAGTCCATCAGTAAGTATCTTCAGTCGGCGTCCATGCGCCACTTCGATAAAGCGGCACGACACGAGAACCCTCTCATCGTGGCCGCCGGTAACTACATTCCCGATCCTGCGGACAGAATGGAAAGCAGTCGACGTCGCCCAAAACACGTTATCTCGGATCCTCCCGATCCACTAACGGTGCTTTTAGGTACTTCAAGCACCGGTCACCGTTCTCGTCGAACCCGTCGCTTGCGACGAAGGGCTCGACGAGTAAATTAACTCTCAGACACAGCCCACTGAGTTTCTCGCCGGATCTTCTCAGTGGGTCGCGTTTCCGATCCGGTGGTAGATTCTGCGAAGCACGACTCTTGCTAGGGTTCGTGTTAGCAACATCGTCAGGTTTGAGCCCCGTGAGCTCACCTACTAAAGTTAGGGTTACGCTGACATAGCCTCTCAAGGCTCTCAGCTTAGGTAGGAAAAAAAAAAAAAAAAAGCGTTGATTCATTCGTGTCCGAGCCGTAGTACAGTACGGATCTCTCTGAACGTTGTCACGCTTCTCGTGAAATATACGCAGTTATTGTGAAGTTCTGGTGAAGTTTTGTTTTGGAAGCCCAAACATGAGTCATCGTCAACAAAGCAATAACCGTGACGTCAGCAATGCTGACGTCACACTTTTTAAAAACGTTCCATCTGTTTCTCCTCCGACATATACAATTTTGAAATATTATCATTAATTAATAGTGTTTTTTTCTCAGATTCGGTATTGAAAGAAGCTTAATGCAATTCGGCTTGAGAATAATATTACTATCTTTTTAACTTCACTAAAGATTCTGTTGGAGCCTCAAATTCTCTATTACTACATATAACTTAATTCGAAGCAATTTAATTGAAATGTATTTGAAACCTAATTTTGAAACAGATGATGCCTTACGCCCTCGACGCGGTACGCGAGGGCTCTTTTCCAGCTGCCTTTGCATAACATTGCTAATGTATGTACGAAATTGTTGTAACACATAAATTTTCTTATATAATTTACGTATTTAGTATTTATGAGTATAATAAACTAACTTGCAAAACGCATTGCGCTTGATCACTTACACTTGTCACGTCATGAAGAATATTTTGAATATTTGAAAACCCACATCTGAATTCTGACGTTAAATGTATTTTGTTTTCTCTTCGCAATTTTTTTTTTTATTTCGGAATTTTCGAAATTATACTTCTTTAGGCGCGTTATGAAAAATTGATGAGAGTGAAATTTTACGATGCGCGCGCACCGTGACACAAAATTAACAGAATGAAGTAGCCCACTAAATCGCTCATTACAATACGACCGACGTAGCTTGGCGAGTCTGAATATAGCCGCAGGTGAACTTTCCGAACCGTACCGAGAATTACCGAATTTATACGATGTCAAGAAAAGGGATGTCCATTATGCGTGTTTGAGGATGTTGTTTAATCGATTTTTTTCAAATTGATTAAAATTTAAATAAAAAAAATTAAAAAATAATAAAAATAAAGTATAACTTCTTACGCGCGTACATAAGTACACGCACCCTTTTTTTATTCAATATTCTGGTAAATTTATTTTTCAATATTTTAATTATTTTTGCTAGTATTTTTTTAAGTTCAACTAGTAGAATTTTTATTCAATTTCCTTACGACTATACTTTCTATGTACATAATATAATATATTTTTATTTGCGTGCTGCCTAAGTGATTTAATACTAGTATTATAATAATATACTGAAATAACCTAATGTATACAAAATGGCCTCTCTTAACAACATACATGACGGAGTAGGGACGTCCGCATTGTTTGTAAAAAGTGTGACGTCAGCACCGCCGACGTCGCGGTCATTACTTTCTTGACGAATGACTCATGTTTGGGTTTCCGAAACAAAACTTCACGAGAACTTCACGAAAACTTCGTATATTGCACGAGAAGCATAACAACGTTACAGAGATATCCGTACAGTACAACGGCTCGGACACGAATCAATCAGTGCTAGACAGCACGGCCGTATTTATGGGCCTTCGTACCCGTGAGCGTGTTGACACGTTTTAAACACGTGAGCGTGTTTACACGTTTTTCAAACACGTGAGCGGGTTTAAAACAAACACGTGAGCGGGTTTACACGTTTTTCAAACACGTGAGCGGGTTTACACGTTTTTCAAACACGTGAGCGGGTTTACACGTTTTTCAAACACGTGAGCGGGTTTACACGTTTTTCAAACACGTTTTAAAGTATTGAAATTACAATAAAAGGAACTGTTTAACATCAATTTCTTATCACAGAGTAATTAGTTGATGATCAGTAGGTAAATAGTCATATTTGCGCCGACACGGCCATACTGACAGGCGGTGCGCGCTCTGCACCAGCCGCCCATGTATGGTGTATCACCAGAGAGTTTTTGGAGTCCATCTGAAACAATGGAATGTCTGTTTCTGAGATTGGTATCTGTGTACCTTTTTATGTTACTTTGAAAATAACTTATTTTGTGGGCGTACACTGTGGTACTCATGTGGTGGAGTACACTGTGGTACTCATGTGGTGGCGTACACTGCGTTACTCATGTGGTGGCGTACACTGTGGTACTCATGTGGTGGCGTACACTGTGGTACTCATGTGGTGGCGTACACTGTGGTACTCATGTGGTGGCGTACACTGTGGTACTCATGTGGTGGCGTAATTTTATTAATCAAAAATAAAAACTTATCCTTATGCCGATTGTTGATTTTGTTGTTCGACCATCCTGGTTTGTGAAGTAGATGGTAGAGGTTCATCGGCTGATGCTGGTGGGTAGTCTTCTTCCGCCGATACGGTTATCTGGTCTCCAGGTTGTTGCTCAGCGGAGGCGGCATGTGATCCCACTTGGGCGGTGCGCGCTCTGCACCAGCCTCGTTGATTCTCGTAGGTTTTCTTTGATTCCCATTGATCTGCAGGAATAAAAAGTTTCTCTGAGTAGCGCATCTGTTATACTTGCGTTACTTGTAACTATGTAAGTTTGAGACTATTAATGCGATTTTATTGTAGGGTTCTCGGAGGTTTTCGTAGATTTCTCGGAGGTTCTCGTAGGTTTCTCGGAGGTTCTCGTAGATTTATTGAAGGTGGGATAAGAATGTGTAAGGTGTTGTTCGTTGTGTAAAGATATCATGGTCTTCAGATGAATTTTGTGGTGAAATTTTAGTAATCAAAAATAAAAACTTATCTTTTGTATTCATTGATCAGTTGATTGTTGATTCCGTCGCTCCACCATGCTGGTTTGTGAAGCAGACGGTACAGGCTTATCGGCTGATGCTGGAGGGTAGTCATTATCCGCCGATACGGTTATCTGGTCACCAAGTTGTTGCTGAGCGGAGGCGGCGTGTGATCCCGCTTCTGATGACGGAGTAGGGACGTCCGCATTGTTTGTAAAAAGTGTGACGTCAGCACCGCCGACGTCGCGGTCATTACTTTCTTGACGAATGACTCATGTTTGGGTTTCCGAAACAAAACTTCACGAGAACTTCACGAAAACTTCGTATATTGCACGAGAAGCATAACAACGTTACAGAGATATCCGTACAGTACAACGGCTCGGACACGAATCAATCAGTGCTAGACAGCACGGCCGTATTTATGGGGCTTCGTACCCGTGAGCGTGTTGACACGTTTTAAACACGTGAGCGTGTTTACACGTTTTTCAAACACGTGAGCGGGTTTACACGTTTTTCAAACACGTGAGCGGGTTTACACGTTTTTCAAACACGTGAGCGGGTTTACACGTTTTTCAAACACGTTTTAAAGTATTGAAATTACAATAAAAGGAACTGTTTAACATCAATTTCTTATCACAGAGTAATTAGTTGATGATCAGTAGGTAAATAGTCATATTTGCGCCGACATACACCATATTAATAAAACTACAAGGGTTTCAGCTTAGTATGCAATTAATTTTGTTTAAGTTAGGGTTGAATTTTATAGCCGTTTCAGCTTAGGTCTCCGAATTTTAAATCTTGTAACAAAATATCACAAAAACGGAAGGTGTAACCATGATCTATGTATTTTGCATATTTTCTTGTTCACGCTTTAGTATTTGAGTAATTAGTTCAAATCAAATCAAATCAAAAAATTATATTTCCATACTCGACATATACGCGAGCTCCATGTAATTAATACAGCGTATTTCACGAGCAAAGTTTCGCTTATTCATTCACAATAAGCCATGTCAAAGTACCTCTGTGTATAGCCGCTAATTCCAGTTAGTATTTTCAGCCGAGAAAGTTACTGTATCATACCGTGGCAAAGGTAGAAACTTTGTCAAGGCATAGAAACCTGGTAACGAAATGCTTTTAGACTTGTGAATTGAATTTTAAGCAGAATAAAAATTTGATAGCACCGCTCAGATATAAATAAAAACTTGAATCAATATGAATCAATAAAAAAGTGAATTATAGACGAACGAACGCACTTCGCATCTAGTGATATGTGGTCACCGAAGTTTTTACGCGGCTCAGAGGGAAAATAACCATTTCACTAGGACCACAGGCAAGTCGCCGTAGCCCAAAAGGCGTCAAGGCAGTGTTTTCGTGTTGAGAGATGTTACTGCGGGTTTTCGAATCACGCACGCATGTACCATTTTTTTAAATCACATGTCCAGGAATTACTTTTTATTGCCGAGTGAGTAAAACGAAAGTATTAAGAAAATTAATTTGGTAACAAAATTTGAATACAATTTCTTGATTATTTCGACAGCCGTAAAATTTAAGTTTTGTATTTTAAAAAAAAATCAAACTTAGGTTACCATCAATATCTATTAAAAACTATCTGTATATATATTTTCTATATCTTAAGCGTTTGCCTATTAAATAAAATTAACGCCCGATTAACTGTCGAATAACGTATTTTCTTAGTTTAAAACATAAATACTATTAAAGAACAAAAATATATTCATGAATAAATAATATAATAAAACTGAATGATTGGTTTTGTTATTCTTAATCAAAGCGTCGGTATATCTAATATAAATCATAAAGAGAAAAAAAATAACAATCCAGTCCAATGACCTTACGCTCCACATGGCACAATCCAAATAGCAACCGGAATCCCGTCTCTTAATTAAAAGAAACATTCCAAGACAATAAAAGGACTCGTAAAATATTTACCATAATAACTTCTATCCAATATGTAGATACGAATTCACATGTTTATTTAAAAGGAAAATTGAGCTATTCTATCACTGTTTGTGTGTGTGTGTGCGCGTGTACGTGTGCTTGCGTATGCATATGCGTGCATATGCGTATGCGTGCCTGTGTGTGTGCGTGCGCGCGCGTGTGTGTGTGTGTGTGTGTGTGTGTGTGTGTGTGTGTGCGTGTGTGTGCGTGTGTGTGTGTGTGAGAGAGAGAGAGAGAGAGAGAGAGAGAGACAGACAGACAGAGAAAGATTTAGTAATTGTAAGCACGTTCGTGCAAAAACACAAGCTGACTGTGTTTGTCTCGTCCTTTGTTATCAGAGCTGTGGCTTTATGTTGAGACAGGTGGTAGAGTTTGCTTTGATATTAAATAGCTTCATGTGTAGTAGAGTTCGTAAATTTGAATTTGTATTAGGTTTTTAAGGTCCACGGACTCCGGTAACCGCTTTGGGTTCGGAGGTCCATAGAGATCTGCCTATATACTTTTTTATTGCTGAGATTGGTTGACGAGCTCACGGCTGGTGTTAAGTGGTTACTGGAACCCAAAGACAACTTCAAAGTAAGTGCTGCCACTCATCTTGAGATATGAGTCCTAAGTCTCAGTTTTTACACTACAACGGCTACCTCGCCCTTCAAACCGAAAAACATTACTGCTTCGCAGCGGCAGGGTGCTGGTACCTACCCGTGCGGGCTCACAAGACGCCCTATCACCAGCAAAGTCTACGAGATCTATATGCCCAATAAAAAAAGAAGTTATTTACGTCCACTACAATTTCATTAGCAGTATGCGGATTTATTTTATCAAGACCATTCCTTCGCCCCGTTACTATGAACGCCGTTTTTAAGACACTAAACGCCACTTTATGGATAGTAGAACGATTGGCGTCTTATCTTCGATCAAAGCGAAACGTTCCTACCAGAATATAAACTATGCTAGAGGCAGTTAGCTCACGCTGCTGTGTAGGGGTTAAAAAAAATTGGAACACGTAATTCTAATCACGACATTTATATGCGTCAAGACGTGAACTTCGTCATCTCATTCTATATTTCGGAGTACATGAACGTTTTAATAATATTGAATTATTTCTTTTCGCATTGAGTGCTGACATAAATATTAACTGACAATTTTGGTTCATAATCAAGTTTTTATATTGTTTTCATTTAACGATTGACGATTGACTTCCACGGTGTAGGAATAACATCGTGCAATAAAAATCAAACCCTCAAAATTATAAGTTGCGTAATTACTGGTGGTAGGACCTCTTGTGAGTCCGCACGGGTAGGTACCACCGCCCCGCCTATTTCTGCCGTGAAGCAGTAATGCGTTTCGGTTCGAAGGGTGGGGTAGCCGTTGTAACCATACTGAGATCTTAGAACTTATATCTCGAGGTGGGTGGCGCATTTACGTTGTAGATGTCTATGGGCTCCAGTAACCACTTAACACCAGGTGGGCTGTGAGCTCGTCCATCCATCTAAGCAATAAAAAAAAAAATACATACTATTATAATATTATTATATTTAATAAGGCTCGAGGATTTAATGTAAAATATAAAAAGTCTGACCACCGAGGCCCATATAAGTCACAACGTGAACGTCTTGGCACGCCCGAAGTCTTATTCAGGTATTAAGGTACAGCTGATATAATATGTAGTAAATATAATATACTGTATATATTATAAGTTACTTATGAGAATATATTCTACCACGGCATCTCCAAACTAATACTAATATATAATAGTCTGCATAGTATTTGTCAAATGAGCATTGGGTTTGTCTGTACATCAATGCAATAAAAACAAAGTCTTGTTTATACTGACCATTCTCAAACTTCTCCCTCGAGATACAACCGAGATACAATTGAGAGAAAAACCAAGTATTATTATAAATAAGCAATTATTCTTGTTAAATGGTCAACCTTTACAACAATTAACCGAAATTACGTTACGGCGAATTTAATTACAAGCAAGATTACGCTAAGGTCCCTTTGTTGTAGTTGGATAATAGGTAATTAAACTAATCTAATAGTCAATTGACCTCCGCTTACCCGACGCTGAGATTCATTGAACGTTTAATTTGAGAAATTAATGAGAATTAGATAGGCAGGTTGAAATATTAAAGTGTGCCGTTTTGTTATTTTTAACAACAAGAAATGATTAGGATTGGAGCATGCCTCGAGAGATTTTGAAACGCGTTTCGTAAACATTTCTTGCGAATTGAATATTGTCTGTAATTTCCTTGGGGAAGTCCGTTTTTATAGTTCTCGAGCCATTTATTGCGTGTTTTATGTAGATGTTCATTTTAAATTAGTCAAATAAAATGTATATCTAAATTTCAAAGTATTCAAGGTATAATAAGTTCCAGAGTAGCTACTCCGTAGCTGAAGCGGCGAATGAAACGGGTCTCACAGAACTTTATTTCAATAGATTATATATTTGACCTTTAATTTAGATTTTTAGAAGAAAGTTATATTTTTCGTAATTTTATTAATCTCCGTGAACCAAGACAGTGATTACACTTAACCAAAGACGCATATTTAATAATCAAATTATATTTATCTATATTGGTACAATCTAAACTTGTCCGAGTTTGTGTGTCATTTCCACTTTAGCAAGAAATATATTTATATTTAGACACAAATAAAAAATAAGTAGACGCATGCATTACATAGGATACCAAAAAAAAAACAATGTTTTTAGCTCTAACTTTTGATAGGTTAATTGTATCAAAGAAGAGACAGATGCGAACAACATAGCACGTTGAATTCATGTCCAAATCTCTGAAAAAATATTAGTACCTATTAATTTTGGCCATGAACACGGCGTAGAAAAAAGAATTGACTGAATTATCTCAGAGCACCTTCAATGGACCGCTCAGCCTCCAATGACGTTTATAATGGATTGACATTCCACAAGAACTCTTGGTGATACTTTGGCACGTGACCACTCATTGCGGGTTCAATGTCGAAATACGAACGAAAAAGTAATATAATGTTTTTTTTTATTGCATAGATGTGTGGACGAGCTCACAGTCCACCTGGTGTTAAGTAGTTACTGGAACCCATAGACATCTACAATGTAAATGCGCCACACGCTTTGAGATATAAGTTCTAAGGTCTCAGTATAGTTACAACGGCTGCCCCACCCTTCAAACCGAAACGCATTACTGCTTCACGGCAGAAATAGGCGGGGCGGTAGTACCTACCCACGCGGACTCACAAGAAGTCCTACCACCTAGAGGTTCTTAATATTTAGAGTTATATAATTGACCACGAATGACGATACAGAGCACAGCTTCTAGTAGTTAACTACCTACGATTACTTTTATTTTATGTACTGCTTACTACTTTTGTTTTATTCGAACCGACCTAGATACTGTATACGATTATAAATCTATGACTTGCTAAACAATTTACTAATGGTTCACATACATACAATTTACTACTAAGCCTAGTACAAAAACGATGGCTTAGGAAAAAAAATCTTTGAGCAATCCTATCATCTCAGATTTATTGTATATACGTCACGAAGTTGTCCGAAAAGTCTGTAGGCAGTGTAAAGCTGCAAGACATATAAGGGTCAGAATAGATTTGTAATGGCCCCTAAGAAATGCTCCCAATAAATTGGATCAGGCGAGTAAAGACAGGTCAGGACGGGTTAGCCGCGACGATATGAGTGTCGGGGTCATCCTCGAGAAAATCAGACAGATAAATACGTGGCTGTAACCGTAGATTGCTGGAGATTTTAAGCTTAGTGATGTATATGTTCCTGTAGTCTTTTGTTTCTAGCGCACTAGAAGGAAGAAAGAAAACATTAAAAATTAGTTTTACATAATTATGTTTTAGTACGAGCACTAGTCCATATCCTTGTTTAAATGAGGCTTGTGGAGAGTACTTAACTATAGGCAGAGGCTTGGCTCTTCCCTTGGCATTCCTGACGTCCATGGGCATCGGTAATCATCATCATTAGATGGACCGTATGCTCGTCTGCTTACAAGGGCAATAAGAAAACCTCAATATCCTAGAAAACTTGTACTCATTAAATACTAGTGTAATGTTAGTTATTAATGTCACAAGCTATTAAATTGTAATTTAGTTTTTATTTGGTTTACCATCGATAATGTTTCGTGTAATAATGTTAAGTTGGTAAAAGGATCGCTATTAAAGACGTAAAAATGGATGTTTCTTTAACTCTTGAATAATCCAGCCGATTTCAAAATTGTTTTAAATTTTGTAACTGGGCGTTGACATCAACTACGGAATTCACTTTGGAGAATAGAGCACATACTTCCCCTCTTTAAAGTTAATGCACCATTAATCCCAAATTGTTCTCCGACAATTAGTTTTTATTTTTTATTCAATCAGTAACTTACACAAAAAAAATACGCGCGAGGTTATATTCCAGAACAAATTTCAATACTCCATACATTATGGGGTATTAAAAAGTCCACAAGCAGTCAAGGTGCCAAGAACCATTCAAAACAAAATAAAACGAAAAAGAAAGTTTGGTAAGGAATTTGTGCATTAAGTTTAAAGGGAAGTTTTAATTTCCTCAATTTTGTCCACGTTATCCTAATTGAAAGTAGCCCGCCATTTTAGGAAAGGTTTAATGTTAGTAATTTGAAAGTGTCCGAGAGAAGGGTGATTACGAACATTTTAAGTGTTGAAATTACAGCATATTCAGACAGAGGAAGGGGTTCTTCACCGACATTTAATTGAATTTTTAAGTAGTTTTTTATATGACCCCACTTAATTTGAGATAATTTGAATACCCGTGCTACGAAGCTAAACCCTGATGAAGTAAAGAAGAAAGTGGAATGTAATGATACGCAGCGGGAAATTTGAATTGACACTGATTTTATTAAAATAAAAAATATAATTTATTAAATATAATTAAATATATTAAATATAATTTATTAAAATAAAAATAATTTTGTTTTTGCTGCAGAAACCAAATTCACTCTGAACAAATTTTTAATAATTTTCTTTAAATAATGACAATGGTTCACGAACGAGGTTTAGTCTGTAGTTTAATTTAAATTATGTCTTTATTGAGAGACATGTGTAACAATCCTTCATTGATATATACGAAAAATGATTAACACGTGGCATTTCAATACATATTATTGACATGAATATTGATGTACAGCTCTGAATAAGAAGTCAAAAGTAAAATAATTCAATGCCTAAACTGTCGCCCAAGCCTTTCTAACTTAGGGACGGGAGTTACTTATTCATTGGAGAGAGAATTAACCGAAAACTTATTTCTTATACACTAAGCTTAGTATGAAACAATTACTTAAAAAAATGTGTGTAGACATTGTTAATATCCATTCATTTATATATTGAAATATATGATTATATTTTTCCCAACGAAACTTTGGTATATTCAAGAGCAAAACATGTTACCAATGAAAACATAAGACGAAAATCGTTTATATCCGTGTGGGAAGGACGAAAGTTCTCCCCTAAGAATTAATCTAACAAACTGCTAGAACTTGACCGTCGTTACTTTGTAACAAGTCTATCAGTGTTCTACCCATAGGGGAATACGGTGTTATATTGAGCTAATCCTATTTATAGTTTGAAGTACTTTTCATGACGACATAAAAATGCCATCTTATTTTCTATGAAGATGATTTGAATTCATTTTCATTCAGAGAACAGAGATCTTATTGTTTTGAAATTCAATGTTACTGATATTCTTGTAATTTGTGCTGTTTGGTCATGGTGACTATAATTTTAAAAGTGATCTTTGCAAGTACATAGGGATATCTAATAATCCTCATTCTTTGGTGTTTTTGGGAGACTTTGCTTATAATTCGTCTTTTCCAAAGTACGTTCTTGTTGACTTCTACGAATTCGAGAGACACTGTGGCGATTCAAAATCTGAGGCAAATGCCAATTTTCCAATATGTTTTTTATTTACACTTTTCAGATAAGTGCTCACGAATTTGCACTCCGAATGAACAATAACGCGTAATAAAAATAAATTTGTAAAATGTGTGATTTTGCGCAACGTTAAGTCACGTACAATTATGTTAATAGGCTCGCATGGCGATCCCACAATGGCTGGACCTAGTTTTGGAAGTAAATATAAATTGACTGAACATTCAGTAATATGCGTAATTACTTATGCCCTCATGAAAAGTAGTGGTTGAATGTATTCTAAAATTAAATAATAAAGAAGCAAATACGCCAAAAATTAAAAGTTAAGCTAATGTTGAAATTTATTTGATTTTTCACTGTACCCCGAGAGTACGTAATAATAATTACAGTAAATTAGTACAAATAAGTAGAGGTACGAGATGTCTGAAACATTAAATTGGTTTCTGTGAGTTTAGGACAATTTTTCCGGAGTTTTAATGTTAGTTGAGGAAACTTTTTAATCTGAGTTTTCCACTTCGGATCCCCACAATGTGATTAATGAATCCTTTTAATTATTTGTTTCAGCTTAAATTAATATTCAAAGGTATTTTGGTATACTTAGCTTTGAGTACATAAAAACTATTTAAATTAAACTTTTTTTTTTATTGCTTAGATGGGTGGACGAGCTCACAGCCCACCTGGTGTTAAGTGATTACTAGAGCCCATAAACATATACAACGTAAATGCGCCACCCACCTTGAGATATAAGTTCTAAGGTCTCAGTATAGTTACAACGGTCGCCCCACCCTTCAAATCGAAACGCATTACTGCTTCACGCCAGAAATAGGCATGTTTTTTGCTCAATCATTTCTTCAGTTACATTTCTTCAGAAGTCATGTTAAGTAAAAGAACTCTGAAAAGTGTTGTCTATTGTATCCTTCGAAAAAATATCCAAAGTTATTTTTAAAAATCTGTAATCTGCCTTTTATTTTCTAAATAAAATGAGATCGATGCTTCCGATCTACACATCCTGAGACATGAAGTCGGAATCTGAATTTGATTCTCTACCCAGCAGAGATAAGCTGAGCGGTGGTACTTACCCGGAGATATTCACAAAGCGGCTTATCACCACATTAAGCACTGTATTTTTTAAATTTTAATATATAATTTATCATTTATCTCATGATAGAAAAGTCAGGTTCCAAGTTAATTTGCAATCGACCATTTTGTTAGTAGACACGCGCTACACTTGTAGAGGTTCAACTACAATGTTCAAAATATGCAGAAACAATGGAAAAGCTTAAGTTTTTGAAAACTACAACCTAACAAAGCGGTCGGTGAAACCACCAGTACAAATTTTGCAAGTGAACTAACTACATCGGCGAACTTTTAATCCGAGCGACGTTGAGGCTACGCAAGAGAATAAGTTTGAGAATTCGCGTTGTGTCTAAAGTCGTATGACATAAATGTATTGTGCGACATAAGCTATGTGAAATTTTGTTAAGTTAGTTGTAACGATTTTAGAGTATTTTTTATTATTTGTTTTTTATTGATTAGATGGGTGGTCGAGCTCACAGCCCGCTTGATGTTAAGTGGTTACCGGAGCCCATAGACATCTACATTAATGCGCCACCTACCTTGAGATTTAAGTTCTAAGGTCTCAGTTTTTACAGTAAAACGGCTGCCCCACCCTTCAAGCCGAAACGCATCACTGCTTCACGGCAGAATTTGGTGGTAGGTTCGGCGCGCACTGTGCGGTACCGTGGGTTTCGTGGAGTCGGAGTGGTGGGGCTCGATGGGGTTTAGTCGGTAGTCGTTCTGCGGGGCAAGTGCTTCGCGCGCCTTTTTCAAGGCGTAGTCTCCTGTGAGAAATTGGGGGAGGTGAAGGACCTCGGCCCTTCTCTTCTCCCCTTCTTCCTCTCAGGAGGCGCCGGAGTCCGACATAACCCGGTCCGTTACCCCCCTCGACCGGGTATCCGTAAACGGATTCCCCAGCGTTAAAAAAAAAAAAAAAAGGGTGGTATAAAAAAAGTACCTAGCCGAGCGGACTCACAAGAGGTCCTACCACCAGTAATTACGCAAATTACAAATTTGCGGGTTCAATTTTAATTACACGATGTTATTCCTTCACCGTGGAAGTCAATCGTGAACATTACTTAAGTACGTATTTCATTAGAAAAATTGGTACCCGCCTGCGGGATTCAAAAATCGTTGCATCGCTAGATACGAATGCACCGGACGTCTTATCCTTTAGGCCGCGACGACTTTTTTAGATAGTTGTTTATAATGCAATAAAATTTGGTTAGCGATAAGTTTGCATGAGTGTGATTGATTGTTTTATGAGCATCGATAATGCTTTCCTCCACTTTGAGAATTTTAAACAAAATGAAAGACATTTAACACAAGTTCAGGAAGAATTTCCATAATGAACAACAATAAAATGGAATCCTGCAACCCACCGAGCAAAAATTCAAATTTACTCAACGTAGGTCTAGGCGGTGTTTACATTATTGATGTCTTTGATCTCTGGTAACTACGAAACTGGGTGGGCCATGAGATATTCAAACACGTCCTTACGGATCCAACAGATCCAATAACCTTTGCATTAGACGCCTTCAGTTCTAACACTACGTGCAGGCTTAGGAACTCCGGTAACCGTACTCGTCGAACTCGACAAAGAGGTCGACGTACCTTACCCATCCATCAGCTCGCTGAGTTTCTGCCGGATCTTCTCAGCGGGTCGCAATTCCGATCCGGTAGTAGATTCATTCGCGAAGCAGTTGCTATTGAGTTGTTAGGTCTCCTTTGGAGGCGCTCGGGTAGCTGTTAGCAAATCCCACCCCTTCTGGCTGAGCTTTTGCTCGCCACCTGTCCTGGTGAAACTGGAAAAGCCTCCGGGCACAAGCTACCAGTAATACTTTAATAATAAAAAAAATAAAAAAATAATAACATTTAAAATGCAAGACAAGATTACTTCGTGACAGTTAGAGGATAATTAGTTAATCCTGTCTATGATGGCTTAAAGAGCAAACACCAGAGGTTCAATAAAAAAAAATTGTGGAGTTTGTTTTCTTACATAGTAACTGAGATTACGATAGTAAAAGATGAGATGGCGCATTCAGATTGTGATCTCAAAGTCGACCGTAAGAAAATTTACCCGGTCGAGCCATTGAGAGAATAGTGCATCGAATTATATTGACAAACACTATTGAAAAACAAGATTAAAGGAAAACAGGAAATACACGTTGAATTTGTTTTGTAGTCAAAATGTCAGATAGTAAATATCTAACACTAGCAGACCGCTCCGGCTCCGCTCTGGTCTTTAACAAAAATTTCAACGATATTTGACGTTGTTTTATTTTTTAAATAAAAGAACACTTACTGCAGACTAACTATAATAGTTAGACATATGCTGTTGCAACACTTTTTGTAAAAAATAATGTGTTCTACAAAGTCGTAGTACATTATTTTATTCTATCTACATAATATAAAAATGAATTGCTGTTCATTAGTCTCGCTAAAACTCGAGAACGGCTGGACCGATTTGGCTAATTTTGGTCTTAAATTATTTGTAGCAGTCCAGAGAAGGTTTAAAAGGTAGATAAATATGAAAATTCCTTTTATTTGTTTTAAGTTTATTTTATACAAAAGTTTAGGTCTTTTATTTATCGATTGAAGCACTACGAAGTCTGCCGGGTCAGCTAGTCATCAATAGTTTTCGCAGGGCACGCGATGTAAAGAATATTTTAGGTAATGTTTTTACACCTTGGGTTACATTATTGGAGTTTTAGTAAGGCTCCCTAATTTTTTTCAAAAAAGATTAAGCCTATGTGACTCGGGAATAGTGTAGCTTCCAAACAGTAACAGAATTTTTCAAATCGGTTCAGTAGTTTCGGAGCCTATTCAATACAAACAAACAAACAAAACTTTCATATTTATAATAATAGTATAGATATAAAATAAAGGTGAAATTTAAACTTGATTCATATTATGAATTATGATGATTGTGCAAACCTGCCTTGTTGGCTGATATGGCTCGCTGAGGTAATCTATCATTGCTAATTATGCGAGTTCTGCTAATCGTATCGATTCAATTAAGGCTTCGTGTTACGAATAACCAGAATACACAAATTTATCTACCGAAAATTTTCGCTTTTAAAAGCTTATTTTTAACCAAATTGTCGATTTATGAGTAATTTATTTAATGACATTAGAAATATCATAGCTACTACTCATTCTACAGGTAATAGCGAATAAATAGAGGACATAAGACTGAGAATGATTCAGTGATGGTGTAGTTAGCGGCCCTGACTGTTGCACCAAGGGTCGTGGGTTCGATTCCCACATCGGACAAACATTCGTGCGATGAACAATATTGTTTACACTGCGTCTGTGTGCTTATTGTATATATGCTATAAATAGCAACGTACATAAGTATTTCAATTCTTAAAGCTTTCTTGGAAATCCTAATTTGGGGCCAAATGATCGTGCGTGATTTATTTCCAGTTATTTACTTATTTAGTTATTTACATATACAGTAATACACGATAGTTTTCTGAGTCGCCCTACGGTTGTGTTACATGGTTGAATTACTCGATTGCCGAAAGAAGAGTATAGTGTTTAATCAAAAATGATTTTCAAAGCGACTACTTAAATCCACGCGGGCGAAGTCGCGGGCCCCGCTGGTAAATCGACGACCGTTTCCTTAGTAACGAAGATAAAAGAACTAAATGCCTCAATAATGAGTTTTGTTTGCATTTGATTAGGATGCATGATAGTACAGCAAGCTCGCTTTTTTTTTTATCCTACCTATGCTGATAGCCTTGAGAGGCTATTTCAGCTTCGCCCTAACGTGTAGGTGAGCTCACGGGATTCAAACCGGAGTGTTGCTAACACTGGCCCAAGCAGGAGCAGTGCTTCGCAGAATCTACCACCGGATCGGAAACGCGACCCGCTGAGAAGATCCGGCGAGAAACTCAGTGGGCTGTGTCTGTGGGTTAATTGGCTCGTCAAGCCCTTCGTCGCATGCGACGGGTTCGACGAGGACGGTGACCGGTGCTTGTGGTACCTAAAAGCACCGTTAATGGATCGGGAGGATCTCGCCTTTCTCGTTACAGCTGTTGACACAGACGTATAATATAAAAAAATACTTGCGATTAACTACACTATAATCAATGTTCAAAACTCGCGCCCGATCAGCGATTTAGCTTTGATAAAAGCAGAAACTTAGGACTAAGATGTTTTTAAGATAAGCCAAGTTGTTTGAGCGTAACGGTTTGGCTGCCTTCTGCTTTAAAGGGCAGACTAATTTAATCTAGTTTTCTTAAGCAGCTATTTTGTCTATATGTGACTTTGGGATTTCAAATACGTTTACTTGTTTGTTTCACAAATGTCAAGTACATTATATTCCTTTCGCCAAGTGTACATTATATTTCTTAAGCTTAAACAATCACTAAATACAGTTTTCGTTCTTCGATGTAATTAATATAAGCCTAAGATTGTATTCCAAAATTTAGAGCCGTTTCAATTTTTCCACGCTGCAGAATTTATAGAATCAGATGCTTAGGTAACCAACATTTTTATTGTCATTAAAGGAAAATGAGTTTACTGTCCCCTTAATCTTAAATGTTCACGTGTTTAACAGATGTCGCAAATTCTTCTGGTACAACCAAATAACAGCCTTTCGCCTGAAGAAGAACATGTCATAGCGTTCGATAGCTACTGAAGATAGGACTTAAATGGATTTGGAAACGAATTCAACTTAAATAAAATTAAAAACAAAGTTCCAATAAATTCGCATAAGCTATGAGCGAACATAATAGAAATATGGTTAGATAAATAAATATACATTAGTAACAATAAAGCCAGACGAAATCCTGACAACTTGGAAAAACTAATAGTTGTAGGTCACGTGGAAGGAAAGAGAATTCGAGGAAGATTGCCAACCAGGTAGACGGACATTGTCAAGGAGGCCACAAACACCAGCGTCCCGGGCGCCATCAAGTAGGCCGAATGCAGGCAACATTGGGGGAAGCTGGTGCAAAACCTAGACCAGGGTGGTCACGGCCCTCAGTAATGAGGAAGCGACGAAGAAGAAGAACAATAAAATATACGGATTTATTATATACTAATCATTCAACGCGGTAAGCGTGTGATAAAATTGTCTTTATGAAAACGGATAGCTTATATACCGAATAGACGTCAAAAAAAAAAAAAAACGGTTTCTGCGAAACGAAATGACGTTGCGAAAGTGTACACCCCGATACTGAGACCCGTTCCGGTTAAAATATCGTTTGGAACAACAGAACGTGTAATACGACCGGGTATTTTTTCGTCGATTTGAGTTCCCGGACGAACGGACCAACGGTATTCGTTCGCGTTATCAGATTTTCCCGGTTCCCGTCCGGGTGTGTTTTTCATCGGGTCGCGCCGGCCGGCCCGAATTGCCAATAAAGTGACACGGGCCGCTCCAATGTCGCCCGCAGCGCCCTATTCTCAAAAATTTTGCTGTGATTTTTCTTATTATACCTTTGTTTGATCGTCACTTTTATATGAGGTGCTGTCAAAGTGCCAATAATGGGAAAATGCAACGTCGGAAAAGTGATTTTTATGACACATTTTAGATTTTAACCATGTAAGGCCTTGCTAGCTCTAATGTAATGCGATGTAAATGCATGCAATGCTATTAATAAAAATTGATCTGGTTTTTGTCCCGAGCAATTCCAATATCCAAGAGAAACATTTACTGCCAGAGAGGCCGTTCGCTGCCTTCAAAAAAAATAAAAATACTAAATACCGACTCTTTTCTTACTTTTCTATAAAAATATTTTTTGATATTTAATAGCAGGAGCTGGATGAGAAAAGCCATATATCGGGTTCAGCGGCGAGTAATTGGAGAGGCCTATGTCCAGCAGTGGACTGCTATAGGCTGATGATGTATGTAAATGATGATGAGGTCGTGACTGATGGTGTCGTGTAATAAAAATCAAACCCGCAAAATTAGAATTTGCGTAATTACTGGTGGTAGGACCTCTTATGGGTCCGCGCGGGTAGGTACCACCACCCTGCCTATTTCTGCCGTGAAGCAGTAATGCGTTTCGGTTTGAAGGGTGGTGCAGCCGTTCTAACTATACTTGAGACCTTAGAGCTTATATCTCAAGGTGGGTGGCGCCTTTACGTTGTGGATGTCTATGAGCTCCAGTAGCCACTTAACACCAGATGGGCTGTGAGCTCGTCCACGTATCTAAGCAATAAAAAAGCAATATACTGATTACTATTTGGAAATCATGTAATACTACTTTTAATAGATGTCCCGGAAATCTTTTTTTATTGACGTAGGTCTCATATGAACCTGATTAACCTTTTACAGCGATGAATATTAAAAGTTCAGAATTGTAGATTACGAATTAAAAGTTATTAGATAGCTAAAATACAAATAACCCAGTTTAAAACCTATTCATGGAAACATTTATTTATACTATCACTAGCTGACCCGGCAGAGTTCGTAGTGCCTCAATCGATAAATAAAAGACCTAAACTTTTGTATAAAATAAACTTTAAAAAAAATAAAAAGAATCGGTCCGACCGGGGACATATCAAAGGAAAAACAAAATATTTATATAATTTTGATCATTTTCGTATTTTTTCACCTTTTAAACCTTCTCTGGACTTCCACGAATAATTCAAGACCATAATTAGCCAAATCGGTCCAGCCGTTCGCGAGTTTTAGCGAGACTAACGAACAGCAATAGATTTTTATATATACATAGATACAAAAATGTCATTTTAAACTTTCGAATGGCACTGAAGCCACGCAGGATCGAGCATCGATAAAAATATGTTGTTAGCTTTACAACGCTTGTCGGTAAGTGGGACTTCAAAGCCGTACTTAAATCCCGTCTAAAATTGGCCGATCGTAAATTTCACTTAATGTCCTTTGAAACGACCCAGCACAATACAAGAGAGATGTTTCAATACTGGGTATTGCTTTTCCGCGGTTTAATATTAAGAAAATCGAAAAGTTTACGAGATTGCTAACACGCCTACTAGACTTGATCTCTGTACGCAATAAAGAGCAAAATTATCATTGCATTGATAATATCAAGAAAGAATTAATGTAAAAACCGAAAATCTTAACAAAATTGATTGTGTAACGCCATTATTATTGACAAAATGTGCCAGGTAGTTCAATAAACAAAATTAGTATGTTATTTAATTTTAACATGGACAGACTTGTATTACTTCCATTGTCAGGTTATCAAAAATGTAGTACCTTTATTATTTAATTTATTCAGGTTTCCGTCGTAGTAGTGAGGTAAAAATATTAGTTTTAAATTTTGTATGCTTTAATAAAAGTTTTATCGAAATTGGTTTGCTGGCAGTATTTGCGTTGTGCTCGAGCGAAAAATGTGGAATAGGCAAAAAAGCAAACAGAATATATGACGTTTTGATGTCGGACAGGTACGTCGACAAAATGAAAACGCGTCGTAGTGATAACGTTTCATTGATTCTCTTACGGTACATTACATATCACTGACTCGGTGATAAAAAAAGAAGATCAAGGTTGGTTTCTAACACAAAATATCCCTTTTTTTGCTAAGATCGGTGGATGAATTCAAGGCTCTCGTGGTCAAGTGGCTACCGAAGCCCACATCTACAACGTAAATTCCACCACCCACCTTGAGACATGATTTCTAAGGTCTCAATTTTTGCAGCGCAACGGTATATTCAAACTTTGTAATTGACCACCATTGTTTCATAAACTATTTACATTACCTATAATACACCCCGTATTCTGCTACCAGCGCTGAATATATTCTAGAAATCAGCAATTCAAAAACAGATGTAGAAATGTTCCATCCAGACAAAAAAGTGCAGTTGCCGACATGGGTTCACTTTGATGCTTTTTAAATTAAACCTTCCATCGGTCTTACCTCCACCTTCATCCATAAACCTTCGATCAAAAATACAGGGTTTGGTAAATACAAAAAAAAATGTTATCAGAATATAATGATATTGGGTACTCCAGAGTAAATAAACAATAAAAAACTTAATTGCGTTTTCTGTCAGATGTATAATGAGAAAACAACATTTAGAGCTCTTAATCTAATAAAACTAATATTTTTAAACAAACTGAAGTCTCCTTTTTACTGAATGTCAAACTTCACTGAATGACATATAAGAAAAATCCTTTTTAGAAAACTAAAGAGTTTTATACTATGAAGGTTTTTCTTTACAAGCATAACTAACGGTAAATTAACTAACAGTTTCCAACATACTTTAGAGTTTAATTTTTTTTTTATTTAGGCACCAAAAACAGGAATTCGTCTTGAATCCAATCTCAAGAAAACTTGCGAGAAAGAAATAACAAAGCCTATAGAGAATTTCGATTTGACGAACGGAGTACAATACCCGATTGTATGTAGTTTAGGGTTTCCAGAGTTACAATAAAATACGCAATTGTATTTAACTATTTAATGTAATCGATGAGAGAACACAAACAGGAAGTAGGAATTGTAACAATTTTCAAAATCGTAGAATAGTAGTACCTAGTAGTAATTGATAATTACTTAAGACTTTTTTGTTTCTATCGGAGTACATCTTATGTACAAGCCGTAGATAGTCTCAAAATAATCTATACTAATATTATAAAGCTGAAGAGTCTGTTTGTTTGAATGCGCTAATCTCAGGAACTACTGGTCCGATTTGAAAAATTATTTTAGTGCTAGATAACCCATTTATTGGGGAAGGCTATAGGCTTTATAACATCACGGTAAGGCCAATATAAGTGGAGCATCAATAAACTAACTAACTATACTTGAGACCTGAGAACTTATATCTCAAGGTTGGTAGCGCATTTACGTTGTAGATGTCTATGGGCTCCAGTAACCACTTTACACCAGGTGGACTGAGAGCTCGTCCACCCATCTAAGCAATAAAAAAAAGAATGTTTGAAAATAGGGGTTTAAATGGTTCCTTAACATTCTACCTATATAATTCAAAAATATTTTCACTTTCTACGTAAATGAAGTGGGGGTAAAATTTTGCGTTATGCCATAGTAACTATTCCACGCGGACGGAGTCGCGGGCAAAAGCTAGTATATCAATATAATACAAATTATAAGACATTCTTATTAAATGTCTATTCATTTATTTTTGTCATTTCCTCAACTTCAGAATCAACAAGTTTAATTTTATGCTTGAAGGCCCACTATTGATGTTTAAGTTTCAGCTTTCATCGTCATTATTATTTCAAATAATCTCCTACCCTTTTCAATGTTTATTTACTTAAAGTGCGTTTCTTCATTAATTTCCTAAAATATAAAAAATTACCAAATTCAGATTTTATGTTTATACGGCAACCCAAAATGAAGCCTAAAAGTTTCATCAAGTAGAAAATGCAGTCTTAGTGAAAATCTGCCGAGTCACTGCGGCGTTATTCTTTGCTAAGATTATGGAGACGAGGGAATTAAACCGAGCCCCTCCATTGTCTATCTGTATGCAAATGCGTGTAGCTGATTACAATACATCCATTGTGTCGTGTCTAGGACGAACTATTTAATTTCACTTTTTGTCGTTGTTTTGATATGCGCCAAAGCATTCTAAATATTTTAATGACATTAAGTTAAACATCATACTGTCATTTTCTAGTTTTGGGTATTAATATGTGAGAACTAGCGACCCGCCCTCGCTTCGCTTCGGAAACATTAAATTTTATTACTGATAGCTGAGTCCCGCGATTTTACCCGCGGTTACCCGCGGTCGTACCGCGGGTGAAGCCGCGGGGCGAAACTAGTCTAAAAAAAGTAGCTTAAGTTACTCCTTATATCATCAGCTACTTATCAGTGAAAGTTACGTCAAAATCGGTCCAGCCGTTCCAGAGATTAGCCGGAACCAACAGACAGACAGACAAAAATTGTAAAAAATGTTATTTTGGTGTATTACTTATATATTCCTATGCATGTAGTAAAAGAGGCTATTTCAATATTACAAACAGACACTCCAATTTTATTTGTATGTATAGATAAAGGGCCCGTAGATAACATAACGACTATCTGGTCACTTTGAGACTGGATTTTTGCGTCAATTCATTGGAAAAAGACTGCCCCTGCCGTAAAAACAAATAGACAACAGACAACAAAAAGCAGATAGGTTTAACTCATGTGAGCTCACATCACACCCTATTACAGCTATTCTGATATTAGTAGTGTGTCTTCTGATTAATTACTAATTGTCGCCAATGTTAAAACAAGTAATTCAGGTCTTTCCTTTTTGATAGAAGACGATAAAAATAACATTTTTTTTATAAATCTAGTTATTCTATTCTAAGCGGTAAAACGAGTCTTGAACTTTCAGACTTCAATCAGGAGTTTCGTAAGTTTATCAAACAATGATATAAAAAAGTAACAAGGTGTTAGTCGACTTAAAACATTCGAGCCAACATTTTGACTGTTCGTAAAACTGCTTAACGCAGTCGTAAGACCGCAACAACAGTAGGTCTTAAACGGGTAATCTAGAAAAAGGTTTATCGTTCAGTAAAATGTTTGGATTAGCAAAGTTTATCAGGGTCTACGAAACTGTAATCTTTTCTTTCGTTATTTCTTTTCTACCACACAGTCACAATTTAATTCTAAAACTAATATTAATTAATATCCGTTAGTCAATTATGGGTTATAATTAAATAGTATATCAGTCTGTATACTATTTACCGGGTTTTATTATCCCGCACTTGGCTATTCTTCCGCGAAGTTTTTATTTATTTATTGCATAGATGGGTGGACTAGCTCACAGCCCATCTGGTGTTAAGTGGTTACCGGAGCTCATACACATCTATAACGTAAATGCCGCCCCCACCTTGAGATATGAGTTCTAAGGTCTCAGTATAGTTACAACAGCTGCCAAACCCTTCAAACCAAAACGCATTACTGCTTCACGGCTGAAATAGGCAGGGTACCTTCCCGTGCGGACTCGCCAGTAAAAAGTAATTATGTGTTCCGCTATGACGGGGGAGATAGCCGTTATATAATAACTATACAAATAAGACTTAGACGTTATGTCTCAAGACTGCTGCCATAGTCATTGTGATAATGTCTATGGACTTTGATAACCACATAACATTAGGTGAGCTGATTCACACAAAGATGCAATGCAAAAAATCTATCGTTATAAAAATTATGATTAGTAAAGCAAGATGCAGAATGGTGGGCAGTGGATGGAGATGAAAAGCCCAAGAGGGTCGCGTGCCTTCGAAGACGACTATGTCCAACAGTTAACTAAAATAAGCTATTAATCATGATGATGATGAAGATAAGACATGTTTTAGGAAATAAAGTCAAGGATGCACTTTTAAAAAGAATTACGTAAACTTTAAGCTCCTTCAAAATTTTTGTTTGAATTTATCATTTTTAATTTACGTAAAGTTTCAAGTAAATGTTAAATACGTAAATGTATCTTTACGTTTATATTTAGATATCAATCTAAAATTTTCAAATTTGATTTTCAAAGTCGCCAATGAAACAAAGAGAAGACTCGTCGTCTATTCGTTCGAATCTATTCAACTTGCAAAAACGTATTGTTTCGAGAGTCTGCACAAACACTTCACAATGAAGATCAAAGGTTTAATAAAGCTCATAATTGTTTTAAATTGAAAACTTCAAGTTTATTGTAAATATTGAGGCGCTTTGCTTATCACACGACGTTGATTTCGGTCATTCAGTTATTTGTAACGCCATAATTTATTAGTATGTTTGTTTTCTTCTACAACGCTATTAAAGATGAATATTTTAGTTATAGACAATTCGAGAGTATACATTTTCAATGTTTTGGAATCAAATATAAATAAGTAAGAACTGTTTATAAATAAGAGGTAAGTTATAAATAAACCATTAATAAATTAAAAAGGCTTTACCACTTATCTACATTTGATAAAAAAATAAGGTATTTTGTGTGTGAATACACCGATTTACAACGAAAGATCAAAAATTAACTTATCGTTAAAAAGCGGTCTGGTGTGATAGGATCAATATTCCAATACAATAGAGTTATTAATCTCATAATATGTACCTTAAAATAGGAATTAGAAGAAGAATAATATAGGATTCATTAAGGCGGTATTATTGGCGTAATATTGGCGATTAGCAGTAAAGGATAGGGAATGACGAAGTACCGTGTTATTATTAACCCTAAAACCTAAGATAGATAGGCATAGGACACTAGTGTTATTATCCGTGTCTTCTAACCGATACCCGATTTCCGCTGCGGGTTTTTTCTAGACAAAAAAGTGCGTATCATTATTTTATCCATTTTAATATAATAATAATAATATTATATTATTGGAAATGGAGTAAATATGTACTGCTGTAGTAAGCTGTATATATATTTTTTGTTAATGTGCAAATAAAGAATCATCTGATTTCCGAAAGTCGTTGCGCTTAAAGCATAAAACCCCTTGTGTTTGTTGTCTCATCCAGCAATGTGTCTATGCCGGTATCCAAATCCCGCAAACGATTATTTCAAATATAATATGTACTTTAAGCTCGCTAAAAATTTCCACGATGAAAGAAGAACATCGTGTAATAAAAATGAAACTCGCAAAATTAATGAACTTCCATACATACTGGTTGGCAGTGTAAGTTTGTGCATCTATTGATTGTAATGTACCCACTAAACAATAACAATAGAAAAACATTGCAATTATACGTAAATTTGGACATAGAACTGTACAAAGTGAAATACGGTTCGAAAAGGTAACTCCATTAGGCTCGGGTGTCACTTCTTTGAGATATAGAGCCTGAGAGACACATATCTCGTTGAAGTGATATGTCTTAAATCACTTTGTTGAATGTCGTAAACAAAACATTTGTCTGTGAACAGACACGTCATTAGTATTTAAGCCACTAAACAAAGTTGTTTATCACTTGGCACTTTGGCAACGCCTATATAGCTCAGAATTTATTTACTGGTGGTAGAACCTCTTGTGAGTCCGCACGGGTAGGTACCACCACCCTGCCTATTTCTGTCGTGAAGCAGTAATGCGATTCGGTATGAAGGGTGGGGTAGCCGTTGTAACTATACTTGAGACCTTAGAACTTGTATCTCAAGGTGGGTGGCGCATTAACGTTGTAGATGTCTATGGGCTCCAATAACCACTTAACACCAGGTGGGCTGTGAGCTCGTCCACCCATCTAAGCAACAAAAATAAAGAATTGTTTTTGTTTATTTTTTTAAATTTTGTTCCTTTATTTATTCTTTATACGAACAGTCGAAATGAGTTCATTTTAAATAGTGGGTACAAAAGAGAGCTTTGTTCAATAATGAACGTATTTTCCAGCAAACCACAAACAGACACAGCGACTCTTTTTTGCATCTAAAATACTATAAATCGAGTTCTGGTTTTCTAAAGGTTGAATTTTAAAAGAACGAGATCTATACAGTCATAGTTGGGGCAGAGAGGACTGGATAAGCCAGTAAACTGAACAAGTAGAGTAATTTCCATGTCCCGCTTAGAGAAAAACCTCCTTATGCGAAAAAGAGATTGCGGTCCCTTAAACAATCGTTCATCTATATTTTTTTATATTTCCCTTTCAATAAGCCTGTTTTTGATTCAGTGTGCAGTAATGTATTTTTTCCATGTTATGATGACGGTATAAATACTATGTAAGTTTTTTTTGAGATGGTCGGATGCGGGCCGCGAGAGCGAGCACCAAGTTCGCGTTAGACTTGATGGACTTAATTCTTGCAAACAGTAACCCTATTTTTATTTCGGGTCGGGAGCCGAATCTCCTACGAGGTCCCCGAGCCTAGAGGGCGCGCGGTCTCATCCCTCTCCGCACCTATCCGTCCCCGACCCCCAGCCAGGGCCTGAGGAGGATTTTTTTTTCTCTCACCCGACGTCCTATCGGCCCACTCGGGTTCCCGTGCTCAACACACATCCAGACCCCGCTAGACCAGAACCAGCCTACCAGCCAGGTCGGAACGCGATACACCAACGACCAGGTTGCTGTTTCACAGTATGTTCGGCGACGATAGCAACGATGGCGATACGGACCGCATCGCAGATCATAGCCGACGACGCACCGTCCCATCCTCCTGGTGCCACCGCGCTATGACGGTAGCGTGCGGCGCAGCCTCAACCTTCTCAGGTTGCCCCGTGCAGATAGTAACCTGCCGTAACATGCCCAAGACGAAAGCGAGCATGGATGACTATACTAGGGGTGGAAGATCATAGGGACACATCAGGGTGTCGCGTATATAAGGAACAGATATGTGACCAACGGTAAACATTATTATTAAGCACTACAATATCAACGCTTTGAATAACTTGCTGCTTGTATAAGAATACAAAAACATCAAGTCATTTACTAAGGAGTTGGTATCTTGATTAATTAAGGGCAAGACATGGACGACAGAAGTAAATCGGATCGTGATTGGACGACTTTCACTGTCAAACAAAAGTCCGGAGATAACACCGATCTGATACGAGCAGAATGACGGAATGATAAAGCGAAGATACTCGTCCACTTTTAATTCAACACGTTGAGAGGAGATTCGTTTAAAAGTACTAGCAGTCGCCCAGTGGTCGAAATTCGACTATAATTAATTTAAATTATAAATTTGAACATTATTAAGATTCTATTGTAACATTTTCATAATAATCATTGTTCTATAATCACAGATTTTAGATACTATAGACAAATAATATTAAAGACAAACAATATTAATCAATTCTCAATTAGACCACATATTTTAACCATAATTTAAGCAAAAGAGTGTATATGATATGGCCGTGTGTGTCAAATACAATGGTAGTGTGTGTAATGTTTTTATGCATAATTATATTCTATGCATAATTTAAAAAAATATTAGCATTCTGCACTCCTTCTCTATATGTGTGGGAAATTTCATTCTCCTCCGTCCGCGCAATTTTCGTAAAAAGGCGTACAAAGTTTTTGCTTCACGTATTAATTTAAAAGTATTGTTGCCAGTATTATCAAAAACTAATTATCAGTTTCGTTATTTGAAATTCACCCCATTGGCTTTAATAATTAGTTAATAGGCAAAATATTTTCTGTGTATTGCTTTACATACTATAATTATCTGATAAGTTAAATTAAAAATTAATCAGTCATTACCGCATCTGGCTTCCTAAAACGCTCTCTCCACTTTCACCGATCCTCGGGAGTATTTTCGAATCTTAAATGCCCGAAAAAATATTTGATAATGGACTAGCTTTGAGTTAATTTTGATTTTCGTTGACATTAAAAAAGAAATGTCGAAAAAAATCACAAAAGGTATCCGGCTTATTGAAAAAAGTTTTCAAATATTGACTTGAACGACGAATATAAGGATGGGACCGTACATTTTTCTTTGGATCTTGCGTCGAGTCGTTAAATTGGACTTATATATACTGAAACTGGTATATTACTAGGATGACCCTTAAGCTTTCTCGGAAAGTCGAAGTGAATTGAGAAGTCGAGATATTTGAAGTACTTGAACATTTTCTGGGAATATTAATTTGAAAATTTGGGAAGTGCGTTGTCAATATCGAACAAAATAATTTGGTAAAATAGGCAGTTGATGCTTTGGTCATAATATTTAAGGACTACGTTTTTAAATATCAAACATAAAGTTTTAATAGTATTGTTGTTAAGCAATTTTTCACATTCGACTCTCACAATAATAACTAGAATTTACTTATAATTAATATCACCAATCACAAGAACAAGAGAAATTGATGCAGCGGGAGAGTCACGACCTTCAGTAATGAGGAGAACGACGCAAGGAGGAATGTCACCAATAATTTTTGGGGTTTTACTTATGTCACTAGTGATCACAAAATTTTTGCGAGATTCACAGTATTGTGCTATTAGGTAGTTTTCATAAAAATTGTACCAGTCTCGTCAACGAACCACGGTCTGGGTAGGTATGTACTTCTTCGAACAAGGTTTTCGGAGAGTTCTCAGTAGTAGGCTGCGGCTTGGCTATGCCTCTGGTATTGCTGACGAGTGAGTCCCCAGCAATGCTAATCGATACTCATAACGTCACATCGCTCATATTTTATATCCTTTTACTGGTGGTAGGAACTCTTGTGAGTCCGCGCGGGTAGATACCATCACCCTGCCTAATTCTGCCGTGAAGCAGTAATGCGTTTCGGTTTGAACGGCAGGGCAGCCGTTGTAACTATACTGAGACCTTAGAACTGATATCTCAAGGTGGGTGGCGCATTTACGTCGTAGATGTCTATGGGCTCCAGTAATCACTTAACACCAGTGTGCTGTAAGCTCGTCCACCCATATAAGCAATAAAAAAAATTCAATGTCAATAAAATCTTACCAACATTACATACAAGTCCGTAGTTATAACAACAAGCATACATCTTTGTTTCGTTAATATAAGAGTAAGCTTGCGCGTAGACATTGATTTATATGACTTACTGACATAGTTGGTCCCTGCATGACTACGCAAAATAAGAATAGATCGTGCGTGCCCCGCGTTTCTGCTTGTTCATGCCGATACTATCCGATCATTTCGTAGGCGCCTCTTTTGATTTTCAACAGTTTTTGATGAAACGAAAAAAATATGATATGGTAATTCAATTTAATTTATTTCTTTATAGCAAAATGTGACGAGATTTCGTCGTAAATTGATCCTAAATAGAATATATAGTTGCATACTTATTGTAATTTCATTTTAATGAAATTTAATGTAATACTGAGATTTTAGTGTTTACATATCTGGTTATAATATACATATGTATCTGGTTAGCGTGATGCGTAGAGAGGAGATGTATGGAAATGGTAGTGCAAGGTATAAGGGGAAAAGGCCGGTCGAAGAAGACATGGATGGAGTGTGTGAATGACGATATACGTGATAGAGGAGTGAGTATTGAGAAGACGGCTGGTAGAAGAGAATGGAATAGAAAAATTCACTGCGCCGACCCCACCTAGTGGGATAAGGTACAAAGAAGAATATATCTAGTTATGTTTAAGTACTCCTATATAGTTGATATGCTTAGGAACAAGATTAATGTGCATTAAATCTGATTTCACCTTATTCGCCAATAACCTATTGTTTGAATTAAGCACATTTTCAACACTGTCAAATAATTAATATAATATCACCAGTATTTAAAATGAACTGCTTATCTAAAAGGGTAGAAGTATTTTCTATTTTATTATTGCTATTGATTGAATCAATGGTCGAATCAATAGCCAACCTAAGAGTAAGTGGTAACCATGGCTCATGGAGAACAGTAACACCAGAAGCATTGTTTGTGGCAAGAAAGTAGTAGAATCTTGAAGATGCCAAATTAGAAGTCCAGTATATTATTACTAAAACAGTCTGTTCTCTAAGGTCCCAATCGAAATATAATTTAAAAAAAATATTTAATGGAACACCTGTGAATTAACCGAAGCACGTTAAGATTGTGAAGTAATAAAAACAAATGCTCGCGTGTTTTCATTAAAGACTAGCTTGTTTACAAACTTCTAGTGAAATTTGTTGCTCAGCTTAACCACGCCGCATTAACTTGAAACAGCCACCGAACTGTTTTCACGCTTGATGGGGACAGGTTCATAACGCGAAAGTATTTAAAGTTTACGCCAACTAAGCTCTGTAGTGAACTAAACAAAACAAATTAGTTTTTAATAGCAAATAAATGAATCCGATTACGGTAAAAACATATGTTGCTTACAGCTATTGACGGAGGGGATCATGTGCTGAAATAACTGCACCGTGAGCAAGAAAACTTTATACAATTCACAATCAAAATTACTTCTTCTTCTCTTAAATCTCACGTTTATTATTTTAATTCAATAACTGCAAACGTATCGAATCCTTTTGTGGTCATTGATGACCGACACTATTACACGCGTTTCATTTTTCTGACCACGCTGTTAATAAGTTTTAATAGTACATATCTATGCAACGGAATCTTCGAATGTGATTTTCATAGAAAAAAGACGTGGAGTGCTATTTAATGTTTTTTTTTTATTGCTTTGATGGGTGAACGAGCTCACAGCCCACCTGATGTTAAGTGGTTACTGGAGCCCATAGACATCTACAACGTAACAACAACGTTTTTTTTTTTTTTTCCTGCCTATGCTGATAGCCTTGAGAGGCTATTTCAGCGTACCCTAGCTTGTGTAGGTGAGCTCGCGGGGCTCAAACCGGAGAATTGCTAACACCGCCCTAGCAAGAGCAGTGCTTCGCAGAATCTACCACCGGATCGGAAGCGCGACCCACTGAGAAGATCCGGCGAGAAACTCAGTGGGCTGTGTCTGTGGGTTAATTCGCTCGTCGAGCCCTTCGTCGCAAGCGACGGGTTCGGCGAGGACGGTGACCGGTGCTTGTATTGCCTAAAAGCACCGTTAATGGATCAGGAGGCTCCGTGATGACGTGCTTTGGGCGACGTCGACGGTTTACCAAACGGTCTACAGGATCGGGTATGTAGTTTCCGGCGGCCACGACAAGAGGGTTCTCATGTCGTGCCGCCTTCTCAAAGTGGCACAGCGATGCCGACTGTAGATACTTACTGACGGGGTCGAGCTCCAGGTCATCGTGGAGGTCCACGTTCCTCTGGAACCATGGTGCTCCGACGGCTATCCTGAAGAATCGGGATTGTATAACCTGAAGGGGTTTCAAGTTGGTGCGGGCCGCGTGAGCGAACACTACGCTTGCATACGTCATGACGGGGCGTATGCAAGTTTTGTAGAGGGTTACCTTGTTACGGAGGGACAGTTTGCTTCGTCTACAAAGCATTAAGCTAGCTAGACATAGACTACGTTAAGGAGGACCTGATCGCTCAGGCACTCCCTATAGTTAGTGTGCATCGGATGCACAGCGGGCGGGGCAAGCAGCCCTACAACATGATACTCGTCGCGTTGGAGCCAACCCCGGAGGCCAAGAAAAAGATCTCATGCCTCTCGACAGTCTGCGGCCTATCCGGGGTCTCCATCGAAGCCCCCCATAAACGTGGCACTCCCGGGCAGTGCTATAGATGTCAGCTTTACGGCCACTCGGCTCGTAATTGCCACGCGCGCCCCCGCTGCGTAAAGTGCCTCGGCGACCACGCCACACTAGATTGCTCGCGTGTTAGGGAAACCGCGACCGAACCTCCAAGCTGTGTCCTATGCCTTAAGCAAGGGCACCCCGCGAACTACCGTGGATGTCCTAGGGCTCCGCGAAAACGTCCGACCCACCCAGCCCCCCGAACCGTCGGCCCAAAGACTTCGGCGCCTTCAGTGCCGAAACCCGCCTTCGTGCCGGCTGCAGTTCCCACGGTGTCGGCGTGGAAAAAACCGCTGCCGTATACGAAGGCGGGAACGGAAACCGCACCCCCGCCCCCGCTCGTGACACGCCCCGCGCCCCAGCCCCTGCTCGCACCTCGCCCCGCGCCCGCGTTCCGTCCCCCGCAACCCTCTGCCGTCAACGACTTCGCGCTCGTGCGTGACTTCGTCACCGCAGTCAACTTCGACCGTCTGCGATCGTTCGCAGACGCGATACGTAGGTCGGTAACCCCCGAACAGCGGCTCGCGGCCGCTTTCGATCACATGGACGTCTACGAGTCCGTGTCGCGTACGTTATAAAATCTTTACCGATAATCAATGGCGCAAAAAGGTAGAGAAAAACCGTATTCCCTTACGTTAGCATTCTATAATGCTAACGGACTCGCGCGGCAACGCGATCAAATTTTTGAATTCCTCCGCGATAATCTTGTAGATATTCTATTAGTGCAGGAAACCTGTCTGAAGCCCTCGCGTCGCGACCCGAAAGTCGCGAACTACGTCATGGTTAGGAATGACAGACTCACCGCCTCCAAAGGCGGGACTGCCATTTACTATAGACGGGCCCTGCACGTTGTCCCTCTCGATACTCCCTCGCTCTTACATATCGAGGCGTCAGTGTGCCGTATCTTGCTGACGGGACACCAGCCGATCGTCATCGCATCCGTTTATCTCCCCCCGGACAAGCCCCTCCTGAGCAGTGACATCGAGTCACTGTTCGGCATGGGAGACTCCGTCATCCAGGCAGGCGATTTAAATTGCCACCACACTAGGTGGAACTGCCATCGTACTAACGTTAACGGTAGGCGTCTCGACGCGTTTATAGACGACCTCACCTTTGAAATAGTTGGTCCCCCAACTCCAACATGTTATCCGTATAACATCGCGCTCCGTCCGAGCACTATAGACCTGGCATTGCTTAGGAACGTAACTCTGCGCTTGCGTTCCATCGAAGCAATGTCAGAGCTCGACTCAGACCACCGACCTGTCGTTATGCAGCTCGGTCGCCCTCACAACCCAGTCACTGTTACGAGGACCATGGTGGATTGGAATAAGCTGGGCACGTGCCTAGCCGACGCCGCTCCGCCAATCCTCCCTTACGGCCCGGATTCGAATCTATCCCCCGAGGATACCGTCGAATCCATAAACATCATTACCGATCACATCTCTTCCGCGATCATTAGATCTTCAAAAGAAGTCGATGTGGAGGACAGCTTCCACCGCATCAGACTGTCCCCCGATCTTAGGAATCTCTTAAGAGTTAGGAACGCGGCAATCCGGGCCTACGATCGTCTTCCCACGCATTCAAACCGGATTCGGATGCGTCGTCTACAACGCGAAGTCCACTCCCGCTTAAGCGACGCGCGTAACGATAATTGGCATAGTTATTTAGAACAACTCGCGCCCTCCCACCAAGCATACTGGCGACTAGCTAGGACTCTCAAATCCGAAACTACCGCTACTATGCCTCCCCTCGTACGCCCTTCAGGCCAACCACCGGCATTCGATGACGATGACAAGGCTGAGCTGCTGGCCGATGCACTGCAAGAGCAGTGCACCACCAGCACTCAACACGCGGACCCCGAACACACCGAGTTAGTCGACAGGGAGGTCGAGCGCAGAGCTTCCCTGCCGCCCTCGGACGCGTTACCCCCCATTACCACTGATGAAGTTAGAGACGCGATCCACAACCTACAACCTAGGAAGGCACCCGGCTCCGACGGCATCCACAACCGCGCGCTAAAACTCTTGTCAGTCCAACTGATAGCAATGTTGGCTACAATTTTAAATGCCGCTATGACGCACTGCATCTTTCCCGCGGTGTGGAAAGAAGCGGACGTTATCGGTATACATAAGCCGGGCAAACCGACAAACGAAACTTCTAGTTACCGTCCGATTAGTCTCCTCTCGACGATAGGAAAAATTTACGAACGGCTCCTTAGGAAACGCCTTTGGGATTTTGTTACCGCGAACAAAATTCTCATTGACGAACAGTTCGGATTCCGCTCTAAACACTCGTGCGTACAACAAGTGCACCGCCTCACGGAGCACATTCTGATAGGACTAAATAGGCGTAAACAAATCCCGACCGGCGCCCTCTTCTTCGACATCGCGAAGGCGTTCGACAAAGTCTGGCACAACGGTTTAATTTATAAACTGTACAACATGGGAGTGCCAGACAGACTCGTGCTCATCATACGAGACTTCTTGTCGAACCGTTCGTTTCGGTATCGAGTAGAGGGAACTCGTTCTCGTCCCCGTCAACTGACCGCCGGAGTCCCGCAAGGCTCCGCGCTCTCCCCGTTATTATTTAGTTTGTATATCAATGATATACCCCGGTCTCCAGAGACCCATCTAGCGCTCTTCGCCGATGAGACGGCTATCTACTACTCGTGTAGGAAGATGTCGCTGCTTCATCGGCGACTCCAGATCGCAGTAGCCACCATGGGACAGTGGTTCCGGAAGTGGCGAATAGACATCAACCCCACGAAAAGCGCAGCGGTGCTCTTCAAAAGGGGTCGCCCTCCGAACATCACTTCGAGCATCCCACTCCGTAGTAGGCGCACAAACACCTCCGCCGTTAGTTCCATCACTCTCTTTGGCCAGCCCATTCCGTGGGTCTCGAAGGTCAAATATCTAGGCGTCACCCTCGACAGAGGGATGACATTCCGTCCCCATATAAAAACGGTACGCGACCGCGCCGCGTTTATTCTAGGACGACTCTATCCAATGCTTTGTAGTCGAAGCAAACTGTCCCTCCGTAATAAGGTAACTCTCTACAAAACTTGTATACGCCCCGTCATGACGTATGCAAGCGTAGTGTTCGCTCACGCAGCCCGCACCAACTTGAAATCCCTTCAGGTTATTCAATCACGATTCTGCAGGATAGCCGTCGGAGCGCCTTGGTTCCTTAGGAATGTGGATCTCCACGACGACCTGGAGCTCGACTCTTTTAGTAAGTATCTACAGTCGGCATCGCTGCGCCATTTTGAAAAGGCGGCACGACATGAGAACCCTCTCATCGTAGCCGCTGGAAATTACATACCCGACCCAGTAGACCGAATGGTAAACCGTCGACGTCGCCCAAAGCACGTCATTACGGATCCTCCTGATCCATTAACGGTGCTTTTAGGCACCACAAGCACCGGTCACCGTCCTCGTCGAACCCGTCGCTTGCGACGAAGGGCTCGACGAGCGAACTAACCCATAGACACAGCCCACTGAGTTTCTCGCCGGATCTTCTCAGTGGGTCGCGTTTCCGATCCGGTGGTAGATTCTGCGAAGCACTGCTCTTGCTAGGGTCAGTGTTAGCAACTCTCCGGTTGAGCCCCGCGAGCTCACCTACTAACGTTAGGGCGAAGCTGAAATAGCCTCTCAAGGCTATCAGCATAGGTAGGAAAAAAAAAAAAAAAAAAAAAAACCGTTTTTACGTGGGGACGGAATGTTATCCCTCTGTCGAGGGTGACGCCTAGGTATTTGACCTTCGAGGCCCACGGTATGGGCTGGTCAAAGAGAGTGATGGGGCTAACGGCGGAGGTGTTTACGCGCCTATTGGGGAGTGGGGTGCTCGAAGTGGTATTCGGAGGGCGACCCCTTTTGAATAGCACCGCTGTGCTTTTCGTGGGGTTGATGTCAATTCGCCACTTCCGGAACCACTGTCCCATGGTGGTTACTGCGGTCTGGAGTCGCCGATGAAGCAACGACATCTTCCTACACGAGTAGTAGATAGCCGTGTCATCGGCGAAGAGCGCTAGATGGGTCTCCGGAGACCGGGGTATATCGTTGATATACAAACTAAATAGTAACGGGGAGAGTGCGGAGCCTTGCGGGACTCCGGCAGTCAGATGACGGGGACGAGAACGAGTTCCCTCTACTCGATATCGAAACGAACGGTTCGACAAGAAGTCTCGTATGATGAGCACGAGTCTGTCTGGCACTCTCATGTTGTACAGTTTGTAGATCAAACACAACAACATGCGCCACCCACCTTGAGATATAAGTTCTAAGGTCTCAGTATAGTTACAACGGCTACCTCACCCTTCAAACCGAAACGCATTACTGCTTCACGGCAGAAATAGGCAGGGTGGTGGCACCTACCCGTGCGGACTCACAAGAGGTAATTTATAACGCATTTACTTTTCCCAAAAAAATACATAATATTTATCAAAAAAACATATTCACAATAATTGACATCTAGCACCCTCCACATCCACAGTAAAATGGTTTTTCTCTTGATCACCCTTTTTGGAACGAAGTTCCTTATCGCGCGTTGTGAAAGGGGGCTAGACGGAAAAAATGCTTACGAAAAGTTGTCACGACACTTTTTAGATCCGTCATTCTGACCAATCAACGTGTAGGCGCTTATCGCGTGACATTGCTCGTATCCGATTGGTCCGCGTACTAGGCTGCACTAAAAGTATCGGGAATGGAATATTTCCACTGTTCCTGTCATATTAAAATCTTTTTAATTGAAAACTCCTTGGTTTTAAAAATCGAATACCATTTATTTATTTAAAAAAAGATTCTCGGTCTTGTCACGAAGTTTTGTCAAACTTGTTTAGTCGTTGAGAAAATGGAATTGACTCGAGAAAATTCAAGAGCGATGATTTATTATGACTTTCGAAGTGGTTTAACACAAAAACAGTGTGTTGACCGGATGATTTCTGCATTTGGTGATGAAGCCCCATCCAAAACCACAATTTATCGCTGGTTTGCTGAGTTTCAACGTGGACGTGTCAAGCTCAGTGATGATCCCCGTCAAGGTCGTCCAAAAACTGCAGTCACCCAAGAAAACGTTGATGCTGTGCGTAAGCTGATTGAGGAAGATCGACATGTGACATACCGCGAAATTCAGGCAACTTTAGACATTGGCATGAGTCAAATACAAATAATCTTGCATGAACAATTAGGTGTAAAAAAGTTGTTTTCCCGATGGATACCGCATTCGCCCTGTGAAGAGCAAAAAGCGGCTCGCGTTACTTGGTGCGTCAGAACTCTCGAAAGATTCCACGCAGGATTCTCAAATGCTGTATACAACATTGTATCAGGTGACGAATCCTGGATATATGCGTACGAACCCGAAACAAAAAAGCAGTCACGAGTTTGGGTGTTCAAAAATGAGTTAAAGCCAACAAAAATTGTTCGATCATGGAGTGTTGCAAAAAAAATGGTGGCCACGTTTGTCTCCAAAACTGGCCATGTTACGACTATTCCTCTTGAGGGACAAAGAACGGTTAATGCAGAATGGTATGCTAGCATTTGTTTGCCACAGGTCGTTTCTGAACTCCGTAAAGAGAACTGCAACCGCCGCATCATCCTCCATCACGACAATGCGAGTTTTCAGACCGCGCACAGAACAAAAGAGTTTTTAGAGCAAGAAAACATGGAATTATTAGACCATCCGCCGTACAGCTCCGACCTAAGCCCTAATGATTTCTACACTTTCCCTAAAATAAAGAATAAATTGCGTGGACAGAGATTTTCATCACCTGAAGAAGCTGTGGACGCCTACAAAACGGCCATTTTGGAGACCCCAACTTCCGAATGGAATGGTTGCTTCAATGATTGGTTCCATCGTATGGAAAAATGTGTCAAATTTCGCGGAGAATACTTCGAAAAGCAATAAATACATTTTTAAATAGTAATGTTGTGTCACTTCGTTAATTCCCGAAATTTTCAGTGCCTCCCTCGTAATGAGTACAGTTTCTCGAGATAGCGTTTCAACAATAGTAATTTAGTTCATAGTATTGTTTTTTTCTTCTTCATAACGCCGTAATTTCTTATTATAACTTAAAAAAAAAAATTACAATTCCTTCACTAATTAATCGAAAGGAACTTCGTTCCATCCGGGTGTCCCTTGACACCTCTGAAGTTTTTTTTATTCTTGTAAATTATATTCTAGTTTTAGTTCACCTCAGTTAATTCAGTTTACAAAAGTAAGTTTTTGTTTTGTTTTTAAACTAGTATTATCTTTTCATTTCTAAATAGTTTTATTTTTAATAATGTTTCTTTGTTTAAGAAGTAACCGAAAGATGCTTTATCTTAAATTATAAAACAAAAATGATTAACCATAAGCCATTGAAATAAAATCGAGTGAATAACATCTACGTCAAAATTTGACGTCGTGGCGAGGAAGAATTCAATTTTAAGACTCGTAAATATACCTGAACTTGCGACTTGCGACCTTAAGCGCCAAATCGATCCAAAATTATTTTTAGATAGCGGTACGAATGGTTTAAATTTTCATTTGTTTTAATGAGTTCAAAGAGGTGTATCTTAGCCACGGAACTGAATCTCTCAGAATATTCATTTCGGTATTAGGTATTTTTTTTACTTTCGGGAGTATCCGGAATAATTTTTTATCGCTGAAAATCGTTCGTAATTCTATTATAAACCTAATTTGATATAATTAGGTGGTTATTAGGGCGGCTGGAGACCAAGAGAATTAATGGATTAAAAACGCACTGCCGTAATTAATGCTATCTGCATCAGTGGTTTCCGATGGGGAAATTGGGAAAAGGTCTGTTTTTGGAATGTGCTTTACTAAGGCGTTATGATAAATTTTGAATAATCCTAATTGGTTGATTTATATTTCTAATAAAAAAAAATGAACTATGCAACTAGAGCATGTTGGTAAATAACATTCATTCAAGATAATACAGAGAGGCGACTCACTGGTCCTTTACAGCCATTCACAGGATTATGATTCTCACCTTATCGTTGCCGCCGCTGACTACTCACCGAATCCTGATCATGCAGGAGCCAGTCACCGTCGACGCCCTAGACACGTCCTTACGGATCCATCAGATCCAATAACCTTTGCATTAGATGCCTTCAGCTCTAATACTAGGAGCAGGCTTAGGGAACCCAGTAACCGTACTCGTCGAACTCGACAAAGAGGTCGACGTGCAACCTAGCCCATGCATCAGCCCGCTGAGTTTCTCGCCGGATCTTCTCAGCGGTCGCGATTCCGATCCGGTAGTAGATTCATTCGCGAAGCAATTGCTCTTGAGTTGTTAGGTCTCCTTCGGAGGCGCTCGGGCAGCTGTTCGCAAATCCCACCCCTCCTGGCTGAGCCTTTGCTCGCCCACCTGTCCTGGTGAAACTGGAAAGGCCTTCAGGCCACCAGTAATCTCTCAATCATAAAAAAAAAAGATTATGATTCTTCGGGAATGGGTAGTAATCGAGTTAACATTTATTTTAATATTTTAATGATGGTGTAGCGTGCAACATTCGGTGGCATTCGGGCGTCATCGGTCGTGATCGGTCGTGATCGGAGTTTCCGAACGCGCAGGTGTCCCGTGACGTCATGCTACAAGATTCGCGCGCGTCGATTTAAGTTGAATGTAAAAACGTAATTTTAGTTTTAATTTGTATCTTCTAGTGCCTAGGGTTGTTTATTACAGTCAAAACCGTTTACTGCGACATCGTTTAGAACAACATACCGGTTATAATAACCATGAACAAAGGTCCCGGCTGAATGCTATATGACCGTCTTATTAAAAACATTGCTTTATACGACATTGCTTATAACGACATACCTCATAAAACGACCACATTTAACTAATATTTCGGAGTATTAGATCTGTTAGAACGACCGGGTAAGTTGTATTGTAAACAATTTGAATTGGTATTCACATCTGTCTTCAATGGCTATTAAAATCAGGAAAGAAAACAATAGGATTTAGTTTAGTGTAGGGTCTTTTCTAATTCTTAGAAACAAAACACGTGCATGCGGTAGAGTCAAAGTCCGCTTCTTCATATCTCTTCAGTTAGTTTTTTACTTATCTATACACAAGACGCACCAAAACTTTGGGGAGTTATTCGTGAAATTTTCAAATGTCGCAAAGAAAAAGAAAACAATTTAATATTGAAGAAAAATCGCGTATTATGTAAATATATTTTTCCAATAATTCCCTATCGATTTGTTTGTACTTGCACGATACACATTAAATATCACCGGTTGTTACGACTATCGGTTTTTACGACTGAATATGAGCAGTCCCTTCGATGTCGTTATAACAGATTTTGACTGTATTTTACTTTTGGTTTATATTTTAATATTGTACACATATATATTATTGAAATGGTGTGTTTGACTGTTATATGTTCGGACTAAAAATATCCCGCGAATGCGAACAACAAATAATACCAAACCACAATGGCAATAATTTTACTACCGGAATAACTTCTGAAAATACATTTCGTTCAAAGAAAAATTAAACATAAAAAAATGGCCGGAATATCTCTTGATACAAAGCTTGTTTCCGGCCAGTCAAGCACCGACCTTGTCTGTGGAATTCTAACGAATTGTCTTTTTTACATGAAGCCAATTGAATGTACAACATATTTTATTCTTTGTTTAAATTTAAACTTTTTATTACTTAAATATCGAAGGTGACATTTAGCGTTCAGAGTATTTTATTATCTAGTAATTATATGTATACTTAAATATTACATAGATATTTTATTAGCATTTTTAATATTCTTTTATAAAAAAAAATAGCCTAATTAATAGTAGAAGTATCTGATATAGTCAGATAGACAATAATGTGGAAGACCAAATTTAGACAAGATTTTCCTTTCAATTAATTTGTTTGCCAGATTTTTCGATAAAGTTTGATATGGTGATTGTGAAGATGATGATAAATAAACACTATAAAAAGTAACTGGCAACAACTATTTTATGATTAAAATAGTGACGACACGATTTCATGAAAAATCGTTATCGACGATTTTAATTGCGATTGTCTAGCGATCAATTGCGAATGGATTAGAATTCACTTCCGATTATATATATTTTGAAAAAAAAAATTTCATTTTTTAACCATCTACAAAAAAAAATACATTATCGTGCGTGCGAATAACGGAAACCATAAACAAAACATGTTTTTTTTTTTTTTTTTGTCTTGATGATACGGGTTTTAAGTCATAAGCATTACTAAGCGCCTTCGTTTATGGGAACAATTCTGCACACCATGTTTACATATATAACTGATTTTAAACTTAATAACAATCAAAACAGGGAACATTTTGATTGTCCGTCAAAACAATAATAACTTTTGGATATTTTACTTTTACGACAAAACTTACATTCGGTTTTATGCCGCATGCAGGATTTTAGTTTCGGAAGGATTGCATTTTATTTATGTCAGCAATTTATGAACCTTCATATAAAGTGGAAAACTGTCTGATATACTCATAAAAGAAGTTCGAACCCAAGACGCATTTAGTTATAGCTCGGCTAATGAAAAATACAGCTTACATCTTGCTCTACTAACAGAATTTCACTTTGTATTATGAAGTAAATAATTGCTTAATTCGCTGAAGCTATGCTTATGCTGTCGATTGAATGAATTAGAAACCCAAACGGGTGTTTCAAAGAGAGCCACTGTATTCATGAATTCATGGAATTGGTTCAGTTAATGGGATGTGGAAATTACAAAAAAATCCCTAGAATTCAAAGACATATCTACAGAGCCACATAAACATTAAGATAAGATAACATGGGGTTTGATATTCATTAAACATCAGATAGGTCGGAAAAACACTTATCTCGAAAAGCTTTATAATTTTATAGTACCCACTTGATAATTAGATAGATATAATCGCCTCCGAATAGCAGCAATATTACTATTTCTTCTTCTCGGAGAAAATAGTTTTTTTGCAAAGAAATCTAGAAGCAACGACGTGGATAAATCAAGGACAGATAATAATTTAACTAAACAGGAAAATAGCTCATTTATCAGATATTTAGGCCACAATGAATTACCGTTGTCGTAAATACTTGGAATCCACAAAAATAAGTTCGGATCTGTAACCTACGGAACGAGGCCAGCGGGACGTCACTTTTTCGCGAATTCATTTATCCATACAGCAAGTTGCGAGATATTCGTGATTTATATGGGTTTAAATTAATCGTAGCTCTCCTTTTGGGGGCAACGGTGCCTTGTTTCGATCGCCATTGTTCACGGACATATTGTAAAAAAAATAATTACACCGTCCCCATTCCGATTAGCGTCGATTTGATTTAATAAGTACTAGAAATCCCGCAGTAGTCGAAATTCGACTATAATAATTAATTGGAATTGTAAGTTTGTACACTATTATGATTGCTTTTTATACTTCTTTAATCACAAATTTCGCCAAGGCTACACTATAAAAAATATTAATAAAGACAAACAATATTTAATCTATTCTCAATTTGACCACAGACGTCAAGAACAAAAGTTTGACAATAAATAGTATGTATGCGTGTGTGCGTCAAATACATGGTATGTAGTGTGTGTAATATTTTCTTTATTGATTTAATGTATATTTTTGCATTATTTAAAAAAAATATTAGAATTGTGCACTTCTTCTCTATATTCTCTATAAGTGTGGAAAATTTAATACTCCTCCGTCCACGCAATTTTCGTAAAAAGGGATACAAAGTTTTTGGTTCACGTATATATAGATTGTATTGCGCATGAAAAGCTCAGTCAATTATTACGTATTCAATGTAACGTTTTCTTGTTATAAGAATTTTTGTTTTTGTTTGTCGGAAAGTGTACATAATGATTATATGTACGGAAATTAAGTTTGTTCGGGCTTAATATAATATTCTGAATAATCTTACTGTGTTTTAACAGAGCTGCCTACGCATGACCGAGTTAGTTGCGTTCTTGTAAATCCAAAAGAATAAACTATCTTGTGGCATTAAGCTGAAACGGCTGATTGTACTAGATCCGCAGCCACTTGCATTTTACTGTTTTGTATATAATTCTTATTTAATTTTCTTTATTGATTTAATGTATATTTTTGCATTATTTAAAAAAAATATTAGAATTGTGCACTTCTTCTCTATATTCTCTATAAGTGTGGAAAATTTAATACTCCTCCGTCCACGCAATTTTCGTAAAAAGGGATACAAAGTTTTTGGTTCACGTATATATAGATTGTATTGCGCATGAAAAGCTCAGTCAATTATTACGTATTCAATGTAACGTTTTCTTGTTATAAGAATTTTTGTTTTTGTTTGTCGGAAAGTGTACATAATGATTATATGTACGGAAATTAAGTTTGTTCGGGCTTAATATAATATTCTGAATAATCTTACTGTGTTTTAACAGAGCTGCCTACGCATGACCGAGTTAGTTGCGTTCTTGTAAATCCAAAAGAATAAACTATCTTGTGGCATTAAGCTGAAACGGCTGATTGTACTAGATCCGCAGCCACTTGCATTTTACTGTTTTGTATATAATTCAAAACAGAACTGATGTGAAGCAGTGTACGGAAGGTAAACAATTAAGAGGTTTTTTTACTTGTATCGATCAGGTCAATTTTACAAAGCACACCATAGATGATACACTTAAGCACACTGAATAAAAATAATCACAACGCGCACTTATTTACAAAAAAAATTTTTTATAGCTTAAATGAGTGGACGAGGTTATAGCCCACCTGGTGTTAAGTGGTTACTGGAGCCCATAGACATCTACAACATAAATGCGCCACCCACCTTGAGATATGTCTACCTTGTCACCTTGTCTACTGGTGGTAGGACCTGGGTGGGTGGCGCATTTACGTTGTAGATGTCTATGGGCTCCAGTAACCACTTAACACCAGGTGGGCTGTGAGCTCGTCCATCCATCCCAGCAATAAAAAATAAAAAATAAAAAAAAAGATATACGAGTAAGTTCTAAGTTCTCAGTATAGTTACAACGGCTGCCCCACCCTTCAAACCGAAACGCATTACTGCTTCACGGCAGAAATAAGCAGGGTGGTGGTACCTACCCGCGCGGACTCACAAGAGGTCCTACCACCAGTAAATAGTTACCAGCAGTAATTATCAATAATACTGGTCGGTACAAATGTCAGGTGATATGACGTAGACGTCATACTTTGTGGAGCTGCGTTTAGTCATGTGTGTGTACTTGCATGTGTAATCTCAAATTTGCTGTCGGTATTCAAGCTATTGTAACTACTATGGGTACAGTAACTTTTTAATACCAGATGGAACGTGAGCTCATCTACCAATATATTACAATAAAGTAGTATTATGATTTTGTGAACAGGAGTATAAGTAGTTTCCAAATCTCACTTTGAACGGCACATGTAAAAATATGGGTATAAAAGTGTTTAGTTAGTCAACGTATTATCCACGAGGGACAAGGCATTTTGAGTGTTTCAAAATGTTGATAATACTCGCTGTTTCAAGTCATTTTATCGTCTTGACCTAAAATAGAATAGTTCAATTATTTTTGGTTTAAAACTTATGCTCTTTATGTCAACGTCTATGGGCTCCGGTAATTACTTACCATTAGTTGGAGTACGATGTCGTTCACCCAAAAAGGCAATAGAAAAAGAAGTTCGGTGTAGAAAACATAAGTGTCCTCACTATTATTTATATTGCCCTCCGAGCAGAATAAATTGTCGGAATCTTGCAAGAAAAGACGTTAGTCGATTAGCTATTGTCAATATGAAGTATTTAACTGCTTGTTTATGAACATGAGAGCACATTAAATACAGGCCGAGACGAATGAACTTCTCTTAGAACATAGCAATCCAATAAATCGATTTTAACAACACTGAAACTACATATTGCATGATTGCGCCCAGCAAAGGGTATTGGACTCGTGCAGAATGGAATCCGTTTTAAATTCCTAGCTCAGACTCTCGAGCAACAGACTAGCGGTGGAGTCCAATCGACCGTGCTGAAATTTCACCTTCGACGAAAGCTTGCAAAACTACGCTGATGCCGCAGTTTTCGAACATTTACGTGTGCACATTGCGATCAGACAAGCCACCGAAGTAAACAGAATAAACAAAATCACAATATAAGATCCTCAATCTCACAAGTTCATTCATTCGGAGAACGAAGTTTCACGAACTGCAGAAGTTTTAAACTAATGAGATTTGACATCAAACATTCCGTTGGAACTGTCTTATCTATCGGACGGAAAAATAGTTCAACGTATTTCACGTTAGAAGACTTTAAGATCCGGCTTTGTCATTACTTTAGTATGTTTGCTATTAAATTACGAAAGCAATAGCAAAGCCGCTTACGTAATCCAGAACAATAACTTACAGCGAACGGTCTGCAGACGCGTTGCTTACTGTTTTGTAAGAAAGGATATATTTCAATGCCAGTGGCAGTTAGTGAAATGCATAGTTTGTCGCCCCAGCGCACCGCATTCCACTAGACAAGTTATTTAAATGGATATCTTAGAGACTCGGAAAGACTTCTTTGTGCGACTTGGATTTTGTCGACGACACGTTAACGTAGAAAGCACTTAGTTTCAAATGATGTATATTTTAAAAAGGCTCTTGCTTGTAGATCACGCCACGCGGCTTTTCATCAAAATAAATCTTCAAAATAAAACCTTTTTATTTTGTTCTTTAATTAATAATACTTTTGAATATAAATTTAACTTTCTTGATTATCTTCTGAAAATGAAAGATCCTAGAAGTGAAGAACTATCCTATAATAATTCCATATAAAGTGTGGGTAATCAGGTAGTCAAGACTGATCAGACTGAAGATCTTGGCAGTAAAATTTATGCCATCTGTACTGACTGATTTGTTTTCTGCGGGCTTTCGTTCATTTGCAACTTAAGTAATTTTTTGGTAGGGGCACTGAGTCGATGAATATGAATCTGTTTTAAATTTAAACTTAAAATTAAAAAATTAAAATTGGAATAATAAAATTTAACCAAAAACTAAAATCGACTGAAATAAAATCATCATTATAGTTAATGTGAATTAAATATGGATATTTAAGAATAACTCAAGAACATCTGAGCAGATTTTGATAAATTTTAATTAGGAATACACGAAACGAACCTGCTTCCAAATAAAAAAGAATGAAAATCAGTTTACTTGTTTACTTAGAAGATAGTTCTGACACATAAACATTTCTAAACATTGTTCTTAAATTAATATAAAAATGTCGTATTTAATGTTCATGAGTGTTTCGTGGGTTACTTTGGAATAAAACGTCGAATAATCGTTCGAGAGGTTTAATGATTATGACTAACTTTAAAACAAACACTTTAATCAATCTTACTATACAAGAATGGAGAACGTCAAGACAAGACAAGAAGGGTCGTCGTACCCCCTTTCGGGGGCACGGAACGGGCCTCGGGGCAAACCCCACTGCCCGGAGCGAAGCTCCCTGCCACACAGGGCAGGGGTGAAGTGTTGCAAGACGGGATTAGGGGGGCTGTTCGTATGCGCGTTCGGCGCACTCCACATCGACAAAAATATATACATAAACATAATACGATGGGCTTGATCTGAAGCGACGGCTTGATGCCCGCGGAGGAGTCACCCCGGCCCCGGCTGCTGTCCTCTGCTTGATTTTTTTTTTTTTATTTTTTTTTTTTTTTTTTTTTTTTTTTTTTTTTTTTTTTTTTTTTTCTCTATAACTAACTAACTAACTAAAACTAAACTACTATACTAACTATTAACTAAGCTATTTACATTATGTACAAAGCGGGACAACAGTCAGCACCGTGGGGCCCGCCACCGGCCCCATGCCGCGGCCCCACCTCTACAAGTCAGAGGGGGAGCCGCGGCACTAGTTTGGCGCTCACCCGCTAAGGGCTCCCCAGGGAGGGACCGACGTAAATCACTCCCCTTAAGGGGGAGTGGTCCACCCAAACGGGCGGTAGAAATGGGTCCCCATAAGACAGCTCAGTCCCATGGGGGCACTCATTATGAGCACTCCCATATCACTCCGGTTAAGCCGACTATCTTACCATAGCCGGGGGTTCCAGTAGCTCCCTTGGTAGCGCCTGACCATCAGGTGGTCTGGCGTGCAAGGGAGCTATATTGTGGAGATGCTCGTGGGGTCCACCGTCAGCCCGCTCGTACATATTACGAGCTAGCCTCCGGATGAACTCCTCGAGCGACTCCACATCTAGATCCCGGGCGATTACGTCATTTCTGACGTAACGCCCTGCTCCGACTATCGTGCGAAGAGCCAGATTCTGCTGGGCCTGCAACTTCACCTGCATGATCTGCGGGATGAGGTGATACCAGGCCGCAGCTGCGTACGTGATACGGGAACGAACATACGTCTTGTAAATGCCGAGTCTAGTCCTGGTCGGCAACCTGGAGGCCAACACCGGCCGGAGGAGAAACCTCGCATAGCGGGCGGCCGCCAACGCCGACTTGGCGTGGGCGGTCATCCTCAAACTCCGGTCGATATTGACTTCCAGGTATCGGACACTGGGCCTAAACTCGACATTGACTCCACGGAGACTGAGCTGTCCTGGGACGGCTCTTGTGCGGACCGGACCGAAGAGGATAGCCGCGGTCTTCCCCACGTTGACCGCGACCCTCCATCGGTCCAGCCACTGGGGCAGTAGGTCCAACAGCCTCTGCATCCTCGAAATGGCCGCAGAGGGGAAATTAGAGGACGAGAAGTAGGCGCTGTCGTCGGCAAACAGCGCCAACTTCACGTCGGCTTCCCACGCTTGGAGGTTGCCCTCAAACGTGGGAATGTCGTTGGTGTAGAGAGCGTAGAGGACTGGTGCCAGGACGCTTCCTTGGGGAACTCCGGCCGTGACTGACCGGCTTATTGAAAGAAAACAAAGCTAAATAGTGGTATTTATTTGTTTTAAATTTGTCAGAGGAACATTATTAAGCATTATATTTCTGTCTTAATTAGAAGAGGAGGGTCGTGTAGCTGACATCGCTCAAAAACAAGCTCAAAGATGGTAGGTGCCACTACCGATCTGTAGATCCAAGTTCAAAGTCACTGTCGTATTGCAGTAACAGTTATCCCATCTACCAAGGAAATCCTCGTAAACAAACATCAAGCAAAACACGTTTAAAACCAGCCTAAATATAATAAATTCCATCACAAAAAATATCGTTCATCATTCTCCATATAACCACTATCTATCGCACGGTAGATTTACATTATGCATTGTATCCAGTGGTTTTATGTGTGAAGCCACGCCGTAGTTACTAAAATGGGGACGGCGATAGTAGTCCGAGTTGTCCTTTCGTCTCTATAGGTCGACAGGGGACACGTACGACGTTACAAAAACCGATTCACACACATTATGGTTCATTTATGTAGATTGTACAAACGATAGGACTCTAACGATTGTGTGCGGGCGATTATACAATAAAAACAACATAAACCCCTCTCATTTGGTCGGGGACGTCTGTAAATCTTCAAAATGGACGTAGAAACTTGGGACAAACGTTGGATTTGACCTAGGTAATCTAGTTTCGAAACACAGATTAACAACGAACCGAGAGCGGATACTTGACTCAGAGTAAGGATTAAAACTCTTTAAAATAAACCCTTAATGATATTATCTTTATAAGTTTAATTCTTTATTCCGTTCGTGGTGTTTTGCTTTTTAGATTGATATTGGAGCTTTTAACTAGAACTCAATTTAAAAGATATAGAGTAGAGTTTTGCGTATACTTAATTACACACCAAAGCATGACTTACATGAAAAAATATTTGATGGAAAATAATTTGAGCAATTGGTGGTCTTGTTGTTGTAAGGGATCTCTTCTAGACATCTTTTTCAAATTGAGAAATTCTAAAAAATATATAAAAGGTACGTTGCGATATATTGTGATAAGTACTAATCTAAGTGGGTTTAATACCATTCTAATGATATTCCGCGAAAAAGAAGTAGTAAGAATAAATACATGTTAACTTCAAATTCATAACATTTCGTTAACCCACATCGTGGGAGAAAGGAATAAATAGTATTATTTTTTACCTGAAAACGCGTCCCCCTGAAATTGAGAATGCCGAATTGATTTTGAATAGCTTTAAATTACATTTAAAAAAGATCAGAAGACACAGTTTTAGAACCGTGATTTTTTTAAGAAATCATTCAGTGACAATTTTTCCTACCTATTCTAGTAAAGTAGTTATGGTAGGCAACGGCCTGACTCTGCCCCTGGCATTGCTGAAGTCCATGGGCGATGGTAACCACTCACCATAAGGTGGACAGTAGGCTCGTTCGTATACCTACAAAGGAAAAAAAAAAATTAATCTCTAGGGATTATTCTAGATTTACCAAACTAGTAGGTGAGCTCACAACGGGAGTGTTGCTAACATTGGCCCTAGCAAGAGCAGTGCAGAATCTACCACCCTTTGTCGCAAGTGACGGGTTCGGCAAGGACGGTGACCGGTACTTGAAGTGCCTAAAAACACCGTTAATGGATCGGGAGGATCCGTAATGACGTGTTTACCATTCGGTCCACCGGATCGGGTATGGGCGACAATTATTATCTTTTGAATTATACTGTTCTGACTGTCTTTGGAGACAGCTTTGTTACACTCTTCATATGCGAGTATGGCCCATCCTATTTTCCATGCGTATTAAGAGTATTGCTGGACAAGGGTGCATAAGGGTGCGTGGTTAAGAAGCCTACAGACATCATAACATTTACCTCGCTAATGCAACTGAAAATCGGGCTTAAAGATTAGCTTTCGTAAGGTGAATTTTCCTTATTTATCAACACTCGTTTTATGTTTTTTTTGGTCACATTTCTAGAAAGTACCATATCTGTCAGATCGTTTCGGTTTTCCGATTCGACAACATTTGTGTGCAAGTACATAGTATATGCCGAGTCGAGATCGGAAATTTTAGAAGTCGTCGTGGCCTAAGGGATAAGACGTCCGGTGCACTTGTGTTGAGCGATGCACCGGTGTTCGAATCTCAGGCGGGTACCAATTTTTCTAATGAAATACGTACTCAACAACTGATCACGATTTACTTCCACGGTGAAGGAATAACATCGTGTAATGGAAATCAAACCCGCAAAATTATAATTTGCGTAATTACTGGTGGTAGGACCTCTTGTGAGTCCGCACGGGTAGGTACCACCGCCCTGCCTATTTCTGCCGTGAAGCAGTGATGCGTTTCGGTTTGAAGGGTGGGGCAGCCGTTGTAACTATACTGAGACCTTAGAACTTATGTCTCAAGGTGGGTGGCCCATTTGCGTTGTAGATGTCTATGGGCTCCAGTAACCATTTAACACCAGGTGGGCTGTGAGCTCGTCGACCCATCTAAGCAATAAAAAAATAAAATAAAAAATAAAGTTATTATTTCCATGAGACTATAGATTTGTCTATTTCTACATTTGCATCGAACTTGTGCCCGAAATCACGAGTAAAAATATCGTCGATATTATTCATTTAAAGATTGAAATGAAACAATTATAGATTGCCCCGAGCTTATTACAAGTCAGGGCGGAGATAAATAAATTAAATATTTTTAATTTGAGTACATATAATAAAATGACTTTCGAAAACGATTTTATGTTTGGATATTATTAAACTTCTATAATTTTAAGGTAGATTAAACCTTGACAAAAAAATTATGTGTATACTTAGTATACATAAGCAGTAAAATAGTTAAGGCTCAATTTAGATTATTTTCGAATGTTCAATTGCTATGTAACGCACATGTTATGTAGAGATGTGTCTGGAAAGGTTTCCTTGTGTTTTAATAAATACTTAGGTTGTTATAACAGTACTTATACAAACACTTATTGATTGAGTTTAGACAAAAAGCACGTGTGGAGGGAAACATGTAATATACAAATTAGTAACTTAATATTTAGAAAAGACAATGAAACAGCAATATCACGACGACAACTTTTTTGCGGCTTTAAAACCACATTTATATTTAGACAACTATAAAAAAAACCTACTGTTGAATATCGTAATACACTACAACACAATACAAACGCAGCAATGATTGTTAATTAATAAGCCATTTAGCCACATAAAGTGTTCTGAATGAATGCACACTGCTATCGCATGTCGCCATCATAACTTTTGTCCGATAACAAACAAACGTATCAATTAATTAATTGACCATACATCACATCCGAACGACCGAATTGTTGAGCCTGACTGCTTGTTGTTAACAGGAAAAATCAATCATACGATATTACCGATGTAGACGCGTAGAATTTTCCTCGGATATCCGCGAATCGCAGGCATGATTAATTTCACTTATAACATCTAATCTCCGTGGCCACTGAAGTATTAGACATGCCGGAAATTGTAAAATGAATGAAATAAACGAGAGATTAAAGCGTTTAAATATTTTTAGTATCGTCACAGCGAAGATTATGAAATGTAAGCTCCACGAATTGATCGATTGATTCGATTATACAGGGGCTCAAAATGGCGCATTCTAGCGCGCTACATGACAGCAATTCTACGGAGCTGCTGTGTAAGACCAACAGGTTGGCGGTGTATCGCGTTCCGACCTGGCAGGCTGGTTTTGGTCCAGCGGAGCATTCTAGGTCACCAGCGACACAGCCTAGGGCAGCCAGATGGGCTGCCACACCGAAACAAGTGACGTAGAGTTGTCGACTATTGGCTCGACGACCTGTCGGTCAAAATGGCTAGAATCAAAATGCCTAGACACCAATTTCATGTAATAAATACGTACTTAATAATTGCTCACAAACGACTCCCAAGAAGATATAACAACAATGTTGCAGAATGAGTAATGAAAATCAGACCTCAGAATTTTTTTTTTGGGAATCTAACCGCACAACAGAATTTACGAAAAAGAAACTGTGTGAAAAACGTGTACAGTTCGCTCGCAGAAGAAGTGTGACCTTCAGAGGTATCTCATTCTCTCGTAGACTAAATTCCCTACAGATATTTGGTTTTATCCCTTTGTTTCATTGAGTTTCAAATCACAACCGCGCTATAGAAGTTTTCACTTCAAAATACAAACCCTATTGTATTTTCTAAAGCCGTGCGGATTTGAATGCTCTAGATATTCTGAGTCCACCAGCTTTTTCCGCAAAAAATCATAGCTTAAAAAATATATTTAACAGAACAAATATTGATAAGAAGAATAAATATATAAAAAAAAACTTCGGCTTTATAGCTGAAGCTGCAAAGTGGTATTAAAGCTGCGATGTCAATGTTCGCCTGTATCTACTTAACAAATTGAGCCGCAAACTTGTCTGATTTATTACAAAACCGAACGCTGCTCTGACCTCAAATGCAATCTATATATTAATACGTGAAGCAAAAACTTTGTACCCCTTTTTACGAAGCGCGGACGGAGGAGTATGAAATTTCCCACACTTATAGAGAATATAGAAAAGGAGTGCAGAACGATATTTTTTTTTTTAATTATGCATAAAAATCACATTAAATCAATAAAAAAAAATTACACACACTACCATATATTTGACACAAACACGCATATACATGTATACTCTGTTTATTGTCAAACTTTTGTTATTATTTAAAGTCTGTGGTCAAATTGAGAATAGATTAATATTGTTTGTCTTTATTATTATTTGTCTATAGTGTATGTAGTCTTAACAAAATCTGCGAATAAAGAATCATTTAAAATCTTTTACAATAGAACCATAATAATGTTGAAACTTATAATTTAAATTAATTATAGTCGAATTTCGACGATTGTGAGACCACTAGTAAATAAGTTTTTTTTCTGTTTTTTTTTTTTTTTTTAAAGTAAATAAAAAATACGCTTATACAATATTATAACAGTGATATTCGACATACACATATTGGCGCTGTCACATCAAGTCGTGAACAGAAGTTACACTAAAATGACAGCCTAAAATTGATTTCTCCCACGTTCATGTGAACATTATTTTGATTATTTTGCTATATTGCGACAGTTTTTTTTTTATTGCTTAGATGGGTGGACGTGCTCACAGCCCACCTGATGTTAAGTGGTTACTGGAGCCCATAGACATATACAACGTAAATGCGCCACCCACCTTGAGATATAAGTTCTAAGGTCTCAGTATAGTTACAACGGCTGCCCCACCCTTCAGGCCGAACGCATTACTGCTTCACGGCAGAAATAGGCGAGGTGGTGGTACCTACCCGTGCGGACTCACAAGAGGTCCTACCACCAGTAAGACTAGACAGTAATAGTAGACTGTTTCAAGTCGTACATTCTATAATTTAACAAGAGAATCGAAATTTAGTAATACCTAATAAAATAATAGTGATGACGAATATTCAGGAGTTGATCAGACGGGCCTATAGTCACGTAGTCATCATACAATCTGATGGTGTCTATCGTAGCTTTTGCCATCAGATATTTTTACTGGTGGTAGAGTGTGACTCCCACTTATATGCAACACCATCCCGCCTATAGTCTAGGTCTAGGTCTAGGTCTGAAGTGGGTGACAGCTCTTTAAATACCACAATTGCGACTTCGACTTTTCATCACAAAGTGGATGACGTCATCAACATTGTGATATTTTTCGCTAGCGATTACCATTTAATCATCCACCAAGTGGATCGCGAAATCGTTTACCCATCAAGTAAGAGAAGATTCTCAATTAGATCCCAGAATTAAAGGAGTTACTTAATTGAGCTATGTCAAGCTCACTGAATTTTTAATTTATTCGAACAATTAGTCGAAATAAGGCAATCTTGATATTTTATTTAACAACAATCGTAAAGTTAAAAGCTAAAAAGCCACTAAAAGTTCGTCTTACAAGGAAATTCCTTACAAAAAGTACTGCGAAAGAAATTTTGTTTTGTCGAAACTCAGTCCCGACCGTGGTTTGTACTTTTGTAAACAAAAATACAAAGGGCAAAAACGTTTTGTTTTTTTATTATTTTTTTCTATCAAAAGTCCCCACGTAGCTTTGCACTTTTATATCAAAAGAAATGTTTAAGTAATAATTCAGAAGTACATCCACAAGGGTAAATTTTGATATGAAAAAACAGGATTACTTACATTCGCGACATTGTGAATCTGAGACTTGTTTTTCAATGGCACTAACGAAGCTCACGGCCTAACTGATGTCAAAAGCTAATCAAAGCTCATACACACCATCAAACTGCCACCCACATTCAGACACCAGGTCGTCATTTCAACTATAAAGCATCAATCCATCAAACCAGAACGTATGTTATTTCGTAGTAAAAATAAGCAAATTTGTTGCTACAATTCCTACGGGCTTTTTACATGATCTACCAGCATAAAGATTGGAATATAATAATAATAAAGAATAAATAATAATAAAGAAAGGAATAGCAATAAGTATTTTGTAGAAATCATGAAGATATTTCTAATACTCTGACTGAATAATTACGAGAAAATAGCAGTAGGTGCTGATAGCTCTTCTAAAGTTCCTATATCATGTACCTTCTGCCAAAAAATGACATGCATAGTTTTATGATAATATGTCATATTATGACTACATATGACTTTTACAAAATTTAATGTTTGCTCTTATGTGACTCATTTCACGCCCTAAATGTTACATTTAATTCGATCCTGGTTAGATAACTGGTTCGTCAGTTTTTCAAATCGTGCAAACTGTTACGAGAATTGACATCAAATAAATAGTACTAGTGGCCCCGCAGTAGTCGAGATTGGACTATATTTAATTGAAATTATATAAATAAGTTTAAACATTATTATGGTTCTATTGTCAAACACTATTATATTTCGATAATATAATCACAGTATTCGCCAAAACTGCACTATAGATCAATAATATTAAAGACAAACATTATTAATCTATATTCAATTCGACCACAGACTTTAAAAAATAACAAAAGTTTCCCAATTGACAGTAAACAAAGAGTATATTTTTATCTATGTGTTGTATCAAATACATAGTAGTGTGTGTAATGTTTTCTTTATTGATATAAAGTATCTATTATGCATTATTTAAAAAAAATATTAGCATTGTGCACTCCTTCTCTACATTCTCTATAAGTGTGAGAAATTTCATACTCCTCCGTCCGCGCAATTTTCGTAAAAAGGGGTATAAAGTTTTTGCTTCACGTATTAATATATGGATAGACCACTGAAGTATGAAACCTAGGTCTATGAGATAGACTGACCTTTCGTTTGACATAAACTTTCTGTTTGTTCACTCAATTTGTCGTATTTAAATAATAACTTGGATAGTTTTATAGAATTTATTAAACGTAACTTTTTAGACACAAACAATCTGTATAAATTTTGCAGCAGTAATGGAGGGAAAATGCAATGACACAGATTATACCGATAAAATAGATTAACCAACTCAACACTTTCACTCAATATCTTAAAATTTCTTTAAATCCACAGTTTCATTTATTATGAATAAATGCAACTTTAAAATCTTCGTAGCTACATATATAGTTTGAGCTTACTATGAGCGTCGTTTGTAATTCAAATTCAAGTTTATTCCAATAAAATGCAAATTAATGTTTTCATTGATTCACGATCCAACGTTTCGCGATTCGACCCATGAAGCGTTGGATGACTTGTAAAGCTTCGTTAGATTAAATTTAAATGGTATTCAGTTTTAGGTCATCCTAATTTACGAGTAAAATCAGTTAATCGTTGCTAGTCAAACTTTTTTTTATTTATTTTTTTGGAACGAAGTTCCTTACGGCAGGCTTGGAGGAGATAGGGATTTTGCTGCGCGACCGAACTGAAAAAAATGTGATAGTAAAAACCGTAAGAAAAAGTCCGTGGTATAAGGCCTTGTTTTTTGCACAGCGATATTTCACCGCGCGATTTTTTTCTCGTAATTCTTTTTTTTTTTTATATGGAACTTCGTTCCTATCCAGTGTCCCACGACACCACACATCTTTTTTTATATTTGCACAGATATTGACCGCGTTTATGGTTCACCTAGTGTTAAGTGCTTACCAAAGCCCATAGACAAATCACAAGGTGATTGAAGCACACAGCATCTTGAGACACAACGCCTAAGTCGCGGCAATTCAAATCGGAGCGCTTTACTACTTCGCAGGAGAAATAGGCAGAGTGGAGGTATTGCACGTGCTCACAAAACGTGCTACCAACAGTAAGTATATACATATCTTTATTCGAGAATGTAGAAAATAAAACTTATGAATGTGCTTTAGAGTTTACTTTAGTCTTACTTGAAAATTCTATAGCTACAATTATGATTTACAAACATGAATAAAAATATTTTGTTGAACGTTTTCTACAAGTATATTGCATAATTAATTTCTAGGGCTTAATTAAATCAATTTCCGTAGTATCGGATATTTTAGAATTTTTACAGTCGCAGAAAATTTTCCTATGGACTTACATTGTGTATCATATGTATTTTATAAAAAATATCTATTGACGTGATTTAATTTAATATCGTATAATAATGATAAATAACCTTATTTCTATACATTTTTTTATTGCCCTTGTAGGCAGACGAGCATACGGCCCACCTGATGGTGATTGTTACCGTCGCCCATGGACTTCAGCAATGCCAGGGGCAGAGCCAAGTCGCTGCCTACCGCAATATATACATATAAGATTATTCTTCTATAATATAGTTATTTATGAAAAAAAAGTTCAATTTCATTCGGTTTACGTTTTTCGATGACCGGAGAAGCCATTGTCACCACAATGGACACATAAGAACGAATTGATGTCAATATTTCGGTGACAAGAATGTAGCTCGCTTCATTCCAACAAAACGCCAATAAAATTGTTTATAGAGGGCGCAGACACCGAGCATAAAAAAAAGGGAAAATTCCATTGGTACAAGTGAGGTACTTCTACGTTTTTCTTGTGAAAATAAGACAGTCATAAAAGTAAATTTATCGTCCGCAGTAAATAAAGCGTAACATATTGCGCTCTCGAGCTGCGAAAAGATATCACGTTTCACAAATACATGCCCTCGTTAAATCTGTCAAGTGTCTTGTTTTGAAAGAATCAATTCGATAAATTTTATTACAGCTAATTTAATCTGGTCGGTCGTGAACATTTATTTATTTTTAGTAACTGAATACTCGTAATTGGTGGTTTGACAGCCATTTCACAAAAAGCATCGATGAGGATATGATTGACACTGCCATAGTTCGTAGGTGACAGTGATTCCATCTTCTAAGCGGACTGCAGATTTACCTTTTCAACTCATTGTAATACATTTTCTTCATTATATTTCGGATCCTACATTTGATTTAAGCAACATGCCCTAAACAAATTATTTGGGATAAGAAATTAACAAAAAAAAAAAATGTTATCGAATACTTCTTAGAATAATTCATTTCAATAATATCAGAATCGTATCTGAGTTCAAAATACTCGAAGGTCTATTACCAACGACGTAAAATATATGAGCAATTTTAATATTAAAATCGACCGTATTATCATATGCACTGCACATCTTAGTTTTGTTGCCGTACTTGACAGAAAAGGAATCCTAAAGACGTTTACAGCGTCTCATTTTTTATGGATCAATAACATTCAATCGCTGTAGGCTATCCTTATTTTAGCGAATTTGTAAAATAATATCAGAAGAGTCCGCCTAAATCAAATGTCATCCAAGTAGGTCCGATGCTTTCTTTTGATATATGCGAATCCCGCAGTGAGGTATTTATTTTTCTATTGGTATTTCATTACCAAATGTTCACAATTCACTCCTACTTTGAAGGAATAACATCGTGCAATAAAAATCAAATTTGCATAAACTAGAATTTGCGTAATTACTGATGGCACGTCTTGTGAGTCCGCAGCTGACGCAGTAATGCGTTTCGCTTTGAAGGGTGGGGCAGCCTTTGTACTGTAAAAACTGTGACTTAGAACGCATGTCTTAAGGCGTGTAGCGGCATTTACATTGCTTAAATCTATGGGCTCTGGTAACTGCTCGTCCAACTAAGCAATAAAAAATATATTTAAAAAAAAACGTGTGGCACTCGGGAACTGCCGCGGAAAAGCTATTGCATAGCATTTTTTATCAACTTATGCAATTATAATTAGACAATGATAATTTAATATTAAAACAATAATAAAACAAGACCACGCTATATTAAACATTAATAAAAGCAAAACATTAATTGTCCCCTTCACACTCATAAGCTCGACCGCGCGAGAGAGAGATGGGCAGACTTTTCATGATGCGCATGCAGTGTGACGTCACGCTACGCGCTTATTCACAAACACTACACAAGCGCAACGTGTGAATGTGTTGAACGCAAACTACATGGTAGGCGGAGTGAGAGGTGTTAGGTTTTTTCGTTACGGAATTTCATGATTCGGTCACCGCGCTCAAGACCCGCGATAAAAGCTATGCAATTGCTTAACAAAACAAAAAAATTGGGTTTGAGATAAATGCGTATAAAACGAATCACTAACTCCAATATAACATTGTTTGCAAAATATGAGCTTTACAATATACCGCGAAAATATATATGCAGGCATCAACAAAGTATTTTTTTATACACACACGAATTATCGTTAAGAATAAATAGTCATATGGTTTTAGTTACGTCGTTCACACATACGCCGGTCGTCAGTCACAGTGGTCGGTATATTATCATTAAATTAGATTCAACTGGAACAATTAACGTTAGTTGAATGCATATTTGATATTGCGGAGTTCTAATTACTTCTAGAATTAACAACATTTCGTTAATTAATTGACTTGTTGGTTTTATTGTTGCTACAATGAAGGTTGTATGTGTCGTATGTACTTTTCTAATGACAAAATGTTCCAGTTTTATCTGGTCTTTACGTATGCCATTTTTTTTCCTTCACATAGCATCGCTACATATGCGTCCCTCGATGTTCCACCAACTCCTCTGAGCAGTGACCCCGGGAGTAAGTGCAGGGTCATCTAAGCTCATGAATTTTATATCTCGTAAATTCAAGAAAAGTTCTGATTACTGTTCGCGAGTCTCTGATAATTTACTTAATATGATGTGATTTGGGCAATAATATGTTAAAAAATTTCAATCCACCTGATGGTAATTAGATACGAGGTTAGTTTCTTAATTGTATAGGAGCTATCTCCTACCCTTCAAGGTGGAAAGTGATTGCCTCACGGTTTACTAAATAGGCAGTATAGTCGTCATTACCGGTACGAGCTCACGATACCTTATGACTATTGAATCCGATATCGAACCCAGTCTGATGTTATAAATGGAAATAATTGGGAGCTGGAGACAAATCATTAAACAAATTAGTGCTTTGAGTATCTGCGACTGATATATTTAGATAAATACGTTTAAATATATACATACCTATATATAGAGACAAGACAAAAAGCAAACACACCTGTTCATTACACAATGTTTGCCCGATGTGAGAATCGAACGGACCACCCTCGATACAGTACTCAGGGGCACTAACTAATGCTCCTTTTTATGATTGAAGGATTACTGGTGGCCCGGAGGCCTTTCCAGTTTCACCAGGACAGGTGGGCGAGCAAAGGCTCAGCCAGGAGGGGTGGGATTTGCTAACAGCTACCCGAGCGCCTCCGAAGGAGACCTAACAGCTCAAGAGCAGCTGCTTCGCGAATGAATCCACTACCGGATCGGAATCGCGACCCGCTGAGAAGATCCGGCGAGAAACTCAGCGAGCTGATTCATGGGTTAGGTTGCACGGCGAACTCTTTGTCGAGTTCGACGAGTACGGTTACCGAGGTCCCTAAGCCTGCTCCTAGAGCTGAAGGCGTCTAGTGCAAAGGTTATTGGATCTGAGGGATCCGTAAGGACGTGTCTAGGGCGTCGACGGTGACTGGCTCCTGCATGATCAGGATTCGGGGAGTAGTCAGCGGCGGCTACGATAAGGCGATTATCATGACGCATATCCTTATCGAAGTACCGTTCCGACGCTGACTTCATGTATTTCTGGATAGATTCGAGGCCCAGGTCGTCGTGTAGGTCAACGTTCCTCACGAACCACGGAGCTCCGACGGCTAACCTGCAAAAGCGGGATTGTAGAGATTGAAGGGTGTGTATGTGTGTGCGGGCCGCGTGAGCGAACACCACACTCGCGTAAGTCATGACGGGCCTTATGCAAGTTTTGTAAAGTGTCACCTTGTTCCGAAGGGACATTTTACTCCGCTTACAGATCATGGGGTAGAGTCTACCGAGAATAAACGCGGCACGGTCACGGACTGATTTTATATGCGGGCGGAATGTCATCGATGCATCCAGGGTAACGCCCAGGTACTTGACCTTCCTGGCCCAGGGTATGGATTGACTAAAGAGAGTAATCGGGGGTGTGAGATTCCTCCTCCTAATACGGGAGGAAATCCGTGTGGAGCTTCCCCTCTGAAATAGCACCGCAGTACTTTTCGCTGGGTTGATGTCTATGCGCCATTTTCGGAACCACTGTCCTAGGGCTAGGGCTGCGCTCTGAAGCCTCTTCGCGATTAGGGACTTGTTTCTACTGGAATAGTAAACAGTCGTGTCGTCGGCGAATAAAGCTAAATGGGTCGGCGGCGACCGGGGAATATCGTTAACGAATAAGCTAAATAGGAGGGGTGAGAGGACAGAGCCTTGCGGGACTCCAGCTGTGAGAGGTCGTGGGGAGGAGCGGGTTCCCTCGACTCGATATCGAAAAGAGCGGTTCGACAAGAAGTCCCGTATGATGAGCACGAGACTATCCGGCACCCCCATGTTGAATAGTTTGAAAATCAAACCGTTGTGCCAGACTTTGTCGAACGCTTTTGCGACGTCGAAGAAGAGAGCTCCCGTGTATAACGGTTTTGGTCGATTAAGCCCCACAAGAATGTGCTCCGTGAGGCGGTGCACCTGTTGAACGCATGAGTGATTTGTACGGAATCCGAATTGTTCATCGATGAGAATGCCCTTGGATGAGACGAAGTCTCTGAGGCGTTTGTAGAGCAGACGCTCATACAGTTTGCCTAGAGACATGAGGAGGCTAATCGGGCGGTAGCTCGTCGGATGATTTTTTGGTTTACCGGGTTTATGTATGCCGATAACGTCCGCTTCTTTCCACACCGCGGGAAAGATACAGTTCGCCATAGCGGCATTGAAAATAGATGCCAACATCACGATGAGTTGGACGGGTAGAAGTTTAATAACGCGGTTGGATATACCGTCGGAACCGGGAGCCTTGCGAGGACGTAGGTCTTTGATCAAGTCTTTAACTTCCATAGGGGTGACGGGTGGTAACGCGTCCGAGGGTGGCAAGGAGACTCTGCGTTCTACCTCACTGTCTACTAATTCTACATGAACAGGATCCGCGGATTGAATGCTGGGCATGCACTGGGCTTGCAATGTATCGGCCAGCAGCTCTGCTTTTTCGTCATCATCGAACGCCGCGAGTCGGCCTGAGGGGCCTACGAGGGGGGGCATAGTTACTACCGTATCCGATTTGAGAGTACGAGCTAAGCGGTAGTAAGACCTTTAAGAGGGCGCGAGTCTTTCTAAGAAATCAGACCATCTGGCATCTCGGACTTCGGCGATGCGAGACTTTACGTCACGTTGTAGGGCACGCATTCGAATACGATTTTCCGCGGTAGGATACCTGTCGTAGGCGCGTATCGAGGCGTTCTTAGCTCTAAGGAGTTCCCTAATATCGTCGGACAATTTGAAGCGGTGAAGGAAGTCCTCCGCTACAACTTGTTTCGATGACCTATCTAATGTCGAGGTGATGTGTGACGTTAAGATGTCTATGGCTTCAGCGGTATCCTGAGGAGACGGGGTAGAGTCTGGGTTAAACGGGAGCGATGGTGGATCAGATTCAGCCAGGCTGATGTCCAGCGTGTGCCAATCCACCACAGTCCTCGTGACGGGAACGGAATCGGGAGCGCGACCGAGCTTCATAACGACGGGACGGTGGTCTGAATCTAACTCTGAAACTACTTCGATCGAGTGTAAGCGCAGAGTTACGTTTTTTAATAACGCTATGTCGAGTATATCCGGGCGATGCGCGATATTTAGCGGGTAGTGAGTCGGGGTTAGCGGAGCGACGATATCGAAGGCGAGATCATCGACTAACGCGTCAAGCCGCCTGCCATTCGGGGTTGTAGTGTGTGAGTTCCACCTGATGTGTTTACAATTTAGGTCGCCCGCCAGAATGACAGAGCTCCCCATGCCGAGCAGCGCCTCGATATCACTGCTTAGAACGATCTTATCCGGTGGAAGATAAACGGACGCGATAACGATCGGCGCGTGTCCCGTCAGTGAGATTCGGCACACTGATGCTTCGATATTAGCAGCGCGGGAGGATCGAGCGGGACGCAATGCAGGGCTCTTCTATAGTAAATGACGGTACCACCACCACGAGCAGAGAGCCTGTCGTTCCTGACCATGTTATAGTTCGCGATTTTAGGGTCACGGCGCGCGGGCTTAAGTAGGGTCTCCTGCACTAAAAAGATATCAATTTGATGGTCACGCAAAAAGTCAGAAACCTGATCACGTTGATTTGCGAGACCGTAAGCGTTAAAAAATCCTATCGTTACGGATAGGGGCTTTATTCTACTTATATACGCCATTGATTACCGGCGGAGTGAGGGGAGGACGTACGTATTTAATGACGCGTATACGTCGGCGTATTCTTGCACAACGGCGATAAAGTGTTGTGCAGTGGAGGCAGCGCGAATGGCGTCGCCCAAAGCGTTAACGCGCTCAAAGTTGATCGTCTGAAAGAAGTCGATCGCTAAAGCGAGATTGTCGGACGCGGTCGGAGGGCAAGTCGCGGGAGAGGGACGAGTCGCGGGGGCGGGACGAATCGCGGAGGAGGGAGTTGTAGCCGTGTTCGTGTACGGCAGCGGTTTCGCCCAGGCCGAGACACTGGGCACCGGCGCCGAAACGAACGCTGGCTTAGCCTGCGACACAGAGGGTGCCGAGGCTTTGATGTCTGGGCCGGAAGCTCGGAGGCGGTTTTGGCGGGCGACGCGTCGATTTATTTTAGGGGCTCGGGGGCATCCGCGGTAATTTGCGGGGTGACCCTGTGTTCGATACAGGACGCAGCTAGGCGGTTCCGTCGCGGTTTTTTGATCGCGAGTGCATAGGGCCGTGGCGTGATCGCCTAAGCACTTGACGCATCGGGGGCGCGCGTGACAGTTACGGGAAGAATGCCCGTATAATTGGCAGTTATGGCACTGGCTAGGTGTGCCTTTCTTGTGTGGGGTTTCGACTGCGATTCCGGAAAGGCTACAGACCGTTCGGATGTTGAATATTTGCTTACCCTCGGGGGTAGGCTGGAGGGCGACGAGAACCATATTATATGGCTCCCTTCCGCGGCCTGTATGCATGCGGTGTACGGAGTTAACCGGTAGGCCTTGTTCGAGAAGGTCGGCCTTAACGAGCTCGGCATCCAACTCTTTAGGGATGCCACGTATAACGGCACGGAGTTCGCGCTCCTCCTGGAGCGTATACGTGTGGAAACTTATACGCTCCTTACGGAGGTAAGAAGAGAGGGCCCTATGGTCGTCGGGTGTTCGAACCTTAATTTGAATGCCGTTCGCGAGGTTACGGGCATTCGTGAAATTGATATTTTTGGCCTTAAGGGCCAGGGAAACTCGTTCCCAAGCTGCCTTCTCTTGAAGGATTACCGGGGGAGGGGTCTGGGTTTTATTTTGTGCCACCGGACGCGGCGACGGAGTGGCACGGGCTGGAGGCGCAACGGGAGTCTGAGGGCGGGGGCGCGACGCGTTCGCGGCTTTGCTAATTTTAGCGGCCGCGGGAGCTCGAGACTCCGCGGCACGCTTCTTACCCTTTTGCACCAGGGTGAATCCATCCGTCGATGAGGCGGGGGCGAGGTCGACCTCCATCTCCGAGTCAGAGTCGGAGGACGAGGAGGCGGGCGCAGGTGACCTACGAGTAGGTGTTTTGGAGGGTGCGACGGAGGCCGCGGATGATCGCGCTGCTGGAACGGTGACCACGGCGGACGACGCAGCAGTTTTACTCGCCAGTATAGGCGACGCGGGAACGGCAGGCACGACGGAGGCTGCGGTGCTCGATGCAGAAGCTTTGCACGCAGGTACAGGCGACGCAGGAGCAGCGAGCTCGGCGGAGTCCACGAGAGGGCTCGCGGTGTGATCGGCCTTGAAGGCCTGAAACTCGGAAGTGAGCTTTGGGTAGCGAAGCCGGAGAAATTCCGCAAATACAGCGTCCATGATGGCTACGTGCCCAGGTGGGGCTACCCTGGGTCTTAGAAAACACTCGCCTTGCGGCGAGGCCCCAAATTCTCGGACCTGAGCGGTTCTATTGAACACAGGTGGCGATGCGGCACGATTACTACAGGACAAAGAAAAAAACACAACAAAACGGAAATAACAAAAAGAAACAAAACAATTAAACACTTCCAGGAAGACAGTTTGTCGGCAGATGTACCACGAACACAGAAATAACAAAAGGAAACAAAACAATTAAAAACTTCCAGAAAAAACACTTGGTCGGCAGATGTACCACGAACACAGGCCGCGCGAACAATGGCCGGGCTAACAAAAGCCGGGCGAACAAAGGCCGGGCAATCGAGTGGTCGATGAGCACGTCCGCACGTGACGGGTGCCTCTATCGGAATGCCAACTAATGCTCCACCGAGTCACTCATAATACTCATTGAACGCTGAATATAAATTACAAGCGCCCCGCTCCGGCTCCGCTCGGGTCTTTAACAAAAATGTCAACGATATTTGACGTTGTTTTATTTTTTTAAATAAAATAACACTTATTGCGGCATAACTATAATAGTAGACATATGTTGTCGGGACACTTTTTGTAAATAATAATGTGTTCTACAAAGTCGTAGTATATTATTTTATTCTATCATCAATAATTTTCACAGGGCACGCGATGTAAAGAATATTTTAGGGTAACTTTTTACACCGTGGGTTACATTATTATAAATAATAAGCATCACTAATTTTGTTCAAAAAAGATTATAGCTTATGTCACTCGAGAATAGTGTAGCTTCCAAACAGTGAAAGAATTTTTCAAATCAGTTCAGTAGTTTCGGAGCCTATTCAATACAAACAAACAAACAAATCTTTCCCCTTTATAATATTAGTATAGAAATGTAAAAATACAGGAATATGTTTAGACATTGTATTTTTTCCCCGTTCACAGCTAAACTGCAAACCTTAAACCATCGTCAATCAGATAGAAATATGTCGATTCATTTTTCATACTCCGAGTGAGCATTGGTAACGGGCCTTTGTCGAAATGGGATTTGTAAAATCCATTGTGAAAGTTATCCGGTCCGGGAGTTTTACATTGAATTTTGGTTCTTTTCAATTCAATAGTTCTTTTCGCTTCAATTATCCTACTTTGGTTTTATATAAATTAAACGCACAAAATAGCATAAAATAGCATAGTATTATCACGAAAAAAAGAAGATAAAATTACTGTTTATCCAATAAAAAAATTACGTTTACTATTCACAAACTAATATAATTCTTTATACATATTATTTTTTTATTTACATTATTCGATATATTGAATGACTTTTGGAAAGCTTTTTAGCCACGGGTGCAGCTTACAACGTATTTTAATTTTCTTTCCCGTCCGGGCGTAACTGGAATTGCCCCTTGGCTTCCAGCGAATGGGTAGGGGGGAAATGTATTTAACTAATGCTAAATTACATGTAACACCTTAAATTATTTAAAACATGTTCACCACTTATTAAAAGTGCTTCGTAAAGGGATTAACACTAACTTTACAAATATATTCAATACTAGCTGACCCGGCAGACTTCGTAGTGCCTAAATTGATAAATAAAAGACCTAAACTTTTGTATAAATTAAACTTAAAGCAAACAAAAGGAATCCGTCTGACGGGAGTCACATCAAAGGAAAAACAAAATTGTTATTTTTATTTAATTCCAAGTATTTTCGTATTTATCTACCTTTTATACCTTCTCTGGACTTCCACAAATAATTCAAGACCAAAATTAGCCAAATCGGTCCATCTCGAGGGCCGTTCTCAAGTTTTAGCGAGACTAACGAACAGCAATTCATTTTTATATATATATACCTAGTCAGGTCATAAATTCTGTCACATGTTTAATGTAAAATAATTGAAACAAGTTTATTCATTATGTAACCATTCATATTCCAAAATGAACTTAACAAAACATAGATTCTTATGACACTAAAGTTTATTCAAAATGACCTCCGTGATTTTGAATACAGGGCTTCAATCTGCGCGGCCAGTCGTCTATCGCAGCACGAACGAGGATATCGGCGGCTGCCTTAATCAAGGATGTCTTGAGTGACTCCAAATTGGGATGAAGCTTTGAGCACGCCTTTTCCTCCAAGTGTTGCCATATCTTGTAATCTAACGGATTCAAATCTGGACTGGAGGAGGGCCAGTCTTCGTGCCGGATGAAGTCGATTTCACGCGCCGCCAGCCAGTTTTGTGTGCTCTTCGCTCTATGAGCTGGCGCCGAATCTTGTTGGAATACCCAGTGCCTGTTATTGAACATGGTATGAGAAACAGGTTCCACAAGGTTCGTCAGGACTGTATTTTGATACACAACTGCATTCGTTTTTACACCTTTCTCACAAAAATGTACCTCTGTTAAGCCCCAATAAGAAACTCCCAACCATACCATGAGCGAGGATGGAAAATGACCTCGTTGGACACGCGGAATACGGTTGCTCGCTTCTTCACTACTGTGTGCGTACACCTTATCATTTTGTTTGTTGTAGCTCTCTTCTACGGTAAAAATTTTTTCACACTCAATCAATCAATCAATCAATTTTTTATCACTGCTGGAGTCCTAACAGACCGAGGGCGACCACTTCTTGACCTGTCATCTACACTAGAGTCTTCATTGTATCGTTTGATGGTACGATAAACGAATCTTTTGGTTATATTAAAAATTTTCAGTATGTTAAAAATTTTAATTTGCGCGTAACCGCAACGATGCAACGCAATAACTGCAACACGGTCTTCTTCCGGTCACCGTTCTCGTCGAACCCGTCGCTTGCGACGAAGGGCTCGACGAGTAAATTAACTCTCAGACACAGCCCACTGAGTTTCTCGCCGGATCTTCACAGTGGGTCGCGTTTCCGATCCGGTGGTAGATTCTGCGAAGCACGGCTCTTGCTAGGGTTCGTGTTAGCAACATCGTCAGGTTGAGCCCCGTGAGCTCACCTACTAAAGTTAGGGTTACGCTGACATAACCTCTCAAGGCTATCAGCTTAGGTAGGAAAAAAAAAAAAAAAAAAAGGTCTTCTTTAAGCGTCCACTCCATATTTAAAAATGAGTATAATTTTAAAAGTATACGTTTTTATTTTCATGAACAATTCGAAATTCGAATTCAATAAACTTTTTTGTGGCCAGCATTCTAAAAAAAAGTTTTTACTCTGTGACAATTCTTATGACCTGACTAGTTATATATATATATATAGATGAATATATCTTACTAATCCAAAATATATGTTTTCTATAAAACCAAATATTCCATATAACCAAACATATTCGTAATATTCAAACATGATCAAAAAATAAACTATAGTAAAGACATTGACATTTCAATTGCATCATTTTCATTGATGTATGAGGAATTAGATTGATTAGATTGATAGAATAAATATCTGCCGCAATGAATATATATTCCATTCATCAATATACAATTCAGCAAGTTTTTCATTAGTCCAGTCCAATATCAATATGGATTCGAGGTCTGTTTGGTGGCCAATGTAAGTGGTAAAATGCCGTCATCCTTCGTGAGACATGAAATCAAAGTTTCGATTGCATTGCAATACTACTAATGTAATATGTAATTCTAATATGACATGTATAATTTGTGTAGTACTACAAATCTTGCTGTTAACAAGGGATGACTGCACCCCTGACTTGTGGGCGTTTATCAGTATCGGAAGTACAAACCAATAAAGTGGCCGGCCGGTGTGCTTACAAGGGTAATGTAAAAAAATAGTATTTAAAAGCAAAACTGCTTAACCCTAGAATCAAGGGTAGTTGTGCATGAAACTTTATAAGCACAAATTTGTTGTCAATAACACATAATATAATTAATAGTACTTAAACAGACGTTGACCAATGTAAACAAGAAAAACGTGACAACGAAAGCTGAAAAGTATTAGGAAACTCGGAAAAAATCAAACGAAATCACTCGACGTGAGAATGTACCGTTATAGCAGTTTAGCACACCGATACCCGGAAACTTCGAAATTAGTTCTGAATCTTTTATTTGTAAACAATTTTCAGAACATCACCGGAAATATCATCCAAATAACATCCAATAGCAATCCAGCCAGCGACGATTTCGCGCACGAATGCGCAGATACAAACAAAAGTCTGTTTTTGATTCAATTATGTTACGAAAGTTTTTTTTATTTTTTTATTGCTTAGATGGGTGGACGAGTTCACAGCCCACTTGGTGTTAAGTGGTTACTGGAGCCCATAGACATCTAGAACGTAAATGCGCCACCCACCTTGATATATAAGTTCTAAGGTCTCAAGTATAGTTACAACGGCTGCCCCACCCTTCAAACCGAAACGCATTACTGCTTCACGGCAGAAATAGGCAGGGTGGTGGTATCCACCCGCGCGGACTCACAAGAGGTCCTACCACCAGTAATTACTCAAATTATAATTTTGCGGGTTTGATTTTTATTACACGATGTTATTAAAGTATGTATATTATTAAATTAATTTGCGTTCGTAATTAATTTGAATGTTTTTGAATAATCGAGTTGCTGCAGACCATAATTAAGTTTCTAAAGAAATATCTGCTTCTGACTAAAATTAGTTGATGAATGATTGATGGATACGAGTGCCCGAACCTTAAGGGCTTTCTCTGAACATCACAAAAACAAGAAAAATTATAAACCGCAACATGCTCTTTGAATAACGTTGTTTTCATGCTTTACTCACACATAAATATGTAGAAAGAATTTCTCTTGGTATTATTTGCTTGATTTAAGGGTTTGTTTACTATGTCTAGTGAAAAAATCAGCCTCTATTTATTTTCATATGTCATATTAGAAATAAGTTACCCAATATTAAGGGTATGTAGTTTCTTATTTTTATACTAATAAAGATTTTAATGATCTACGGAGTCTTAATCTTAACACCTCTTAACCTGATATGTGAAACAATTAGAATCAATCCATTCTATTTTGAATTTATTCGGGACTTATACATATGCAAGCTTATTTTGAAAATGTCGTTACCGAGATACGGGCGTCTGTTAATTATTTTGTGCTCGAAATTGGCTCCCTCCATACAAACAGTTATATTGGCATTGGCAGCTAAGTTACAAGTTAGGTTGGCTCCATTTATATGTTGTTTCGTTTGGCGTGCAATGAAACCTGAAATTCACGTTTGACATAAATGATTAGTGGCAAGCGAATTGCCGGCTCTTCTCTCGTATTATAAATCTGCTGTAAATTATTAGCCTTAAGGTGCGTTTCCGCTGGGACGGAAAATCGCTGACAGCAGCGACAGATTGTAATTGGAATTGCTGTCGGACTTCAGCTGCCATTACGTGGCGATATTGCTAACATGCGATTGTGCCTTCGGTAAATAGATGTCTTATTTTTCTATGTATAATACTGAGATGCAGACTTAAATTCGTTTAAATATTTTAATATATTTTTTTACTGGACGTCGTGTAAGTTCGCACGTGTAGGTACCACCGTCCTGCCTATTTCTGCCGTGAAGCAGTAATGCGTTCCAGCTTGAAGGGTGTGGCAGCCTTTGTATTTTAAAAACTGAGATCTTAAAACTCATATCTCAAGGTGGGTGGCCGCATTTCCGTTATAGATGTCTACAGGTTCAGTAACCAGGTGGGCCATGAGCTCGTCCAACCATCTAAGCAATAAAATATATACATATATGTCTGGGCTTTTAATATCTCGACAAAGAAACATGTTCATCATACGAATGTTTGCTGTGGTATACGAATACCACATAATAATATGTTCTTCGGCCCACCCTTCAGAAGAGCTAACTGTAGCGTCAATGGTGAACCACTCATTATATAATATCTATGGCTTCCAGTTACCACTTAATAATGAAGGCCGTGAGTTCGTTCACCTTTCTATGCGATAAATAAAGGATTTTCGAACGCCGCGTCGTTCTTAGAAATATTATAGGTATGTTATACATTAGTATCGTTTAGTTCACAGGCCGGATACGATAGTTAGTGGGTCACAGCTGATGAACGACTCGACTTTGATCGATGCACAGTCGTTCGGTTTCGTAGAACACCTGTAATGAGAGTCGACGATTTGATAGATTGCTTCCTTTCTTTCTACGAGTCGGCGTTCACTATTATTGTTTCATTTCATTACGTAGGTAAAATAGTTCAATTCGTTTCACGAACGCATGCAATGAATTCAGACTACGTGAAAACGAGAGAAAGAGAACATAAAGATTTGTCAAATAAAAAAAAAACGTAGTATGATAAAATTTATTCTTCGATGTGATTAGATGATCGTTTTTAAGCTATCGCATAGCTTTTATCGCAATCTTTGAGCGCGGCGACGGAATCATGAAATTCCGTCACGAAAATAAAACCTAACAACCCACTCCGTCTACCATGTAGCTTGCATTCAACACATTCACACGTTGCGGTTGTGTAGTATTTGTAAATAAGCGCGCGGCGTGTCGTCTCATTGCATGCGCATCATGAAAGGTCTGCCCATCTCTCTCTCGCGCGGTCTAGCTTATGAGTGTGAAGGGGACAGTTAATGTTTTGCTTTTGTTAGTTGTTCATAAATTTAATATAGCGTGGTATTATTTTATAATTTTTTTATTATTAAATTATTATTGTCTAATTATAATTGCATAAGTTGATAAAAAATGCTATGCAATAACTTTACCGCGGCAATCCCCGAGTGCCACACGTGTTTTTTTTATTATTATTTGCAATTATATGCAGATAAATCTGCAGTCAACCTGATAGTGAGTACCATCGCTCATGGAGACCAGCTATGCCAGAGGGCCTGTAGTTTGGTTCGTAGTGTTATATATCCCTACCGAACCCTAAACTGCTGACACCCTCGAACCGCTGACTAGACGGTCCGAGGTAGAGACTTGATAGGAGACCGGAGAACGGTCAGTAGTCAGTGAACTGTGTTAGAGTACGGGTGTGGCTGCCGGGATTACTCTGAGTGTCATTATCCATATTATTCAATATCCAATAAATAGTTGTGTCCTAAGAATTTTCCTTTTTTAAAACGACCTCAGAGAGAATTCCCATAACAAATTGGTGGCAGCGGTGGGATTCGAAAATCGCCAGTTCGCGCATCCCAAAAACATAAAAACTGAAACTTTATAAACTGTGCCGTGCCCGGTGAAAAGTGAACAAAACTTCAATTGCTAACAGTTCATCAAATCCACTCGAAGAAGAAAATCTAATTCAAAGAAGAAGACCACAATCTCAACATCCAAATCCAAGAACGCCCAAACTTTAGTGCAGAAATTTGAATATCCATCTGCAAATAAAAATCATCGAAATACGACATCCACGTCCAGACGTCGCCTTATCGGTCCGGAATGCACCGAGTTGCAGTTTTGAGCTGCGTTATCTTAAACCTGTAAGTCTCTGGTCATTGCAAATTAATAATTAAGTTAGGGATCCTTGATAGAAAATAAAACCATTTTATATTTTATGTCTATGTCCGAGTTTAAATTAAAATAACTTTAATTGTAGTTAATAGATCTTGATGACACTGTTTATTAATTTCTTTAAATATCAAAACATCAAATTGATTCATCGTAATGGTTAAGGGTGCCACAATATCAAAGTCCGAAGACAATAAATTACACTTAGACATCCCAGAATTACCTCCATCCCCCGAACCGGTAAAGTCACCTAGGGTGACAAGGTCAACTTCTGTACAACATATTAATATGGAGTTAAACACATTATTTAAATTTATCAAATCCTATGACGGTTGTCGTGAAACACTAAACTCGTTCTTAATAAATTGCACTAACGCCCATGATTTGGCTACGGAACCACAAAAACCTATACTGTTTAAATATATTCTAAGTCAACTCCAAGGTAAAGCGGAGCTTGCTTGCTCGGTCAAGGACTTTACATCCTGGGACCAACTCAGAGAATTCTTGAGAACACAATTCTCGGAACAAAAACATTATACTCATCTACTAGCCGAGCTTCAAGAGAGTAAACAAGGCCCGCAAGAAAACGTCAGTCAATTCGCACTCAGAGTAGAATCGTGTTTATCACAACTGCTAACAGAGGTCTCCCTAGCATGTAACAATAAAAAAGCGGAAATCGTAGGACGCACCGCAGCGATGGAAGACCTTGCATTACACCACTTTTTGATGGGTCTACATCCACAATTATCAAATATAGTAAGGTGTCGTAGCCCCAAAAACTTAAATACAGCTATAAGTCTCGCTATTTCCGAAGAAAGAATCCAACTAATGCTATATAAAAGATTTTTTATTTATAAAGATTCCATCAACCCAGATATCCTTCACCGCGCTTTCCTGCTATTCAACAACGCATGCCTACTCCTCATCCACGAGGTCAAATTCAAAATGCATTCTGTAGGTATTGCAAAACGATAGGACACGATATACAAGATTGCAAGAAGCGAGAATTCTACAATAACCGCTATAACGTGCAACCACACAACATACCTTCAGGATCGAATCCTAATTATAACTTTAGAAACGTAAACTACGTAGAAGAAATAGTAGATGAAAATGTAAAATATCCCGAAGCTTTAAACGAATAGACGTCCCGTTAAGGTGTCGCACGAGACGGCTAAGGCCAGACACCATTAAAGTCGTTACACAACAGGGTAACCAGCCCCAAACCGGAAACGCACAAATACTAAAAAATAAAGTCGTTACACAACAGGGTAACCAGCCCCAAACCGGAAACGCACAAATACTAAAAAATAAAGTCGTTACACAACAGGGTATCCAGCCCCAAACCGGAAACGCACAAATATTAAAAAATGAAGTCGTTACACAACAGGGTAACCAGCCCCAAATCGGAAACGCACAAATATCCAAAATAAAGTCGTTACACAACAGGGTAACCAGCCCCAAATCGGAAACGCACAAATATCAAAAAAATAAAGTCGTTACACAACAGGGTAACCAGCCCCAAATCGGAAACGCTCAAATATCCAAAACCGAAAATCCTATTCAATTAAATAAAGAAAATAAGAATCCAACATCCATATATGAAATTAATATCGATACCACGAAAAAATTATTACCACACATCCTATTTCATACACAAATTTCGGATATCCCTATAACCCTTTTAATTGATTCCGGTTCAGCCATATGCCTATTAAAGGAAACATGTATACTTAAGTATCCGTCACTCACGAAGGAAGTTGTCCAACTTAAGGGTATAGACCCTGGAAATGATACCACACCAACACTTGGTCATTTTAAATTAAATCTACAATTCGATGTAAAGAAACACATTAGCTATAAATTTCACGTTATTAAGGATATCAACTTGCCTTATGATGGGATAATAGGGTCCGACTTTCTTACTACTTTCGGATGTAGTATTGATTACAACAACGATACCCTTCACTTTAAAAAATTCAGTGTGAATCTTCATTTCTTCGATCCAATTTATATCATACCACCCCGAACTGAAACTGTAATCGAATGCACAGTCAAAAATCCCGAAATAAAAGAAGGGATTGTAACAGATCAACATTTATCCGAATCCTTATTAATAGCTAATTGTATTGTAAAAGTAAAAGAAAATAACAAAATTAACATCACAGTTGCGAATACATCCGACCACCCAATAAATGTTAATGCCAATCTAAAACTAACAGTCGAACCACTACACACTGGTGCCACAATATTAACCCAAGGGCCTGTAGAACATACATATAACCGCACCCAAAAGGTTATAAATTCATTACGAACTGAACACCTCAATGTCGAAGAACTAACAAATTTAACAGGACTCTGCAGTAAGTATTCCGATATATTTCATTTACCTGAAGAAGCATTAACTCATACTTCCGTCCTAAAACATCAAATTAAAACCACTACTGATATCCCTGTCCACACAAAATCATATCGTTTCCCCGAATGCCACAAGAAAGAAGTGGAAAAACAAATAAACAAAATGCTTCAAGATAAAATAATTGAACCATCATCCTCACCTTGGAGCTCACCCATATGGATCGTGCCTAAAAAACTAAACTCACAAGGGGAACGAACTTGGAGAATTGTAATCGATTATAGAAACCTAAATAACATCACTGTTGGGGAGACATATCCTATCCCACAGATATCCGAAATACTAGATCAACTAGGTAATAGCAGATACTTCAGTACTCTCGACCTTACTTCAGGCTTTCACCAAATTCTAATTGATCCACTAGATGCACCAAAGACGGCTTTCTCAGTGCCGCAAGGTCATTTCCAATTTAACAGAATGCCATTCGGCCTTAAAAATGCACCTACAACATTCCAAAAACTCATGAACAATTGTCTTTCTGGCCTACAAGGTAATAGGTGTTTCGTTTATCTCGATGATATTGTTATATATAGCTATGATCTTAAATCACACATCAATAACCTCAGTAAAGTATTTGAGAGAATCAGAAACTATAACTTAAAGTTGCAACCGGAAAAATGCGAATTTCTCCGGAAAGAAGTAGGGTATCTAGGTCATATTATCAACGAAGAAGGAGTACAACCGAACCCTGATAAGATTCAAGCCGTGGCAAAATTCCCCACACCGAAGTCACCGAAGGATATAAAATCCTTCCTAGGACTTGTCTCTTACTATAGATGTTTTATCCCCGATTTCTCTAAGTTAGCCAAACCCCTGACATCCCTTCTTAAAAAGGACACTGCCTTCAACTGGCAAAATGAACAACAGTTATCCTTCGAAACCCTAAAATCCAAACTCATATCAGCTCCTATCCTAGCGTATCCTGACTTTTCACAACCATTCCTGCTTACCTGCGACGCTTCAAATTATGCCATTTCCGCCATCCTATCCCAAGGACAGATCGGAAAAGACCGTCCTATCGCGTTTGCATCTAGAACCCTCAACAAAGCGGAATGCAACTATACCGTGACGGAAAAAGAGTGTCTCGCAGTAATTTTTGGAACAAAAATCTTTAGACCATACATCTACGGTCATCATTTTACTGTCATAACAGACCATAAGCCTTTAGAATGGCTATTTAGATGTAAAGATCCTGGTTCTAGGCTTGTACGCTGGAGACTTATCCTAGAAGAATTTGAGTACGATATTAAATATAAAAAGGGAAAGCTCAATACAAATGCCGATGCATTATCCCGTTTTCCGGTAAATCCCACCCAGCCTGTAAACCTTCCTGAATCAAATCAAATTATTGAAGATCAACAGAGTATGAGGTTAGATGAAAATTTGATGGACTTACTAATACCACCACCTTCATTTAATCCAGATGAAATAACCAACTTATCCCCAAATCCTTTATCCGCTGAAGAACACGCCTTTAGTCCGTTAACACTGAATGACCTCGACGTCCATGCTGGTTCTTCTCCTACATTCCTTGATCTTGATGATATTAATGCTCGAAAGAATAGTTCATCAGAAAACAAAGCCCCTGGCAAACTTAACGATGAAAATCCATCCTCATCCGTTCGACAACACCCCACAACGGACAGCTCATTAATAGGAAGTTCACCTTCTTGTATCCCTAGGAAAAACTCCACAAACACTAACTCTTCTACACCTTCTGATGTAAATACAGAAAACCTAGTTTCTCGATCCCCAGTAGAACAACCTCGAGACTCAGACTCACCAATAGAAAACGCTATAATGACTGACGACTACTCCGTTTTCCTCAAATCTATGTCAGATCCTAATAAACATTATAATGTACAGATAGAAGAGCATAATCAAAACCTATTAAAAGGCCAATCGAAAACACTCTTAATACCTACCTCAATCGATCTCGACGAATCCAACCCTTATGTTCAAGAAATCATAGGTAATTTGCCGACTGGCAGCAATATACCTAACATCGAAAAAGAATTACACTCCTTCTGTAAAATTGACTAGAATAATAAAACCTTTTATTTAATATTTATTAAAGTTCACCATTTTGATGAAGCTTCATATCCCGAAATATTCGAGACCCTTAAACGCATCCGCAATGACTTATTAATAAATGATAATACAAAGGACATAGGAATAACAGATTTCAAAAATCCATTTGAAAAACATTCGTTTGTTAAAATTTATAATATGTTAAATTATCTATTCCATAATACAGATATCAAAATTAATATATATCATAATAATGTAACCTACCCGTCTCCAACGGAGATTAAGAAAATCTTATTCGACAATCATGACATCCCAATTGCCGGACACCTCGGCTCAAACCGTATGTTCAACAGGATTAAGGAGAGTTATTATTGGAAAGGTATGCGTAGCGACATTGAAGCCTATGTTAAACAATGTAAACAATGTCAAGAAAATAAAGCGTTGAGGAAAATTAACAGAGCCCCGATGCAGATCACTAGTACGTCAACTGCACCATGTCAACGCATATCCCTTGACATCGTCGGTCCATTGCCAGAAGCAGGTCCTGCAAAACTGAAATACATCCTAACCGTCCAAGATGATCTAACGAAATTCTCCACTGCATATCCCATCCGAAGTACAGCCGCCGAAGAAACCAGCGAATGCCTCCTTCACTTCATTTCCATTTTCGGTATCCCAAAAATTATCCTAACTGACCAAGGCACAAATTTTACTTCCGAATTATTCCAAAGAACTTGCAATTTCCTTAAGATCAAACAGTTATGGTCATCGCCCTACCATCCCCAGACCCAGGGTGCACTTGAGAGGAGTCACTCTACCCTCAAGGAGTATCTCAAGTCGTATGTAAACGAAGGCCAAGATAACTGGCCCCGCTATGTTTACACCGCGATGTTAGCATATAATACGGCCGTACATTCAACAACTCATTTTACACCATACGAGTTAATGTTTGGAAATAAACCTTTCATACCAAATTCAGTCTTCCAAGAACCGACCGGAACGACATATCCTGAATACGTCCGGATGCTCCAAAATCGATTAAAATACTCTCGTCAAAAAGCAGTAGAACATATCCAGAAATCCAAGGGCATATCTAAAACATACTATGACTCGCGTAGTCGCCCTGCATATTACCAAACCGGAGATTACGTATATCTCAAAAATCACCTGAGATCAAGAAAGCCTTATCACCTGTATGGAAAGGCCCTTACAGGGTGATTAAAATACACGGTAACAATACTTTATCACTATTGATAAACCGTCGTCACGTGCGACACCATTACGATGAAATTAAGCCCGCGACTTTGAATGAAAACGTATAATTATAATTATTCGCTAAAGTAATAGATTTAGGCTAAATAACATAATATCTTTAAATAATATACTATTAGGATTAAGCGTATACCTATCTAGTTAATCTCATAGTCTTTTAAATAACTTTTAGAAAATTTAATTCGTAAAATAAGAAATCCTTGTTCTCATTATATAATATCATTTCCAGCATGTCAGCTAAGAGTCAAATCCAACAAGAATTTGTACAACAAATCAATGCAAGTTCCGGACTATATTTGGACAGTTTGGGTCAAATCAAAATATCCAGCGGCCAACTTAATATACTTATACCATTAGATATATCACATTTCAAACCATACTTAGAAAATATCGAAAATGCTATCAATAAAGCACGAGCGCTGTGTCTCGAGACTAACGTCATAGAAAATTTGGAATGTCATAGTATAACTCAACCCTTAGTAATATGATATCACGATATTATCCGTCAATTCACATCCATATCTGAGTTGTTAGATACTAAAGCAAAACGTAGTGCTTGGTTCGGAGGAGTCGGGACAGTAATTAAACACATATTCGGAAACTTGGACGAGACCGATGGCCTTAGATACGATGAAGCAATTGATGCAATACAATATGATCAAAACAAAGTAGCTACATTAATTAAGGAAAATGTTATGGTTACTACTTCAGTCATCTCGTCGTACAATAAAACAATTAATAATATTAAAATTAATGAAGCTAATTTGAACACCGCTATTAATAATTTGTCAGAACATATTAAGAATATTTCTAGTGCATCTAACGAATTGTATATCCTATCATCCGCTAACCAAGTCATACATTATTTAGAAACTAATATTCTTGCCATATCTTTTCAACTCGAAGACATGATAAATGCTATCTTATTCAGCAGTCAAAATATACTTCATCCTTCAATAATAACACCACGACAATTGTTCCATGAACTCGCCAATAATGTTCGACTCTTGGATGATGATAAACAATTCCCCGTACCTTTAGAGATAAGCTCGATGCACGTTATTATGAATGTTTCTAGTGTAGTTAGTTATTTTAGTAAGAATAGAATAATTTTTGTCTTAAGAATTCCTTTAGTATGTCCTATTGTGTATAATTTATATCATGCTTTAGCATTACCAACGCCACATGAGGCTCAAAATCCAAGAATGTATTCTATGTTAGTACCAAGTAGCAAATATATAGCAATGACCAGAGACAAAACACGTTACTGCACTTTGGACGACCTAAATGTATGTAAAATATTACATACTGAACTTTAAATCTGTGACATAGTGACCATATATCCGACGAGCATCAACCCTAGCTGTGAAGTGGAACTGATGATAAAAGTGACCAGTGATTTACCAGTGCAGTGCAATAACAAATTCATTTACGGAAGTGTTAATGTTTGGCAAACGATTTCTAATAACCGATGGATCTTCGTGCAATCCAATCTAACTAAAGTAAGCGTTGATTGTCCCAAATCTGAATTGTATGAATTTAACATCATAGGAACTGGTATATTAAACATCCCTCACGGATGTACCGGTTATACTAAGGACATTAAGTTTATATCTAAATATGTTAATAACATAACAATTATAGAATATACTTTAGATTTTAACATAAATAATAAGTCATGTTGTAATACTAATAAGATTAAGAACCTTATAGATAGTGTATCCCCTGCTCCTGTGGTTTTAAAGAACATTGATTTAGATGACCTATCCTTAAAAAATAATGAGATGATCCTCAGCTCCATATTAAGTGGTGCCGATGACGTCATTCATACGCCACACATAGTTAAGTACGGAATACATTACTCTACCGTGATTATCCTTTTACTTATATGTTTATTTAGTTATTTAGCTTTTAAGTTGTATGTAAAATGTAAACCTGGCAGCACACCTAAAGATATAGATCTTTTCAAACGCATGAGATTTAAAAGTAAGCCCGCTACTATAGAAGAAGTTGAATATGCTGATATCCCTGAGGTAGCCCCAGCTTCTGTCAGACGTCACTTATAAAATAAACTTCGGACTCTTCCCGAAGTTTATTAAATATGGGGGGAGGTGTTATATATCCCTACCGAACCCTAAACTGCTGACACCCTCGAACCGCTGACTAGACGGTCCGAGGTAGAGACTTGATAGGAGACCGGAGAACGGTCAGTAGTCAGTGAACTGTGTTAGAGTACGGGTGCGGCTGCCGGGATTACTCTGAGTGTCATTATCCATATTATTCAATATCCAATAAATAGTTGTGTCCTAAGAATTTTCCTTTTTTAAAATGACCTCAGAGAGAATTCCCATAACAGTAGATTGGGTCTCTAAAATAAACATTTTCTCTTACTATTCAAACTGATATGCATCAATGATAATTTTTTTTGCAAACGTCACTTCATTGTGATTGCTGGACCAAGAGTTGTGGTTTCTCACAACTGGCAAACGTTCATGTGACGAACAGATTCATTAGCTCTTCGTTTTGGTGTTTAATCTCTATATATAAAAATGAATTGCTGTTCGTTAGTCTCGCTAAAACTCGAGAACGGGTCGACCGATTTGGCTAAATTTAGATCTTAAATTATTTGTGGAAGTCCAGAGACGGTTTATAGAGAAGATAGAGAAAGAGAGAAGAAGAGAAGATATTTACGAAAATGCTCGGAATTAAATAAAAATAACAATTTTATTTTCCCTTTGATGTGGCCCCCCGTCGGACGTATCCCTTTTGTTTGTTTTAAGTTTATTTTATACAAAAGTTTAGGTCTTTTATTTATCGATTGAGGCACTACGAAATCTGCCGAGTCAACTAGTATTAAATAAAATCAGTCTTCTGTTCTTATAGGGAATCCTAGTTCGAAGCCAGACAGTATGTAATTAATTTCCGATTATGTTTCTTTATTAATCAAAATTAAATATAATGGATCAGTAAAAATCCGTCGCCGTCTTAAAAATTGTCATTCGATCGTTTTTATATGACATTTGAAAACATTCCGCAATCAAGGTTGAGTCACGTAAAATATTCAAAGTTGTAACGGTTGATTTACTGGCACAATAAAAATGTCCCTTTGTTTTTTATCGGCACCATCACAGTTTGACGACCGCTGTAAAACGAATAAGCAACGTCATTAAACTATCAGTTCTTTTCCTGTTTTACTTCAGTTTGAATGGAAAAAAACACTATGGGCTGTAACTCTTAAACAATATTACAGCACGAGGAATTTCTGATCTAAAATCCTCCGCGGTAATTGGAATTTTATTTGCATGTAAATTAAGATTAGGTGCCTTATTATAAATTCACAATATTAAGTAAGTAAGTAAGTAAGTAAGTTTGTGATCGAAAATCCAGTATCTCTAAAATTTGTTTCAGCTTTACAATGTAGGTCAGATGAAATTGAAATCGGAAAATTCCATTAATTCAACATTCGTAAAATTCTTCTTTAGAGCAATATTTCTAAAGGAATCCCGATTCCACATAGTTACATGACTTTCTTATCAAAATTACATGTATTTTACTTTTTATATAAAGAATTACAAAAAGGACGAATTAAAAAAAAATGTTATTAAATTTCAAGCCTGCTTTTTCGCCAACTTGTTCCACTTGGGTGGGCAGAGAAAGCGGTTCGCTCATTAAGGAAAGAAGAACAAAAAAAAACGGAATTTATCAGACTGTCGGTTGTTTTATTTTACTCAAACATAATAAACTGAATAAAAAACTTTTGTTTAACCCAGCAAAGAGACGAAAAACTAAAAATGCTTGCTTTAAAATGTGGCTGCTCGTTGTTTCTTAGTTAGCATTTTATTAAATATACATATTTTGATTGCAACTTTGAACGTATTTAAAGTTATTTACATCTCAACATAATACTGTTCTTTTATTTAAATTTGTTGCTATGCTTTAGCAACGCAGGCAGAACTGGTGAATCTCAACCTTTTTGTTTATTGCACTCTATTTAGGAATAAATTATTATTAAGCACTCTATGGATGGACAGTATTGGACAGACCCGGCGCCCTCTTGTTATCAATTGCACATTTCTCCCGCGCGTTCTCTCTAGGCCGTAAATATTGCTCGTCCCTTGATATTTCATTTTGTTATTTTGTGTATAATGATAAAAATACGACCTCCACAGTCATATGTATTTAGCACAAAGCACATTTATGTGCGCTCACAGTAAGCAGTTATTGTATTGCTGTTAGTATTCTACACTACGATTTAAATCATTATATTATATAATGAATTTATCAAATTTTACTGAACTGATATTTTATTTATACGTATTTATGTACAAATATGAAATGATGACTTCGATCACTCTGCCAAGAGTGCAAACGACTGAAAATATATAAAATAACATTTAAACATACATAGCATCTTCATTATTAATATTAAAAACTTTAAAAACAATTATATTCAATGTATTGGCGGATCTATAAAGCGGCGAAGATGTTTTATTATATAATTAGTACTTCTTACATACAGTCAAGCAGCGTTCACACTAGCCAGTTCTCAGTTATACCAAAACCTTGTAATAAGAAACTGACGCTGAAGTAAACACTATACCATACTTTTTTTTTTTTTTTTTAACGCTGGGGAATCCATTTACGGATACCCGGTCCGGGGGGGTAACGAACCGGGTTATGTCGGACTCCGGCGCCTCCTGAGAGGAAGGTCCTCCACCTCCCCGAATTCCTCGCAAGAGACTACGCCTTGAAAAAGGCGCGCGAAGCACTTGCCCCGCAGAACGACTACCGACTAAACCCCATTGAGCTCCACCACACCGGCTACACCAGACATACGGTACCGCAGTGCGCGCCGAAAGTCTGCCTTCGCCGGTACCCGTCCTCATGATAAGACGGGATTTCATCTCCGGGAAAATCCCGAAGGACGTCATTTCGGGAGATACACCGTGGGCGGCGCACAGGAGCCACCTTGCACCGCCCCACCACTGGACCGACAGTCGAGTACCGGGCGCCCCCGCACCCGCCACCTGATAGTCCCTACGGGGGCTGAGCGGGAGCTTCACGCCCGCGCCGGCCATCCCGCCTTCTGCGCTGAGGTGCTGAAGAGGGATCCCACTCCCTTTCACGCTCCTCAGCCTCACGGGACGCCATTACCAGGTCACAAAACCTGGCCATGGCCTCCCACGAGCCCTGATCCTCTAACATGCGGGCGACGACAGCCCGCAGGGAGAGGTTTCTCCCCAGCACCGCGACGAGATCTCGCCGCGAGTGCTCCCAACGCGGGCACGTTTCGAGCGCGTGCTGCGCGTCATCGTCCGGGTGCCCGCACTGGTGGCAGCCCGGGTGTGGCTCTCTCCTGCAGACCTTCCACAGGTACCTCCCGAAACAGCCATGTCCCGAGAGGACCTGCGCAAGGTGAAAGGAGAGTACGCCGTGACGCCGATCCGACCATGCCTCCAGCACGGGCACCAGGGCCCCGAGGGTGCGCCGGCGGGTGGCCGAAGTTTGGCTAAGTTCTTTCAGCAATCGCTCTCTCCACTTAGCGTATGCTACATGACGCGCAGCACGCTTCCACCGACCGACAGCCGACGGGCCGGGCGACCGCCCCCGACTCAAGGCCTGCGCCTTACGCCGATATACCGCAGCCAAGATTTCGGCCTCGAGGTCCCAGGGTAGGGATCCGGCGAGAGCGCAGGCTACATCTTGAGAGATGGTGCGGTACCCCCTGATGACCCTCACCGCAAGCGCCCGCTGAGCTCTATGCAGCAGAGCCGCGTTTCTCGCGGAGAGTGCGGGCGACCACACGGGAGCACCGTACAGGGCCATACTGCGCACCACCCCAAGGTACAGCCGCCGAGTACCGGCGCTGCATCCTCCGACGTTGGGAAGAAGACGGGTCAGCGCACCTGCCGCCCCCATGAGCCTCGGAACCAGCGCCTTAAAATGGTGGTCGAATCTCCATTTGCCGTCCAGCACGAGGCCCAAATACTTGAGCTTCGGCTGGACAGCAATGGTGACACCCCCGACTACGAGATTCGCGCCTTGAGGTGGCCCTTTCCGAGCTGAATGGAAGCACACTGCTTCGGATTTTTGGAGGGCCACCTCGAGGCCGAGTCTCTTTATTCGTCTTACCACAGTTGCCACTGCAGCCACAACCAGGACGGCTGCTGATCGGTAGTCGTCTCCGCGAGCCGTCACCAGCGTGTCGTCAGCGTAGCAAACCACTTCGACGCCAGGCAGGTTAGCCCCGCGGAGGACCCAGTCAAAGCCTATATTCCAAAGGAGTGGACCCAGTACCGACCCTTGTGGAACCCCACGCGACACTGTTTTTCGTCCCCACCCACTCCGCTCGGGGAAGATCACCGCCCGCCCTGAGAGATAATCCTCAATCAAATTACGGAGACCGGTGGGGACGCGGTGAAACCGTAATGACTCCACGATCGTGCTCCAGGGGATCGTGTTGAAAGCGTTGGCAATATCAATCGATACAGCCAACAGTACACCTCCCCCAGAGCACGCCTGGTCGGAAAGATCGCGGACCCGTAAGACCGCGTCCACGGTCGACCGACCTCTCCGGAAGCCATATTGGTTGGACGCGAGATCCGGCCCAATGTTCTCCAGGTGCTGAACAAGACGCCCGGCAACCACACGCTCAAGGAGCTTACCGGCCTCGTCCAACACTACTATCGGGCGATACCCGGAGGGCTCGTCTCTAGGGCGACCGTCCTTCGGGATAAGCACCAGCCGGCCCGTGCGCCACGGCTCCGGGAACCTGCCCTCGCGGAGGCACCTGCTAAACAGCCTTCGAAGTGCAGGTCCCAAACCATCTTCAGTTAAAGCGAGAGCCCATGCTCGACTCGACAGGCCGTCGGGGCCTGGTGCTGTACGCTTCACGCGCATCCTCGCCACTGCCGCCTCAAATTCCGCCTGGGACACACCTTCCAGCTCTCCGCCGTCAGCGACCTGCGCCGTTGCCATTACAGGGGGGATGAAGGCCGTTCGGGATGAGTCCGGAAATAGACCCCCGACCACCCGGTGCAATGTCTCGGGCGGCAGTGTGCTGGTCGTAGGGGGAGCCCATGGGCGAAGCGCATTGCGCGCTAGCCTGTAGGGCCGCCCCCACGGATCACGATCAAGCGAGGCGAGCAGATCATTCCAAGCGGTTTCCTTCGCCTCTCTGATGGCTGTGCAAAGGGCCCTCACCTCCGTCCTGTACACCTCATAAAGGTGGTCCTCCTCCTCAGGGTCACGATGCGTCCTTCGACGTCGGCTTCGTTGGTACGCACGTCGACTGACGTTGCAGGACTGGCGCAGGCTGGCGATCTCATCAGTCCACCAGTATACGCGGCGCTTAGGAGCAAGAGTTCTGACGCGAGGCATTGCGGCATCGCATACCCGCGACATTGCCTCGCGCATACGCTCCGCCCCCACGCTTACATTCATCGGCTCACCGAGGGAATCGAGGCGCCAGGCCTGGACGACAGCCGCCTCATTCAGCCGTTCGACATCGAGGCGCTTCTGGGCCCAACGAGGACCCTCCACGCCGCCGCCGCAGAATAAAGAAGTTGATGTCACTTCTGGGGCTACAGCAATGCTGAAACGGATGTAGCGATGGTCGGAAAGCGTCTCCTCACCAACCATCACCGTCCAACCACGGATGCGACTCGCGACATCGGGAGATGCGAACGTGACGTCCACCACGGACCCGCCTAATCGTCTCACGCACGTAAGTTCCGTGCCACGGTTGAGAATGACGAGGCCGCCTCCGACCAGCCACTCCTCCACCGCCGTTCCTCTGGGGCACGTCCTCGAGGAACCCCAAGCCAATGACTTGGCATTGAGGTCCCCAAGGACGAGAATCCGACGGGAATGTGACCTCCCAATGACACGACCGAGCTCAAGGAGGAGGCCCTCAAACTCGGCGAGCGTCCTGTTGGGGGAGAAGTATACTCCCACCACGATCATCTCGGCCCAGAGGACGGCCACGAAGCCGCGACCCCTTTCAACGAGGTCGAATCCGGGCGGAGCACCCACACAGCCACGCCTGACAATGGCAACCCGGCCGTCAAGGTCACCTGCCCAATCGGGACCCAAAAGGACCCGGTACGGCTCTGCGACCACCGCAAGGTGAGTCAACCCTTCCGCCATGCTCTGAAACAAAAGATCTTGAGCTCTGGCGGAGTGATTGAGGTTCCCCTGGAGGAAACGAAGGACGTCTGTCATATCTGAGCATCCATCGGTGTCACCGAGGCCATACCGGGCCGATTACGCACGCCCTCAAGCGACGCGAGATCCTGCCGACGTTGTCTCTGTCTCGGGGGCTTGGCACAGGCCTTGCCCCCGGAAACGTGGTCCGCTGGTCTGCCGGCGGAGACACAAACAGTGCAGCGCGGCGCCAGCGAGCAGCCAGAAGCCACGTGACCGGCCTGGCCGCATCGGTAGCATTCCCGGCTGCGATCGACCGACGACGGGCAACGAGCGCTCACGTGGCCCAACTCGTGGCACCGGAAACACTGCAGCCTCCTGGCCTCCAGCAAATGAGCGCGGAGCACGCTCCAGCCAATCCTTAGCTTGGGAACTGCTGCGATTTTCGCCGCTGTTGAGATCGGACAACGAACTAAGACTTGTCCCATCCCGCCTGGACCGGTTTTTATTTCCCCGATCTTGATAATCTCGGGTGGACACCCCCCAATTTTGGCGAGCTCATCAGCGATTTCTTCACGCGATATCGAGTCGTCGAGGCCACTGATGCGCATCGCTGCAGTCACCAATGGCCTGGAGACCTCGACGCCCTCAGCGGGCAGAATCTCTTTCAGTTTGCTCGCCAGGAGGTTGGCCTTTTCCACTTGATCGTCTCCGTCCACCACCAGGACCTTGGCACCTGTCAGAGAGGATCGGATCCTCTGGAGCGGGATACCCAGCGATTCTAGGTCGAGCTTCGCCCTCGCGTCCGCAAGGATGAACCGATATGTGAGACCGCTATTTATCGCCTCAGGCTTTTTTTTTTTTTTTTTATTGCTTAGATGTGTGGACGAGCTCACAGCCCACCTGGTGTTAAGTGGTTACTGGAGCCCATATACATCTACAACGTAAATGCGCCACACACCTTGAGATATAGTTCTAAGGTCTCAGTATAGTCACAACGGCTGCCCCACCCTTCAAACCGAAACGCATTACTGCTTCACGGCAGAAATAGGCGGGGCGGTGGTACCTACCCGTGCGGACTCACAAGAGGTCCTACCACCAGTAATTACGCAAATTATAATTTTGCGGGTTTGATTTTTACTGCACGATGTTATTCCTTCACCGTGGAAGTCAAACGTGAACATTTGTTGAGTACGTATTTCATTAGAAAAATTGGTACCCGCCAGCGAGATTCGAACACCGGTGCATCGCTCGATACGAATGCACCGGACGTCTTATCCTTTAGGCCACGACGACTTTGTAGTTTTAATACCACAGCCTGAGAACGCGGAGCTCGGAGCCGCTTCTTTGTCCTCTTCTTTGAAGACGGGACTTTCTCCGACACCCTAGTGGGTGGAACGGCTGTGGCCGTTCTCAAGGTCTCCCCCCTCGGCTTAGCGCGCCTACGGGTGACCGTAGACCAGCTTTCGGTTACGACAGCTGGAGCCGGAGGGAAGGCATACGGTTCGGGTGGAGGCGCTAACACTGTGGCCTTTTGTCTAGGGCCTCGTGTCTTCTTGTTCACCGTGGACGGTAGTGCTGCTTGTGCCGTTGTCGACTCCAGCGTAGTGTCAACAAGGAGAGGAGAATTCGGCGATTTCTCACAGCTCTTCCGCTTATTCGCCGCTAAGGGTGGCCTGATGCGAGGCTCCGGGGGTAGCCGCATCTCCAGACTCGCAATGCGAGCGTCAAGCATGGTGCCAACGGCACGCATAATGCGTTGGACACGCAACTCCTCCTGGTCCTCTGTGGTTGAAGCTGGGGCTGGGGTTTCGACTGGATTGGACAACGTCAATGCCTGTGATATGCGCGCCAGCTCCTTATGCACCTTCTGCAGCTCCTGCCGGAGCTGTAATATCTCTTCCTGCTGACAGGCGTTTACCGCACGCAGCTTTTCCATCTCTTCGGTCGCGGGGCGGTTCGCCAGTTCTTCTGTGACTTCCGTTATTGTCACCGCCAATTCCTTTAGGACACGTTGATACGTGCCCTTCAGGTTTCCGGGCTTACTACATACCTTCAGAGCCATCGCGGCACTCTCCTTCAGACGACACTCGGGATCTTTCTTAGAGCTCCCTTCCATGATTTTTGCGCTTCTTAATTCGCGCATACTACGCATGCTACCGGCATCCTTTATCTCAGAGCGCTGAGCTTTAAGATACACCTGTTCGTCCGCAGTCAGACCGTACTGACCAGTGGTCGTCGGACGACCGCGACCTCTCTTCGATTGCGGCTTGACACCACATTTACCAGTAGTAGCTGTTTCATCCGAGCCGGAGCTGCTTACAAACTCATCACTGCTGATCGTCAGGACTCTTTTTCGCTGTCTGCGTGTCGGCGAAGAGCGGGCTGACGAGTGGGCCGACCCAGCTGTGGTCATGCTATCATCCGACACAAGAGTGGTTCTGGACGATCTCCCCTCACTGTCCTTAACAGACCCTTCTGCTACTACGTCCTTCGCGGACCCGTTCTTCCTACTTACGTCCTTCCCGGACCCTACTCCTTTTTAACCCCGTCCTTCCCGGACCTTATCTCAGTGCAGTTTGTGCCCCCCCCCAGAATACGAGGGGCTGCGCACTACCGACGAGTCGGTAGTACGGAGGGATTCTCCCGCCTGGCGGGTACCCTCCTGGGGTATTACTCTTTGCAAACTGGACATTTCATTGGTTTCCCTTAATTTTTAACCCGAGGTGTGGTCCCCTGGGACACCCTAGTGACCGGTCACCCACCGGCCATGCATCCTCTCACCAGGTGTCAAAGCTTAGGATTAGGATTGAAATAAAGAGAAGAAGAAAATAAAACAAAAGAAACCAAAAATAAAACGAAAGGCAAAGAAAGACAGGATAAAGAATAACACAAAACGATAAACCAAAAAGTGAAACGAAGAAAGAGACAGATTACAACTCAAAATATAAATTAAACAAATTAAGATAACAAAAAGACAGTTAGTAAAATAACGAAATAATCAAAGGGAAAAGGATAAAAGGTAGAGGCCCACGCTTCTCCAGGAAGACCACCCTTCAACAAGTGAAGGGGGAGGAGAGCTTGGAACCCCCAGAGCTAGTTTTGGTCCACGTCGTTCGGTCTCTCTCGTTGTAACAAAACGAGAGAGACGGAACGATGCCTCTGGGAATGGTGCCCAGAGGCCCGTTATCCGCCACCTACGGACGCGCCCGGTAGGAGTCCAGCAACTCCCGCGGGAAACACTATACCATACTACTACTTTTGATAATTCAATCGTTGACAGTTACAAAATAACTGACAACTTGAAAGTATAACAACTTGAAAAAATACATAGAGTCGATAAAATAAGAGCGAAGTTATAAAATTATTGTAATTTCATCGTTCGCAAATTTATCAATTTAATTGGAGGTTTTTAAATCGTTTGGAAATGTCATACAAGCTTTCCGTTACATCCAAACACACATGCAACACAACCCAATTAATGTACAAGCGCGTTAAAAACAGATCTGCTTTTACGAAATACATACAGTTACTTTTGAAAGCGAATCATATCGCCACTTTGACGCCACCAATAGTTATTTGTCAAAGATGACGTCTAATTCAATCAAGGTAAGTTTGTGCAAGTTTGCTTGTACACTGACAGACGCTATCAATCATGCCTGACCGCTAGCACACAATAAATTGGACCCAAAGTCTGTAACGGCCGTGCTGACAACAAACTTGAGTCGTCGATTAAACAAATTCAATTAAAATTCCCGAGTGAAGGTATTTATTAGACTGATGCACAAAAAGCGTAATTAGAATCACTAGCTTTGAATGCTTACGTGCATGCGTTATCTATTTTTGCTACCAAGAAACCGTTTCACTATATTATTATACTAGCGACCCGCCCTCGCTTCGCTTCGGAAACATTAAAACACACATGAAACCAAAAAAATAAATAAAAAAAAGTAGCCTATGTTCATCAGGGACAATGTCGGCTTCTAATGGAAAAAGAATTTTTCAAATCGGTCCAGTAGTTTCGGAGCCTATTCGAAACAAACAAACAAACAAATCTTTCCTCTTTGTAATATTAGTATAGAGTATAGATATAGATATAGATATGGAGCTCACAGCCCACCTGGTGTTAAGTGGTTACTGGAACCCATACACATCTACAACGTAAATGCGCCACACACCTTGAGATATAAGTTCTAAGGTCTGAGTATAGTTACAACGGCTGCCCCGCCCTTCAAACCGAAACGCATTACTGCTTCACGGCAGAAATAGGCGGGGCGGTGGTACCTACCCGTGCGGACCCACAAGAGGTCCTACCACCAGTGTATATTTATTCTGTTAAACGAGTAACGAAACATGGTATCCGAGTTTGGGAACGCTCGCATCCCAGCGGTCGACTCATCGGCGAACCTTCCATTTGAATTTCAGTATACCGCGCGGTAAAAACATTATTCAAATGAGTTTCGAAGCTAATTATAAATATTTAAACAACAACTTTATTAATATGCAACGTCTAATTAACTTTGGGATTATATTAAATCGGGGGCAGGCTCGGGGTGAAATTTCGTGAAGTATAATATAAAGCGAAAGTTATGAAAATCAACTTGCGAAACGAAATATTATTCATCTGATAAAATTAAAATACGAATCATACTTTAAACGTTTTAGCGGTGAATCTTGTTAATTTTAGAAATGTTAACGTGAGTAATTTGTTCGCGTTTTCACTTCATTTTGTGGTATAAAATCTTTTAGATATCTTATCTTATACTTTTAAACGAGCAATTCTTGTATATTAATATATTTATATAAACTGAATCTCGGAAACGGCTCCAACGATTTTCATAAAATTCAGTATACAGGGGATTTCGGGGGCTATAAATCGATCTAGCTATGATTTATTTTCAGAAAATGTTGTTTTATTCGTGTTTTCAATAATCAACTCTTCCCGACATCTATTGGCGAATAATAATACTATTTTTCTTAATTGAGGGCAACTAATCGCTTTAAAGACACAACAAGATGGCGTTATCAAAAAAAAACGAGCAAAGCTATCATCATCTAGTAATAATATAACATCTAAGAAGGTTTCTAGGTGAAATGTTAAAGAAAATAATATTGGGAATTCGATCTTATGTCTTAAGGTGAGGGATAGTATGTGCCTTTTAATATCTATAAGTCTAGATGACCAGGTCTAGCCAGGAGTCGTGAGCTCTTAAACATAAACAGTGATAATTACTAAAAAGACACGGTTAACTTTTAAAGGTAGGCAGCGGCTTGGCTCTGCCGCTGCCATTGCTGAAGTCCATGAGCGATGGTAACCACTCATCATCAGGTGGGCCGTATGCTCGTATGCTCACATGTAACTTGTACACATAAAGTCTTCTCAGGTCAGAGTGCCTCATCACAACAGTACATACCTGTCTAAGTTCTTTTTTTATTTTTCTACAGGCAGTTCGATAAAAGCAATTAAACTAGTAATTTATTCTTCGAGTGCTTCTGACAGCTCACAGGACCGATCCACGGCTGATTTCCTGCGATCTTTTTTTTTTCTATGAAACTTATTTAACTTATACACGAAGTTCAGACGGCATAAAATTAAGTATTTCTAGTTTGAAAGTAATATTATTGGTTTTTATATAAAATTATTGAGTATTAAAAATTATAGTTATTATTGATGTTATTACAGGTCCTATCAGAGATTCGATGATAAGTTTTTTTTTTAAATATAGTCTAAAGAAAAAGGTGTATTTTAGAGCAAAAGACCAAGCTTGAGTCGATAGGTACATATTATATCTAGGACATTTCTGCTGTCCATTATTATTTACAACCAGGTAAAAGCCATATGCATATATGTCGCAGAACCGATAACCGTTGGGGTAGACGTGTTCTGGAGTGGAGACCGCGAACCGGAAAACGTTACGGACGCCCTCCTGGATGAGAGAGCGAGGAGATGGAGCGACGACCTGTGCACGGCACCTGGCAGTAGCTGGATAGGTAGAACCGAAGATCGGGTTTAGTGGCGAGCTTTGGGGGAGGTCTATGTCCAGCAGTGGGTTGCCGCATAACAAATAAACGTTACCTTTCAACCAAATTTACACCAAGTTTGAGATATATGTAAATTTTAGCTAAAATCTCTATTTACTAGCAATATCTCCATCTTATATCCAACTAAAGTCTATCATCTACTCTTAAAAAAGTTAAAGCTACATTATATTTCGCTAATCAAATCACCAAAGCAATTCTTGATTTCAACAAGGCAGTACAAAATGAAAATTTGACCAATATCACAATACCGTTACATTTCTTAAAAAAAATTTACTTAGAACACTGATCATCTACAAAATGATCCCAAAAAAAGCTCAATTTAACATTTTTAATTCCTGATATTATTAAAAGACCGTCGCGATAAATCACAGGATAACTGTTATTAGCAGCGAGTTTCGTACAATTGAAAATAATGATTTACGGGGACGTTTCGGCAATAAGCGTGAACGATTCGGTCCGCTTTGAAACTCTCCAAGTAAGTTCAGTAACAATCGGGTCGCCTGTCAGACCGCCGATCAGCAATATAATCGACGAGCTCTATACTTAAAGAGCTAGCTTGTGCCCGTAACTGAACGCCGTCGTTTCATCGTTGCAAACACCTCTCCCTTAAACAAACCTCTTAACGCACCCTACTTAGCGCTTTTATTGGTGGTAGGACCTCTTGTGAGTCCGCGCGGGTAGGTACCACCACCCTGCCTATTTCTGCCGTGAAGCAGTAATGCGTTTCGGTTTGAAGGGTGGGGCAGCTGTATTAACTATACTGAGACCTTAGAACTTATATCTCAAGGTGGGTGGCGCATTTGCGTTGTAAATATCTATGGGCTCCAATAACCACTTAACACCAGGTGGGCTGTGAGCTCGTCCACCCATCTAAGCAATAAAATAAAAAAAACCTCTTAACGCACCATACTTATCGCGAAGTCATCGCAATTTTCCCATTTCCCGGCCAAAAACACATTCCCAACTTATGTGTTAAGGTGTTCGCTTCGTGAAGTACTAACCAAGTTTTTGTTCGACGTTGCAGTCTCGAAGTTGATCGCGATTTATTTTCTGCAAAAACTCTGATACGTAAAAAGGGGAATGATCGTATCGAAAAGGCGTGTATTCGCTTTATAAACAAGTCTATTACGTTGTTTCAGGCCTTTGGCGAGGAGCGACATGGAGGTACACGTGGTAAATGGGATTTAGTACTTTGCATAATGTTTGCCTCCGCCTGCTAACCGTAGGTGTTGGCACACAACGTCGCCCGGTGACGTTTATTGTATGTAGCTTTATTTTATTTATTATGAAACCGAAATTTTTTTTTTCGTGGCCAAACGTTTTGAAATAATAAAGTCAATTCCGTTTTATGTTTATTTATTTGTGGCTTGGACGTCTACTCGTAAAAGAGCTCACAGCTCTCCTGGTGTTCGGTGGTTGTCAAAACTCCTTATGAATGTTCGCCTATTTATCGCATATATGATGTCGTCGTGGCCTAAAGGATAAGACGTCCGGTGCATTCGTGTTGAGCGATGCACCGAACATCGGTGCATCGCGCCAAGTTTTTCCAATGAAATACGTACTCAACAAATTTTACGATTGACTTCCACGGTGAAGTTATCATACGGTGAATAGCAACGTGTAATAAAAATCAAACCCGCAAAATTATAATTTGCGTAATTACTGGTGGTAGGACCTCTTGTGAGTCCGCGCCGATAGGTACCACCACCCTGCCTGTTTCTGCCGTGAAACAGTAATGCGTTTCGGCTTGAAGGGTGGGGCAGCCGTTGTAACTATACTTAAGACCTTAGAACTTATATCTGAACGTGGGTGGCGCATTTACGTTGTAGATGTCTATGGGCTCCAGTAACCACTTCACGCCAGGTGGGCTGTGAGCTCGTCCGCCCATCTAAGCAATAAAAAAAACATATAACCTTATATAGTTCTAATTAGGAATATAGTTCTAATTGACACGTATAACCGCAACGCCAACCGTGCCAACCAAGGGGTAACCGTGCGGGCTCACTACCAGTATATTATAATACAATTTTTATGATGCAGTTTAATTTGATGTTAGTATTTTCCCATTGTCATAGGAGATATTTATTTTTACGTGAATTTTATTACAGTCGAATCGGCGAACGCGAATGTCACCCCACCCAAAAAACCCACCCCTTTGGGACATAAAACCGGATCAAATTAAATGAGAGCGCATAACTTCTGTATTTGTGACCGAATTATGCAGAATAGCAGTATCTACACTTACTGGGTCACAATGTGCACTAATAAAGCATGTGCTTCAGCCTTTTATTAGTTTTGATAATACAAACAAAATAAATAATACAAAATAGAAATAATTTTATCATTTTAAAAAATCAAATAAAACCCCCTAAGCCTCTAATAGAAATGATGACCGTATTCAGTTAATCGATTTCACTCTCGTCCAAAAAGTATACAAAGTAAATAACATAATCTTGTATCAATTGGACGTTATTAGATATTACAGGAAAAGCTCAAACTCGACTGCGCACCGTAAAAGCATCGTGGAAACTACTACTTAGTTTCCCAGGAAATATTTTATAATCGTTAGGCGGTTGTATTTTCCGGGGAAACGCCCATAACTGATCATTAATCGCTATCGGCGAAACTTTACAGTACTTACGTTTAAAGGATAAATATTCAATTTTGAATGTTCACCAGCGTATTGAATATAAAGCTGAAAATTGCACAGCAGTTTGCCAGCTACGAGTAATCTATACACCTTCCCGACACCAATATGATTCCAGTATCTGCTAGTTGTCACTATTTGTGTTTTCAGGAGTAATATTATTATCCTGAGAAAATATACAACTGAATTCGAACCGAAAAATTTTGTGCGAAGCTACGGTGCTACACCAGGCGTAGCTTCGTAGCGTTTGCTCCACAACCTCTACGACACGTTGCTAGAGAACAGTGCCCTTTTATTTCATTTAAGTAATATTGTTACGCGCTGGGGTTCGGGATAAATAAAATTTCACCAAAGTACAACTAAAAACTGTATTCAACACTTAGAACGCTTAAACACTTCAGAAATACCTTAAAACTCTCAATTCGCTTCTTCCGCTTCGCTTCAGGTGATCCGTTCGCTGTTTCGCTTCGAGTAGTTTCGATTACTGAACGACTGCGTGCCATCTCCGCAACGATTTTATAGCCGATCCCACATCCCTAGAATTATCGAGAATATTCCGCACATCTCTAGTATTATGTTTCCGCTATCCGACAATAGACGGCGTTGTACTTCTCGAGCGCTCTAGATGCTACTAAGTCCTTCTATTTCATTCGACTATTCGGCGATAGATGGCGTTGCTCTTACCGGCGTAACAATATTAATAATAATTCTATAATTTAGTTTTCAGTCAAACGTTTACGGATAACTTAGCTTATTTTGTATTCAGGGTTTTTGTAAATAAGATAATCTGATACATATCGAGTAAGCTAATTTTACTAACAGATCACAAAAAAATCCGCGCGGAATATGCTATTGATAGTTTCCATGTTGATTGACCACGAAAACTCTAATAGTCGAAACGGCGAATATGATAAAACGAAAATAATAAATCGTAAAAGTGGTTTTGAATCGTCTTTGAAGTTTCTTGTGAAACTCGAAAGAAATACAACAGGATAAATTTTCGCTTGGGGCACTTGAGTGTAGTAAGTTTTCCAAGTAATATAAACATAAGCGTAAATAACCATGTTTGTCTTATTTTTATATACTTAGTCTCACCATAAATACTGTTACAAAGGAAAACAAAAAAAAATCTATGGCAAAAAACATTTATTACTTTTACAGTGTGTTAATTTAATACATAAATATAAAACAATTTAAAGTATAAAAAGCTTATTCGAAGTGGTCTCCATTGGCTGCAATACAGTCCTTTAAACGTTGAGGCCAGTTATCAATAAAAGCACACACTCTTTCCAAGGGAAAATTTTTCACTGCCAATCGTACGAATATTTTTAGGGACTCCAAATTATCATGGCGTTTAGAGCAAGCCGTACTCTCTATAACTGACCATAAATCATAATCCAGCGGATTATGATCGGGACTAGACGACGGCCGGTCTTCAGCTCTGATGAAGTCCGAAACGTTCGTTTCCAACCAAGACTGCGTAGACCGAGCCTTATGACCTGGCGCCGAGTCTTGCTGGAAGGACTATTCTTGATTATTGAACATGGAGTTGTTAAGGGGCTTCACTACCTTCTCAAGAATGGTATTTTGATACACTTGTGCCGATGTTTTGATACCTTTTTCACAAAAGTATGGCTCAGTCACTCCTTCATAGCTAATACCCCACCAAACCATCACTGAAGTCGGATAGTGCCCACGTTGCACTCTGTCGACTGATTGGGAAGCTTCCTTTGAGCGTTGAGCATAAATACGGTCATTTTGTTTGTTAAAATGTTGCTCAATTGTAAAAAAATTGTCATCCGCAAACAAAAATTTTCTATGACCTCCCTTTGCGTACCGCTTCAGTAGTTGTTTCGATCTTACCACCCTATTCTCTTTTAAATTATCAGTAAAGAAATTACCAGTACGTCTCTTATAGGCTGCAAGTCCTAAGTCATCTTTTAAAATACGCGACATGGTTCTAGGTGCTATCTTCATCTCCCGAGATAAAATATTTTGCTTTCGGACAGGATTTCTTCGAATTCTTTCCCTTACTGCTTTAACCACCTTTTTCGTACGAACAAGGCCGGCCAGATCTTTTTCTGTCACAAACAGAGGAGGTCTCATTGCACCTATTAATAGCCCGGTACACAACGTATGGAGAGTTTTAAAAATTGTATTGGCTCCATACCTACTTTGTGTAATGCAATCACAGCGATTCGGTTCTCTTTACCACCCCACTCCATTTTAATATCGCAAAATATTGTACAATGTATTGGCGCCAAAATGAGAAAACTCAATGAGCAATCATATAAAAATGACAGATTCCAAATTCAAAGGTAATATTTTGTTTATTTTTAATTGAAACAGTATTTATGGCCAGACAAGTATATGTAACTATATATTGCATAGAGAAATAATGTCTGTACGTTTGCTAAATTTTGTTGTTACATGTTACATTGTTGATACCATTCTGATATCAGGACTCAGGACTGTGGCTTTTTTGGAACCGGTGGTAGAGTTAACATTGTTATTTGTTTTTTGACATTCAACAAGTGTGTCACACTGACATCTAAGTTGAAATAAATGATTTTAAATTTGAATTTGAATTTGAATATAGGACTTCAGAATTCTAAAAAAAACTTCCTTTTATTTTGTAATTAAAACAAAAATCATTTTCCATTATTATTGATCTGTGATCAATGTAACTGTAATTATTTTCCCTAAAACCATTCTGCGGGAGTAAAATGTGAATGTAAGATCCATTATAGTACGTTATGTTAAAATATCTAAGACAGTTCCCGTGTATCTGTTAGGCATTCGTAAATAAATAATAAAGCAATACACCCAAATACGGATAGAGAACCAATTTCGTTCAAGTTTTGGGGCATTCTATGAAATATCTCCAATCAGTAGAGTAGGTAGTAGCTTAAATAACTCCCAATTTCACAAAGGTCGTGCTTAATAAAATCTAACTAAATTTCTATTACATTTTTTTTCATATAATATTACGTAAACAAATGACATGAAATCTACGTGCGTTGAAACAATGTTTTTTTTTTATTATAACTTAATTTCAATCCTCAATTCGACGAATAGATAATTAGTAATAACATTGAGAATGATATAGTTCTTGTTAAACACCATATTATTAGAACTTGATGGTCTTGGAAACTCACCATTACATCGTAATTAGTCGTAATCTACCGCCAAACAGATCACAACATCATAATTGTGTTTGTAAGCTTGAAGGTAGATATTATCTTGTTGAACACCGAGTAAAACGAAGTCACCTTTGGTTTCTGATTTAATCAACAATATGTTAACTTGACAATTCACTTTAACACTTGTCCAACTTTAACCAGTACGTACAACAGTCACTGAATCACACAACGTAACAACGATATAGTAAGTGCACCGGGCAAACGCAGTCGAACGAATGTTCATTGCGAGGCAGGTACCGCCTTTTTATACTGGCCGGCGCAGCTGACTTATTTATGAGTCATTTCTGTTGCACCTGTTGTTTGTGAGTCGAACGACACGGCCGGCGCACCTGGCTTGTGTGATTCACTCCTATTGCACGTGCTAAACAGAAATATCGTTAACGCCGTCACGGCCATACTGACGTGCGCTCGTCCTCGTGCGCGCATTCTTATGGTATGTCTGTGAACAACAAACGTGTTCGTTCATCCTGACATTAACGGATGCAACTTAAAACGTGGTCTATGATATTAACAATCTAGTACGGTTCGGTTCGCATAATTCTTCAGAAAATCCTATACTGGCTATAAATACTGACTGCTTATATACCTGGGTCAGTTCATTTAAAACTCTTCAGGTATGTAAGTATGTCCCTTTTAACTTTATCTCTTCAGTTTTTCGAATTGGACCGAATAATGCTAGACCGGATCGCAATCCCTGTAGCTAATTGTTGTGGCTAGTCCGGATGAAAATCCCTTTAGCCAAGTCGTTGGACCGGATACACCCTTCAACGACCTACATTTTTTTTTCTCTTTTTTTTTTTTTTGCTAGTCCGGATTAACATCCCTTGAGCCAAGTCATTGGACCGGATACACCCTTCAATGACTTACAATTTCTCTCTTTTTTTTCACTCTGCGTGTACGGTAGCATTTGTTGAAACATTTCTTAGACTAGAACATTTATATGGACTTTCTTCAGAAATAGTGCGAGACCGACCATCGTTTTCTACATTTCCAACACCTGCACCCGAGGTGCCTGACCTAACAGACATTGTATCACCACCCACAGACATAGTATCGCTATTTGCGGATAAAAATGTCGCTTCTATTGTCAGTGATAGAGTCGTCATCATTAAGATCAGTTTCATGAACAAGATTAATTAACCCATCTGTGTACGCCGTCACGTCATCGTCACTATAATTTTCAGAAATTTCTAGTAGGCCTGACGGGCCTCGAGGTATTTCACGTAAGTTTTCATGGGGAAATTTGTACACTCTATTAGAACTATTTACATGTCTCAATTTATACCTATCGTTTTCCAAAACTGCAGTAATGTTGAAGGGACCTTTACATTTTCGGTCAACTTACGAAAACAAAATCCCCAGCGGAAAAGAGGTTGACTTTAGCTTTGCCTCGACTAAACCAAGCTTCTGTTTGTGCCCTTTTTTTATGTTTTCGCCGGTCTTCGACCGTGCTAAATCAAGATCTGATCTAGAGGGATTATCACTCTGTTGAAACTTTAAGATATTTCAAGTGAACTACCCTGAACGGCAAACGTCTATTCTATTGGAGTAAACCCTGTTACTCGACAACGTGCACTATTAAGGGCGAGTTGAATATCCCCTAAGTGCTCTTACCATCATGATTGGTCTAAGTTACTTTCAGATCAAAGAGTGACTTGTTCATGAAACCGCTTACCATTGAATAAATTACTATGACTTTGTTTTATAAGACTACATTCTGACCCTGAATGGAACATAAAGGGGAAGCCAAAACCACTTATCTGTAACACACTGAAGCTCTGGAACACACGTTGACGTCTCTGGTTGCACCTGCCACAGCACCTGGAGCAGTGTCGTTTTTCTTCTTGTAGCGCATGGAACACCCAGAAGCTACATGACTCGCATCACCGCACACGTAACAGCTGACTTGCAGGCGAGAGCCGGGTGCCCACGGATGAGGAGGTTGTTCAGGTTTTGCTGGAATATCGAAAAAAGTTTGAGAGCAGTATCTGTCGCAACACCCTTCGGCACGATGCCCAGGTTTTCCGCAGAAATGGCAGCTTCCACGGAAAAAAACTTAGAGAGCGTTTTGGTTCTTTATCAGGATCTTCGTTTTTTCTTTTGAGGGTAAAGCCACGTAATGTGTGAAATAGACGATTTTTTGTGGTAATAACGACAGAGTTCAATTCCCGACGGATTCTTTCATCACACTGCGACAGTATTGATATAACAAATCCGGTGGCTATTTGTTCTGGCACATTAGCGTCGGGAATCTTCTTTATAAGTTGCCATAGCCGGATACCGGCTTCAGCTGGTCCCTTTTTGCTTTCCATTTCAAATTTAATAACCAGGTCGAAGTGGTCTTGCATCATTAGATAATTTTGTCAGCATCTCTTTAATAGTAGGCCAGGATATCTTACCAGGCTGTATTTTTGTGAGGCAAGTAGCAGCTCGAGCCTTAAGCGAATGTGTGAGAGTCAAAATTAAATCGACACCATCCAATACTTCAACTACTTTAAACGGCCCTTTAAACTTCGTATCTAATTTCGTTTTATTATGCTCTTCGTATTAATGTGTGGACGAGCTCACAGCCCACCTTGTGTTAAGTGGTTACTGGAACCCATAGACATCCACAGCGTAAACGCACCACACACCTTGAGATAGAAGTTCTAAGGTCTCAGTATAGTTACAACCGCTGCCCCACCCTTCAAACCGAAATACACCACTGCTTCACGGCAGAAATAGGCAGGGTGATGGTACCCGTGCGGTCGATGGCACTATACGGAGCACCCGTCTGGTGCCACGTCCTTACCCACGAGAACGTCGCCGCGCTGCGACGCCGGCAGCGCGCGATCGCAGTCAGAGTTATTCAATGATACCTCACAGTCTCCTACGAGGCGGCGCGCCCTAGCGCAAGTGCAGCCGGAGCGCGGGGGCTCCAATATCGGCAGTCCGTGCTGGAGGCGTGGTCTCGTCGTTTGGCGGACCCGTCGGCCGGCCTCCGCACCGTCGAGGCGATCTGCCCGGTTCTCGCGGACTGGGTGGGCCGCGACCGCGGAAGTCTCACCTCCGGCTACCTGTGCAGACTCACAAGACATTTTACCACCATGCAAACTTCTTACCGCAACAAATCTTACCAGCCACCACGCAAACTACAATTTTACGGGTTCCACCTCTCTTACACGATGTTACTCCCACACTGAGGAAGCCAACCGCGAACACATGTCAAGCACGCACAAGCACGCACTTCACCGGAAAAACCTGCATCCGCCAGCGGAACCCGAACACCGCCGCATCGCCAGACACGAACGCACCGGACGTCTTATCTTACAGGTCACGACGACTTCAGATGTGTCAATTTTTCTTCCCCACGGAAACTTGCTTGCTTTCTTGTTTGCTTGCTTGCTGGAGCCCGAAGTCATCGAACGTGTAGTGTTATTGGTATTGAATCGAGTAGATTCTAAAATTTCAGCGACAATTCACAGTCTCATGTTCTGGTTTACTGTACTAGTGCCATGTAACTCTAGCAGTAGTCATTGGCTTAAAAACGATTCGTGTCGGAACTACCCACTCGTCATGACAGATCCATTATTGCGATCGAAGTTTCACTTGAGATTTGCACTTGCCTTAATTTCTTGCAATAGCTTGTTACGTGTTGTATTTCCGTTAGTAAATGCCATGTGATGAAGTCGACAGTCAAACTGGGCAACATGAGCCAGAACGTAAGATGTGACGATTTCTTCGTGGCTCAGATCTTCCATCGAGGTAACAGAGACGTTATTACACGACTTACGTATGCTGCATTCACGCTCTTGTGGCATACCACTACTAGTATTCTGATCTGCATCATGTTTTTTTTGCTGTACTTCGAACATGTTCAAACACGTCACGCCAGTGAGAGTAGAGTCCTGATCTCACTTCTGATGTAAGCTTGAAGGTAGATATTATCTTGTTGAACACCGAGTAAAACGAAGTCACCTTTGGTTTCTGATTTAATCAACAATATGTTAACTTGACAATTCACTTTAACACTTGTCCAACTTTAACCAGTACGTACAACAGTCACTGAATCACACAACGTAACAACGATATAGTAAGTGCACCGGGCAAACGTAGTCGAACGAATGTTCATTGCGAGGCAGGTACCGCCTTTTTATACTGGCCGGCGCAGCTGGCTTATTTATGAGTCATTTCTGTTGCACCTGTTGTTTGTGAGTCGAACGACACGGCCGGCGCACCTGGCTTGTGTGAGTCACTCCTATTGCACGTGCTAAACAGAAATATCGTTAACGCCGTCATGTTCATCATATCAATAGATACAGTTTTTGTTTTTGTTTTGTTGTTTTCGTGAATCGTGGACATAATTAAATCTATGTTTTCGCTTTAATCTCGCATTTTTTACTGTCGACGTTGCGAATACCTTACAGTTTTTATGGTCACGAACGACTCAGTTAATCGCCACGAAAACTCAATATTAAATATAGAGTACTAACTTTATATTAAATTAAAAAACAATAAACGCGAGATTAAACCGTAAGAGTAGTATTGTTACGCCGGTAAGAGTAACGCCATCTATCGCCGAATAACAGAAACGAATATCGTACTAGTAAAATCGAGAAATACAACGCTATCTATTGTCAGGTGGCAGAAACACACATCGAAGCTACTCGACTTGCCCAGAATGTTCTCGATAAATCTAGGGATGTCGTATCGACTATAAAAGCGTTGCAGAGATGGCACGAAAACAGTCAGTAATTGGAATTACTCGAAGCGAAACAGAAAAACGAACGAACGGCGAACGGATCGCCTGAAGCGAAGCGGAAGAAGTGAATAGAGAATTTTAAAATGATCGCTAAGTGTTTGAAGTGTTAATACACTTTAATTTGTACTTCGGTAGAATTTATATTTATCCCGAACACCAGGGCGTGACAGTATTAATACGTGATCTTGGGTTCCCCGGACTACTGCTATTACTTCTGATAGTCCATCCGCAGTCTTCTATCTTCTTCTTACCTAATTTCGTTCTTAATTCCTACCTAAGCTCCGACTTAACCCAATAATTCGTAGCCGTCTAGTTTTTCTTAAGTTGTTGTGATGGGTATGTTGTGAACATCAAAGTAATATACCTATGTATGTAAGTAAGAAGGCAAGTAATGGTTTTCACATGATTAACACAATAGAAAACAATCGGTACACGTCGTCTATCTATATAAGACACGAATACGATGGTTGACTATAAGATTTTAAAACAAATATTCAATATGGCTTAAAATATTATCCAAGCTATGAATCAACCCTCTATCTATTTTATATATGTCAGCTGGCGTGGTAATTGGCATGGAGGAGTTCTGAGACTCTCGACTCGAGTGCAGGCAAATTAACGGAAAATCTGAGAACAAAATGTGCCTAATTACCCTCCTACGATAATCCGCAGTCTATCCATAATAAATTGTAGAAGATGAGGAGACTAATAGTGTTTAGATGTTAAATGAGCCGTTGTCGGTGTCATTGTCGGTATATATTTTTTTATATATTAATTATTATTATCGTATAAACTGAAAGAGTAAAATTCGTATTTTAAATCGGTAATCTGTATCTTTTTTACATTGATCTGACTTTTTAATCAATATCTTTAGATGTTACTGGGGCAAATATATTTGTAATATCAAAGCTCAAATGTATAACTAGCACACGTATAATATGTACAAGATTCAAATTTATTGAATGTCAATGTAAGCTCTCCCACCGATTCCAAGAAGAGCCACACTCAGAAAAACTGGGGATAGTTTTCCCTTGCAGACATTTCTTTCATAATATCTTGGGTTTTAAAATCTCCGCAATACAGTATTAATTGGAACTCCTTATTAAACAATAACATAAATTATATTAAAGGGGCTGGGAGTTAATGCCTCATCTCCACATAATACCAACTAGTCAAAAGTTATAAAAAATATGTCTGAAACGCTCAAAAAGTCACAACTGTATATGTCACAAACGTTTCTTGATTATACGCTTACCTCTTTGAACTTAGTACTAATTCAATTTTTGTGAGATTTTTAAAGTAATGCATCCATAAGCTTTAACTAGATGATTTTTTTTGATAACGCCATCTTGTTGTGTCTTCAAAGCGGTTAGTTGCTCTCAATTAAGAAAAATAGTAATATTATTCGCCAATAGATGTCGGGAAGAGATGACTATTGAAAACACGAATAAAACAACATTTTCTGAAAATAAATCGTAGCTAGATCGTTTTATCACCCCCGAAGTCCCCTGTATACTAAATTTTATGAAAATCGTTGGAGCCGTTTCCGAGATTCAGATTATATACATATAAGTATATATTAATATACAAGAATTGCTCGTTTAAAGGTATAAGATAAGATAGAGTTGTTTCTTTAATCCGAACCAACGCAAGCCGATATTTGTATTAAGAATCTGAGAAATTTACCGATATTTACACATTACTTACTGTCTGAGATAACAGACTGTAATCGATTCACACTGAATCCAGAGGAGTTATATTCATAAAACATTTTATATTAATTTCATTTAACTTTGATTGACTACTGTTACAACTTAAAAAGTTCAACGTTGCTTTAACTAAATTTCTTTTAAAATGTTGCGATGCTATAACGACGGAGGCAAGGTCTTCCATCGAGCGGGTGATATTACTCGCTAGACCGACGCGAAAAGTTGTTGTTCGGAACTTGTATATATGCAAAATTTACTTGAAAATGTTGTAAGCAGGCATCTGTCAAATATCTTGCGTTGTGTTTTTTTTGTTGCTTGGTGGACGAGCCCACAGCCCACCTGGTGTTAAGTGGTTACTGGAGCCCATAGACATCTACAACATAAATGCGCTACGCACCTTGAGATATAAGTTCTAAGTTCTCAGTATAGTTACAACGGCTACCCCACCCTCCAAACCGAAACGTATTACTGCTTCACGGTAGAAATAGGCACCTGGTACCTACCCGTGCGGACTCACATGAGGTCCTACCACCAGTAAATATAATTTATGATGGCTTCAACGTAAACTAAAAACGCTATAAGATTTTTTTTCGATAAGAATGACCAATAATTATGAGTAAATAAGTTCTATAAACTAGTAATATTACTGTTTTATTCAATTGGTACACACAATTCAAATGTGGCACAAATTCCAGTATGTTTATAGCAAAAAGTCTTGAGAAAATCAAAACAAAATAGACACCTTAAGCGCAGAGAGGTTAAAATGTTTATTTCTTTAGGGTAAAAACTTCAAGTGAAAGATCTTAACTGAACGTCGCCAAAGGACCACTCATAATACCTTTGTTTCTTAATTAGAATTTTCAGTCTCCACCGAAAGCTGAGGCTTTGTAAGCTTGTAAAACACTTCCGTTGAATTCAACAGATTTTATACAACATATACAAGATATTTTAATTCCTTCTCATGTTGCTCTAAGTTTTGGCAACTGGAGAGTTTTGGAGGGGGCGGAGACGCTGTCAGATCACCGATATATTCGGTTTGATCTCTCCGCCCGCTCCGCAGTCGCGGACGTCCACGGGGACCACCCCCGTGGTACATCCCGGTCATTCCCCAAGTGGGCACTGAAGCGCCTGAACAAGGAGCTCCTGATGGAAGCCTCTACGGTGGCGGCGTGGGCGCCCATGCGTCCACACCCGGTCGAGGTCGAGGGAGAGGCAGGGTGGTTCCGGGACACGATGCGTCGCATCTGTGATGCGTCGATGCCCCGGATCGGCCCTCGACTCCCTAATCGCCAGGCGTACTGGTGGTCGCCCGAAATTGCGCAACTCCGCGTGGAATGCGTTCGGGCGAGGTGCGAGTGCGCCAGGCATCGCCGCCGCCGCCTGCCGCGGTGCAACTATCCGGTTGCGTTCGCGGCGGCAGAGGCCCGGCTGCACGGCGCATTTCGCGTCGCGCAGAGGGCATTGCAGCTGGCCATCAGAAGAGCCAAGAACCAACACATGGAGGGTCTCTTGGAGACGCTGGATGAGGATCCGTGGGGGCGGCCCTATCATATGGTGCGCAATAAAATGCGCCCATGGGCCCCCCCGATCACGGAGCGTCTCCAGCCTCAGCAGCTGCGGGACATCGTCTTGGCGCTGTTCCCGCAGGAGCGGGAGGGATTTGTCGCTCCCGCTATGGACGCGCCGCCGGAATACGACGGCGAAGTCCCTGCTGAGGTGCCCCGTATAACGGGGGCGGAGCTCCGTGTGGCCGTGCGCAAAATGTGCGCGAAAGACACTGCACCCGGCCCGGACGGCGTGCATGGCCGGGTTTGGGCCTTGGCTCTTGGTGCCCTAGGGGACCGACTCTTGAGGCTTTACAACTCCTGCCTCGAGTCGGGACGGTTTCCTTCATCGTGGAGGACGGGCAGACTCGTGCTGTTGAGAAAGGAGGGGCACCCGGCGGATACTGCCGCCGGGTACCGTCCCATCGTGTTACTGGATGAGGTGGGCAAGCTGCTGGAACGCATTCTGGCGGCCCGCATCATCCAGCATCTGGTCAGGGTGGGACCCGATCTGTCGGCGGAGCAGTATGGCTTCCGAGAGGGCCGCTCAACGGTAGCCGCGATCCTTCGCGTGCGGGTCCTCTCGGAGGAGGCCGTCTCCAGGGGTGGGGTGGATTTGGCGGTGTCTCTCGACATCGCCAATGCGTTTAACACCCTGCCCTGGTCCGTGATAGGGGGGGCGCTGGAACGACACGGAGTGCCCCCCTACCTTCGCCGGCTGGTGGGTTCCTACTTGGAGGACAGATCGGTCACGTGTACCGGACACGGTGGGATCATGCACCGGTTGCCGGTCGTCCGCGGTGTTCCACAGGGGTCAGTGCTCGGCCCCCTTTTGTGGAATATCGGGTATGACTGGGTACTGAGGGGTGCCCTCCTCCCGGGCCTAAGCGTAATCTGTTACGCAGACGACACGTTGGTCGTAGCCCGGGGGGGGGGGAGTTTTGCTGAGTCTGCCCGTCTTGCTACCGCTGGGGTGGCGCATGTCGTCGGCAAAATCAGGAGATTGGGCCTCGACGTGGCGCTCAGTAAATCCGAGGCCATGTGGTTCCACAGGCCCCGGAGAGTGCCCCCTGTCGATGCCCATATCCTGGTTAGAGGCGTCCGTATCGGGGTCGGGGTGCAGTTGAAGTACCTCGGCCTCATTCTGGACAGTCGTTGGACCTTCCGTGCTCACTTTCAGCACCTGGTCCCTCGTTTGTTGGGTGTGGCCGGTGCGTTAAGCCGGCTTCTGCCCAGCGTTGGGGGGCCTGACCAGGTGACGCGCCATCTCTATACGGGGGTGGTGCGATCAATGGCCCTATACAGGGCGCCTGTGTGGGGCCAGTCCCTGGCCGCGGGGGTGGCGAAGCTGCTGCAATGGCCGCAACGCACCATCGCGGTCAGGGTCATCCGTGGTTATCGCACCATCTCCTTTGAGGCGGCGTGTGTACTGGCTGGGACGCCGCCTTGGGTTCTGGAAGCGGAGGCGCTCGCCGCTGACTATCAGTGGCGGGCTGACCTTCGCGCCCGGGGCGTAGTGCGTCCCAGCCACAGTATGGTCAGAGCGCGGAGGGCCCAATCTCGGCGGTCCGTGCTGGAGTCATGGTCCAGACGGCTGGCTGATCCTTCGGCTGGTCGTAGGACCGTCGAGGCGATTCGCCCGGTCCTTGTGGATTGGGTGAATCGTGACAGAGGACGCCTCACTTTCCGGCTCACGCAGGTGCTCACTGGGCATGGTTGCTTCGGTGAGTTCCTGCACCGGATCAGAGCCGAGCCGACGGCAGAGTGCCACCATTGTGATTGCGACTTGGACACGGCAGAGCATACGCTCGTCGCCTGCCCCGCATGGGAGGGGTGGCGCCGTGTCCTCGTCGCAAAAGTAGGAAACGACTTGTCGTTGCCGAGTGTTGTGGCATCGATGCTCGACTTCTGCGAGTACACCATCTTGCAGAAGGAGGCGGCGGGGCGCGTGAGAGACGCACAATCCCGCCGCCGTCGAGCGGGGGCCAGGGAGGCGGATCTCGCCCAAGCCCTGGCCCTCTAAGTGTTTCGGGTCCCCCCTCACATGTCGGTCTGGGGACCGGCGAGGGGGGCCTAAGAAGACGACGTGCAAGCTGCTCTGCACGCGTTTTTCGCAAGAGCATCCGGGTGATGGAAGGCCGGCTATCCTCGACCCACGCTGGTTCTGGTCCAGCGGGGTATTCCGTAGGATAGCTCACTCTAACCGGCGCCATCTAGGCGGGCTTCGGATAGCCTGCCGACCGAGAGGGCTGGTGGTCGTGGCGCCGACGACCGCCGGTCCGGCGTCCCGAGGGGGAGGGTGATGGGAGAGATGTGCTCCGCACTATACGCTTCGCTTTCCCCCCTTTGCCTCTTCATGAGTTCTGTCTCATGCGAGGTTTGGACGTTGGTTGTTGAGCGACAGGAGGTTTTAGTCAGTTCGACTCTGCTCATGCTCATGCTCCGCCCTCTATCCCCAGTGGAGGGCGGAAGTCCGGAGATTTCCTCCTGACCAAAAAAATTGAATTGAATCCGGGCCACCAGTAATCTCTCAATCATAAAAAAAAAAAAAAAAAAAATGATATTAGAACTTAATATTGATGTCAAGGCTTATTTTGAGCTCACTCAGATAGCTATTCTGTCTATTTCAGGGAGATAGTAAAACACTGTTGAGGCTGCGTGTCTCAAGGTGAAAAGCAACATTCACAATGTGATCATAATGAACTCTAGTAATAAATTAATACAAGATGGAAAGTGAGTTGTGATAAACCTTTTTTTCTATAGCAATAGAAACAGTAAATAATGTGATATTAACACATTTTGTACGCTTAAACTTGCCTTGAGATTTTAAAATAGTGATTTAGTAATATTTTTATACTAAAAATGATATTTATCGGAGCAACATTACTATTTAGTTAACTAAGATTAAAGTAAATTTTCTAAACGTTTCCTTAATGTTGATATTTTTGTTTACTATTTTATGTCCAACGCGTAAATACAATTATTAAAGACGGTATTCAAGAGAATTCATGACTAAACTACCGCCACTTTCTTCTATAAATACGAGTGACTATTGTCGCACAAGAAATTCCTTCCGGTTGGAGCAGCCGAACGGAGCAAAGTTTTGTGTTCTTATAGTTGTAAGCTTGAAAATCAATTAATGGAATTCATTGGAATGTGAGTCTTAATTACTGTCACTAGAAAAGTGAATGACAATAATGAAGAGAATTACGTCATAGTCGCTGACGTCATCATTTATAAGAACATCACGACACCAATCGCGCCGTCATCTGTTGCTGACATCTGCTTTTTACTGGTGGTAGGACCTCTTGTGAGTCCGCGCGTATGGGTACCACCACCCTGCCTATTTCTGCCGTGAAGCAGTAATGCGTTTCGGTTTGAAGGGTAGGGCAGCCGTTGTAACTATACTTGACACCTTAGAACTTATATCTCAAGGTGGGTGGCGCATTTACGTTGTAGATATCTATGGGCTCCAGTAACCACTTAACACCAGGTGGGCTGTGAGCTCGTCCACCCATCTAAGCAATAAATAAATAAAAATCATCATATGTAACAACAACTTGGTCCAAGTCACTCTGTCATATTTATTCTATTGTCATTCAACGTAGAAAAAGTATATCAGGCTTAAGTTAAATTTCATTTTTCAGACAATTCCTTAAGCTATTTATCTTGTAGCATTTAAATAAGAAAATCAATGTGTGGTTGATAATAACTTTAGGAATGTCAACCAGACCAAACCAAATAAGATGCACTAGATTAGGAACAAAACCCTAGAAATAAAGCACAAACAAAAATCCATTACGCAAGAAAAATCTAAATGGGTTAAGGAATAGTGAAAAACTCCGGTTAACTTTCGAATCAAACCAAGGAACCGCTCAATCACGCCTCTACTCAGAAAATCCACTTCATCGCAGATTTAAAGTGAAACTTCCTTTGTCTCGAGGGCATCAAGGTCGAATTTCGTGCGAAGTATTCTCAGTGATTGATAGCGAGTCGCGTGACACTTGAAATTGCTTGGCAGTCGTGTGCATGAGACAGCGTTGTATGTTAAATTAATGGTCGAGCCTCAATCCAATCCGTAGGGCCCGCCATTGACACTAATACAGGGACAAACCCCAGAAATCGGTGCAAATAACCAGAAGAAAAGACATATCTTCATAACGAAAAAAATGTTTTTCAACTTTATCGGAATATTCAGTTGAGATTCTTTGAATCGCGTATTTAAATCATTAAACATAGTAGTTAAGTCTTTAAACTTTTTTTTACGATGTAGTAAAGCTTCAACGATAACAATACATTTAAATTTAACATTCAAAAAGATTTTAAAGAGGACGTGTATCATAAAATTGGCTCTTAAACATCCTTAAAACAAGTCATGTGTGAGGCTAAAAAACATGACGTAAAAGATTTATCCCGTCATAATATGAAGCTGTTTCCTTTGCAAGTATATGGTGAACAGAGCAGTAAAAAGAGTATCATCTATACTAATATTATAAAGAGGAAAGATTTATTTTGTTTGTTTGATTGTATTGAATAGGCTTCGAAACTACTGAACCGATTTAAAAGATTCTTACACTGTTTGGAAGCTACACTATCCCTTAGTGACATAGGCTATATTCTTTTTTTTAAATTAGGAATCCTTACTAAAAGTCCAATAATGTAACGCAAGGTGTAAAAAAAATACCTAAAATATTCTTTACATCGCGTGTGCTTTGTTTGTTTGTATTGAATAGGCTCCGAAACTACTGAACCGATTTTAAAAATTCATTCACTGTTTGGAAGCTACACTATTCTCGAGTGACATAGGCAATATATATTTTTTTTTAATTAGGGATCCTTACTAAGAATCCAATAATGTAACCCAAGGTGTAAAAAAATTACCTAAAATCTTATAACTTTAAACGAGCAATTCTTGTTCTCTATAAAAATTTAATGTAAAGTGTGGGCGGCCACTGCAGTTATTCTGAAATGCACGCCTAAGAAAAATTTGTAGTTCGTAATAAGAATATATTCAAAAAAAAATGTATAAAAATTTATTAAAATGTTAAAATGAATGTCAATGTCAGTCATCGATTAAGACTAGTTACTAGATTACGAGTGGTTTTAAAAAAAATAAGATTTTGCCCTACAATCCCACATATTCCATATATGCGAGCTTATCTTTGTTTTGATTAATTTTAATCTTATATTAGGTAAATTTTATTTTTTGCTAAGATCTAAATATTTTTTATGACAAACGAATAATTTCCTTGTCTCCGTCAAATAAAAACCAATACATTCAGTACAGAATCAGCGTGAAAGGTTTTCAACTTTTCTGCGTATTCTTCCTAAATTGAATAAGTTTTTTTTAACTTAAATTTATTTTTTATTTTTTATCATACCCGAAAAATAGCAGCGATAACCAATTTTTATAAATTAAAGTAGCTAGCTACATTAACAAACTGATAAAGTGCTTATTCCATCGTAACTGCGAATGCACGATGTAACTGAAGTCGTCGTGGCCTAAAGGATAAGACGTCCGGTGTATTCGTATGAAGCGATGCACCGGTGTTCGAATCCCGCAGGCGGGTACCAATTTTTCTAATGAAATACGTACTCAACAAATGTTCACGATTGACTTCCACGGTGAAGGAATAACATCGTGTAATAAAAATCATACCCGCAAAATTATAATTTGCGTAATCACTGGTGGTAGGACCTCTTGGGAGTCCGCACGGGTAGGTACCACCACCCCGCCTATTTCCGCCGTGAAGCAGTAATGCGTTTCGGTTCGAAGGGTGGGGTAGCCGTTGTAACTATACTGAGACCTTAGAACTTATATCTCGAGGTGGGTGGTGCATTTACGTTGTAGATGTCTATGGGCTCCAGTAACCACTTAACATCAGGTGGGCTGTGAGCTCGTCCATCCAATTAAAAACTGGTGTATTGAATCAGCTACGTATTCTCAGTTTAAAAATAGTGTTACTCTACATCTTTTTCTTGCTTCCGTTAATGGTAACTAAGGCATTTACGAAACAACAGACAGTAGTGAGCATTGTATATGCATACTAATAACTTCAACCTTCGTTCCTCTTGTCCCTCAAGGTGGGCGGAAGTCACCTTATTGTATCTGTGGTCTCCGGTAGCCACTTAAAATCATAATTGAACCTACACTTCAGGCTCTTTATTATCTATATAATCGTCATCATTATCATCAAATAAATAAAATTGGAGTGTCTGTTTGTAATAATAAAATAACCACTTTTTTACTAAATGCGTATTATTATGTATACACAGTACATAATAATATACCAAAATAACTTTATTTTTTAATTCTGTGTGTTGGTCTGTTTGTTCCAGCTGATCTCTGGAACGGCTGGACCGATTTTGATGGGACTTTCACTAATGGGTAGCTGATGATCTAAGAAGTAGCTTAGGCTACCTTTTTTAGACTAGCTTCGCCCCGCGGCGTCACCCAATCACCGCGGGTGACATCGCGGAACTCACCTAGTTATTAAATATACTCGACCACTAACAGCTTAGTCATCTGTGACCATAAAACTCTAATGTATAGAAATATGATTATTTAATGACAACAAAAACGAACACTAAGCCGTAAAAGTAGTTTTAATTAAGTCTATGAAAACCGTAGATAATACCTACTACAACAGGTGAGTCATGTGCTGGTTTACCCAAATAAGCTTGCGCTGTGGCAATTGTGCCTGGACTGTATTTATTGTTTTTAGATATTTGTTTTATCTTTATATGACCAATTGAAAACTTAATATAAAAGAAATATAAAATTGATGCGTTGCTCTTAGCAGCTGGATGTGAAAGAGAAATAGTGTCATGGCGGACGTCGCTCCTTGAAATTTTTATATTCAGAAACTGAATATACTCCCCAGTTGATATATCTTTAATGATTGATGGGAAGTGGGCAGATAGTGTTAAAAGCCCAACGAACGGCAACTCGTCGTGTGAAGATGTCTGCAACTCTTCCGATACCGTCGCCACCTTTTTTTTTCCTACCTAGGCTGATAGCCTTGAGAGGCTATATCAGCGTTGCCTTAACTAGTAGGTGAGCTCACGGGGCTCAAACTTGATGACGTTGCTAACACGAACCCTAGCAAGAGCCGTGCTTCGCAGAATCTACCACCGGATCGGAAACGCGACCCACTGAGAAGATCCGGCGAGAAACTCAGTGGGCTGTGTCTGAAGGTTAAAGTATACAGCTGAAGTATACGTAAAGTTGGAAAAATACCGCTTAAACCAAATAGCCTCCTCGAATTATAATGACAATAAAAATGCGAGATTAAGCCGTATAAGTTATTTTAATAATAACATTGATGTAACCCTTAAATTGTCAATTGAAAGTTGAAATAGCATCTGCGTGGTTGCTTCAGTTTTGTTAGTAAAAACAAGTACGGTAAACATAGTTGGTAGAATATTAAAATTCATCTTCTTTTAATTAAGTGCTTAGTCTATGTCGAACCGTATAAAAATCCAAGTTTGCCCTGTAAATAGTAAAGGGCTTGTCGTTGATTAGAAGCTTTTTCGAAGTCACAGGTTATTTTTTTTATTAATTGACTATTATTGATGCGGAACACGTTACTGCGTCAATAGTAACATGCTTGTCATTGATTAGAAGCCTTTTCGAAGTCAGAGGTTTTTTTTTTATTAATTGACTATTATTGATGCGGAACACATTACTGCGTTAACCTGAGTTATTATGCTGACGATGATGACGGTATATTTAGTGCAAGTTGTAAAAGTAAAAACTCAAAAGCTATGAGTTAACATTGTAAAGTTCAACAGCGGGAGGGTGCGAGGTCGGAGGGACGAACCGATCGGTTCAGACCCCGTCATGTGGACGAGCTGCTCACGGCCCACGGCACACAATTCGTTTGATCTCACCGCCTGCCCTGAGCGCTATATATATATACAAACAGCAAGGGCATCTGTTGCTGATGACGTCGTCCATGATAATGACGAGATATCGTCACGTTCTGTGTCTTCTGTTTTGTCGTCAAAATCTAATAGTACAATTAAGATTTTAATTGTTATGAGTACAACAGAAAGAAATCCCTATAGCATTTTCCTGGGTTTTCACGAGCCGTAAATATAATTACAACTTCTTTTACAATTTAATCTAGCGTTTTTCAATGTCTACTTTTATAATTGTCAGAGTCTTCGAAAAGTTTAAAATTGTATAAAAACTTTAAAACTGTAAAAGTAGTTTTAATTAAGAAGCCCCTATTAGAAAGTAATGGAAATTAGGACAACATCTTTGAATCGTAGGAGGTTTGAAAGAACCGAAAAAGTAAGTCTGGCGTGAATTATGGTACAGTAATTAGGTATCGCCGAAGCCATTGTAATTATGCCTTACGATCTTTTATTTATAACAACTTATATAACTACTTTAAAGACTTAGTATATCCAATTTTAATTTAACGCTGTTCTAATATATATATTATACGACTTTGTATTGACTCGCGTTAGTACATAACAGTTTAAGGACTATGGAGTAAAACAGCAAAAAAATAATTCATGAACTTGATTAGTCTTATGACAGATTCAGTAGCATAGAATATTATGAAATCAACATCAAAAACATTTGAATGGAACTCAGTTATCAAAGGAAACAAACCATTTAGTGAAGGAACAATCGACGAAATCCTTAAAACGTTTTTGTTTTTGTTACAGATCGCGAGTGAACAAAAAATATGTCAAGAAAAACATGTGCCAGAAATTGAAATGCTGGAGTACAATGCCTGCCAAGAATGTAATCTCGAAATGGCTGCGAGCAAAACAGGGGAAACATAAACTCTCACCATGACGCTAGCGAACAAATAACTATCGGCAAAATATGAATGCCACCGAACCGGATATAGTAGTGGCAAGAGGCCAACTGGACTCATCGTATAGAAGCCCAGAGTACACACTGGAGTTCACGGGTGCCGCCTACAACAATGCCATAGAATTCAACCTCACCTTCGATAACATCAGCGCCTACAATGTCTCCAGCGAACCAGAAGGTCTTTGGAATGACTACATCAAGCTTCTTCACGACAGAGCGTTGCTCGTGTCATTTTTACTATTATTCTCCTTGACGACAGTATTTGGAAACATGCTAGTTATATTGGCCGTAGTACGCGAACGATACTTGCACACCTCAACGAATTACTTCGTGACTTCCCTTGCAGTTGCCGATTGTCTCGTCGGACTTGTGGTTATGCCTTTTTCGGCCCTATACGAAGTTTTAGAACACACGTGGTTCTTTGGTGTCGACTGGTGTGACGTGTGGCGTTCGTTAGATGTTTTATTCAGTACCGCTTCCATTTTAAACTTGTGCGTGATCTCACTGGACCGTTACTGGGCTATAACGGACCCGATAACATATCCTATGCGAATGAGCGGACGCAAGGCAGCTTTCCTAATAGCCGCCGTGTGGGTGTGTTCCGGTGCGATATCGTTCCCCGCGATCGCGTGGTGGCGCGCTGTTCGCACTGAAGAAGTTCCCGATTACAAGTGCCCGTTCACGGAAAACTTGGAGTACATTATATTCTCGTCGACAATATCGTTTTATTTGCCGCTCTTCGTGATGGTGTTCACTTATTATAGAATATATAGAGCGGCAACGATACAAACGAGGTCACTTAAAATCGGCACTAAACAAGTGATGAGACCGAGTGGCGAATTGGAATTGACGCTTCGGATCCACAGGGGCGGGACGATGCGTCAGCGAAACGACGTTTGCCACGGAGTATGCACGCCCGAAGAAGCTGATCAAGAACCACTAACAGCACTCCAGAACAATGGTCTATCGCGATCTTCTACGCGTCTAACAAACGTGACTCACGGCAAGCATTTGCCGAAAAACTTTTCGCTGTCCCGTAAACTAGCCAAATTCGCGAAGGAGAAGAAAGCGGCCAAGACTTTAGGTATAGTTATGGGTGTGTTCATAGTGTGCTGGTTACCGTTCTTTGTGGTGAACTTGTTATCGGGAATTTGTTCGGCGTGCATAGCGCACGAGGAGATCGTTAACGTGGTCGTAACGTGGCTGGGTTGGGTGAACTCTTCCATGAATCCTGTTATATACGCCTGTTGGAGCAGAGATTTTAGAAGGTACGTTTTTTTTTTTCAATTCACTTTTCGCTTATAACCCCTTAGGTTGCAGTTGTTTCACAAAAAAAGGCAATAAAATCCTAAAAGGTTTATTTTCGAAGTTCGTTCACTGAAACGGCGACTAGACAGACTCCAAACAAAACAACACCACTCAGAACAGTATTGACTAAAACGTTCGCTGTGATGGGTTCATGCTAACTTCATTACACGAACATGCCTCTCGCCGGAAATTACGGGTTAAATTTGTTTAGATACAAACTGAATGTCACATTAGTAGTTTTAAAAAATGAATTAATATACTAATCAAAAGGATTAAAAATCTTAAACATATTATGGTGATATATAATAATAATAATGCCTTTATTTCCCGAACATTTTACATTTAAACTAACAATTTCAAGTAGACTAAAGAAACAATATATTATATGAAAACAAAATATAAGAGTCAAATCTACACTTCGACTACAAAATATCCCTCGTCTTGGTGTGCCTTTCGGCAAAGACCTACTCCAGCTTTTTTTATTGCTTAGATCGGCGGATGAGCTCGCAGCCCACCGGGTATTAAGTGGTTACTGAGCCCATAGACATCTACAATGTAAATGCTTATAAGTTCTCGGCCTCGTTATAGTTACAACGGCTGCCCTACCCTTCAAACCGAAGCGCATTACTGCTTCACGGCAAAAATGGGCGGATGCCCTACACGGGGTTCACAAGAGGTCCTACCACCAGTAAACTACTTTCCACTGCTTACTCTCTGCTGCTACTCTTATCTAACTATATATCTATCTCTATCTATTGATATATCTATCTTATGATCAGATGTAACGAACATAAATAAAAAACTTGATGCCATCATTATCGTAGACGTAATCCAGAGTATATTTGGAGTAAAAATTCCAACAAACACGCCAACTTACGTGTATAAGTCTATTCGTATTTGATTTTCCCAGCACGAAATCTACGTGAGTAAATCCTTTAGACGGTTACATTTTCACCCGTTGTTGGACAAAGGTTGTTAACGTTTGATACGTGCAGAAAAACTGCGGGCATATTCAAGAAGTCGATAGCTTAAACAGTCTGAAATCAAAATCATATTTAGACTTAAACTCAAAAATAAACTTTCTACAAAAATCATTGTTTACATTAACGAGAACAACTTAAAGTTTTACTTAGACGCATCCAATGCGTTTCGATGAAAGATTTATATAATAAAGTTAGTGTTATAAAACAAGTTTGCAATATATTTAAAAGGTATCATATCGTGATCATGTGTCGTGTGTTGTCTATTCTGACGCATAGGTTATTTTTATAGTGAATTAATCATGGGGTTCAACTTAAAGGATAACAATAACTGCTCCTCAAACTCGGTTGACACTCAACCTAGGCGATGGCATTAACTTTATTACGCATGGGTTTTTTTTTTTATTGCTGGATGGGTGGACGAGCTCACAGCCCATCTGGTGTTAAGTGGTTACTGGAGCCCATAGACATCTACGACGTAAATGCGCCACCCACCTTGAGATATAAGTTCTAAGGTCTTAGTATAGTTACAACAGCTGCCCCGCCCTTCAAGCCGAAACGCATTACTGCTTCACGCCAGAAATAGGCGGGGTGGTGGTATCTACCCGCGCGGACTCACATGAGGTCCTACCACCAGTAAACTCTATTGACAGTACAAACTTCATGCCGCAACCTAGGGATGGCATTAACTTATTGTTATGCATGGGATTACGTAACTTCTCAAGAGAGCTATGCTTTCATCATTGACTTAAGAATCGTGGATTAAAACTAGAATGACTAAACTTATACTTATACTTATGTATACGCCCTTAAATATTTTCACTTAAAAATATCAACAATTCCAATGTAACAAATTAGAGCAATTAGTTTAATTCCTCCTAAAACACAAAACAAAACAACAACAAATACTTTTAACCGAGCAAAAACCAAACAGCGTTACGGTTGATTAAACTTTTCTGTAATCTATATTGAGTTACGTTAAATTATTGGTCAGGTTGGCAGGACGTCAATTACGTAAATCCTAGTTCGTACGATCGGGGGTCTCCATTCCAAGCGCTTCGTATTTACGCCCTCTAAATAAAATAATATCATACTGGCGATTTTCACAGCATTTTCATTGTAAATCATTCTTATGACCGGTTCAAAAACTTCTCCCAAGTTTTTATTGACTTATTTTATGCTTTCATTGTACTTTAGAAAGTTTTTCTAAATCTTGTTCGTACTTACATGATTTATATGGAAAATTCGATTCTTTACAAAACGTTTAAAAGAACCAAATATATGGGACTTTAAAGACTGAAAGCAAAATTGTTGTTTAATCTAGAAATTTATCTATTTTGTGCTAAAAACAAAATGTTTAGTTGTAAAAAGTACAAAATACAGCGAATAAGTTTTTTTATTTATTGCTTAGATGGGTGGACGAGCTCCACCTGGTGTTAAATGGTTACTGGAGCCCATAGACATCTACAACGTAAATGAGCCACCCACCTTGAGACATAAGTTCTAAGGTCTCAGGTATAGTTACAACGGCTGCCCCACCCTTCAAACCGAAACGCATTACTACTTCACGGCAGAAATAGGCAGGGTGGTGGTACCTACCCGCGCGGACTCTCAAGAGGTCCTACCACCACAGTGAACAGTGGTTACGCGATTTCGCCTAGTTTTTTTACCGTCCATCTTCAGAGAACCCGAAGATGCATTCATAATGCAAAATTATTTAATTGCATTAAAATGAATTGGTCAATAAAAACTCAATAAAAAATTTTAATCGAACACGCCACCGAAATGTAAACCTTGAGACAAGATAATAAATTGTTTTGATTGCCGACAGGGCACGCCACGACTCAAGACGACGGTTGCTCATAATACTGTTACATTCCGTCAGAAAACACAATTAGGGGAGACGCATTCTACTAAGTACCTTTTAAAACAGATTTCGCGCTATTTTGCTCCGGTAATATAACTTAAAGCATGCAAATATGTACTTAATTTGTTTTATAAATAAGATGCCTTGCTTGTAAAACCTTTAACGATGCTTTTAAATTTATCAATAACTTAACAACATAGATAGAAGATTTTCAAGAAAAACAGATTTTTTGTTGAAAATTTAGAGAGAGAAAGAGATTTTGTAAAAAATCATTGATTTCAACAGCTTCAGCGTTTTTCGCATAGAAGACTGTGGAAACACGTTCGTACACAAGGTAACGTTAAACCATGCCGCTAATTCCTGGGTAGTTTGGCTCCGATCGGCTTCCACCATCTCTTTCAATTCATTGTTATTCACATGTGTGGGCGGTCTTCCACGCGGTTCGTTCTTTAAATCAAAATTTCCATCACGAAACCGCGCTTAAACCAAAAACGCACGGTGCGTTCATTAGCAGTCCCCTCTCCAAGCGCAACATTGATGTTGCGAGCCGTTTCCGCAGCGTTAGTTCCGCGTCGGAACTCGTATTCAAAAATCACTCGAATTTTCGAAGTATCCATCTTTCTTGTCTAAGCTGAATAAAAAAACAACTAAAAGTCAATAATCGAATGTTGCACATTTTTTAAAAGAAGAATCTCATAGGTACCTATTACAGTAACACGGCAATTTCATACTTTAACCCCTATTACTTACATAAAAATATAGAAAATGGGCGTATTCGTAGCAAAGCAGCATTGTTAAGGAGGCGCGTCAGCTTTCAATAGGTAATAAAACTTCATCTCAAGAATCGTTAAACTAATCGTTTATTAATCGATAATCCAGCTCAGTTGACTTCAAGCGGCAAAGTGCCAAATCGATGTTTGCACCCGCTGCCACGCATCCCAGCAATTACGAGAGACTGCAATCTCAGTTTACGATTTAAGCAATAATTTAAGTCGGTTCATTGATATATCGCATGTTGTATTGTGTGTTTATATGCTAATTCTGAGATTCAGATTATATTAACGGCTCTGTACTAGACAGAAGTCTGAATTCGTAAGCGTTCGATCACCTTTTCACCATGTTCAGAGGTCGATGTAAAATAAGTTCGTTCGTGAAAATTTGTTCGTTCGTTCGTGAAATAGCAGAATACGGAATACGGTAGCAGAATGAATTAAATAATTACATTCAAGATTTACTTGTGTGTATGGGTGTCTAAAACACATACTCCAAATAGAAAATTTCTTTAAAGACGGAGCTGTCTTCGGTCATCGTTCTCGCCGAACCCTCTTGCGACGAAGGGCTCGACGAGTAAATTAACCCACAGACACAGCCCACTGAGTTTCTCGCCGGATCTTCTCAGTGGGTCGCGTTTCCGATCCGGTGGTAGATTCTGCGAAGCACGGCTCCTGCTAAGGTTCGTGTTAGCAACGACGTCAAGTTAAAGCCCCGTGAGCTCACCTACATATTAAGACGAAGCTGAAGTAGTCTCTCAAGGCTATCAGCATAAGTAGGAAAAAAAACGACAAAAACAGTTTAGTTATACAATTTCTTTTTGTGGTGGGTAAAAGTCAAATACCCGAAGGCTAAATAATTATATTCTATAAACAGCTGACTCGCCCTTCAAACTGAAAAGCATTACTACACCGTAACAGAAACAGCAGTCAAGACGACTTCTATACGAGTATTCGCAATTTAACTAATAACAGCATAGAAATTTTATATTTCGTTGACCCCGTTCATAAACTGTTCTTTAATTGTTATATCGCGGGCGTAGCAGATAGGAAAACAAACAAAATACGACCTCGTTTATTTTTATTATCACCGTGACGGGAATATTCTACACGACCACTGGCTTCGCGTTCAGAAACGGAAGTCGGCTTGGGTATTGAAAACAACACAGAAGCAATTTCTTAATTTATGTCTCCGTCAGTATAATACTCACGAGTACAGAACGAAAATATTTTTGCAACAAAAATAAACTTAATGAAAAAAATAACTGGATTATGTCGAAGAAGTCGGAGTAATAAATACGCCTTGTATCTTTTCGCTTAGAAATTGTCTCAATTTTGAGATTATTTCGAATGAATGGAGATTATCTCAAATTAATATTGGAATCATAGGAAATTACTTATTTAATTTAAAAGCCCTGTTTCTTGCTTGGTCCGTAAATATTTTTGGATGCGAGAAATAACAAGGAATGAATGCCAAATTATTTTCAGCTTATGTTATTTCTATTACAATATAAATGCATACTGTTCATCTGTTTATAGTAGCAGTAAAGCTCGTTTTATATTACTTCTATTCGCCAAAGCTCGTAAATCATAATAACTTGTAGGTAAGGCCGTTAATCATAAATAATAATTTCAAGTAGATTAATTGTTGTAATTGATATAACTAGTTAATATCAGTGAAATAAAGTTGTGAGTGATTGATATAATATACAATTTATGAACCAGAAGTACCGTAGAATTAAATAAAATTTCGCAACCTCAAAAAACTGTTCTGCTCACAGTAAACACAGTCGGTAGTCTGGCGCTCCGTTTACAACGGGATTTTTGAACGGAACTTGGCGCCAGATTCTACCGAATCTGTGGATCGAAAACTTTTCCCGGTACAGATACGATAGTCCTTCTCTACTATAGTAAGCTATTCACATCCAGCTCATAATCCATGCGTTGACTTGTACATTGTTGTTGTATTTGTTAATGCATATTTTTTTTTAACCTTGATAACTACTTTTGTATGTTATTTCAAAAAATATAACGCAAACGTCGATTGCATTCGACTTAATTTCCATATTAATGTAAAAACAGCCAGCAACGTTTTGATTATTTTAAACGCAATTAAAAGAGTTTGAGGGTTAAAAAGGTTGAACATTCAATTTAAAAAACTCGATTATCCTTTAGCGTCGACATGTCCTTTTTGCTGTAGATTTAACGAATAATTCTTTTGATTTAAAAAAAATAGTCCCTGACAAAAGCTGGTATAATAATCTTTAAAGGTAACGTCGTGTGGCCTTAATATTTTATTATTAACCTGCAAAGAAAACTGGATTGTCGTTCCCAATATTTTCAGTTTCCCTATTAACAACACTTCCAGTCGCTTTTAGCTCGTTTAGCACATTTTCTTGAAATTAATTAAATGTATTGACATGTCTTCGCTTGATATGCGCAAACTGTTGACTAAATGCGCCGTGAATTGTACAGATGAATGATCGAAATACATGTGTAATTCACATAAAAGATCCTATGGTAGTGTTCTTAGTATCTTAGATCTTAAGCCTCCAATAAATATATGTAGGTAGAGGCCTATGTGCAAGCGCGTACGACCAAAAGCGTGTATTTTTTCTCGATCTCCCTTTCTTTCTCGCTCTCTCTCCCTCCTCTCGCTACATAGCTATGTGCTACATGCTACGTTCGCCCTTTTTAACCCTCAGACACAGCTTACTGAGTTTCTTGCCGGATCTTGTCAGTGGGTCGCGTTTCCGATCCGGTGGTAGATTCTGCGAAGCACGGCTCTTGCTAGGGTTCGTGTTAGCAACGTCGTCAGGTTTGAGCCCCGTGAGCTCACCTACTAGTTAAGGTTACGCTGAAATAGCCTCTAAAGGCTATCAGCTTAGGTAGGAAAAAAAGCCCTTTCTCCCCTCTCAGTCGGTCTCGATCGCTCTCTCGCTTTTCTTGGACAAAAACGTCACACATTTTCGTTTCACCCAATATTATTATTACTGCGTTTCATCCGTAAAAATTTTACCCTCATGCGCGCAAAGAAGTTTCAATTCACTCAAAAACTGAAACTGAAAATTGAATCGCTGTGCCATAACGATCGAGTTATCCATAAAAAAAAATCGTAAGCGAGTCGTTGGGTTTTGTTGTTTAACAGTTATGATTGTACTTTCACACTCAAATTCCGGAGTTGTCTCGTTGAAAAAAAAACAATTATTTTTATAGTCGAGTACGTAAAGTTTTACAGTTTTTTTGAAAACATAACATTTAATAATAATTGTAATGCTAATAAAACCGCTTATACTAGAGAATTTAACTAGAAAATTTGCGCGCATCACAGAAGAATTAGATAAGAAACAAATTATTAATCGATGTAATCGCAATGTATAACCACACAGTACTAACCTAGTTAAATATTTTGTGAGTCCATCTAAATAGGTACCACTAGTCTGACTATTTCTGTAGTGCAAATTTAGGACGTTCGACTTCAAGACCCGAGTGACATAAGTAATGACATTCACAATAATATGCTCTAATTACATAGATCTAGGTTTCATACTTCAGTGTCTAATTCACTCCGGCAAGTACTTATACCGAATAAGCCAAAGCTACATCTACCAATTCTATATATTATTCTATAGCTATTTCGAGAATAATAAAAAATCTCAAAGTTCACAGTTAACGCCAGGGAACAAACAGTATTAATTGGCCACTTTCGAGTCTCAAAAGTTTTGTGTAAAAGACACGCATGAGATAACACGAGCGCGCTATATCCCCGTAACACAGGAGAATATTCTATTATTTACGATTTTATCGCTATGTATATTCCGTTTTGGACTGTAAAGAAGTGGCTCGGGAAAGCCGAAGACGCTGATAATGGTCATGATTCCGTTTTGTGAAAAACGTGTATTGGCTTTTTGTTAGTATGCTGTACTATATCAGTGAGATCAAATTGTTATTGTTTACCTATCTATTTTCCTGCAGCCTAAAGATGCTATTCTAGGTTCAGCCTAACTGGTGAGTGAGATTTGTTAACATCGGTCCTAGTAAGAGCAGTACTTTATTAAATCTACCACCGGGTCGGAATCGTGATCCAGCGAGAAAATCCGGCGAGAAACTCAGTGGGCTGTGTCTACAGGATTAAATTGTAATGAAGATAATCTTAATGAAGTTAATTGAATTAAAATGTGCCTAATACAATCAACCTTTTTCGAAACATGCTCCTAATTATTGCTAAAGGCGTGTAAACAGCGTACGTAATTTTTTATTAGACAGTAAAAACAATGTTATGGCACAAAATTCGTCTTGGATTTTAAGATTAAGTTATGAAAATTATTATGTTTTAGCATCTTAAAATTCGAAGCGAACGTCTTAATTTTGATATGGTTTGCTAGTATATATAGCTACCACTTACAAAATGTATATGAAATATTTTCCAAGAATTACGCCCGTAATTGCTTTAACACACAATATGAGAAAGTCGTCGCGGCCTTAAGTATAAGACGTCCGGTGCATTCGTATCTAGCGATGCAACGATATTCGAATCCCGCAGGCAAGCTTCAATTTTTCTAATGAAATACGTCCAAACCAATGTTCACGACTGACTTCAACGGTGAAGGAATAACATCGTGTAATAAAAATCAAACCCGCAAAATTACAATTTGCGTAATTACTGGTGGTAGGACGTCTCGTGAGACCGCGCGGGTAGGTACCACCACCCTTCCTATTTCAGCCGTGAAACAATAATGCGTTTCGGTTTGAAGGGTGGGGCAGCCGTTGTGACTATACTGAGACCTTAGAACTTATATCTCAAGGTGGGTAGCGCATATACGTTGTAGATGTCTATGGGCTCCAGTAACCACTTAACACCAGGTGGACTGTGAGGTCGTTCACCCATCTATGCAAAAAAAAATCGACATCTCGGAAGAAATATTACGTAATAATAATATGCAATGTTAAAGTTAATAAAAGTTCTTTGCTGTCAACTTGCTTGTCAACTGAATATACAGCTCCGAGTCAGGCTACTCATGTGCTATATCTGGCCTATCGTCATGTATGGTTGCGAAACGTGGACCCTGAAAGAGGACACTACAAGACGCCTACAGGCATTCGAGATGTGGTGCTACCGTCGCATGTTACGCATTAGTTGGACACAGAGGGTCAGGAATGAAACCGTGCTTCAGCGCGTTCATATGTCCCGGAAAATGTTGCCTTCTATCAAAAAGCGCAAGATAGAGTATCCCGGCCATGTGCTCAGGAACGATCGATACATACTGCTGCAGCTGATAATTATAGGCAAAGTGGACGGAAAGAGACGTGCTGGGCGAAGAAAAAAGTCATGGCTGCGGAATATCCGGGAGTGGACCGGTATTGCCTCCGTCGAACAGCTGTTCCGGCTGGCTGCTGACAGAAAGGAATACAGAAAGCTAACGGCCAACCTTCAGGATTGAAGAGGCACTGGAAGAAGAAGAAGAATATGCAATAATATAATGTAATAATAATGTAATATCATTTAACAAATTTCACACCCACACTATTTATTAATTTAAGTAATTATTGAATGTCTTGTAATTTCGCACTGATTCAAATGGAGGGATAGCCTTTAAGAAATCAATTAATACTGATCATCTGTATCGAGAGGGATAGCGACATACGCATTTATTTATTAGGCACATTACACATTACACATTACACAATACACATTACAAGCTAAAAAAGAAAAGATACACATTAAATAACAAGAAGTAAACAATTTAGCTCGTAACATAAGCCATGCGCGCACAACTAATCAGGACAAATGTGCTAAGTACACAATGTTCATTATAACTATAGGACAAGACGGCATGATAACGAAAACCAATCCAACTTTTGATGTAAACAAGTAACAATAAATCACAATCACATAGAAAATCACATTAAACAATTGCCCTACCTAATCTACTATTAACATGGATTGCAATGTATATGGCCTTCCATAGCAACATAACAACACTAACTGGGGCGTCTACTCATCGGAACGTATCAATAGATGTAATCTCACAAAATGTTGTTTTTTTTCTACCTAAGCTGATAGCCTTGAGAGGCTATTTCAGCGTAACCTTAACTAGTAGGTGAGCTCACGGGGCTCAAACCTGACGACGTTGCTAACACGAACCCTAGCAAGAGCCGTGCTTCGCAGAATCTACCACCGGATCGGAAACGCGACCCACGGAGAGATCCGGTGAGAAACACAGTGGGCTGTGTCTGAGGGTTAATTTACTCGTCGAGCCCTTCGTCACTAGTGAAGGGTTCGACGAGAACGATGACCGGTGCTTGAAGTACCTAAAAGCGCAGTTAGTAGATTGGGAAGATCCGAAATGATGCTGAGTGTAGGTCTCTTCAAATGCACTCCATTGTTTTTGGTCTCTTGCCTTTCGCATCCATTTCCTGCCAGTTATTTTGACCAGGTCGTCGGTTCACCTCATTCGTTGCCTACCCACATTACGACGTCCAGTACGAGGTCTCCACTACAGTAACTTTGTGCCCAAGCGATTGTCAATACGACGGCGTATTTGGCCGGCATATGTACAAAGCAGTATAATCCGATGCATCTGTATATTGAAGAAAATAAAAAAAAATAGAACAGGGGTAATGAAAAAAGAGTAATAGAACATAAACTAGTGATTTTTAAAACTATTTTCTGTTTGTTTGTTATCTCTGGTTATAACTGAACGGATTCTAGTGCCGTTTACAGAAGTCTTCTTGGAGCACATATAGATTTTCTTTCATTAATTTTTTTATTTGATACTGCTATTATAAATGGTAGAAGTTAGTAGACAGCGGCTTGGCTCTGCCCCTGGCATTGCTTACGTCCGTGGGCTACGGTAACCGATTACCATCAGGTGGGCCATAAGCTCGTCTGCCTGTATAGGCAATAAAAAGGTATATACAAATAATATTAGTAACTCGTTCTGCCTGTTACGTTATCAAACTCAAACGACTGGGTCGTTTTTGAGATAGATAATCCTGAATGGATTTATATGCACTATATTTCATTATACTGCTGAGCACAAATCTACGAGCATGCAAAAAAATTGCATTCCACGCGGGCGATACTATTATATCAATAAAAATGGAACAGCTCGATTGCTTTTCAAAAAAAAATACAAGTGCTATTCATACTAGGTAGCGACGAGTATATTAAAGATTAGAGTCGTATTACAGAGTGGAGGGTATGTTTCAAACAAACAGGCCACAATTTGCGGTATTGTCGGATGACAAAACGTTGTCGTTTGCCTCGGTGAGATCCCATTTGGCGGGTACGAACCCGTCGGGAGATCGTAACACTTTTTTTATAACGAAGATTACGACGTCAGTAAAATGTAAAGTGATTCCGTTTTTGCTTTTGAATACACGAAACACAAACGTGAGACTGTTATGATTTCGGGGACAGATTCTACAGTTTAATAACCAATTTCTTGCTTTGCTGTTGTATTTCGGACGGGTCGACGCTCTCATTAAACTAAAACATGAGCATTTTCTCAACTTTTAGCTTCGTATTTTTTTTTTTTTTTCCTACATATGCTGATAGCCTTGAGAGGCTATTTCAGCTTCACCCTAACGTTGTAGGTGAGCTCGCGGGGCTCGACCGGAGAGTTGCTAACACTGACCCTAGCAAGAGCAGTGCTTCGCAGAATCTACCACCGGATCGGAAACGCGACCCACTGAGAAGATCCGGCGAGAAACTCAGTGGGCTGTGTCTATGGGTTAGTTCGCTCGTCGAGCCCTTCGTCGCAAGCGACGGGTTCGACGAGGACGGTGACCGGTTAGCTTCGTATATAACAAACAAAAAACAGTCTTTACCGTATTGAACAGCGAAACTGAAATAATACGTTATCAATACAATCAGGACGCAACGCGTACAGTCTTATGGCTTAGAGCATTACATAATTAAGACAATTACGTATTTTCTTCTTATACTTATGTAACATTTATGTTTTGTGTAACTTATATTTCAATTTAGGACGGTAAGCGTGTAGAATATAAACATTACTTTTTCTAGCGTTTGTATTTTCTATCAGATATATAGATGGATTAATAAGGTCAAGGCTCACCTGATATGAAGTGGTCACCTATGACCACTTATAGATGGTCACCTATGACCACTTCATATTTAAGACTCCTAAGTCTTAAAATATCACAACGTAAATGCGGCTTACCAACATAATCAAATCATAACTATGTTCGTAAATAAATGAAATTGTTTTGCTTTAAAAAAATTATCTACCGCTATACAATAGTAGATTCAAGAAAAATGTGATATTTTTGAAGTACCAAAAGAAGCGCAAGCCTCAACTTTACCAAACAATAGTTCCAGTGTTCTTAGCTCTCAGAAACAAAGCCCTTGTGCCACAAAAGGCGGAAGGTTTATGAGTGTTTCAGATCTGGAATTTAAAATACAAGATCTCTTTGACTTAGTTTTTCAATTAGGAATGTTGGAAAGTTGTTTGGAATGTTGTTTAAGTTGCTATGTTCAAAAAAACAGACCACAATTAGTTTTAAATAGATATAGAAATAACAAAAAACAAATAAGTTTAAATTATAAGTTGGTTGCTATGTATTTGCGAGAGCTGTCTTCCTAATTTCATTGCGAAAGGTAATGTGTGAAAATAGAACAAACTGGCAAAAATCTTGAAATATTACAAGCTTCGGTTGCCTAATTAGAGAATATGAGTGACGCGACTAGTTTATTTTAATTACAATTCTAAAGGAGACTGAAACGATTACATACATTTTTGGGCCCGAATGTAACGTGATGAAACTAATATGAATTAATAGAATGAGATTTATCAGTACCTTGCTGAAAATTATAAAAGCTTTCTCAATCTGAGAGCCGAGTTAATAAAGATTTAGTAAAAGTTAGGTTATGTTACAATCTCTTTAAAAGAGCTGAATAATAACTTATTTAAGCATAAGTAAATGTTTATTATATCCATTGGTTAATCTTTTAAATGTCATATTATGAATGAATATCAATGATATATATCAGGTATGGAATATGGAATTGCTATCCCGCAATTCACACAGCGATCCATAATTTCAACAGTATCCAATGCAACAATTTCAAGTCAAACGTGTGAGCGATCTTCGGTGTCCAGTGTAGAAGCAATTGTCGTACAAGGCTGGCAGAGTTGGAATCCGTAATAATAAAGCAGTGATCGTTGAAAATATAAAAACAGCCCGATAGATACACACTCAAAATGCGTCGAAGATACAAAACGAGTAAAGCAGAAAAAACCAACAAGCGCCAAAAAATAATTGTATAATCTATGAACAAACGTCATGTCAGCTTACTGTCAAAGCTGGCATCAAAAATACAATCGATTTTAATCGATTTGAAATCGATAATCATATTACTTTGCTAAGTAATAATAGACTTTTTCTTCATTTATGTATATAATCGCAATTAAATCCGGCGCATACCGCACTTGTATACAACAAGTATAAATCGCTCATTTAATTACTTTGCATTAATTACCTAGTGCAATGTTTTTCTTTTTATAATCCTGTAATCGATTAATTAAATCGATCACACCGTTATACCGACAAAAACTAATTTTCTCATTTTTCTCCGGTCCCAGAAAGAGGATTGAGGTGATTTTTTATATTCTTATATAAAAAAATATGACAAATTTTTTAGACTACATTCCAAGTTATTACATTTTTGGCCCACGATTTTCCGTCTCCTTTCAAAGATCTATGATAGCACAAGAACTTTAACGAGGTCATTAGTCTTAACTCGTTGAAAGCTAAGGGCGAAGCGGAATTTGAATTTGTTATCTATCCCGCTCGCGCGTAGCTTCGATCCGAAAGCACGAGTTAGAAAACTAAGATAAGTCTTAATAGCATTCGTATAACTTGCTCTAAGACTCAAGATGAATCTTGCTCAATCAAATTCAACAGTAGAATAAATCTCGGTTCACATTAGTCTTACGAGTTCGGTACGCCTCGAGTTTCAATGACATTCGAAGTAATGCAGTATCTATAGACTGAACTTTAGAATAAAATTTTAATTCAGGCTCCATCGATATGTATCTCGCCATCTCGTGTCTCGTTTTACCCCAATCATGTACTAGATAAGTAATATCCCAATCTGTCTCTCTTTTCCGATCTACTAATCAAATTCCTATACATACATAATCGTGAACTTATTAATTAATCTGTTATGTAACGAGCTACGAGTGCCAAAATTCAACTCAACAACGTTAGAGATTTTATCTACATTTTACTACAGCATAAAAATAATTCGTCGTTTAGACAATAAAAACCTCAAAAAAAACAGGTAAATGAAGAACAATAGCTGAATGTACAACGAAATTACATTTAGTAATTTGTTTATGATCTTCTATAAAATGAAATAAAGTATTATACGATAGCGTTAGTATTTCGTCTTCGTTGATATAACTTCCATGACCGAATCGACACGACTCCAAGTAAGAATCTTTATTGAAACATATATTTTTTTATAGAGGGATTGCTAGTGACTCTGAGACATTTCCAGCTTCACTCGGACGAGTGAGTCAATTAAAATTGATCAGCAATAAAATTATTTGTATACGGAACGGAGCTACCAACAGTCTCGAGTAACAGAGACAGATATATCTACATGTAACGCTTCCTTATAATTCGTATAGGAAACGCTAAGTACGAACTATAGAACTTGAGCTATGCGAATCTGTGACTTAGGGCGCTGAGTAAACTCGAGCTTACAGACTGAGTCTACACATTAGTCTTAATTCCGCTTCCCTTGTTTAGATGACCGAAGCGAATCTCTCCCAGTTGACGAAATAACATAAATAATTCTAATGCTTCGATAGCTGAATTTATTTGGGCAACATGAATACATAGCTACATATCTTATTTACATTACATATTTATGTCTAATACCTAAACTAAATAAGTAACATCGAGTAAGTTATTTCGAGTGATTTGAAAATATTAGGATGCATTTACATATAAATAAGATGCAGGTAAGAAAATATTAGCTATAAACAAACTATAAGTTATAAGCTTCTCGTGCTGGAAACATACAATACTTTGTCATCATTAAGAGTTAGTGGATTAAGACGCCTGGTGAATTCCGTGTATTTATCCAACCATTATAATAATAATGTCACTAACAAAACAAAGCAGAGAATTTATTACTTAAAACGAATTTAAATCTTAAGGTGTCAGTGATTATGGTTAGCTTTGGACGACTAAGACAACCCTTGTAGAAAATCAAGTCTGTACCGAGAAAAAAATTCAAGCACTCCTGGTTTAAAAAAAAGTCATTAAGGTAATAAATTCGAAAATTATTCTCAAGCCCTATGGACTCCGATAATAACTTTACATGAGATGGATGCGAAATCGTCTGCCCATTTACGCCAGTAAAAAGGAGACGGAAAATCGTGGGCCAAAAATGTAATAACTTGGAATGTAGTCTAAAAAATTTGTCATATTTTTTATATAAGAATATAAAAAATCACCTCAATCCTCTTTCTGGGACCGGAGAAAAATGAGAAAATTAGTTTTTGTCGGTATAACGGTGTGATCGATTTAATTAATCGATTACAGGATTATAAAAAGAAAAACATTGCACTAAGTAATTAATGCAAAGTAATTAAATGAGCGATTTATACTTGTTGTATACAAGTGCGGTATGCGCCGGATTTAATTGCGATTATATACATAAATGAAGAAAAAGTCTATTATTACTTAGCAAAGTAATATGATTATCGATTTCAAATCGATTAAAATCGATTGTATTTTTGATGCCAGCTTTGACAGTAAGCTGACATGACGTTTGTTCATAGATTATACAATTATTTTTTGGCGCTTGTTGGTTTTTTCTGCTTTACTCGTTTTGTATCTTCGACGCATTTTGAGTGTGTATCTATCGGGCTGTTTTTATATTTTCAACGATCACTGCTTTATTATTACGGATTCCAACTCTGCCAGCCTTGTACGACAATTGCTTCTACACTGGACACCGAAGATCGCTCACACGTTTGACTTGAAATTGTTGCATTGGATACTGTTGAAATTATGGATCGCTGTGTGAATTGCGGGATAGCAATTCCATATTCCATACCTGATATATATCATTGATATTCATTCATAATATGACATTTAAAAGATTAACCAATGGATATAATAAACATTTACTTATGCTTAAATAAGTTATTATTCAGCTCTTTTAAAGAGATTGTAACATAACCTAACTTTTACTAAATCTTTATTAACTCGGCTCTCAGATTGAGAAAACTTTTATAATTTTCAGCAAGGTACTGATAAATCTCATTCTATTAATTCATATTAGTTTCATCACGTTACATTCGGGCCCAAAAATGTATGTAATCGTTTCAGTCTCCTTTAGTTATTTTTTTTTATTGCCGTATAGGCAGACGAGCGTACGGCCCACCTGAATTTGAGTGGTTACCGTCGCTCATGGACGTTAGCAATGCCAGGGGCAGAGCCAAGCCGCTGCCTACCGTTTAATACTCTCCACAAGCCTCGTTTGAAAAAGGCCATATCATAGCGCTCGGGAAACACCGTGGAAAGTTCTAAAGATAATTTATTCTAACTAGTTTTCCGTCTACAGCTTCGCCCACGTAGACTAGAATTTTATACCGTGGGCGGAGATCTATATCGAGCAGTGAGATGAAGGTAGTCTATATTCTTCTCCAAGGTTAAAAGTATTTTCATACCAAATTTCTTTATAATCGGTTCAGTGGTTCGGGCGTGAAAACGTAACAGAAAGAGTTACTTTCGTATTTATAATGTTACTAGCTTTTGCCCGCGACTTCGTCCGCGTGGAATAGTTCACAAATTACAAAATGCTTTATTTTAGAACAAATTTGGTTAGCATAAAAAACGTTATAGTGAGCCAACCTTAGCATATAGACATACGCTGTCGCGAACTTTTTTTAGATCTTTTAAAGGGGAACAATTCTGTCATACATTATTTTAACGAAACTTTAACCGTGTCTGCAGCGCACGCAGCGGAAGCTCGCAAAAGGGAAAAAAACGATTTTGAAACATTCTTTATTGGTGCTCCGCTTGTATTGGTGATGTTATATAACCTATAGCCTTCCTCGATAAATGGGCTATCTAACACTCAAAGAATTTTTCAAATCCGACCAGTAGTTCCTGAGATTAGCGCGTTCACACAAACAAACTCTTCAGCTTTATAATATTAAGTATAGATTAGCTTCCCCCCGCAGCTTCGCTCGTGTGGGCTTTAAGCGCGTGGGCCGATGCTCGTGCCAAGCAGTGGGATGAAATGTAAGCTATATTTTTTCACAACAAATGAATTAGTCAAAGTCGTTTGCAATGACCTCGGTAACATTTATTTGCATTGAGAGTTCACTTTGTAAAAGTAAATCAGTATTAATCGTGTTTTTAAATTAAAATTAAAATCTTCGATATCAAGGAAACGAATAAGACCATGAATTAACTAGCGGCCCGCTCCGGCTCCGCTCGGGTCTTTAACAAAAATTTCAACGATATTTGACATTGTTTTATTTTTTTAAATAAAAGAACACTTATTGCGGCATAACTATAATAGTTAGACATATGCTGTTGCGACACTTTTTGTAAACAATAATGTGTTCTACAAAGTCGTAGTACATTATTTTATTCTATCATCAATAGTTTTCGCAGGGCACGCGATGTAAAGAATATTTTAGGTAATTTTTTTACACCTTGGGTAACATTATTGGAGTTTTGGTAAGGATCCCTATTTTTTTTTTCAAAAAAGATTATAGCCTATGCCATTCGGGAACAGTGTAGCTTCCAAACAGTGAAAGAATTTTTCAAATCGGTTCAGTAGTTTTGGAGCCTATTCAATACAAACAAACAAACAATTATTTCCTCTTTATAATATTAGTATAGACAAATGAAAGGTCTCTTACATCGATCACATAAAATATCTTATCCTCCTTTATTGTGGCTCGTAGTTTGCAGTATTGTCATTGTAGATCGTTTCTCGCCCGGAGCAATTATAATAATAAGGCTTTGTTTCTCGCTGAACGAAGATCTCATTATAGCACTATAGTGGTGAAAAGCAATATTACCTGCTGAATTTCACTCTGATAAATATTCTTTGTGTCATTGGGCATATATTAAAAAAATAAGACATATTCAGTGTGAAAATTTGAACGGTTAAAACCTTAAATATCAGACCCAATTTTAGATTGAAGGTACCTCATTTGAGGCTGAAGGTACTGATTTAATGAAAATTCAAGAGGAATTTCAAATATTCATATCGGTGTGATTGCCTATTTTGGTGGAATAAAAAACGTAAATACGACTTACAGAACCTACCAGGCCAGACGAAATAGGTTGGTGGTACCTATTTCTGTCGCAAAGCAGTAATGCGTTTCGGTTTGTAAGGTTGAGTAGCTACTCTAAAAACTGAGACGTAGAACTCATGTCCCAAAGTAATTTATATTATACAGCGATATTTAAGTTGTCCATGTCTATGGATGCCGGAAAGCACATAATACCAGGTAGGCCGTAAGCTCGTGCACATCTAAGCAATATAAGAAAACAAATTCTTTGAATATGTGGCCAGCCCTATTTTTTTCTCATTATCTTATTTAAAACATCAATCAAGGGTTGGCAGAGTAATAGTTTGTTCGTTATGTTCGAGTACGCATTATTCCGGAACTTTACTTATAATAATAACTAGCTTTCGCGCGACTCCGTCCGCGTGGAATAGTTACTTATATATAGATAACGCAAAATTTTACCTACCACTTCATTTACGTGGAAAGTGAAAACTATTTTTGAATTATACGGTGCATTATGGAGTTATTTAAGCCCCTATTTCGAAACATTTTTTATTGGTGCTCCACTTGTATTGGTCTCACCGTGATGTTATAACCTATAGCCTTCCTCAATAAATGGGCTATCTAACACTGAAAGAATTTTTCAAATCGGACCAGTAGTTCCTGAGATTAGCGCGTTCAAACAAACAAACTCTTCAGCTTTATAATATTAATAGTATAGATAATAATAATAAAGCCTTTTTATTTGCAGTTCAATTTGAACAGTTTCAATTTGAATTTACATAACTTAAAATCTATGTATGTGTTAAAAAAAATATATATATAGTTTTATCACTTAATATAATTCGTAGTTATGTTTACTTAATATTACTTACTTTACTTATACCTCTATATTATTATACAGTTTTCGGCTTGATATAGCCTTTAAGGGACACCCTGTATAAAAGCTTACAAAGCTTACTAACACGGTGCATCCGTTTTCGCATAAAGCCGAAGCCGAAGCCGAAGTACTGGCGGCGGAAGAGACAAGTTTAGCCGGAGTCGGAGCAATGCTGCCGGCGTTACAATCTGTTGTTGCGCAAGTTGTTCTCAGTTTACTGTTGTTGGGGAACAATTAAAACTCAACTCATTTGTTCGGTCAATGCTTCTAAATGCATACAGTATTATTAAGTCAGCATTACCCTTGTCCTCTTTAGTTGCCGTCACGGGCAGTCCGTGCATAACTATTTTATATCGGCATAATAATGTGATCATTTCAAAATTGGAACGTCATTTTAAGAAATTTTAATAGAACTATTTGCATTAACTACATACATAATTTATTTATTATTTACGGTGCATTTATTCCTTTCATGGGACTTTGTAAGCAATTCAATCTCCCATTTATTAACATTTTACAATATACAACAAATGCTACAAAAAAAATTGTTAATGCTAGTTACAAAAAAATTTATGTTGATGTGCCTTAAGTTTATTTCATAATTGTACCCTCCATTTGATTTCGAATTAAAAAAAAGATGTGTGGTGTCGTGGGAAACCGGATAGGAACGAAGTTCCTTATTATAAAAATATTAATTTTAAGTTATAAAGTTATATTCGAGGTATAAAGAGAATAATTATTCGGGTATACATTTTTTACCATGATTTTTTTATTGATAAAAATAAAATAAAAACTACTTAACAAAGTTATCAACTTTATTTTATTCACAATGATTTGTAAAAAATAATATAATAAAAATATGTTATTTTTTGTACGTTATTACAAAGTTAAGTCGTACACTGTGTGCATTACTAATAAAAATCTTACGTTACGGACGTTTTTTCCCGGTTGGGACCCCTCCACAGTTCCATAAGGAACTTCGTTCCAAAAACATCATAATAATATTAAGTTATCTTAATATCGAAATCCGTTGGAGCAAATCCGTGGAACTATTCTACTTTACCAATAAATCAAGTGGCGTTACCCCGAAATTAATTCGGTACACAATACAACATTAGTCGTTGGCTAATTTAGTCGGAATAGCTCTAAACTTGAATATAAAGTTGGGCTGGATGCGTTGAGGTCCAATTAAATTAATCTCGTCTAGACCTGCCGCGTTATTTATGTACGCTTTTGCTTATTACGGTGGATTAGCTTGGCTTATACCGTGTATTGTGACGTTTGTATTAGGTCCCTTAACGATCCAACTTGTTTTTATTTAGTTTACTACTCTAATGAACCATCTAACAGGTGCTTGTTGGATAAACCGTTTTGTGTTTGTAATGTTCTATAGTTTATTATTAAATACGTCTTAAAGTCGAAAGAGCACGATTTATTTTTAGTAACATGGAATGGTTATGTATTTATTTTATCGTATCTTCTCCCACTGAATGTCTATAGGCACGCCCAATTACGCCTTCCACAAGTAAAATAAAGCTACGCTTGCTGTAACTTCGCGTCGCGTTTGTTTAAATACTCAAACGCCCCCTGTCGTTGAGGATACAATGCCAAAAATAGTCCTTAAAGTGCCAACAAAATTACCAAATCTCAACTCAATCGCATAAGCGCCGTAGGTACGGAGATACAAACGAGTATATACTACCAGCCCGCCTATTTATGCCACGCAGTAACGCGTTTTAATTAGATGAGTAGGATAGCCGTCATGGGTAGGATAAAGATAAAGAAGCCTTTATTAACAACCTTAATTCATATTTAGATGCATTTTTCTTTTCATTTGACATCGGCTAAGATTGTTTTGCTTTCGCATAGGCCTCCCCCAAATCCTGCCATAAGTTCCGGTCGTGGCATTTCCTCTTCCACGTATAGCCTGCAACGGCTTTTATATCGTCTACCCACCTTTGGAACGGTCGTCCTTTCTAATCTTTTCCCCTCTCGAGGGTACCATTCAGTTACTAATTTAGCCCATTTTTCTGTTTTGCTTCTTATTAAATGACCTATCCATTTCCACTTTAATTTTTTTATTGTGTATGATACATCCGTTACTTTTGTTTTCATACGGATATCTTTTAATTTTATTTTATCCTTTCGTTTAGCATGTAGCATGCTTCTCTCCATACTATGGGTAGGATAGCCGTGGGTAATGACATTCACTTTGTGATATTTATGCTCTGATAACGAATAAACACGAGGCGAGCTGTTTGCGCCAAAAAAACATAGACACAGCCGTGAATACTGTTTTTTATAATGCAAACTGCAGCAATCCCGTCAACTTAAAAAATGGCGCCGTGTTTATTTTCGTACTGTTTCGTACTGTACTGATACTGTCATGCTTTGCTGATTTATGTATAACGTATCGAATAGTATATAGAAAAATACATAAAAGTGTCCGTATTATATTCAGTAATATTATATTATCTCTTTTTTTCTTCCTAATATATTATATACCTTTTTCTTCCACGAGTAACGTCCAATTATAATCAATAGAACAATTATACCATTGCGTAGATCTACCAACCATTTAACAGCAATTATCCGGAAGGCTTCACAATGGGATTTGGCTAATAGTTTGTAATTATACTGTTGTCCTCTGTTCATGCGTGCACATAGATCGTTCAAAGTTGCTTATTATTGGAAAAAATGGGACACGATAATGCCACATCAATATTATTATGATTTTATTATTATTATTACTTAGTTAAGTGGACGAGCTGACAGCTCTTCTAGTGTTAAGTGGTTAGCGGAGCCAATAGACATCATCAATGTAAAAGCCCCCACCGACCTTGAAACATGAAGTCCAAGCCAATTTACAATGCAAAGACCGCTCCATCCTTCAAACCGAAACGCATAACTGCTTCACGGCAGGAATAAGAAGGGTAGTGGTGCTACTCGTGCGGTTTATAATACGCTCTACCAGCAGGAAATACCGATTGGCGATCACAAAGCACCATTATAATACTCAGAGAACACCACTGCCCATTCTGCAGTGAATTTCTTAATTTTCTTTTACGACAATCATGGAAATATCGATTCCTACCTCCCCCCACCCTATCTGGGGTAGTCTACTCTAGACTGACATTAATTACACAGCCGAGCGTGTAATTCACTATTAGTGGTAAAATTTAAAATACAATTACCACACTTCTGCAATATGAATTCATTATCGTGGCTGCAAAATGAACAAGGTGAAATTGATAAGCCGATTATCATCCGGAAATAAGTTCGTTATATGAAAGCGCTCGGGGCCAACACGGAAAAACAAATTACAGCAATACCATCGTATTTGTTACAATACTAGCTGACCCGGCAGACTTCGTAGTGCCTCAATCGATAAATAAAAGACCTAAACTTTTGTATAAAATAAACTTAAAACAAAGAAATCGGTCCGACGGGGGACACATCAAAGGAACAACAAAATTGTTATTTTTATTTAATTCTGAGCATTTTCATATTTATCTACCTTTTAAACCTTCTCTGGACTTCCACAAGTAATTCAAGACCAAAGTTAGCCTAATCGGTTGCGCGTTCTCGAGTTTTAGCGAGACGAACGAACAGCAATTCATTTTTATATATAGAGATAGATTAGCTATGTATTTCTCTATTTTAAAAGATAATGATAATACTTGCCCGAAATTTAACATAAAGGTAAGAAATACAAGCTAAGACGATGCGATATTACTCTCTGTCACAGAAATCCTGCCACTAATAAATAGCTGATACTGTAAAAAATTCGTTCGTATTCTTTTGAAAATAGCTCTTAAATTGTTCTACAGCTGTCTCGAGTTAAAAATTACTTTTGTTCAGCCAACTCGTTCTTGCCTCGACAATCGACATTAATATCTTTAATTCTACTGTTTCAGCTTGATTTCATTCGATTTTTGTTAGGTAAAATGGCTTTCGGATCACTTTCCTGTATTAATCGACTAGTAACCCGACTCAGTGTGCTCTCCGCTACTCCAGTTTTTCTAAAAGGATTTTCTTGCTAGCTCTACACGTGAATAATGACACTCAACTTAAGGCACGACAACAAAGCACCAACTATAAAGTGACACATTTTGAAGTCGTCGTAGCCTAAATGATAAGACGTCCATTGCATTTGTGTATTTAGTGATGCATCAGTGTTTGAATCCCGCCGGCGGGTACCAATTTTTCTAATGAAATACGTATTTAACAAATTACGATAGTCGACGACTATGTCGGTCCCGTCGTCTCTGCACAGAAGGCTGTCAGGCCATCCCAGGCGGAGCAACTGGTATCCCGCTACCTTTTTTTTTATCGGGCCGGGGGCCTAACCTCCTACAAAGTCCCCGCGCATAAGGGACGCGCGGGGTATGTGAGACTCAACGATCTGCATGGTGTTGTGAGCAGACCGCGGGCCCAAGGATTTTAGGGCCCACCCACTAAACGACTCCCCTGCACTCTTACACCTGACGTCCGATCCCCTCCGAAGCCAGAACCCGGATGAGGTAGGGGGGTTACCGCGGTCAACACTACAACCAGACGGCGCGGCTCACCCCAAGGTCGCCCAGCCGACGGAGCCTTCGAGGCGAATCGAAGGCTCTGAAATGTCAGCCGTCTCGGTACGGCAGCCGGTCAAGCCGCCCAGACGGTGCCGCTGGTGTCCCGGAATACACTGCTGGACCAGAACCAGCCTGCCGGGTTGGGACGCGATACACCGCCAACCGGTCGCTCTTTCGTAGCTCCTTGGCAGCGCGCTAGAGTGCTGGTAGCGCGCCGCGCGGCCTCTACCCCCTCAGGTTTTTTTCCTATAGATAACCAAGAAAACCTATTCAAAACAGAAATAACCGATAGTTTTAATATTAATGTAAGCCGCAAACCGCCAAAAACAAATTACGAAGGCCTTTATAATATGTGCCCGCAAAAAGAGCTGGCTTTAACAATTGAAATTTCATTACCTGTTTTTCGGGGTTCCTCTTTGCAGTCTCAAATTAAAAGCTGCTCGCGAGCGCCCACGGACTCTTTTTATATGTCGGTATTTTTAGACTATATTTCGTATATTCATGAAGCAATTATACTGAAGATAGTGAATGAATTATAAATTCATGATGTTTTTGTTTTGTTTTTGAATTAGTATAGAATCAAAATGGGAACGTCAGTCGTTTTCTTTACAATAAAATATTTTTTCTTAGACTATTTTTAATTCAAATTTATTACAATTTATTTTCTGTTTTTTAGTTAGATTTTCTATAAAAGCGTATTTTGTTAGTTTTTTTAAACTATTATTTATTTTTCATTTCTTAGTTGAATTTTAATTTTTTCAATTATTTTCTTTTAATTTTTTTTTAACATTGAATTGTCATCGGTCCTTAATAAGTATACCAAATTTCGAGTTAATCCGACGTTTTGAAGGGGGTCAAAATCATGTTCAAAGATTCCGTTACATACTAACATACATACGTCTGAAGCTAATAAAAGCGTATTAATAAGAGATGGTTTATCATTCTCGCTCACGACTCGGTCGTGCGCGGACGTGCTTTCCGATCCGTGGCCCGCTTGCGAGCTGCGTCTCTGAACTCACAGTTGTGCTTGACAGTGTAGTGACCGTGAATACATCGTGCTTACAATTCGGTAGTGCGGACGTGCCGATCCGTTGGTCGCTTGCGATTTGCGTCTCGGAGTCCATTTTTGTGCGCTAAAGTTTTGTAACCGCGAACCCACCCTTTACCAACTGCCTTTTTCAAGGCAAAACCAATCGCTACGTTCAGGCTTCCTGTGGCACTCACAGGCTAGCGATTTCCTAACCCTTCCCAAAACAACAGTCTTTTTCAAGACTAGACCCCCGCTCGCGATTCTGCCTGCTGTAGCACTATACAGCCCGAGCGGGTTCCTTTCCTTTTCCCCGCCGATTGCCGTTTTCACGGCATAGGCATTCCCCCCCCCTGCTCCTTGCTGTCCTGCAGCACAGGGGGGTTACAAATCCTATCCGGGGCCTCGCCTTTCGGCGAGTTCAACAAAAGTCCCGGGGCCGCCCCCCCCGGGCAAGAAGACCGAAAAATGGAAGAAGATTGTGCTAGTGATATTGTCGGGTTCCTCCGGGATAGGTACCCGTCAATTAGGGCCGAGTACCTAGAGTTTAGGGCCGCCCGTGGCAATCCCTCCCCCCCCGCGTCCGTCGCTGCGTACTTCAAACGTGCCTCGGAGGCACGCCGCGCGCCCCCCGCCGCCGCGTCAAATTCGAGCGCACGTTCCGACGTAGCGACTCACGAAGCGCCTAACGCTACCCCCACCCCCGCGCCCGCGTCGACTACGTCATCGCGCGTTTCGTCCGTCGCGACCTCGATCGTTTCGAGTTCAGGCTCCGATACCGAATCGGAGATGGATTTCGAATCCGCGTCAAGCCCTCAGCCTGGAACTTCGGTTGGGTTCCAAACCGTAACGCGCGGTAAAAAGCGTACTCGCGCCGTGGAGTCCCGGAGCTCCACGACGAAGCAGACTAAATCCGCGACCGCCTCCCGCCCGCAGGTAGTCGTGACACCGGAGTCGGACTCCGCTCGCCGTGTAACCCCACCGCCGCGTCCCAAACCCGCGCCCGCTCCTAAAGTAGCTGCCCCGCCCCCGCTGATTCTCCAGGAAAAAACTGCGTGGAACCGCGTTTCCCAGGCCCTTCAGGCAAATAAAATTAATTATACCCATGCGCGTAACGTCGCGCATGGGATTCAGATAAAGGTCGCAACGCCGGGCGACCATAGGGCCCTCTCTTCATACCTCCGAAAGGAGAACATAGGTTTTCACACCTATGCTCTTCAGGAGGACCGCGAGCTCCGCGTAGTAATACGCGGAGTCCCAAAAGAGCTAGATATCGAGTACATTAAGGAGGATCTGACCGCTCAGTCCCTCCCGCTAGTTAGTGTGCACCGGATGCACAGTGGGCGGGGCAAACAGCCCTACAATATGATTCTAGTAGCGCTAGAACCCACCCCGGAGGCCAAAAAGAAGATCGCATGTCTCACGACAATTTGCGGCCTATCCGGGATCTCAATTGAAGCCCCCATAGACGTGGCACTCCCGGGCAGTGCTACAGATGCCAGCTTTACGGCCACTCGGCTCGTAATTGCCACGCGCGCCCCCGCTGCGTAAAGTGCCTCGGCGACCACGCCACACTAGATTGCTCGCGTGTTAGGGAAACCGCGACCGAACCTCCAAGCTGTGTCCTATGCCTTAAGCAAGGGCACCCCGCGAACTACCGTGGATGTCCTAGGGCTCCGCGAAAACGTCCGACCCACCCAGCCCCCCGAACCGTCGGCCCAAAGACTTCGGCGCCTTCAGTGCCGAAACCCGCCTTCGTGCCGGCTGCGGTTCCCACGGTGTCGGCGTGGAAAAAACCGCTGCCGTATACGAAGGCGGGAACGGAAACCGCACCCCCGCCCCCGCTCGTGACACACCCCGCGCCCCAGCCCCTGCTCGCACCTCGCCCCGCGCCCGCGTTCCGTCCCCCGCAACCCTCTGCCGTCAACGACTTCGCGCTCGTGCGTGACTTCGTCACCGCAGTCAACTTCGACCGTCTGCGATCGTTCGCAGACGCGATACGTAGGTCGGTAACCCCCGAACAGCGGCTCGCGGCCGCTTTCGATCACATGGACGTCTACGAGTCCGTGTCGCGTACGTTATAAAATCTTTACCGATAATCAATGGCGCAAAAAGGTAGAGAAAAACCGTATTCCCTTACGTTAGCATTCTATAATGCTAACGGACTCGCGCGGCAACGCGATCAAATTTTTGAATTCCTCCGCGATAATCTTGTAGATATTCTATTAGTGCAGGAAACCTGTCTGAAGCCCTCGCGTCGCGACCCGAAAGTCGCGAACTACGTCATGGTTAGGAATGACAGACTCACCGCCTCCAAAGGCGGGACTGCCATTTACTATAGACGGGCCCTGCACGTTGTCCCTCTCGATACTCCCTCGCTCTTACATATCGAGGCGTCAGTGTGCCGTATCTCGCTGACGGGACACCAGCCGATCGTCATCGCATCCGTTTATCTCCCCCCGGACAAGCCCCTTCTGAGCAGTGACATCGAGTCACTGTTCGGCATGGGAGACTCTGTCATCCTGGCAGGCGATCTAAATTGCCACCACACTAGGTGGAACTGCCATCGTACAAACGTCAACGGTAGGCGTCTCGACGCGTTTATAGACGACCTCACCTTTGAAATAGTCGGTCCCCCAACTCCAACATGTTATCCGTATAACATCGCGCTCCGTCCGAGCACTATAGACCTGGCATTTCTTAGGAACGTAACTCTGCGCTTACGTTCCATCGAAGCAATGTCAGAGCTCGACTCAGACCACCGACCTGTCGTTATGCAGCTCGGTCGCCCTCACAACCCAGTCACTGTTACGAGGACCATGGTGGATTGGAATAAGCTGGGCACGTGCCTAGCCGACGCCGCTCCGCCAATCCTCCCTTGCGGCCCGGATTCGAATCCATCCCCCGAGGACACCGTCGAATCCATAAACATCATTACCGATCACATCTCTTCCGCGATCATTAGATCTTCAAAAGAAGTCGATGTGGAGGACAGCTTCCACCGCATCAGACTGTCCCCCGATCTTAGGAATCTCTTAAGAGTTAGGAACGCGGCAATCCGGGCCTACGATCGTCTTCCCACGCATTCAAACCGGATTCGGATGCGTCGTCTACAACGCGAAGTCCACTCCCGCTTAAGCGACGCGCGTAACGATAATTGGCATAGTTATCTAGAACAACTCGCGCCCTCCCACCAAGCATACTGGCGACTAGCTAGGACTCTCAAATCCGAAACTACCGCTACTATGCCTCCCCTCATACGCCCTTCAGGCCAACCACCGGCATTCGATGACGATGACAAGGCTGAGCTGCTGGCCGATGCACTGCAAGAGCAGTGCACCACCAGCACTCAACACGCGGACCCCGAACACACCGAGTTAGTCGACAGGGAGGTCGAGCGCAGAGCTTCCCTGCCGCCCTCGGACGCGTTACCCCCCATTACCACTGACGAAGTTAGAGACGCGATCCACAACCTCCAACCTAGGAAGGCACCCGGCTCCGACGGCATCCACAACCGCGCGCTAAAATTTTTGCCAGTCCAACTGATAGCAATGTTGGCTACAATTTTAAATGCCGCTATGACGCACTGCATCTTTCCCGCGGTGTGGAAAGAAGCGGACGTTATCGGTATACATAAGCCGGGCAAACCGACAAACGAAACTTCTAGTTACCGTCCGATTAGTCTCCTCTCGACGATAGGAAAAATTTACGAACGGCTCCTTAGGAAACGCCTCTGGGATTTTGTTACCGCGAACAAAATTCTCATTGACGAACAGTTCGGATTCCGCTCTAAACACTCGTGCGTACAACAAGTGCACCGCCTCACGGAGCACATTCTGATAGGACTAAATAGGCGTAAACAAATCCCGACCGGCGCCCTCTTCTTCGACATCGCGAAGGCGTTCGACAAAGTCTGGCACAACGGTTTAATTTATAAACTGTACAACATGGGAGTGCCAGACAGACTCGTGCTCATCATACGAGACTTCTTGTCGAACCGTTCGTTTCGATATCGAGTAGAGGGAACTCGTTCTCGTCCCCGTCAACTGACCGCCGGAGTCCCGCAAGGCTCCGCGCTCTCCCCGTTATTATTTAGTTTGTATATCAATGATATACCCCGGTCTCCGGAGACCCATCTAGCGCTCTTCGCCGATGACACGGCTATCTACTACTCGTGTAGGAAGATGTCGCTGCTTCATCGGCGACTCCAGATCGCAGTAGCCACCATGGGACAGTGGTTCCGGAAGTGGCGAATAGACATCAACCCCACGAAAAGCGCAACGGTGCTCTTCAAAAGGGGTCGCCCTCCGAACATCACTTCGAGCATCCCACTCCGTAGTAGGCGCGCAAACACCTCCGCCGTTAGTCCCATCACTCTCTTTGGCCAGCCCATTCCGTGGGTCTCGAAGGTCAAATATCTAGGCGTCACCCTCGACAGAGGGATGACTTTCCGTCCCCATAAAAAACGGTACGCGACCGCGCCGCGTTTATTCTAGGACGACTCTATCCAATGCTTTGTAGTCGAAGCAAACTGTCCCTCCGCAATAAGGTAACTCTCTACAAAACTTGTATACGCCCCGTCATGACGTATGCAAGCGTAGTGTTCGCTCACGCAGCCCGCACCAACTTGAAATCCCTCCAGGTTATTCAATCACGATTCTGCAGGATAGCCGTCGGAGCGCCTTGGTTCCTTAGGAATGTGGATCTCCACGACGACCTGGAGCTCGACTCTTTTAGTAAGTATCTACAGTCGGCATCGCTGCGCCATTTTGAGAAGGCGGCACGACATGAGAACCCTCTCATCGTAGCCGCTGGAAATTACATACCCGACCCAGTAGACCGAATGGTAAACCGTCGACGTCGCCCAAAGCACGTCATTACGGATCCTCCCGATCCATTAACGGTGCTTTTAGGCACCACAAGCACCGGTCACCGTCCTCGTCGAACCCGTCGCTTGCGACGAAGGGCTCGACGAGCGAACTAACCCATAGACACAGCCCACTGAGTTTCTCGCCGGATCTTCTCAGTGGGTCGCGTTTCCGATCCGGTGGTAGATTCTGCGAAGCACTGCTCTTGCTAGGGTCAGTGTTAGCAACTCTCCGGTTGAGCCCCGCGAGCTCACCTACTAACGTTAGGGTGAAGCTGAAATAGCCTCTCAAGGCTATCAGCATAGGTAAAAAAAAAAAAAAAAAAAAAAAAAAAAAAAAAAAAAAAAAAAAAAAAAAAAAAAAAAAAAAAATTGTTTATTTATCTGTGAAAACGTGGAGTAGGCACTTACTGTGGGTACTATTGTGCCAAGGTTGAGCATTATTTTCGTACCCACGTAGATACTTCATTAAAGAGCAAATCCATAGTCATTGTCTCGTCTTAAATACGTTTGTTTTTGAGACGTTCGTTTAACAGCAATATTAATCAGAACGAATAAACTTTGTCGAATATACCCACAGTCGTGAGATTAATTTAAGTATATAATTTTTGGACAACACAGAGTAATGAGAACCATGAACCATGAAACCGAAAAAGGTACTAAATATAAATACTTTGCTTTTGAAAATTCTGAACTAAAACTCAGCAAATCCAAATATGTCTTATATGAGTCGTTTATTATCAAAGGTGGCAATCTGTGCATTTGGACAAAAAAAATTTATTGATATGTCAATACAGATTGATTTGAATATAATCGTCTCCTTCAAAGAATACGGTTCAAAACCTGCATTAAATAAAGGTTAATAGTTAACCTGTTATTTATCTATGATGTCGTTCCCAAGAGTTTTGTGACTGCCAATGGAATACAAAGTCAATAATTCGTTTTTCTGATTTACCAATCATTGTCCAAAAGTCAGATTGCCGGCTTTGATAATAGTCGACTCATATAAAATGTAAAACACGGTACAATAAGCGGTAGTATGAATATAGTAATAATTAGTGATAGTTACGAATTATTAATACGACTTTTATCTACGTCTGAACATGAATTACATGAAAATATGAATAAAGTTATAATACTTTTTGTGTAGGTTTCAAAATAAACATGGAGTGCTTCATCTCAGCATAGCGAGATTCAAATCAAGTACACAAAATATTCAATTCCAGCAGATTATTATGTTTGAAGTACAAAAATGAATTATATTTGATTCGCAAAGACGAAAAACTCACATGAAAGTAAAAATGGGGACGTACATGATGTGATATTGAATGAATAAATGAATACTAATGAAAGGATTTCACAAGGAAACGATATTATCTGAATATGACATATATAAAGAAATTTCGATACATGATTGTTACTGACGTAAACCGTACATGCATTAAATCAATTCACAACGAGGAAGAATTCATGAAAGTGTTATTAACTTTATGTTTGAAAATCTCTATATATAAAAATAAATTAGATAAATATGAAAATGCTTGGAATTAAATGAAAATAACAATTTTGTTTTCTCTTTGATGTGTCCCCCGTCGGACGGATTCCTTTTTTTTTGTTTTAAGTTTGTTTTATACAAAAGTTTAGGTATTTTATTTATCGATTGAGGCACTACGAAGACTGCCGGGTCAGCTAGTAGTCAATAAAAATTTAATTTTATTAAACGAAATTGTATGTTATTAAAGTATCGTGGTGCAACACTCTAGAGCAAGGATCTTTTACACGCGGCCCGCCAACCATTTCTTGAATTGAAATTATTGATTTTATTTGATTGAATTTATTTTATCGATTTTTCCCCATCAATTAGTTTTTCTGTTCTTTTCTTGTTTGTTTTTATCTTGCACTAAAGTTTATATATGAAATCTTTGCTTTTTTCTTTTAGTTTTTTTTTATTCTAATATTTATTGTAAATAAAGTTTCGTAAATTATGAATAAAAGTTAATTTATGTGTATCCACCCAAAAAATCGTAAATTTAATTTGCCCATTGATTAAAAATGTTGCTCACCCCTGATCTAGGGCATACATACATAATAATATGTATATACCTAGTCAGGTCATAAATTCTGTCACATGTTTAATGTAAAATAATTGAAACAAGTTTATTCATTATGTAACCATTCATATACCAAAATGAACTTAACAAAACATAGATTCTTATGACACTAAAGTTTATTCAAAATGACCTCCGTGATTTTGAATACAGGCCTTCAATCTGCGCGGCCAGTCGTCTATCGCAGCACGAACGAGGTCCATGTCAATATCGGCGGCTGCCTTAATCAAGGATGTCTTGAGTGACTCCAAATTGGGATGATGCTTTGAGCACGCCTTTTCCTCCAAGTGTTGCCATATCTTGTAATCTAACGGATTCAAATCTGGACTGGAGGAGGGCCAGTCTTCGTGCCGGATGAAGTCGATTTCACGCGCCGCCAGCCAGTCTTGTGTGCTCTTCGCTCTATGAGCTGGCGCCGAATCTTATTGGAATACCCAGTGCCTGTTATTGAACATGGTATGAGAAACAGGTTCCACAAGGTTCGTCAGGACTGTATTTTGATACACAACCGCATTCGTTTTTACACCTTTCTCACAAAAATGTACGTCTGTTAAGCCCCAATAAGAAACTCCTAACCATACCATGAGCGAGGATGGAAAATGACCTCGTTGGACACGCGGAATACGGTTGCTCGCTTCTTCACTACTGTGTGCGTACACCTTATCATTTTGTTTGTTGTAGCTCTCTTCTACGGTAAAAATTTTTTCATCCGAAAAAAGAATTTCCTGATATTTTTTCCCGCGTACTACTTCAACAAAGCGCGGCATCTATTCAGTCTCAGGTCCATTAGACGAGCATTCAAACGATGTCCTGTTTTTCTTCGATATGCCCGAAGCCCTAAGTCTTCATTTAACACCCTTTTCACCGTAGTTCTGCTTAACCCCATCTGAAGGGCCAACAGTTTCTGCTTACGTTTGGGATTTCTTTCAATTTGCGCCTTCACAGCTTTTATCACTGCTGAAGTCCTAACAGACCGAGGGCGACCACTTCTTGACCTGTCATCTACACTAGAGTCTTCATTGTATCGTTTGATCATTCCGATAGAGGCACCCGTCACGTGCGGACGTGCTCATCGACCACTCGATTGCCCGGCCTTTGTTCGCCCGGCTTTTGTTAGCCCGGCCATTGTTCGCGCGGCCTGTGTTCGTGGTACATCTGCCAACCAAGTGTTTTTTTTTTTTTCTGGAAGTTTTTAATTGTTTTGTTTCCTTTTGTTATTTCTGTGTTCGTGGTACATCTGCCGACAAACTGTCTTCCTGGAAGTGTTTAATTGTTTTGTTTCTTTTTGTTATTTCCGTTTTGTTGTGTTTTTTTTTTTGTCCTGTAGTAATCGTGCCGCATCGCCACCTGTGTTCAATAGAACCGCTCAGGTCCGAGAAGTTGGGGCCTCGCCGCAAGGCGAGTGTTTTCTAAGACCCAGGGTAGCCCCACCTGGGCACGTAGCCATCATGGACGCTGTATTTGCGGAATTTCTCCGGCTTCGCTACCCAAAGCTCACTTCCGAGTTTCAGGCCTTCAAGGCCGATCACACCGCGAGCCCTCTCGTGGACTCCGCCGAGCTCGCTGCTCCTGCGTCGCCTGTACCTGCGTGCAAAGCTTCTGCATCGAGCACCGCAGCCTCCGTCGTGCCTGCCGTTCCCGCGTCGCCTATACTGGCGAGTAAAACTGCTGCGTCGTCCGCCGTGGTCACCGTTCCAGCAGCGCGATCATCCGCGGCCTCCGTCGCACCCTCCAAAACACCTACTCGTAGGTCACCTGCGCCCGCCTCCTCGTCCTCCGACTCTGACTCGGAGATGGAGGTCGACCTCGCCCCCGCCTCATCGACGGATGGATTCACCCTGGTGCAAAAGGGTAAGAAGCGTGCCGCGGAGTCTCGAGCTCCCGCGGCCGCTAAAATTAGCAAAGCCGCGAACCCGTCGCGCCCCCGCCCTCAGACTCCCGTTGCGCCTCCAGCCCGTGCCACTCCGTCGCCGCGTCCGGTGGCACAAAATAAAACCCAGACCCCTCCCCCGGTAATCCTTCAAGAGAAGGCCGCTTGGGAACGAGTTTCTCTGGCCCTTAAGGCCAAAAATATCAATTTCACGAATGCCCGTAACCTCGCGAACGGCATTCAAATTAAGGTTCGAACACCCGACGACCATAGGGCCCTCTCTTCTTACCTCCGTAAGGAGCGTATAAGTTTCCACACGTATACGCTCCAGGAGGAGCGCGAACTCCGTGCTGTTATACGTGGCATCCCTAAAGAGTTGGATGCCGAGCTCGTTAAGGCCGACCTTCTCGAACAAGGCCTACCGGTTAACTCCGTACACCGCATGCATACAGGCCGCGGAAGGGAGCCATATAATATGGTTCTCGTCGCCCTCCAGCCTACCCCCGAGGGTAAGCAAATATTCAACATCCGAACGGTCTGTAGCCTTTCCGGAATCGCAGTCGAAACCCCACACAAGAAAGGCACACTTAGCCAGTGCCATAACTGCCAATTATACGGGCATTCTTCCCGTAACTGTCACGCGCGCCCCCGATGCGTCAAGTGCTTAGGCGATCACGCCACGGCCCTATGCACTCGCGATCAAAAAACCGCGACGGAACCGCCTAGCTGCGTCCTGTGTCGAACACAGGGTCACCCCGCAAATTACCGCGGATGCCCCCGAGCCCCTAAAATAAATCGACGCGTCGCCCGCCAAAACCGCCTCCGAGCTTCCGGCCCAGACATCAAAGCCTCGGCACCCTCTGTGTCGCAGGCTAAGCCAGCGTTCGTTCCGGCGCCGGTGCCCAGTGTCTCGGCCTGGGCGAAACCGCTGCCGTACACGAACACGGCTACAACTCCCTCCTCCGCAATTCGTCCCGCCCCCGCGACTCGTCCCTCTCCCGCGACTTGCCCTCCGACCGCGTCCGACAATCTCGCTTTAGCGATCGACTTCTTTCAGTCGATCAACTTTGAGCGCGTTAACGCTTTGGGCGACGCCATTCGCGCTGCCTCCACTGCACAACACTTTATCGCCGTTGTGCAAGAATACGCCGACGTATACGCGTCATTAAATACGTACGTCCTCCCCTCACTCCGCCGGTAATCAATGGCGTATATAAGTAGAATAAAGCCCCTATCCGTAACGATAGGATTTTTTAACGCTTACGGTCTCGCAAATCAACGTGATCAGGTTTCTGACTTTTTGCGTGACCATCAAATTGATATCTTTTTAGTGCAGGAGACCCTACTTAAGCCCGCGCGCCGTGACCCTAAAATCGCGAACTATAACATGGTCAGGAACGACAGGCTCTCTGCTCGTGGTGGTGGTACCGTCATTTACTATAGAAGAGCCCTGCATTGCGTCCCGCTCGATCCTCCCGCGCTCGCTAATATCGAAGCATCAGTGTGCCGAATCTCACTGACGGGACACGCGCCGATCGTTATCGCGTCCGTTTATCTTCCACCGGATAAGATCGTTCTAAGCAGTGATATCGAGGCGCTGCTCGGCATGGGGAGCTCTGTCATTCTGGCGGGCGACCTAAATTGTAAACACATCAGGTGGAACTCACACACTACAACCCCGAATGGCAGGCGGCTTGACGCGTTAGTCGATGATCTCGCCTTCGATATCGTCGCTCCGCTAACCCCGACTCACTACCCGCTAAATATCGCGCATTGCCCGGATATACTCGACATAGCGTTATTAAAAAACGTAACTCTGCGCTTACACTCGATCGAAGTAGTTTCAGAGTTAGATTCAGACCACCGTCCCGTCGTTATGAAGCTCGGTCGCGCTCCCGATTCCGTTCCCGTCACGAGGACTGTGGTGGATTGGCACACGCTGGGCATCAGCCTGGCTGAATCTGATCCACCATCGCTCCCGTTTAGCCCGGACTTTACCCCGTCTCCTCAGGATACCGCTGAAGCCATAGACATCTTAACGTCACACATCACCTCGACATTAGATAGGTCATCGAAACAAGTTGTAGCGGAGGACTTCCTTCACCGCTTCAAATTGTCCGACGATATTAGGGAGCTCCTTAGAGCTAAGAACGCCTCGATACGCGCCTACGACAGGTATCCTACCGCGGAAAATCGAATTCGAATGCGTGCCCTACAACGCGACGTAAAGTCTCGCATCACCGAAGTCCGAGATGCCAGATGGTCTGATTTCTTAGAAAGACTCGCGCCCTCTCAAAGGTCTTACTACCGCTTAGCTCGTACTCTCAAATCGGATACGGTAGTAACTATGCCCCCCCTCGTAGGCCCCTCAGGCCGACTCGCGGCGTTCGATGATGATGAAAAAGCAGAGCTGCTGGCCGATACATTGCAAACCCAATGCACGCCCAGCACTCAATCCGTGGACCCTGTTCATGTAGAATTAGTAGACAGTGAGGTAGAACGCAGAGTCTCCTTGCCACCCTCGGACGCGTTACCACCCGTCACCCCGATGGAAGTTAAAGACTTGATCAAAGACCTACGTCCTCGCAAGGCTCCCGGTTCCGACGGTATATCCAACCGCGTTATTAAACTTCTACCCGTCCAACTCATCGTGATGTTGGCATCTATTTTCAATGCCGCTATGGCGAACTGTATCTTTCCCGCGGTGTGGAAAGAAGCGGACGTTATCGGCATACATAAACCCGGTAAACCAAAAAATCATCCGACGAGCTACCGCCCGATTAGCCTCCTCATGTCTTTAGGCAAATTGTATGAGCGTCTGCTCTACAAACGCCTCAGAGACTTCGTCTCATCCAAGGGCATTCTCATAATGAACAATTCGGATTCCGTACAAATCACTCATGCGTTCAACAGATGCACCGCCTCACGGAGCACATTCTTGTGGGGCTTAATCGACCAAAACCGTTATACACGGGAGCTCTCTTCTTCGACGTCGCAAAAGCGTTCGACAAAGTCTGGCACAATGGTTTGATTTTCAAACTATTCAACATGGGTGTGCCGGATAGTCTCGTGCTCATCATACGGGACTTCTTGTCGAACCGCTCTTTTCGATATCGAGTTGAGGGAACCCACTCCTCCCCACGACCTCTCACAGCTGGAGTCCCGCAAGGCTCTGTCCTCTCACCCCTCTTATTTAGCTTATTCGTTAACGATATTCCCCGGTCGCCGCCGACCCATTTAGCTTTATTCGCCGACGACACGACTGTTTACTATTCCAGTAGAAACAAGTCCCTAATCGCGAAGAAGCTTCAGAGCGCAGCCCTAGCCCTAGGACAGTGGTTCCGAAAATGGCGCATAGACATCAACCCAGCGAAAAGTACTGCGGTGCTATTTCAGAGGGGAAGCTCCACACGGATTTCCTCCCGTATTAGGAGGAATCTCACACCCCCGATTACTCTCTTTAGTCAATCCATACCCAGGGCCAGGAAGGTCAAGTACCTGGGCGTTACCCTGGATGCATCGATGACATTCCGCCCGCATATAAAATCAGTCCGTGACCGTGCCGCGTTTATTCTCGGTAGACTCTACCCCATGATTTGTAACCGGAGTAAAATGTCCCTTCGGAACAAGGTGACACTTTACAAAACTTGCATAAGGCCCGTCATGACTTACGCGAGTGTGGTGTTCGCTCACGCGGCCCGCACACACATAGACACCCTTCAATCTCTACAATCCCGCTTTTGCAGGTTAGCCGTCGGAGCTCCGTGGTTCGTGAGGAACGTTGACCTACACGACGACCTGGGCCTCGAATCTATCCAGAAATACATGAAGTCAGCGTCGGAACGGTACTTCGATAAGGCTATGCGTCATGATAAACGCCTTATCGTAGCCGCCGCTGACTACTCCCCGAATCCTGATCATGCAGGAGCCAGTCACCGTCGACGCCCTAGACACGTCCTTACGGATCCCTCAGATCCAATAACGTTTGCACTAGACGCCTTCAGCTCTAGGAGCAGGCTTAGGGACCTCGGTAACCGTACTCGTCGAACTCGACAAAGAGTTCGCCGTGCAACCTAACCCATGAATCAGCTCGCTGAGTTTCTCGCCGGATCTTCTCAGCGGGTCGCGATTCCGATCCGGTAGTAGATTCATTCGCGAAGCAGCTACTCTTGAGTTGTTAGGTCTCCTTCGGAGGCGCTCGGGTAGCTGTTAGCAAATCCCACCCCTCCTGGCTGAGCCTTTGCTCGCCCACCTGTCCTGGTGAAACTGGAAAGGCCTCCGGGCCACCAGTAATCCTTCAATCATGTATCGTTTGATGGTACGATAAACGAATCTTTTGGTTTGGCGCGTAACCGCAACGATGCAACGCAATAACTGCAACACGGCCTTCCTTAAGCGTCCACTCCATATTTAAAAATGAGTAAAATCCTAAAAGTATACATTTTTATTGTCATGAACAATTCGAAATTCGAATTCAATAAACTTTTTTGTGGCCAGCATTCTAAAAGAAAAGTTTTTACTGTGTGACAATACTTATGACCTGACTAGTTACATATGCACATACATGATTATACACTTCTCCAGTCTATTTAGACTGTAATTAATTAAATCTAAGCAAACATTTGCTGGGTTCGATTACACACATATTCGCGGCTCATCTGATTCTGATGTTTAGCGGTTACCGGATGTGATGGTAACCACATCCATTTTAGTCCATCTTCAGACATAAGATTGAAATATCAACAATTTAAATCCTAAGCCTTAAAACACTAAAAACTTGATCGAATGATATTTTCAGAGCAAAACTAGGCAGGATGGTATTGGTGAGTAGAAATAGGCAGGATGGTGGTAGGTATCTGCGTGGGCATAAATCCAACATACGACAACAGTATTACAGTCCACGGCAGGTTAAGACTAACACCTAGGGTTCACAAGTACCAATTTCTATATTTTTTTTACATGTTTCTTATGAGCTAGGAACATGAAATTTTAGAAATAGTTCGGTCATGGATTAAAATGCTATGTATTAATGATAATAAATTAATTTTAGTTTGATTTAATACCGTACAATACTAAAAAAGACCGTCGGCGAGAATCTGGCATAGCCCTTTAGGCTACCAGCGAATAAGTAGAGAAAAAAATACAATTTGCTTTGTTTTTACGCCTGAAAAGAAAAAATGTATTCAAAGGAAATTAAAAAAAATCAATCATCAAAAGAACAATTGAAAAAATAATAATGAAATGAACAAATTAAAAGTCGCGTATTAGGACGCAATTATAATCTTCAAAAATATGGGATTATACTATAAATTCGAATACGGCTTATTAAATCTATTTTATAAAATTATATATTTAAGTGTAAAAAGTATTTTCAACGGTTTCTCCGAGCCGTACCGATCAGTCTTGATAAATCGTGACCATAAAAACTTTATGATATTCTCGACGTTGGAAATAAAATAAATAAATATTTTCATCAGACGCGAAATTAAGCCTTAAAAGTAGTTTTACTTACATTTTAATATAAAGAGAGATAAATTGAGTATTATAACACACAAAGGTAAATATAACATAATAATAAGACATTGCCTTATGATTTTAAACAATAACATAGAAACTTAAAAATATTCATCGGCGAACTAACAAAATATTAAACGAAATTAATAATAAGATTTGGTTTATGTTGAACACGATAAACTCCTGTTAAGTTTATGAGAGGGTAAACGATATTGAATTAATAGAGATCAAGAGAATAATGCGGTACGTTTGGCTTCACTTCGTTTATCCCAAAGTAGGGATCATTATATATATATCGGCGCGATGGATGATTCACGCATTTAAAAAAAACACTTTTTGTTACATAAGTCAAATAATCAATCAAGAAAACATCTTTTAACTGTTTAGAATCAATTGTGATGTAATGACACTCATTGTAATGTAAAACAACACGTGATTTATAATCACCACGTGTTATTTCAATACTTAACCTAAAAACTCATACACGTGTTGATTTGCAAAAATCACTATAAATACCGGCCGCTCTGCCGACGATCATTGGTCAACATCCTCGTCGAACCCGTCGCTTGCGACGAAGGGCTCGACGAGCGAACTAACCCATAGACACAGCCCACTGAGTTTCTCGCCGGATCTTCTCAGGGGGTCGCGTTTCCGATCCGGTGGTAGATTCTGCGAAGCACTGCTCTTGCTAGAGTCAGTGTGAGCAACTCTCCGGTTGAGCCTCGTGAGCTCACCTACAAACGTTAGGGCGAAGCTGAAATAGCCTCTCAAGGCTATCAGCATAGGTAGGAAAAAAAAAAAGACGTTTATTCATTCGTGTCCGAGCCGTCGTACAGTACGGATCTCTCTGAAACGTTGTTACGCTTCTCGTGAAATATAAGCAGCCCACCAAGTTCTCGTGAAGCTTTGTTTCAGAAGCCCAAACATGAGTCATCGTCGAGAACTTAATAACAGTGACGTCACACTTTTTAAAAACATTACGGACGTTAATACTCCGTCATCAGAAACGTCCCTCCCCCGTCATATATAATATGCGTACAGTACAGTACAATATGAGTACAGTTGCAATAGTAAGTATAGTTATCGCGCCGACCGCAAGTTTTTTTTTTTTTTTTTTATTGCCTTTGTAGGCAGACGGGCATACGGCCCACCTGATGGTGAGTGGTTACCGTCGCCCATGGACTTCAGCAATGCCAGGGGCAGAGCCAAGCCGCTGCCTACCGAAGTAGTCGTTCACTACTACGGAATATTTACTGGTGGCAGGGCGTCTGTAAGTCCGCACGAGTAGGGAATACTAACCTACCTCCATGAAGTTAATAAGTACAAAATACGAACTCTATGCCTGTCTCTTTTTACCGCGAAGAACTATCATTTAACACCCGTGATAGGAAGCCGGGTGATGGTAGGCCGCGTTCCCCCGACCACGCAGGGGTGGTGGGGAAAGGTGCAGCGCGACGCCATCAAGGCGGGCTCCCGATCCGGGGCGGGAACCGGTGGTCGTGTTGACGGCGGCCTGCGTCGGCGAGACGGCGGGATGGATGTAATATATGCTCTGCGTGAACCCTCTCCCACCGTCTCAATAGCCCCGACTAGGCTCCGGCCCTATCCAGGGTCGGGCGGCGACTGTGAGCGGCAGGTGTTTTTTGTGAGGTTCAACTACCACATACACCACGCGCCCGGCGGGTGGATGCGGTGATTATCTCCTGTACAAAGAAAAAGATGTGTGGTGTCATGGGACACCGGATAGGAACGAAGTTCCTTATTATAAAAATATTAATTGGTATGTTCTATTCGAGGTATAAAGGAAATAAAAGTGGAGGTTTCGCAACAACCCACGGTCATTCGGTAACGTGCGAACTTATTGTGATACACTTCATTCACGGTTGTTTGCATAAGAGTATTGCGCAAACGAACGCTCTGAGATCGTGTATAAAAAAATGTTATTTTTTGTACGTTATTACAAAGTTAAGTCGTACACTGTGTGCATTACTAATTTGTACGTTATTACAAAATTAAGTCGTACACTGTGTGCATTTCTAATAAAAATCTTACGTTACGGACGTTTTTTCCCGGTTAGGGTACCCCTCCGCATTGTCCCATAATGAAACTTCGTATCAAAAATAATTTAACACGAGGCTTAGCCGTGAGATCGTTCAGCACGCAATAAGAAGGCTTGGATTAATTATCTTTAATATTTGTTCCTTTTGTTGCAGGGCTTTCCTAAGAATACTATGCGTGTGCTGCCCAAGGAAACTAAGGAGAAAATACCAGCCACAATTAAGATTCAAACAGTCACAGGTAAAATATTAATGAACAACATTTTCTTTTTCGTTTGTAAAAGAGGAATATTTATTTGATTTGCATTAGACGAAGCTTCTTATTTAGAAGATCATAGAGTTATTTTACTTTTCAGTTGCGTACGACTCGACGTTATTACTCATCGAGCGAACTGATGGGCATACAGCAGATCAGGCAAAATTCCTGCGAACAAACATATATATAGCGACTCTCCTTCAGAATTCACCTCCAAATTTCGAAGTGTGCCTTGACATGAATTTGCCGTTTAGTTTCTTCCAAAAGTTTCTTTATTATTTCTAAATGAGATTAGTAATCATCGCTCAAGTTTTGTCCGTTGAGAAATTAATTTCGGACAATATTATATATAGTCTAAATGGATTTATTTCATCGTATAAGAAAACAAACGGAGGTACGTTAAGTGTGATTGTGGTCCTCACTTATTGCACTTTGAATGATGTGTCCCTTTCCTGATCCGTCCTTAATGTTTGTTGTCTGAAAATAATCTTATAATCTCTTCCTTTGCTATAAACATTAAACCGCATCAGATAATTTTTGACCTTTCGAAATACTTTGATCACAAACTTGCCCTACTGTTATTATTTGTTAATTATCATACGTGAGCGATTTCGCATGTTCTGTTCATTGTTTGCACACGCTTATCTTATTACTTCTGGTATTTCGTTGAGTTAATTACATGAATAATAAAATACAGGATTTTTTATTTATGTAGTTATGATACGTAAAATAAACTTAAGTGTTATGCACCTAAATTTAAAATTGTACTTACGGGTTTAAACAGTAAAAATCATTTGCATTTCATTATTTAAATTTCAAAAATAAAAAACATAAGATTGGTGAGTTTTACGTGTGTGACGCAATCATTCATCAAACCACGCATTCGTTGTCTTTAGATTACAATAAGTGGTTCAATACAAAATTAATTTACAGTACCCGGTGGCGACTATGATGTACTCGTCGGTGTCACAGCACGAGATGTGTCGGTTGTGACAGCAAGCCCGCGCGGGGACCTTCAGGGCTCCGCGCGCCAGATGCTCCTGATGCAGGGACCGCCGCTCGCTACGGACCCGCCGCGGCGAGGGGCACCAGTGCAACGACAACTGCCGTAGTCGTCTCAGAACCATGGACACTTCGTTCGACGAGCCCATTCAATGCCTCGACCGACATTTGTGCTCCGAAAGCACTCCCTATTGTCAGGATTCAGAATCTGTCAGCGAAATCAGTCTAGACAGCGATAGTAGGAATCCTTCCATAAAACGTAACACCAGCAAAAAGAAAGTGACATACCAAACTAAAGCGGAAGTCATTCCGTGTTAAAATAAGATAAACATAAAGTTTCCATGTATGTAGGTAATTATTTCTAGTCGAAATGCATTTAATCTAGTCGTGAGTGATTTTCAATCAGAAGCTGTGATTTATCGTGTAGCTGTAAATATGTAATACAATTTGTAAATATGTACTACTGTTTTAAATTAATTTCGAGCTCAAAGCTGATGAGAGCTGAGTTTGAGCATCAATTGAAAGTGGGAACGTATGCGCTAAACAATATGTACCTACGTATTAGAAACACACCAGTGACTATGCTACTTTGACTTTGAGATACTCATTATTCTATATTTCGCGACCATCAGTGATGGGAAAAATATTTTTCCATTACCATTGTTAAAAGAATATTTCTTCTTTGTCGTAACACTCTACCTTGTCTTGTCAGAGCGGTCGTGTGGTAATCCAGTATCATTGCTGTGGGCAGATGTTATGTGCCTCACGAGCAATCGACTCTTTTCCCGGTTTGTAGTGAGCCTGGTACACCTATATAAAGAACTGCCAACTGCCGACTGGACTAGGTCGGTCCATCGCATGGGCAATCTTCCACGCGGTCTAGTGGTAAACAGTATACAGAAAGACTAATTCAAAAGCTATAAAAATTAAAATTAGCTTACCCTATTAAAAATGTTTTATTTTTTATTCTTCAAATATACAGTTTTACCTTGAAACTAGCTTTCACTATCAAGTCGTAAATATTAATTTGTGAACTACAAGGTCATAATATGTATATCCTCTCATTTATATCCTTTTGTCAATGGTGATTTTCTTATTATTATTTTCAACATAATGAATGCAGTTAATACGTTGTATCACTTTTGACTTTTACTTGATATGTAAACAATTGAACTCACAATTAGCCTACTGGTCAGTAGTACCTATTTTGTAATACTACCAATACATCTTCTACATTACTAAAGTCAATAAGGTCGAAACTATTAGCAGCCAAGACAACAAAGACCTCTTGAAGTAGCTAGGATATTGTTGACAGTATCCCGCCTACCCTAATGCAGAATATATGCAATCGAATCTTGTCATTTGTCATTGATAGCGGTTTGTGTTTACCAAAAGGCATTTTATAAATGTTACAAACCATTTATAACCAGGACAAGTATGTTCTTGACTTGTTGCAATACCTATTAACAGATAATTTATTTATTAAATCAATTTATGAAGGTTACGATCATTATCTGTAGTAGATTTATGTAAAATTCTCTGCGTTAATCCTCAAATTGTACACGGTAATTTATTTCCTACGAATCGAAGAAAATGATCACCGAGTAAAGTGTCAAGAAAATGTAATTAACGCGCCTAAAATTCTTAACCATTCCACAGAAAAACGAAATTATTTATATACTTTCCATACAATACATATAGGTATGAGTTGTAGTAGAAATCCAAATGTAATATTATAACTTTAAAAAAATATACCAGTCAGTAATTTTAATATGTAAATATAAACGTTATATTGTAGGATTTAAATGTGTGTATGTAATTCGTAAATGATGTAAGTAGCAAAACATTTTTCTAGTCACTTCCAAAGCAAAATTTAAAGTATTCTATAATATATAGTTCTAATTTAAAAAAAAATCCTCTATTTAAAATTAAAATCAATCTATACGCTGTTACAAGACTTATTTATAAACGTTTTAAATAATAAATAAAACTATAACTAATTACAATATTATTAAAATAATAAGTTGATTATTACATCACGATAGTAAGTAACAAAAATAAGGATTCCATATTTATGTAACCTAAGTAGGTAGATAAGTAGCTATCGTCAAAATATAATATAAATTTGCAAGACCTAATGAATGTACAAGACTTAGTAAATCGGAAGTGAATAAACCAGAGTCACTCAAATTCATAATTGCTTCTTCTTCTTTGGCTTATTCAACAATACTCTGTTTCATCGATGTGCAAGGCAAATAAATATTCACCGCACGTATGAAGTAATAACACATCAACGATGTTCCGATGGGATTGAGATTTCTGTAGTCTCTCATATGAGTGACGTCACGAAAAAAACTGGCTCATTTTTCCATAAATTGTTCTCATTTTTTGTTTTCATAAAGAATTATTCCTTTTTATTTTCGCAATTATGAATGGCGTACAGCATAAAATAAACTTACATGTCGAGCCTAATATTGTTCCTTCCCGAAAAGTTAATAATCTATATCTATACTATAATAATAATAATAATAATAATATTATAAAGAGGAAAGATTTGTTTGTTTGTTTGTTTCGAATAGGCTCCGAAACTACTGGACCGATTTGAAAAATTCTTTTTCCATTAGAAGCCGACATTGTCCCTGATGAACATAGGCTACTTTTTTTATTTATTTTTTTATTTTTTGGTTTCATGTGTGTTTTAATGTTTCCGAAGCGAAGCGAGGGCGGGTCGCTAGTATTATATAAAAATGAATTGCTGTTCGTTAGTCTCGCTAAAACTCGAGAACGACTGGACCGATTTGGCTAATGTTGGTGTTGAATTATTTGTGGAAGTCCAGAGAAGGTTTAAAAGGTAGATAAATATGAAAATGCTCTGAATTATATAAAAATAACAATTTTGTTTTTCCTTTGATGTGTCCCCCGTTGGACGGATTCATTTTGTTTGTTTTAAGTTTATTTTATGCAAAAGTTTAGGTCTTTTATTTATCGATTGAGGAACTACGAAGTCTGTCGGATCAGCTAGTGTTCAATAAATTTCCTTTATGCTGTATATAAGTACTATCCATATGATACTGTATTCTGATACATTTACGATCAATGTTTGTAAAAATGTGATTAGTTTAATAACGCGTAGGAAATAAGCTGAAATCCATTTAGTACGAGTCTTTTATTTTGAAAACATGGTGTGTTTTGCTGTAAAAAATATGAAATTTATCTTTTTTTTTTTTAAAAAAGTATGAGTTCTCATTATATTTCGGTCACACCGCAAGTGAGATTATCACAGTGAAAATCCAAGACAATTGCTTTAATGCAAACTGACTTACACACCGCAAAATTGAGATAAGTGTACGCTTTTTTTTCCTACCTCAGCTGATAGCTTTGAGAGGCTATTTCAGCGTAACATTAACGTAACATTAGTAGGTGAGCTCACGGGGCTCAAACCGGAGTGATGCTAACACTGACCCTAGCAAGAGCAGTGCTTCGCAGAATCTACCACCGGTTCGGAAACACGACCCACTGAGAAGATCCGGCGAGAAACTCAGTGGGCTGTGTACGCATAGTATCAACCATCATATACAAGCCTTAGTGATTTTTGTGGGGCTTAATTTATATTTATACCACTTAAAATTTTATTTGCTTGATTATAAAAAAGTGACATTAACCAGTAATTATTGAACCTCAAATTTTGTAAGACCTCAAGCATTACTTTTTTCACTAAGTAAAAATATATTGATATAAGTATTTATGATTGACTTATTGTTTATATGTTGTTTTCCGTTCAAGTTGAAATGTTGTTGGAACAATTGCGACTTTAGGGGCTATTTCGTTACACTCTATCCTTATGTAGCATAAATGTATTGTAAAATTTCGCTATAGCCTTACAAACTGAATCTCATTCGCGTTCCATTTGTGCTAAATGTATGTTTTTTTTTATTGCTTAGGAGGGTGGACGAGCTCACGGCCCACCTGATGTTAAGTGGTTACCGGAGCTCATACTGCTATCGCCAACAGGTATTTACTACTATACTACGTGATTTGTACTCCCGGGCTGGTAGATACCGCCTGTCTGCCATCTTTTGGGACACAGCTTTGATGCATTCCCGTTTGGAAGGTGGGACAGGCTGTGATGTCCATGGGCTCCTGTAAGGCCGTAACGCCTGGTGGGCCATGAGATTACTCTTTTTTTTTATTGCTTAGTTGGGTGGACGAGCCCACCTGATGATAAGTTATTACTGGAGCCCATAGACGTCTACAACGCAAATGCCGCCACCCACCTTGAGATATGAGTTCTAAGATCTCAGTATAGTTACAACGGCTGCCCCGCCGTTCAAACCGTAACGCATTACTGTTTCCAGAAATAGGCAGGGTAGTGGTACCTACCCGTGCGGACTCAGAAGACGTGCTACCACCAGTATTAATAATCATTATATTAGTAATTAATAATCATTACAATATTATTTTCAAATAAAGTTGGTTTTACTATTATGAATACCGAGTCTACTATTCTGTCTATAGTCTATTGCTTTATAAAAATTATAACGATTTCAATACCGGTGTGCCTGTCTTTACTTATGTAGCAGTAAGTAGTCTTGTACATAGTCCTCTGAGCAGTACTTTTTATTACAGATAGTTATAGAGATTCTAATATGCATTTTCTCTCTGTAAACTGTTTATTTGTAAACACTTTAAACCTGTGTAAATCATGAATGGATTATTGTATAAAATTTATAAAAATATTTTTTCAATTCACTTTGTTTCTTTTCGTTTCATTTTAATAATATATTTTTATTCTATTTTGATTAAATGAACCTGCATTTTTCGCATTAGTCACTTAGCATATATATTTTTCTAATAAAACTGATATTTACTCAGAATATTAATTTCAATTGACACATGTGTAGGTACTTGATGTGTGATTCAGAAACCAACAACCGATTTAACAGACACCGTCTTTGTTTAAGGCTAAGTTCACATGACCGCGCGGTACCGCGCGGAACTGCTCACCGCGCGGTACAAGATCAATCTAAGGAGTATTTATTGTTCACATAATAGCGCTGCTACCCGCGCGCAGGTACAAGTTCTGCAGAACTGTATCTACCTGTTCAGCTAATCCGCGCGGTTTGACACGGACAGACGCATAGATCAAAGAAAAATGAGTACCAAGCGAAGACCATATTGTGTCTATCGATTTTAAATAGTTTTTAACGCAATCATATAAAAAATCAAAACATGCAAATGACATCCTAAAGTAGGTAGTTCAAAAAAATGCCAGACTCTCGCATGTACATTGTACATTGTACATATTCTGTCATGTGAACGCTTCCACCGCGTACCGCGCGGAACTGCTCACCGCGCGGTACAAGATCAATCTAAGCAGTATTTATTGTTCACATAATAGCGCGCTGCCGCGCGGTACCGCGCGGTGCGCTGCGACCCGGGCGCATGATCTTGTACCGCGCGTGGCGCGAGCGGCACAAGATCTGCAAAACTGTATCTACCTATCTACCTGTTCAGTGTTCAGTTGATCCACGCGGTTTGAGACGAACAGACGCATAGATCAAAGAAAAATGAGTACCTAGCGAAGACGATATCGTGTCTATTGATTTTAAATAGTTTTCAACGCAATCATAAAAAAAATGAAAAGATGCAACTGACATCCTAAACTAGGTAGTTAAAAAATTTTATTCGCGCAGTCTCAGGTCGGGATATAAAGTTACAAAAAGGCTTGAAGAAAGTCTTTCAATTAAAATAGGATGCACCCAGTATCGTCTTTGTTTTCTTCTTCGACGTCTCAGTTTTCGGTATAAAATTAATAAGCAAATTGCTTCCTCCACGTTTATTCTCAATCAATGTTGATGCCAGACTCTCGCGCGTACATTCTGTCATGTGAACGCTACCACCGCTCGATCATATGAACTTAGCCTCAGATATATTATTGTATCTGTAGATAGCTGAACATGTGATCTCACCTAATGGTAAGTGGTCATATTGATCAAGGACTTCAACAATGATAGGGGTGCAGAAAGCATTTGCCTATCTTTGAGCTGACTGCAGACGTATGACGTATGACATATTACTGCAGAACGTATTCTAAGAGGAGGAGCTAACCAGTATTTTTTTATTGCATAGATGGGTGGACGAGCTCACAGCCCACCTGGTGTTAAGTGGTTACCGGAACCTATAGACATCTTCAATGTAAATGCCGCCACCCAATTGAGATATGAGTTCTAAGGTCTCAGTATAGTACAACGGCTGCCTCACCCTTCGAACCGAAATGCATTACTGCTTCAACACAGAAATAGGCAGGGTGGTGGTATCTACCCGCGCGGATTCGCAAAAGGTTCTACTACCTTCACTGTGGAAGTCAATCGTGAACATTGGATAAGTACGTATTTCATTAGAAAAATTGGTACCCGCCTGCGAGATTCGAACACCGGCGCATCGCTACACACGAATGGACCGGACGTCTTATCCTTTAGGCCACGTCAACTTCGACGACAAGTTTGTTTGTGAGTCAATCATGGGTTCCTGATGGTAGAGTGGGACAACTGTTATTATTTATTATCTCGTTGCGATGTCTTAGATATAGATATACATATTAGATATTGATAAGTGCTTAGCGCTTTGGTCACAATTTACATTCGTTCAAGAAATTCGTGAATGTCACAAAAAGTAAAAAAAACATAAGTTTTTCTCGTACTCAACAATGGCGCCGAACCTTTTCAAGTAATAACGCGATACAATATAAACAATATCGTTCACGAGGGTTGTTCTAATGAGGGGTTAATAACGTATCGGGTTTTCTGGAGGATATTCGAACAATATTTACGGTATATTAATTCCGGGAAGCAACAGGTCGCACTGCTGGTACGTGGTCGGTAATATTCAAAGGTAGCACGAATCTATGTTACAGTACCGGTAATATGTATTATTATTAGTTGTTTCGTATGGTTAATATATTTTTTTATTTATTGCTTAGATGGGTGGACGAGCTCACAGCCCACCTGGTGTTAAGTGGTTACTGGAGCCCATAGACATCCACAACGTAAATGCGCGGCCCACCTTGAGATACAAGTTCTAAGGTCTCAAGTGTAGTTACAACGACTGCCCCACCCTTCAAACCGAAACGCATTACTGCTTCACGGCAAAAATAGGCAGGGTGGTGGCACCCTGAGATGGCGCGACATCGTGAGACGCATCAAGTCTGCCCCTTCCAACACTACATGACGATCACGACCACTCTGTCAAGAGTGACACGACTGAGAAGAAGAAGAAGGTGGTACCCACCCGCGCGAACTCACAAGAGGTCCTACCACCAGTAATTACGCAAATTATAATTTTGCGGGTTTCATTTTTATTACACGATGTCATTCCTTCACCGTGGAAGTCAATCGACATAAGAATGGACATAAGAATTAAGTGGATCTTATCTTATCTTAACCAGCTTAGGGATTACGCAAACAGTTGCCCGAGACTTCAACTCTTCGCTGGGTCGATTATAACTAACTGTATTTTTTAAAATGCCCACAATACATAATTTTCTACACACAATACACATATCAGATGATTATCAGAGGTCGGAGTAGGTAGATTGATTTAAGGTCGTTGACGTCAAACGTAGAGGATAATATGGATATGCCTCCAAAATACCGGAACTTCATATTTATTTGTATATTTTGTTCCGGAATTTTGAAATTAGCATGAATCTGTGTTTAAGGTGAAAAACGTATTAATAATATCAATCTACGCTGCCAGTACTAGCTAATGGTGAAAGAAATCAGTATTTTATTTTATACAAAAACACCTTGGAATTTTTTTCACCGTATTTTGGTCCCTTTCTGTTGAATTAGAAATGACGCTTGTCAATATGAGACAAAACTTAGACAGGACTTTTTGTTACTTTATCTCATGTTCATTTATGTTCGCAACGTATCGCACGCACGCAACGATCAATCAGAAGCAAATACCCTGTATGACTCATTGGGTGTTTGTTAGAAAAAGAAAAAAACACGATGCGCGCGCACTGTGTTCCTATTATTGCGCTGATTATACAATGAAAAGTTTTAAATTTTAGCTTATTCAAAGGTTATTTGTTATTCTCCCTGTGTTTGTCAATTACATTCCAACGACATTAACACTTCATTTCTCAGATAATTTTGAAGCAGTCGGATAAGAGACCTATGGAGACCTTATGTAAAAAGGTAAATGTATGAAGAATAGTGGGATTTGACCGTTTCTCGGAATCAATGTATCCAGTTTCACACTGAGCATCGTCGTCAAAACTAACAGCCTATATTCATCTACCGCTGACATAAGAACTCGTATCTTACGAAGTTAAATGAAACCACAAAACACGACTTGGCAGCAGCGGCTTGAGTGCGCCCTACTTTTGCTATATACAAGCGACGGTCAGATTACGTTCGATTTGACCGTAAGCTCGCTTAACTTTCAGCTTCAATCAAGAACTCGAAATCACATACCAGAATTCGAACTGGTTTACTGGTGGTAGGACCTCTTGTGAGTCGACGCGGGTATGTACCACAACCCTGCCTATTTCTGCCGTGAAGCAGTAATGCGCTTCGGTTTGAAGAGACTAGGCTTGACTTACTTGAAACCTTAGAACTTAAATCTCAAGGTGAGTGGCGCATTTACGTTGTAGATGTCTATGGGCTCCAGTAACCAATTAACACCAGGTGGGCTGTAAGTTTGTCCACCCATCTAAGCAATAAAAAATAAAAAGAATTGTCGGAAATAATACAATTACAATTAAAAAAGCACGATTAAACCGTAAAGCTCTTACAGTTTTTATCGTATCTACGACTCGCGAACACAAAATTAATATATACAAAAGTAAATATTCATGAATTTGACAGCAACATAATAATAATATGTTTAAATGTGGACATCTGACTTTATGGTCGACAAAAATAATATGACATAGCAAAACAAACTTTTAGTAATATTAACACTACCAGAACTCTTTAAAATTAACGAACTAAAGCGATTTTATAAAACAGCATATATCTGAGTAAACGGTCGCTTCTGGGCTAACTGCTGTGCACGAAAAAAACAATGACTAATAGCTCAATACCAAGTAAGGTAACATCAGTAAAAATCCCGATATAATTTTATTTCAATCTAACCCGACCGCTTCTCGTGTTGTTGTAGATTGCGCCCGACGTGAAGTACTTAAATGGCTACCCTAAATTGGCTTGAGTGCTTTCATCGCTGCTACACCGATCCGATTTTTATTTCATGATGGATGTTTGCTAGGCTAGCCAAAAAGCAGATTCGATTTCACGTCACTCTACGCTAATAGTAACCATGATGGAGTTAATTTAATATTTTTTATCACAGTACCTGGCCTTACAAGCTTATAATATAGGTCTTAATATCGTAAAACATGAACGTTCGCGTTTTTAATGCAATATAAAATATTTGCCACTTCAAATTTAAAATTAAAAAAACAAACACTGAACACCAAAAACCTCAGTTACGTTTTATTTTAAGTCGCGACGTTTTTTTTTTCAACTTAGTAAATCTATTTAGCACCCTTGCCGTAAAAAACAAGCGGAGTTTTATTATTCCGTAAAAACGGTGTGAGTTTGTCAAACTTTACAACTAGCTCTATCCTATCTTAACAGCCTATTTATTTAGGTCTAGAAAACGGATTTCCCATAATGTAAGCTTTGTGTACAACGTAGCCCTTTTGTGGAATATATACACAATAGGAACAATAGAAAACTCAGTTATTTGTTATATTTGACTAATAACGCTCTTTTACTATCCAGTTTATTACACTTCCATTTTTTTTTTGTAACTTCGCAGGTAACGATTTGTAGATTTCATTTTTTAAATAAAATTCAATATTAATTTACAATTTGAACGATAGAAATAAAATAAAATGTGTCAAAGTGGCAGTTAAAACATTAATTGTATTTGATACTTATTATAAATTGTAACGAGTGTGGTGCGCGAGGAATGACGACGTCTGGTGAAGCGCACCACCAACCGAAGTGATGACCACGACCACTCTGCCAAGAGTGCATGCGACTGAGACGAAGAATAAATTGTAATACGTTCTTGTGCATCTCGCAATTTCCTTAAATTCCAAGGAACATATTATAAATTCGTTTCGTGCGAAATTAGATTGATATGAAATAGTAAGGAAAATATATTATTTCAGACAACAACAACAAGTGGTTTTACTGGTGGTAGGACCTCATGTGAGTCCGCGCGGGTGGGTACCACCACCCTGCCTATTTCTGCCGTGAAGCAGTAATGCGTTTCGGTTTGAAGGGTGGGGCAGCCGTTGTAACTATACTTGAGACCTTAGAACTTGTATCTCAAGGTGGGTGGCGCATTTACGTTGTGGATGTCTATGGGCTCCAGTAACCACTTAACACCAGGTGGGCTGTGAGCTCGTCCACCCATCTAAGCAATAAAAAATAAATAAATAAAAGTCCATATGTGTAAATAGTATCATTGAAACATACTTAAAATTACCAAAAGGGATAATGAAACGAAGCCTTTGGGCTTCTTTTGAGGGTTTTTCACACGATCGTGACTTGCAAAACGATTGTAAACTCATATTTGTTACAGTATTTATTAACTCGTAAATACCTCAGAAGCGCATTATGTATTGGTAGTATGGTTGAACTCTGCTCCGGTGGCGATCGGTGCGATGGAAAAATGAATACACAGGTATTTTTCTACAGCGATGTATTCAGTAAGAAGTAGTGTTATATTTAGTGTTATATTCTAGGGCCCTCCACTACAACCCTCGTGATTTCTTGTTTCAGAAAATGTAGTACAACATTTATTAATTACTACAGGGCCGCTCCGGCTCCGCTCGGGACTTTAACAAAAATTTCAACGATATTTGACGTTGTTTTATATTTTTAAAATAAAAGAACACTTATTGCGGCATAACTACAATAGTTAGACATAATATACGCTGTCGCGACACTTTTCGTAAATAATAATGTGTTCTACAAAATCGTAGTACATTATTTTATTCTATCATCAATAGTTTTCGCAGGACACGCGATGTAAATAATATTTTACGTAATTTTTTACACCTCGGGTTATATTATTGGAGTTTTAGTAAAGATTCCTAATTTTTTTCAAAAGATATTATAGCCTATGTCACTCGGGAATAGTGTAGCTTCCAAACAGTGAAAGAATTTTTCAAATCAGTTCAGTAGTTTCAGAGCCTATTCAATACAAACAAACAAACAAATCTTTCCTCTTTATAATATTAGTATAGAAGTATAGAAGTATAGATAACAAGATTGAAATTCTTGTCTAAATGCGTGTGACGATATTCACATACCTCTGAGCGCAGCCAATATCAGAATAGATTGAGAGCTCCTCGTATTTTTTATTACTTATTGGGAAACCTCAAGGTCCTCAACAACGCCTCCCCAAACATCAACAACGCAATTGCCGCCACCCATTTTGAGGCATGAGTTCGAAGTCTCAGTTTTACAGTACAATGGCTGTCACACCCTTGAAACCGAAACACATTACTGTTTCGCGATAATAATACGCAGGACGGTGGCAACTACCCGTGCGGGCTCACAAGCCTGCCTATTTCAGCCGTGAAGCAGTAATGCGTTTCGGTTTGAAGGGTGGGGCAGGCGTTGTAACTATAGGTATATTGAGATCTTAGAACTCATATCTCAAGGTGAGTGGCGGCATTTACGTTATAGATGTCTATGGGCTTCGGTAACCACACATCTATGAAAAAAACGTACTATCAGCAGTACTAATTACGCAATTTATAAAATTTGCTGTTTTCATTTTTATTATATGATTTTATTGTTTCATGATGGAAATATTTCGTGAACATGTGTTAAGTACCTATTTCATTAGAGAAATTGGTACCTGCTAGAGAAATTCGGACACCGGCACAATCGCATGGCTCGATACGAATGCACCGAGAGTCTTGTCCTTTTGGCCACAACAACTTCGAAAGTCGCCAACGTTAGGTAAAATGAAAATAAAAAGATGTGTGGTGTCGTGGGACACCGGATAGGAACGAAGTTCTTTATTATAAAAATATTAATTTTAATTTCTATTCGAGGTATAAAGGAAATAAAACTGGAAGTTTCGCAACAACCCACGGTCATTCAGTAACGTGCGAACTTATTGTGGTACACTTCATTCACGGTTGCATACATAAGAGTTAGTGTATTGCACAAACGAACGCTCTGAGATCGTGGTCAATGAATGATGAAAGAATATGTTATTTTTTGTACGTTATTACAAAGTTAAATCGCACACTGTGTGCATTACTAATAAAAATCTTACGTTACGGACGTTTTTTCCCGGTAAGGGTACCCCTCCGCATCATCCCATAAGGAACTTCGTTCCAAAAATTGTTTTCGTCTCTTTTACGTGTAAACCAGACGTTAGATACATAAAACCATCACAATCGACTTAACGTAATAACAGAAGATAAACGAATATAAAGATGACAAAGTAATCAAGAAATTTTCAATTGAATTACTGAAGGAAAGTCATTAAATCGGGAAGCGGTCGGCGCTGCGGCTTTCGCCGAGTTATCCGGCCACTGAGTCCAAGAGCCATTTGATTATAAGCAAAAATAGATAAAAACAAGTGTCTTTAGAAGTTCATGCGCCGGGAGTGAAGAGGCTATTAAGTTGAAAATCAGATCTGGCGTTTTCTTTCTTTTTAATAATAAATAGAGTTTGCAACAACATTATTAAGGTCTATAAGAACGCAAACATTTAACGTTTTTTAATAGAGAGTTAACTTGCTCCGTAAGGAAGGCTATTCTTTCTTGATATTAATTTTTTGACTGTGTGGTAGTCAAGAATTTTTGCAGAATCGGTCACGTAAAAGATGTTCTTTCCTAACGCCTCAATCCGTTCTCATGGCCGCAATTCGGTGTTCAGCCTCAACAAATACTGGATATATTTGAGTATGACTAACGAAGCGATTATATTTGAAAATACTATCGAACCATAACAGCGAAAATACGGACAAAAGATGGACACTAGAAATCACAACATGGGAAGGACAAATGAGCAAAAGAAGAAGAGGCTGACCCAAGAACAGATGGATCGACGAAATAATAGCAACAACAGGAAAATAATGAATAAACAAAGCCAAGAATAGGGAAGAGTGGAGTAAGCTAGAGGGGGCTACACCTGAAGTGGGGATCCACTCGCATAAAATTTATATTTGTAATTTTTATTTGATAAGGTGTTTTCTTTTTTTGGAAATTAAATGGGCTTATTATTATTATTATAACAGCGAAGAACAACAGACTCGTCACGAAATCCCCAACGCAATCCGCCTGATCTGACATCAGTGTGCTTAGTGCGAGTTTTTTAACGTTCTAGATAGCGTTTTTTTTTTTTTTTTTCCTACCTAAGCTGATAGCCTTGAGAGGCTATATCAGCGTAACCCTAACTTTTGTAGGTGAGCTCACGGGGCTCAAACCTGATGACGTTGCTAACACGAACCCTAGCAAGAGTCGTGCTTCGCAGAATCTACCACCGGATCGGAAACGCGACCCACTGAGAAGATCCGGCGAGAAACTCAGTGGGCTGTGTCTGAGAGTTAATTTACTCGTCGAGCCCTTCGTCGCAAGCGACGGGTTCGACGAGAACGGTGACCGGTGCTTGAAGTACCTAAAAGCACCGTCAGTGGATCGGGAGGATCCGAGATGACGTGTTTTGGGCGACGTCGACTGCTTTCCATTCTGTCCGCAGGATCGGGAATGTAGTTTCCGGCGGCCACGATGAGAGCATTCTCGTGTCGTGCCGCTTTATCGAAGTGGCGCATCGACGCCGACTGCATATACTTACTGGTGGACTCTAAGTCCAGGTCGTCATAGAGGTCGACGTTCCTGACGAACCACGGGGCTCCGACGGCTATCCTGCAAAAACGGGATTGAATAATTTGGAATGACTTTAAGTGAGTGCGGGCCGCGTGAGCGAACACTACACTTGCATAGGTCATGACGGGGCGTATGCAAGTTTTGTAGAGTGTCACCTTATTTCTAAGGGACATTTTACTTCTCCTACATATCATCGGATAGAGACGTCCTAGAATGAAGGCGGCACGGTCGCGTACCGTCTTGATGTGGGGGCGGAATGTCATCTTACTGTCGAGGGTGACGCCTAAATATTTGACTTTCGGGGCCCACGGTATGGGCTGGTCAAACATCGTGATTGGGCGAATGGCGGGGGCGGAGGTGTTGACGCGCCTAGTCGGGAGGGGGATGCTCAGCGTGGTGTTCGGAGGGCGACCCCTTTTGAAGAGCACCGCTGTGCTTTTCGTGGGGTTGATGTCGATGCGCCACTTCCGGAACCACTGTCCCATGGTGGTAGCTGCCGTCTGAAGTCGTCGATGAAGCAACGCCTTCTTCCTACACGAGTAGTAGATGGCGGTGTCATCGGCGAAGAGCGCCAGATGGGTCTCCGGAGACCGGGGTATATCATTGATATACAAACTAAATAGTAACGGGGAGAGGGCGGAGCCTTGCGGGACTCCGGCTGTGACGTGACGGGGCCGGGAACGCGTTCCCTCGACTCGATATCGGAACGAACGGTTCGACAAGTAGTCTCGTATGATGAGCACGAGTCTGTCTGGCACTCCCATGTTATACAGTTTGTATATCAAACCGTTGTGCCAGACTTTGTCGAATGCCTTCGGTATATCGAAGAAGAGGGCTCCTGTCGGAATGGGTTTCCGCCTATTCAGCCCTAGTAAGATGTGCTCCGTGAGGCGGTGCACTTGATGGACGCACGAGTGTCTGGCGCGGAATCCAAACTGCTCGTCTATGAGAATTTTATTCGCGGATACGAAGTCCCAGAGGCGTTTACGAAGGAGCCGTTCGTATAGTTTGCCTATCGCCGGGAGGAGACTGATGGGGCGGTAACTCGCGGTTTCGTTCTTCGGTTTGCCCGGCTTGTGTATGCCGATAACGTCAGCTTCTTTCCACGCCGCGGGAAAGATGCAGTTCGTCATAGCAGCATTTAATATGGTGGCCAACATCGTTATCAGTTGGGCTGGTAACAGTTTAAGCGCGCGGTTGCGGATGCCGTCGGAGCCGGGAGCTTTCCGTGGTTGTAGGCTATCGATCGCCTCCTTGACCTCGGAAGTGGTAATGGGGGGTAACGCGTCCGAGGGCGGCAGGGAAGCTCTGCGCTCGACCTCCCTGTCGACGAACTCGGTGTGTTCGGGGTCCGCGTGTTGAGTGCTGGTGGTGCACTGCTCTTGCAGTGCATCGGCCAGCAACTCTGCCTTGTCATCGTCATCGTAAGCCGGTGGTTGGCCTGAGGGGCGTACGAGAGGCGGCATAGTGACGATAGTTTCGGACTTGAGGGTCCTAGCTAGTCGCCAGTATGCTTGGTGAGTGGGCGCGAGCTCTTCTAAATAACTATCCCAGTTTTCGTTTCGGGCGTCGCTTAAGCGGGATTTGACCTCCCGCTGTAAGCGACGCATCCGAGTCCGGTTTGAATCCGTGGGATATCGATCGTAGGCCCGGATTGCCGCGTTTCTAACTCTTACGAGGTCCCTAAGATCGGGGGAAAGTCTGATGCGGTGGAAGCAGTCCTCCACATCGACTTGTTTCGAGGATCTTATGATCGCCGTCGAGACGTGATCAGTGAAGATATTTATGGATTCGACGGTGTCCTCGGGGGATGGAGTTGAATCCGGGCCGCAAGGGAGGATTGGTGGAGCGGTGTCAGCTAAGCACGTGCCCAGCTTCTTCCAATCCACCATGGTCCTCGTATCTGGTTCGCGGTTGAGTGGGCGACCGAGCTGCATGACGACAGGTCGGTGGTCTGAGTCGAGTTCTGACATTGCCTCGATGGAGCGCAAGCGCAGAGTTACGTTCCTCAGCAGTGCCAGATCTATTGTGCTCGGACGACGCGCGGCGTTGTACGGATAGCACGTGGGGGTCGGGGGGTTGAATATCTCGAATGTGAGGTCGTCTATGAACGCGTCGAGACGCCTACCGTTCACATTCGTGCGATGGCAGTTCCACCTAGTGTGGTGGCAATTTAAATCGCCTGCCAGAATGACCGCGTCCCCCATACCGAGCAGTGTCTCGAGGTCACTGCTCAGGAGGGGTTTGTCAGGGGGGAGATAGACGGATGCGATGACGATCGGCTGGTGTCCCGTCAGCGCGATGCGGCACACTGACGCCTCGATATGTAAGAGCGAGGGAGTATCGAGAGGGACGCAGTGCAGGGCCCTCCTATAGTAAATGACAGTTCCGCCCTTGCGGGTGGAGAGTCTGTCATTCCTAACCATGACGTAATTCGCGACTTTGGGGTCGCGACGCGAGGGCTTTAGGAAGGTCTCCTGCACCAGAAGGATGTCGATGAGATTATCGCGGAGAAACTCATATACTTGATCGCGCTGACGCGCGAGTCCGTTAGCATTATAAAATGCTAACTTTAAGGAACGCGGTTTTTCCCTACCGTTGTTCGCCATTGATTACCGGTAATCAAACCAGCGTACGCTGGACGGACTCTATGACGTCCATATGGTCGAACGTCGCGTATAGGCGGTCTTCGGCCGTGACCGCCCTGCGCATGGCGTCGGCGAATGAGCGCATGCGGTCGATGTTAATCGCGGCGATATAATCGCGCACGATTGAGAAGTCGTTTACTGCAGGGCGCGCGGGGGCGGGGCGCGGCGCGAGTAGAGGTTGCGGCGCGTACCGCGGTTGGGGTGCCGGTGTCGTTCCTGCCTTCGTGAACGGCAACGGTTTCGCCCACGCGGAGACGGTGGGCACCGGAGCCAGTACGAAGGCCGGTTTCGGCGCGCGGGGCGCCGAAGTCTTTGGGCCAGCGGTTTTGAGGGGCGCGTTGGCCGGGCGCTTCCGTGGAGCCTTGGGGCATCCGCGGTAGTTGGCCGTGTGACCCTGCTTACGGCAGAGTACACAGCTCGGCGGTTCCGTCGCTGTCTCTTTAACACGCGGGCAGTCTATGGTCGCGTGGTCCTCTAGACATTTAACGCAACGCGGTCGCGCGTTGCAGTTGCGCGCGGAGTGGCCATAGAGCTGGCAACGGTGGCACTGCCCGGGAGCACCACGTTTGTAGGGGGCCTCTACGGTGACCCCCGATAAGCCGCACACGGTGCGGAGACATGAGGCAATTTTCTTGCCCTCCGGTGTGGGTTCAAGTGCTACGAGCACCATGTCGTACGCGAATTTGTCGCGCCCGCTGTGCATCCGGTGCACACTTATGACGGGGTAGGACTGACCTACCAGGTCATTTTTAATTTGCTCGACGTCGAGCTCTTTTGGGACTCCGCGTACTACGACGCGGAGTTCGCGCTCCTCCTGGAGCGCATAGGTGTGATAACCTATGCGTTCCTTGCGGAGGTATGCTGTCAACGACCTATGGTCGTCGGATGTCTCTACTTTGATTTGTATTCCATGCGGGATATTCCTCGCATGGATTACATTTATCTTGTTGGCCTTAAGGGCCAGGGATACGCGATCCCACGACGACTTTTCCCGCAGGATGACCGGCAGCGGCGCGGGAACTTTTCGGACGGGCGCGGCGACGGGGTTGCGCGGCGAGGGGAGTCCGGGGTTACAACGGTCTGTGGCCGCGACGCGTTCGCGGCCTTGGGTTGCTTAGGCGCCGTGGGCGGATCCACAGCGCGGGCGCGTTTTTTGCCGCGCGCGACGGTGGTGAACCCTTCCGAGGTTCCCGGTTGGGGACTCGCGGCGGACTCGTACTCCATTTCCGACTCGGAGTCGGAGCCGGAGCTAGCGGCCACGGAGGACGGGATTGACACGGGCGCGGGGGTGGGGGGCGACATCGGCGAGTCACGGAGTGCCGGCGCGGGGGGCGATAGCGGCGAGTCGCGGAGTGCCGGCGCGTCAAGGCCGGCCTTGTAGACTTCGAACCGTGCGATTATGTCCGGACAGAAGTCGCGGACGAACTTTAGGAAGAGCGCGCCATTGGCGTCACTCATGGTGACGTGTGCCCGGGGGGGGGCGTCCCCGGGACTTAAAGCAAACTCGCCGAAAGGCGAGTCCCCTGAGTGGGAGTTATACCCCCTGCGCTGTACTTGCCAGCAGTGATTTGCAGGGGGGGGGATGCCTATGCCGTGAAAACGGCAGTCAGCTGGGATTGGGGTGGAGAGTTTGGGAAGGTGGGGCCCCACTGGGCTGTGCGAATGCCACAACAAGCGGTGATCGCAGTGGGGGGTTAGTCTCGAAAGAGACTGTTTTGCACGACGGATAGATTAAATAAATTTAATAAATGGTAATGAAATGAAAGTGAGATGGTATGCGAAATTGGCGTTTTCGAATGCAGAACAAACGAACTCGAAAATGTTTTTTCGACCCAAGGTCGCGACGCCAGCGACAGTGCGTCAGGAATTCACAACAAGGTCGCGATCGACGCGACAGCGACAATGTCGTGTAAACCAAAACACAAGATCGCGACGGCAGCGACAATATTTCGAGAAAACACGTCCGGACTCGACAGCGTTGCAAACGGAATTGCTCGATAGCGTAAAAGTTAGTTCATATTTGTATGGAATGGGATCGTTTGCGTACGTTTACCGCTAGGGGCGCTGTTCCAATTGCTTACAAAATTGGCTTAACTTTTACGCTATCGAGTACATTAAAAAGCTCGCACTAAGCGCACTGGTCAGATATAAATTTTGCACACATACTCTTTTTGTGAGGTAGACGCTCACTAACAACGAGTTTTACGTAAGTTTTGTCCAGATTCGATTTTTCATCTAGCATCGCATACGCATAGCAAAAGTTGCCATGGTAACCCTTGCTATGGTAATCGTTACCATACTACTAGTATAACCATTACGATTAGTAGTCTAGAGAGAGTGTGACAAAAGAAAATCTATGCTTCGACCTCATGTCTCATAGTTTGTGGCAGCATTAACATTGTGGTGTGTATGTGCCCGGTAACAACTTAAAACCCATCTACGCCATTAAAAAAATAATGAAACAAATTTTCTGTTACAAACATTAAATGCATTTAATTATGGTATACCGTAAATCTGTGGTACACCATAGTAACCTATCGAAAACATTCAAGTAGATATTGCATTTCCAAATATCTGTTGACAATAAATAGTACGACTTTTTTTTTTAATTAATGAAGTGACGTACAAATTTGTTTATCAAAAAAAAGAACACAATATTCCTAACCTAAAAGTACATGTTATTATCCGCAACATGCTTCGTCAGATTACAGAAATAGAGTTATCAGCAACATGCTTCGTCAAAAAGTACAATACTTACTTTCAGCTGCAAGCGTCGTCATAAACTATTGTGTCACAAATAAATGCGGTCATCGAAAATTGTGGCTATTCGAAAGATCTTTAAATCTATTCGTTCTGATTAATTTAAATTTTATTAATATTAACTGTTATAGCATCAAAGTAGTCACCGCAAATATATCTAGTTATCTTTAGAATATTTAAAGTGCATGCTCCTAAACTAAACGGTTGATTCCTGAAAAATTATTGAACATACAAACTTTTTTTATGACAGAAATGATGGAAACAGAGCGAATATAAGTAGTGTGTTTCAAATTTTTTACCAGAGACGATACTACGCAATTTTTGAAATATAGATATAAAAAAAAACTGTATACGGCGAACAAAGACTGTAATTACTTTTTTTTTTTTTTATTGCTTAGTTCGTTAATGTATACAAATTCAAGATTAAGTATTACTAGTTCACAACAGCCTACTACTATTACAAACTATCTGTATTCAACAAAACACCCTCAAAAAATATCTCTATCTTTGAAATAAATTAAAAGCATAGATTACGCACGTTAAAATATTTCTAAATAAAAATTTACAGTATTCTCTGTGTAAATAATTTTGTGTGTACAGCTTCTTTCCGTACAGGGTTGCCTGGAATAGATGGCGTTAAGTCACGAGGTTGCCAATTGTAACAAATTTTTAAGCTATTGCATAGCTTTTAACGCGGGTTTGAGCGCGGCGACCGAATCAAGAAATTCCGTAACGGAAATAAACCTAACACCCCCCACTCCGCCTATCATGTTCGCTCGCGTCCAACAGATTCTCACGTTGCGTTTGTGTTGTTTTTGTGAATAAGCGCGCGGCGTGACGTCGAACTGCATGCGCATTATAAAAAGTCTGCTCATCTCTCTCTCGCGCGGTCTAGCTTGAAGGGGACAGTTAATGTTTTGCTTTTGTTAACGTTTATAAATATAGCGTGGTTTTATTTTATTATTGTTTTAATATTAAATTATTATTGTTTAATTATAATTGCATAAGTTGATAAATGCTATGCAATAGTTTTATCGCGGCAGTCCCCGAGTGCCACACGTGTGACTTTTATTTTAAGGTTTACAGCTCGTATTCTTTACTTGTGATATTTCAATAAAGATTTCTATATGTATATTATATTATGTATTTATCTATATGTAATGTATTTGGAAAGGCACACGAGGACGTTCTGCAGCTTCAAGACAAATCCGGTTGTTTGCTCTGAACTCGTCTACTATCTAAGGCTTAAGTCGCACGAAATCTCTTACAAGCATATACAGAACTATAACTAAGCCACAAGAAGGAAAAATCGATAGTAAGCTGGGACTACCGTGACTATTATACATATAGAAATTGTAGTATTTTGAATTTTATATTGTAATATGTTGCAATAAAATATAATACCTACGTAGTTGAAGGTTTTGTTAATATTGCGAACACCAATTATTTTTCAATAAAAATGAATTCGAGAAAACATACAATATTTTTTTCAATATACTCTTTCTAGCCCTTAATGATTAAGAATGCTAATTTTGTGTCAATGTTATCTTTCCCAATTACTATTACGTTCACATATGCCATTCACAATTTTCGTTGGACTTCGCTCTGCACATTTACTTACCCGAATTTATGATTTTGAGTGTTTTAGAGCAGAAATTAAATAATTTAATTTTAACGTATATTTTATCAATGTTTTTTATTTTTTATTTTTAAAACATCGGACAAATAAGTTCACTTCTCACTTGTTGTTATGCGTAAACACGACAACGTTTAATACTGGTGGTAGGACCTCTTGAGAGTCCGCGCGGGTAGGTACCACCCTACCTATTTCTGCCGTGAAGCAGCAATGCGTTTCGGTTTGAAGGATGGGGCAGCCGTTGTAACTATACCTGAGACCTTAGAACTTATGTCTCAAGGTGGGTGGCGCATTTACGTTGTAGACGTCTATGGGCTCCAGTAACCACTTAACACCAGGTGGGCTGCGAGCTCGTCCACCCATCTAAGTAATAAAAAATAAATAAAAAATAAACACGTATATAGAGCTCATCTAAACACATCAGATCAATTCACATAATCAATTTCGATTTAAAACGGAAACCTAACTGCTTTTTTCCACACAGCTAAGCAATAAAAAAAAAAAAAAAAAAAAAACGATTAAACGAGATGGTAACAATCCGTGTGGGCTTTCAACAAAACCTAACACGAATTAAAGAAAAAGAAACCATATTTATTACAACAACTTGACATTGCCGATTCATAACAGAGTCGTGTGCACATCAAGAGCATTAAAAATAATGTCTAAGCGCCATAGTATGTTCGGAATGTTCTTAATAATCACACACAACACACACAGACACACAATCCCTTGGTCTGGAAGTTTCGGAAAATAATTTAACAAACTACCCCAATGAATAACCGCACACTACGCCGGCTTATTCAAAAACTGGTTAGTCAGTTTCACCACACTCCGGTCTAGTGAGTGCAAACTTTTAAATTACTTTTCTGAGTTACACAGACAATGAATGAGGCTCAGACGTTTCTTTGACACACGCGTCTACAAGTTTCCATTTAAACCGTAAGTTCTCCGGTTTGTTTCTGCGGTTTTATTTGACATCAATGGCAGATGAACCTATTGATTAAAAGTACTCAAGACTTGAACAATGTCAAAATTCCTGAGTCTTTTTTTCCCTTACCTATGCTGATAGTCTTAAAGAAGTTATTTCAGCTTCACCTTAGAGTGTACGTGAGTTCTCGGTGCTTAAACCGGAAGTGTTACTAACACTGGCCCTAGTAAGAGAAGTTTTCGCAGAATCTACCGCCGGATCGGAAACGCGACCCACTGAGAAAATCCGGCGAGAAAATTAGTGGGCTGTGTCTATGGGTTAGTTTACTCGTCGAACTCCTCGTCGCAAGCGACGGGATCCTGAGTCAGAAGCACAACCGATTCCTACCTACTTTTGACTTACGTATAAAGGATGTAAATTTCTGTAGAATTTAAGTTCAGATTTCATAAATTTACTTTTGATGTTAACATCAAAAACAATTCAAACCCTATTTACATACACTAAGTTTTTTAAAACAACCGCTAATTAAATTATATTTGTAATACAAATTTTATGTGTAAGTTGATTAAAACACTTTTACGGTTCATTCTCGTGTTCATTATATTAATTTAACAATTCCCGTGGCTTCGAATACTTTTGGAGTCTTTGTGAGCCGGAAATCGTAAAAGTGTTTATTATCATGTCTACAAAACGTAGAAACCTCATTTAATATGATATTTCTAGTACATTTTCATTTTAGTGTTAGAGTTCTGTTCTCTGTCGCGCATGCTGCTTAAATTAAAAAACAGAACTACATATAGGTATTTTTTACAAGCTCAAAATAGAGAAATATGCTTAAATTTCTTCTAGTAAGTAAACACTAGTGAACTTCGTTTACCCATATGAAGCAAACAAGTTTTGTGTGGATCTTACTAACACGTACAGGGTTCATTTTGAGAAAATCTCTACATGTGAATACGGCTCGCATTAAATATATGTATAAAATCCGGTAACATCATCATACATTTTTACATAATGCATACTCTTTTTTAGTTTAAAATATTGTAAGTAACAAAAAGTCTGCCTCCTCTGATACATCATGACAAACACTACCACTCTGTCAAGAGCGCTTGAGAAGATGAATAAATTGTAGAATACTGCTTGTCTATTTTCTATCTATATATATATATATATATAAAAATGAATTGCTGTTCGTTAGTCTCGCTAAAACTCGAGAACGGCTGGACCGATTTGGCTAATTTTGGTCTTGAATTATTTGTCGAAGTCCAGAAAAGGTTTAAAAGGTAGACAAATATGAAAATGCTTGTTTGTTTTAAGTTTATTTTATACAAAAGTTTAGGTCTTTTATTTATCGATTGAGGCACTACGAAGTCTGCCGGGTCAGCTATTTGCAATATAAAACGTATTATTCGAAACGTTAAAACTTTTATGATTTAATCTCGCGTTTATCATTTACATTCTACAAATTATAACGTATCGCGAAAACTTACAAATTTCATGGTCATCACCGACGGCCGTGTTTTAATTATTTCAACGACTCGAAATCCGAAGAAAATAACTTACGTGCGTTACGTTACGTCATTGCAACAATGAATACAGTTAACTCGCATTAGATTGATGTTGTTAATAATATAAATTATTTTTGTTAAGCTATTGCATAGATTTTATCGCGGGCCTTGAGCGCGACTTGAGAGCGGAATCGTGAAATTCCGTAACGAAAAAAACCTTCCACCCCTTACTACGCGTACTGTGTACTATGTAGCTCGCGTTTAACACATTCGCGCGTTGCGCTTGTGTAGTGTAGTGTCTAAGGTATGAAGTCTTAAACACCTATTTATGTACTATCAAAATATGTGATATAATTTCATGGGTAACACAACGATAGCGCGATTCAGCTTTTGCGTCAAGCGCCATCTATCTGCAACAAACGGAATTGTAAAATAGAAAATTATATTACACATTACAAAATACAGTTTTCAACACAACTGATGAACTACTCGAACAATTTGGTCGCGCAATTAATTTAAGTTCTAGTTAGGGAGTGAAGGGATCGTTCACAACTCGTATAGCGTTACAACTCTAATTACGAGTGTTGTATAAATATTTAACAGTTTCAGACGGGGTCGTGGAATACTCGTAACGGTTCATATTGTTTCAATTGATTTGCCTACTTCTCATTGTTATTCTTAGTGTACAAGTGGCCGGAGTCAATTGTAAAACTAAATGTACTGTCGACATTAATAAATCAACGCTTTATACTAAACATATTATTGTTTAAAGGCATTTATTTACTGGTGGTAGGACCTCTTGTGAGTCGGCATGGGTAGGTACCACCACCCCCGCCTATTTCTGCCGTGAAGCAGTTATGCGTTTCGGTTTGAAGGGTGGGGCAAATGTTGTAACTATACTGAGAGCTTAGAACTTATATCTCAAGGTGGATGGCGTATTTACGTTGTAGATGTTTATGGGCTCCAGTAACCACTTAACATCAGATAGGCTGTGAGCTCGTCCACCCATTTAAGCAATAAAATAAAATAAATCGTTTTATAAAGCAAAATTTGTCTAAGTAAGATATTGTTTTCGAAGGACCTAAAAGGCCCTTTAACCGATGCTTGGCACCGATGCAATTCAGTGGGAGCTTACCATAGAATCTCCATCAACGACACAAAAAAAATGGCATTCTGCTAATGATATGGCGTGCGCGAATGAATGAACACACTCGAAATATTAAATAGGGCCGCAAACTGGGTCGAAAGGGTTCACCCGCAAACCATTAATAGTTGTGTGAGCTCGGCTCGGACCGAGTACAGATTAATTTGGGACGAGATAAGCTATACGACGCAGCCTGGCGTCACTGCCGGCTGTTTGTGACATTCCTTAACTTTCAAAGGCAAAATGTAACCGCAAAAACTACCCAATGTTAGCTAATTTTTGAAGTCGTCGTGGCCTAATGGATAAGACGTCCGGTGCATTCGTGTTGAGCGATGCACCGGTGTTCGAATCTCAGGCGGGTACCAATTTTTCTAATGAAATACGTACTCAAAAAATGTTCACGATTGATTTCCGCGGTGAAGGAATAGCATCGTGTAATAAAAATGAAACCCGCAAAATTATAATTTGCGTAATTACTAGTGGTAGGGCCTCTTGTGAGTCCGCGCGGGTGGGTACCACCACCCTGCCTATTTCTGCCGTGAAGCAGTAATGTTTTTCGGTTTGAAGGGTGGGGCAACCGTTGTAACTATACTTGAGACCTTAGAACTCATATCTCAAGGTGGGTGGTGCATTTAGGTACGTTGTTGATGTCTATGGGCTCAAGTAACCACTTAACACCAGGTCGGCTGTGAGCTCATCCACTCATCTAAGCAATAAAAAAAATAGAAACAGGTATGGCGTACCTATGAGCTGGCAATGTAAGTTCGAGAACTGGCGAGTGTGCAGACCGTTAAAAACAAACTAACACGCCATAATATTTAACAACAATTTATTTATAAAAACCAATGCGAAAATGCTTTACATTTCTTCAGATTATCAAAATAATTAAAAATTAGAAAACTCACACTCAACGAGCCACGAAGCCATGGCGAAGGAAGTGACAGAAGTGTTGACAGCCAGTGACAGCTATTCTCAATAAATTTGACACTACGTAAGGCTTATGCCTTTTAGCTTATACAGCCAATTTATACTTATAATGGAATGAATATAATATTTCTATCACCCAACACCCAATACTAGTCTTACTTAGTCAATAAAAATATTTTAACGTAAATTTACAAACAATTGAGCTTATAATTGAGGCCGTCAGCGCAAAAGTGGCCTAAGCTTATCACAGTGAGTATGGAGATAATGAAGTTCGAATTAACCTTTACAATACTTCGTAGGCAAAAAAATACGCGCTAAAATGATGTTTACAAAGGCATCTGTTATCTATGGATGAAACTAGGAATAGGCCGATTTTGCATCAAAATTTATTATGTTTTAAATAAATTGCAATACATAAGCACGAATATGAATTGTGCCTCAATTAACAGCTAGAATCTACTCAGTTCAGTAACATGTAAGCGTTTCATTATATGTGCAAAGATTCCTTTCCACTCAAAAGCAAAATATAGCTGAGTAGGTTTAAAACAACCATCTAAAGGTTGTTTTGTTCGAAGATGACTTGCATCTTACAAAGCCGAACAACGGTTTAGCCGGTATTAAATTAGAGCGACCGCTATAATTTCAGCGTTGTCCTGACACTAGAGGTCCCACAGTAGTCAAAATTCGACTATAATTAATTGGAATTGTAAGTATGTACACATACTAAAAAATATTAATAAAGACAAACAATATTTAATCTATTCTCAATTTGATCACAGACGTCAAGAACAAAAGTTTGACAATAAATAGTATGCATGCGTGTGTGCGTCAAATACATGGTATGTGGTGTGTGTAATGTTTTCTTTATTGATTTAATGTATCTTTTATGCTTTATTTAAAAAAAATATTAGCGTTGTGCACTTCTTCTCTATATTCTCTATAAGTGTGGAAAATTTCATACTCCACCCGCGTAATTTTCGTAAAAAGGGATACAAAGTTTTTGCTTCACGTATTAAATATATAGATTAATTATTGAAGCAGTGAATACATAGTTTTTAGCTAGATAATGGATTTCACTACGCCCACACTATGAATCCAAGTCTATAATAAATTTTTATTTCGATTTATTTACGAAACTGTTTTTGACAATTATTATCCGGTTGTCAGTTTATATGTTCTTTCTTTTATATATTACGATCTTGATCGCATCATAAATGTCTAGATAAACGATTCTAAGTAATAAAGCAGTTACTTAAGCACTAAAGGAAAAAATACCATTAATCGCCACAAAAAAACATGACAACTTATTTTGGATTCCTTTTCAAGGACAATGGCAGAGCGATAAGTCAGGCCATCGACAGCTAAGCACTCGGAACTTGTCGGAAATAAAACCTTCGTTATTTTCGGAGTGAATAAACACTTTGTTTTACTTTAACATTCACGTCGAACGACATAGTAAGCTTTTTACGCTGAAAAAAATGTACACATTAAAATATGTCATGAGATTTCCTTTACGAAAAATTTGATCTCCTCGACGACCGAGATTTAGAGTTTGCGTACGAAAATGATTTTCGAAGCTAACAGAAAGGATTATTAACAATTTTAATTACAATGACATAAATTCTTAATAAGAAAATATGCGAATTCAAAACCTCTTCTTCTTTTTTATTAAAATTAGATTGAAAAATTATTATTGCCTTATAACAAACACATATAAGGTAACAATTAGATTGTTTTAACATTAGCTATTTAATCAAAGAAATAAACGCTTAGTTAATCCGGTGACCAATACTAGTTATTTAAGTTTTCTTTTATGACTTGTTATCTAATGGAAACTAGGACGTTGATGGCCGTAAACAACGTTCAATCTGGTTCAGAGGTCATTGCTCTCTAATAATATAAAAACACCATGTGTTTGCAAAGATCCGTTATAAAGATTATTTAAATGACACTCTAATTATTGTAACAAGCAAACAAAACTTTGAAAACAAGAATTATTGCGAACAATGCTCGACTTCTGCGGATGCACCGTCTTTTTTACTTGTGGTAGGACCTCTTGAGAGTCCGCACGAGTAGGTACCACCACCCTCCCTATTTCGGCCGTGAAGCAGTAATGCGTTTCGGTTTGAAGGATGGGGCAGGCGTTGTAACTATACTGAGATCTTAGAACTTATATCTCAAGGTGGGTAGCGCATTTACGTTGTAGATGTCTATGGGCTCCAGTAACCACTTAACACCAGGTGGGCTGAAAAAAATATGGAGAAATAGATAAGCACTACACACCAGCCCATCGCCATCGAATCGGGCGTCAGGATAGGGATATATCCTGAATTCTAGTCCGCTGTGTGGTGCGGGCCCCTTCCGTGTGCCGAATTGAATGAGTTGACGGCTAAACTCTTTAGGTGAGCTTGAGATAGCCCGGAGACCGAGAGCCTTGATAGTCGTGGTACTAACAATGGCCGGTTTGGCGTCCAGTGGTTCAGAATGGCGAGGAGAATTACGTCACCTTGACCCAGCCTGCTTCGTGATATTTCACGATCATCCAAGACTCAGATCCGGAGCAACAGGAGTTTTAGTCGATTAAACTCCGACATGCCCGGCTTACCGTTCTCGACGCATATGTGGAAGACGGACGATTTCCGCCTGACCAAAAAAATATATTATAAAGTGGTTTGAGTAGAACCGTAGGTTGTGTGAGATTTAGAACTCAACACTTCCGCGTTACGGACCTGAGTAGATATTAGGTACTATGTAAATAGCAAACTGCTTTTAAATAAAAAATAAGAAAAGAGTAACCGCTTAAGTAAAGCCGAGAGCTCACAGCCCACCTGGTGTTAAGTGGTTACTGGAGCGCATAGACATCTATAACGTAAATGCGCCACCCACCTTGAGATATGAGTTCTAAGGTCTCAGTATAGTTACAACGGCTGCCCCGCCCTTCAAACCGAATCGCATTACTGCTTCACGGCTGTAATAGGCAGGGTGGTGGTACCTACCCGTGCGGACTCAAAAGAGGTCCTACCACCAGTAAATACGAGCAATAAAAAAAAAAAAATAATAAGCCACCAGACATAAAAGAAACCCTGACAATTAGCGCTTTGTGGTACTGAGGCCTTTAGTCCAGACCGTCTTATTACATTACATTGCTATATTTTCTTTTTGTGTTTTCTAACATAACATTGTTAAATTTTTAAGTAAAAAACTAAGCCGGCTGAGTTTGTTTCGTCTGTTTTTTTCAGCATTATCCATTATCGCTCGAACTTAACTGGGTGATAGAAACGCTGGATTTCATCTATATATTAATACGTGAAGCAAAAACTTTGTATCCCTTTTTACGAAAATTGCGCGGACGGAAGAGTATGAAATTTTTCCACACTTATAGAGAATATAGAGAAGAAGTGCACAATGCTAATATTTTTTTTTAAATAATGCATAAAAGATACATTAAATCAATAAAGAAAACACTACACACACTACATACCATGTATTTGACGCACACAGGCATGCATACTATATATTGTCAAACTTTTGTTCCTGACGTCTGTTTTCAAATTGAGAATAGATTAATAAATATTGTTGGTCTTTGTTAATATTTTTTATAATGTAGTTTTGGCGAAATTTGTGATTACAGAAGTATAAAATACAATCATAATAGTGTACAAACTTACAATTCCAATTAATTATAGTCGAATTTCGACTACTGCGGGACCTACAGTTCTAACAAAAACGTTAAGATGACATTTAATTATTTTTATTTAGAATTTGTCAACATGTGTATTATCTTGTTGCTAACTCACCAACTAAACTTTGGTAATGGTCAAAGCGTTAGGGAAACCTCAAAGTCTCGCGTGAAAGTTTTGTTACGAAAGAGCCACGTTATATCGCCAGTCAAATATGGCGGGAAATAAGCTAATTTCGCAAAGACTCTTAAACAAAAAAACTTTTTTATACGTGTCAAAATTCTAACATTGTTCTTGTTTTATTGTTAGGCTTTAATGTCTTTTAAATATTTTTTTATAAATTATATTTACATAATCGAGAAGGTGATCTCAGTTAGATTTTTAATGCGATTATTTATTTTTATTACATCTTAGACTTATATAATATAACATAATAAATAGTATTATATATTTTTATTATCCGCTTTGCTGGGCATTTAAAATTAACATTATTATTTCTTACCCCCACAAGATTCTCATCATTGACGACTCCGCAACTGGTGTAGGGAGTCCAACACTCATATAAATATTAGCTTATCCATGAAGTACATGTATTTACTACATGAATACCAAGTTTCAAGTCAATCGGATGCATGGTTCAGTAGTTATAACGGAACATCCGTATAAACCACCGTAGATTTATGTATTAGTATAGATTATATCGAGCACGATTTCAACTCTGCGCTTTTTCACCATTCATTCGCAGTCGCTGACTGTATAATAAGCGATTACTATTAAGATACTTTTAATTCTAAAGCTATTAAAGTTTAAATTCAATTGTAAAAACTACGCCCTGGCCAACGACGATTGGATTTATTAATTCTTTGTTAGTGATAAGCCGATTTAACGAGTTCACTTTTATTTCTAACTTTTATCGAATATTTGGTTATAATAAAAATTTAATGTAATGTCCATTAAAGTTTCTAATATCATAAATTTTCCATGATGTTAACAAAAACGTTTATATTTATAAATAGACTAGCTGACCCGGCAGACTTCGTAGTGCCTCAATCGATAAATAAAAGACCTAAACTTTTGTATAAAATAAACTTAAAACAAACAAAAGGAATCCGTCCGACGGGGGACCCATCAAAGGAAAAACAAACTTGTTATTTTTATTTAATTCCGAGAATTTTAAATCTACCTTTTAAATCTTCCCTGGACTTCCACAAATAATTCAAGACCAAAATTAGCCAAATCGGTCCAGCAGTTCTCGAGTTTTAGCGAGACTAACGAACAGCAATTCATTTTTATATATATAGATGTTACTCTCAGCTTTTCTATGCCTAGTTTTAAGTAAATCACTTGGAATAGCATCTTAGCAATATATGGCAAATGGTTAGTAAACAGATAAAACTAGAACCCTTATGATTTCGTCTAACCAATCTATTTGTCCGTATGTTATAGGCATTTTCTCGGAAAATAATCGTTTTACATATACATACACATATATTTTTATTTTTGCGTTTGATATATAGCTGATGAACCACCTCGCGTTAAGTGGTTATCGGAAATAATGATGACCAACACTCAACATAAGAAGTCACAATTGAATTGTATAAAAACTGCCTTTTACACTAAGACGAATCTACTTTGCTGCAACAATTGAAAGGTTGGTGGTAATTAATTACCCGCGCGAGCTCACAATTCCGATTCGAAACCTGATGATGCCCACGGGCCCCTTGAACCACTTATCAATAGGTTAGCCTTGAGCTCGTTCACCCGTCCATGCAAAAAAAGGTTAATAGCTAAGAGATTTCTCTTCTGAGTAGTTTTTATTCGTTAACTTAATTAAACGACTGCTATTGTAATTAAAACTTCATCTTAACTTGTGTCTTAGCAAAATTAGCTTCGCGCTTAACCCACATTTACAATGGGCTAGATAATTAAAAAAAAAAACTACGGTATTTCGAGAAAAATAGATACAGAAGTGTAGGTTTTTTATTGCGTAGAAAGATGAATGGCTCTAGTGTTAAGAGGTTATTGAAGCTCATGGATATCACAATAGGAATAGGGTCTCTTCAGACTTGAATTCGAAATCTTAATGGTACTGTACTCGAAGATTTCCCTGGATCGAAAAGTATGGAGAAATGAATGTAATTACAATTTCGAGAGTTTCTGATTCCACACGATGTATACATATTCCAAAAAAGACAACAGATTACATTACCACTTTTTATTGCTTAGACGGTGGTACTACCCGCGCGGACTCACAAGAGGTCCTACCATCAGTAATTACGCAAATTATAATTTTGCCGGTTTGATTTTTATGACACGATGTTATTCCTTCACCGTGGAAGCAGATCGTGAACATTTGTTAAGTACATATTTCATTAGAAAAATTGGTACCCGCCTGCGGGATTCGAACACCGGTGAATCGCTAGATACAAATGCACCGGACGTCTTATCCTTTGGGCCACGACGACTTACCAGCAGCTCAATTAAACAAGTACCTCTCTTTCTTTGGTTCTGCAAGCGTCGATTTTTCGACATGATTTCGCTAAACGTATAGTTAGTCTAATGCACACATTCAATATATCTAAAACAAATGCTATTACACTAAAAACTGTAATTTATAATAATAATTATAAAAACCGCGGACAAAACATAAACAGGCCCCAAAGTAGAATTCCCTGTACTATGGCAACTATGTACACACTTATATAAGTTTCTAAAACATATACATACATAATATATTGATATATTAAAAACCCAGACAAAGAGCAAACAAACCTCTTCATTACACGAATGTTTGATCGATGTGTGAATTGAATATACGAGCCTCCTTCGACCCAGCAGTTAGGAGAGCTAACGCGGTTTTTTGTGTGTTACTGAATTTACCCAGTACGAATTGCCAGTGATCATATACGGCACGGAAACTTGGTCGTTCATAATGGGACTGCGTTAATATATTTTTTATATAAATAACTAGTCAGGTCATAAGTATTGTCATACAGTAAAAACTTTTCTTTTAGAATGCTGGCCACAAAAAAGTTTATTGAATTCGAATTTCGAATTGTTCATGAAAATAAAAATATATACTTTTAGAATTTTACTCATTTAATAAATATGGAGTGGACGCTTAAAGAAAACCGTGTTGCAGTTATTGCGTTGCATCGTTGCGGTTACGCGCCAATTCAAATTTTTAACATACTGAAAAATTTTAATATAATCAAAAGATTCATTTATCGTACCATCAAACGATACAATGAAGACTCTAGTGTAGATGACAGGTCAAGAAGTGGTCGCCCTCGGTCTGTTAGGACTCCAGCAGTGATAAAAGCTGTGAAGGCGCGAATTCAAAGAAATCCCAAATGTAAGCAGAAACTGTTGGCCCTTCAGATGGGGTTATGCAGAACCACGGTGAAAAGGGTGTTAAATGAAGACTTAGAGCTTCGGGCATATCGAAGAAAAACAGGACATCGTTTGAATGCTCGTCTAATGGACCTGAGACTGAAGAGATGCCGCGCTTTGTTGAAGCGGTACGCGGGAAAAAAATATCGGGAAATTCTTATTTCGGATGAAAAAATTTTTACCGTAGAAGAGAGCTACAACAAACAAAATGATAAGGTGTAGTGTAGACAGTAGTGAAGAAGCGAGCAACCGTATTCCGCGTGTCCAACGAGGTCATTTTCCATCCTCGCTCATGGTATGGTTGGGAGTTTCTTATTGGGGCTTAACAGAGGTACATTTTTGTGAGAAAGGTGTAAAAACGAATGCAGTTGTGTATCAAAATACAGTCCTGACGAACCTTGTGGAACCTGTTTCTCATACCATGTTCAATAACAGGCACTTGGTATTCCAACAAGATTCGGCGCCAGCTCATAGAGCGGAGAGCACACAAGACTGGCTGGCGTGCGTGAAATCGACTTCATCCGGCACGAAGACTGGCCCTCCTCCAGTCCAGATTTGAATCCCTTAGATAACAAGATATGGCAACACTTGGAGGAAAAGGCGTGCTCAAAGCCTCATCCCAATTTGGAGTCACTCAAGACATCCTTGATTAAGGCAGCCGCCGATATTGACATGGACCTCGTTCGTGCTGCGATAGACGACTGGCCGCGCAGATTGAAGGCCTGTATTCAAAATCACGGAGGTCATTTTGAATAAACTTTAGTGTCATAAGAATCTATGTTTTCTTAAGTTCATTTTGGTATATGAATGGTTACATAATGAATAAACTTGTTTCAATTATTTTACATTAAACATGTGACAGAATTTATGACCTGACTAAGTATATAGCCTTTTTGTGCAGACTCTTCGCTATTAGCAGAATTGTAATTAACAAAATGAAAATAAGCCGAGTTAGCCACAATAAATGCGTCACAGAGCCTACTTACTAAATTAGGACTGTGATATAGCAACTGAAATTTAGGATTGATTGTTAAAAAATTACGAAGCAATGCGTTTCAGCTTGGAGGATAGAATTCTCGTTATTCCTGGTAATTGCGCCTTCAAGTCTAGACGGACTGGCTGTGATTACTTAAGACTAAGAAACTCCTAAGTTAATCTATCTATCGATTCCAATAAAGTAGGATATCAAAATATATATTTTATTTATCTAAAGGCAAATATTCTACACATTTCATTTAAATTCAAATAAAATTACTTATGACACGAGCGTAGGTTACCGGGATATAAATTAGTGTGTGGGAAGAGGCATCTGAAATGTACGTCAAGTAAGATAATTCTCTCATGTGATCCCATTACTGGTGAGCTCATATCGTATCGAGAAAACAAGGTCTGACGTACAAATAAAAATTCTTATTTCACAAGTCTTTTGATGAGACTACTCAAGTAAATGGATTCGAGAAATGAAATATACTAATATAATAATATATAATTTATTGTACGTCAAAAATTTTATATTTGTTTTATTACTTTAACTACACTATTTTCTGCAGTGACACACATAGAGGTCACTAACCTCCTGATTTCTTTCATCAATTCGCTTGCACTGTCTTTGAAATAATTAACCGACTTCTAAAAGGGGAGAGAGGTGTTTTTTTTTTGTGTATTAGTTACTTCAAAACTTTTTTTCTAGATGGATCGAATTTTTATGCAGTGCATGCAGGCGAAACTGCGGTCGACTGAACGATCGACTACAGAATGGAAAGCAGTCGACGTTGCCCCAAACACGTCATTTCGGATCCTCCCGATCCACTAACGGTGCTTTTAGGCACCTCAAGCACCGGTCATCGTTCTCGTCGAACCCGTCGCTTGCGACGAAGGGCTCGACGAGCAAATTAACCTTCAGACACAGCCCACTGAGTTTCTCGCCGGATCTTCTCAGTGGGTCGCTTTTCCTATGCGGTGGTAGATTCTGCGAAGCACGGCTCTTGCTAGGGTTCGTGTTAGCAACGTCGTCAGGTTTGAGCCCCGTGAGCTCACCCTCTAGTTAAGGTTACGTTGAAATAGCCTCTCAAGGCTCTCAGCTTAGGTAGAAAAAAAAAGATCGTCTAAATATTTCTATCTTCGAAAAGTTATAAAAAGAAATAAGTATAAAAAAAAATTTTTGAAATGTCTGTTTATTTGATTCACGCTTTAGATGCCGAACAGCCCACAACGGTTCGGCGTAGCGGAAAAAACAAAATTGCTCGCGGCCAACCGAATCTCGGGCAAGCTAAAACTAAAAACAATTCCACGGCATTCCCCTATAGAATTCATTACAAGAATTTTGATATTTTACAAGTTGTACGTGTTGATTCAGTATTGGTTTTTTTTCTTCGCACAATTCTCTACAATCATAAATATTAAGCAGCCCGTGGCTCTATTGGTAACGTTATTGCTATGCTTTTAATAAGTGAAGCAACTAGTTCGGGATTCCATCAGAATATACATACTATGTCATATCTATTCAGACTGGTGAGCAACATGGCCTGCCATAAGTAACATTTTCTCAATAAATGATCTAACTATTATCATGTTGGGACTGATTTTCTTACTATAGTAATAGTTCTTGGTGGCCCTATACTGAACTGGTCTCTATATATATAAAAAAAAAAAAATTTTTTTATTGCTTAGGTTGACGGAAGAGCTCACAGCCCACCTGGTGTTAAGTGGTTACTGGAGCCCATAGATATCCACAACGCAAATGCCACCGCCCACCTTGAGATGTGAGTTCTAAGGTCTCCGTATAGTTACAACGGCTGCCCCACCCTTAAAACCGAAACGCATTACTGCTTTACAGGATGGTGGTACCTACTCGTGCGAACTCACAGACCCACAAGAGGTCCTACCACCAGTAATTACGCACCTTATAATATTGCGGGTTTACTTTTTATAACACGATGTTATTCCTTCACCGTGGAAGTCAATCGTGAAGATTTCTTAAGTACGTATTTCATTAGAAAAATTGGTACCAGCCTGCGGGGTCCGAACACCGGTGCATCGCTAGATACGAATGCACCGGACGTCTTATCCTTTAGGCCACGACGACTTCGTGTAACTATAGACGAGTAGTCCATTTCGTGTTAGGTATATGATTATCACAACAAATGTCACAGTCAGTCATGGACGTCAGCAATGACAGCTGACTCTTCTCAATCCCGGTTTGAAGAATGATATGTCATAGCGTACTGAAAGAGTTTCCAAATACAGATAGTGCGGGGCAAAAAAATATCTCTGGGTGTGGATGAATATAGTGGTTCTGGGTAGCTTAGATGAACTCTGCTCTAGTTTGCTAGTGGCGTTCAAGTTGTGATGTATGAGCTCCAATACTCAACACCAGACAAGCCATGAGCTTATTCACCCAACACGCAATAATTAAGTACATATCGAAAGGTGAAAAGCTATTTGGAAGCGATACTTTTGCAAATTTACAGGAGAGCCATTTAAAGTTTAAAATTTGGAAAAAATATCATAACAAAAAAAAACTTCTTCAGCTATTTGAATGGATTGATAATTGCATTGAATTTGATAATTGAATTTTAATTAACAACATAAGCTGTTGATGCTAATCTGTTTGTAATATTGAAATAACCGCTTTTTACTACATGCATATTATTATGTATCACGGTACATATTATACTAAAATATTTTTTTTTACAATTTTTGTCTGTCTGTCTGTCTGTCTGTTTATTCCGGCTAATCTCTGGAACGGCTGGACCGATTTTGACGTAACTTTCACTGATAGGTAGCTGATGATATAAGGAGTAGCTTAGGCTACTTTTTTAGACCAGCTTCGCCCCGCGACGTCACTCGCGGTACGACACGCGGTAACCGCGGGTAAGATCGCGGGACTCCGCTATCAATAATGATAAATAAAAATAAAAAAAATAATGTTTCCGAAGCGAAGCGAGGGCAGGTCGCTAGTAGAAAATAAAACACACTTTTGATTACAAAGATAAATGTCGCGTATTAAGTGAAATATCGCTTAAACCAAATAACCTTTCACTTCTCGATATAATAATACATAGATTATATATCTATGTGGTGGTTCTCGAGGTGGGTGGCGCATTTACGTTGTAGATGTCTATGGGCTATAGTAACCACTTAACACCAGGTGGGCTGTGAGCTCGTCCATCCACCTAAGCAATAAAAAAAATAAAAAAAACATTAAAAAAAATTGTAGCGAAAAACTTCGCAAACATAAATTTTATCTTCCATATTTACGTTCCAGTGGTTGATTGTAAACGCGAACGATTAAATTGTATAAATTCATATCAAAAGTAAAATTAATACAACAAAACGAGACGCATGAACGCTCAATCAGACATCTTTATTGCGAGCAAAATAAAATATTTACGAGCAATTCTTCATTTATCAGTAGTATAATAAGCCATAAACAATCCCTTAAATAATTTTATTTGTAACTACTGGCTTCTTTGCAAAAGACTACCGGCACCAGTAAATTCGAAGTATTGGCTGCGTTCCAAGAATATTTCGCTCGTACTTACGTGAAGGCGTTTTCTCTCGATTACGGAAATCAAAATTTACTAAAACATATTTTGTATTTTCCCAGTGAATTTAATATCCTCAAATCGAGCGTAATGTCGACTTTAGGAACAACATTTTTCTATTACCATAGAAAGTTTCACGAGCACGCAACCTAACAAACCATAACCCATAAAATCACAACGTGGAACCTTCAGGCATGAGATAGCAGTTTTAAAAATAAGGTTAAACATAGAAGAGGGTAGAGTCATTATTATTATTATTACTATTATTATATTACTCCAACATTACTACAAAATACATGACACAATTAATATATTACATATAACACCTAAATAAATCATAATATAAATATCATGTAATAAAAACCAAACCCGCAAAATTATAATTTGCGTAATTACTGGTGGTAGGACCTCTTGTGAGTCCGCACGGGTAGGCACCACTACCCCGCCTATTTCTGCCGTGAAGCGGTAATGCGTTTCGGTTTGAAGGGCGGGGCAGCCGTTGTAACTATACTGAGATCTTAGAACTTATATCTCAAGGTGGGTGGTGCATTTATGTTGTAGATGTCCATGGGCTCCAGTAACCACTTAACACCAGGTGGGCTATGAGCTCGTCACCCATCTAAGCAATAAAAAAAAACGTTAAAAATCCTTTTATAACCGAGAAACAAATATATTTTGGTTAAGATTCACAAAGTGGCAACCATAAAAATCAATGTTCGCCAAAATTTTATTGATCTAATTTCACTTGAGCGCTTCGGATCGCTATGTTACTAGTGCGAAAATTATGTTAAGTGCCTTGACATTGTCAGAAGCCACCACTTGTTGGGAAAGTGATAGGTCTTGTTCGCCTATCTAAATACGGTCGTTATCCACACGCGAGACCTAAGTAGATACTTGGCGAATTTTCTTATTACTTTTTATTCCCATCCATGAAATTGTAGTTTTTTATGTAAAACATGAAATATTACAATTTATTATTGTACCGTATCGTCCAAGCAATCCAATAATTCCAAGCAAAGATGAAAAATCAATTATACCTATCCTGCCATCCTGCCATCCTGCCTCTTTGTGTATCCTAAACATAAAATTCTCCAACTCTCCAACTAAAAATTAAACATTTGTTAGCATCACCTCAAGCGAATGCTGTGCATTTAATTTTTATACAATTCTAAAATTATAATTTTAATGTAAAGATCGAACCTGCATTTTCAATAAACCGTTTCCCTAACAGCATGTTTGATAGTATATATTTTAGTATATAATTATTATTATCGATTAGTATCGATATACTACTTTGAATTATTATTCTACAGATTTTTTTTTCAATTAAAAGGATGAGTGACTCCAAACGGCCAGAAGTGGGTTCGACCTTTTTGTATATTCTCAATGTGGCCGCCGACGAGTTAATCACCCGTCGCCTTTGAGACCGTTTGCATACAAAACGAACGTTTATCTTCTTTTTACACTCGAAACCATAAAACGGACAAAAAGTTTACTAAGAGGAATGTTTACAGACGCTTGTACAATGTAACTGATTTAAAAGAAAAAAAAAATGTTTCTCACTTGACCGAACAATCAATGGAATTTAAAAATGGAATTTTCCAATCGAACACTCTTCGAAATCACAGATTATCGAATTTTTTAGTTGAAGATGATACTAAATTTACTGCATGTTTCAGTGTAAATAATAAAATATCCATCGTGCTCAAATCTTCAAACTTTATAGCGTTCCTCCCTTAACTCACGAACATAAAATTGAAGATAATTTTAGATATTATTTATTGAGGTTGTACACAGTTTAATCTTCCCTTAAGCACGGTTTTAAAATGACTAAATAAATATTCGTCTTACGAAAATTTTAAGAGCTCTATAAAAATCCCGAGTGTTTCATGTCTAAAATTGAAAATTCTTTAGTACAGCTGCGCTATGTTTTAAGACATTTTCCGAGTTTGTCGTCGTTATGAATAAATAAAGGCAGGCATGTCTCTAGTGCTAAAGTTATGAGGGAAAGGCATTATTGTTGTTTACGCAGTCTTCTTGATTCTTAAAATAACTTAATATTTTCGAACAGCTTCCTTCCATAACAGAATTTAAAATAGGTTTTAAATATTTCAAATCAGTAACAGTATTTGTCCCAAGTTTTGTTTGATAACATTACCCTTGTTTGTTACGGAAGAAACTAAATGGACATTCGTTGGATTTCTCATTAAAATTGAAATATAGAACTAAAGAGAGACAGGGAGAGAGAGAGAGAAAAATAGAGAAGTGGACTAAATTAGTAATCGAATGAGACGGAGGACCTATAAAACGATGGGATAACATTAAAGCCATTGCAGTCGCATTGTAGAGAAGGAAATGCTACGATTTGGATAAAGATTCGGGTAGATCAATGCTAAAGTAAGTAATCTTTATCGATGTCTGAAACATAAAGGGTAAATATATTTATAATTTAAGTTACTAAAGATACAAGAAGATTAGATACCAATGAAGGGTTATAAATAAATATCATAACTCGTACATGGTAACAAACGATAACGCATTCGGTTTGCTTTTTTGGCAAAACGCCAAGGACTGCGGCATGTCCGTGGATTTCAAAGGGATAGGGGTAATAAATCGACTATCATAGACACATTGTCTTCGATATTTATAAGGACACCGTTTTTACGCAAAGACATTTCTAGACGTATGCGTTTTAGACGTATGCTTTTCAATAAACATGGTACAGATAATCCAGAGGCATATTTGTTGCTAAATTGTACATATGAAAATGAAAATGAATGAACATCAAAATTTTTCAATCAATAAAGCTTGGAAAAAATATTGTCATATGAAATTCCAGCTGGCGTGAAAGATGCATATCATTCTGATTTCTATCAGATCTGGTATATATTTTTTTAATTAACCCTACAAGATACCTACATATAACTCTTTTGTTTTCTACGATAAATGACCATGTTCGCGATACTGGATTTTCGGTTATTTGTATACGTTTTAATTATTATACTTAATAAGAAAAATGTTTCACAATTACATAGATAGGTGAAAAGGGGTTACTGCCCACCTGGTGGTTACCAGAGTCCATAGACATCATCGTGAATACCGCCACCCTGTTTGAGACACAGTCTAAATCTCAATTGAATAATATATATAACAGTTACCAACCAGAACCTTTTAGTTCTTCATATCAAAGGCAGTGTGGTGGTACCTTGCCGGATCACAAGACCACTTATAAAAAAAAATGATAGTTATAAAAATAATATACACATTTAAAACTTAAACTAAAACAATAATTCTTTTCAGTATTTACCATCCTATACTTTAAAAGCAACGGTCAAGTTTCAGGGACACGACCTTCAGCAATGAAGAAAGCGACGAAGAAGAAGAAGACTTTAAAGGTAAGGGGCCCATGCTTATTTAGATACAGTGCGTATTCTAGAGATAATTTATCACTTAAGAAACTCTTTGCTTAGAAACATTTAAATCGTTTTAAACGTCCATCGATATCTCGCAAGCATAAAAGCATTTTTTTATCTCAGAGTATTTCTCCAATAAGTTTAGTCTCAACCTCACTATCGTTGGTAATGAAGCAAAATTGTTATATTCGATTCCAAACGTCAAATTAATATAGTAATGTTTTTCGTACACCAAACAAAGTCTAAAAGCTGAATATTATTTACAAGCAATTTTTACTGGTAGTACTTAGGACCTCTTGTGAGTCCTCACGGGTAGGTACCACCACCCGGCCTATTTCTGCCGTGAAGCAGTAATGCGGTTCGGTTTGAAGGGTGGGGCCGCCGTTGTAACTATACTGAGACCTTAGAACTTATCTCAAGGTGGGTGGCGCATTTACGTTGTAGATGTCTATGGGCTCCAGTAACCACTTAACACCAGAAGGGCTGTGAGCTGTCCACCCATCTAAACAACAAATAAAAATAAAATAAAAACGTAACCGTATCATTTAAGCGATGTGTAGTAGAGAAATCGAAACAGATTAGTATCTCAGAATAAGATCCAAATAAATAGCCAATTTCGGTGGGTAATCAAATTTCTTGGGACCCGTGTAATTTCGACGAGTAACCAAGTAGAATTCACGTTGCAATCATGCTACTGAAGTGTTATTTGTAACAGGATCTACCGAATAAATGTTACCAGAAATCACGCTGCCCGATTTTCCCTCACTGTTTCTCCTTTAAATGAGGGAAACCAAAAACTAGGTAAAAACGAAACAACGAACTGAAATATTCATGAACTAATTAGTGTGACTCCCGATACTTTTATGTCGGGTAATTCGAATAAATCAAGATCGAAATCCTGAAGGAATGGCTAATAAATGAGGCTAGTAAATACGTCCCTACTTAATACATGATAACATTTATATATATCAAGGCCAAGGAAGATCGGGCTGTGGCATATGATTGTTGACTTTTTTACTCGTCAGCACAAGAATCTGTAGTGTACGTTAAACCTCAGGAAAAGTTGAAATACGTAGATTACAACGTCGACTGTTCCTGTTTTAATTACATATAATACAGACTGATAAATAATGAGGGAATACAATAATAATATTAATGATTTAAAGCCACTGGATTTGTGCGTGAAAATCGCACGCGACCGCTGCTAACCAGAAAATCTATATATTAATACGTGAATTAGTATATTTTGACAATAGAATCATGCTAATTTTCAAACATATAATTTCAACTAATTATAGTCGAATTTCGACTACTGCGGGACCACTAGGCTTAATTATTAAATGTATTAAGTATGCCAGTGAATAGAATGAGTTGACGTTTACACGTTATGACAAACGCAACTCCATTCAGTGTTACCCGCTCTCAATTAAAATTACCAACGAAACAATGAATTGCTATCAAAATAACAAAATAATTTACTAACGATTATTTAAATTATAAAATTAATTATAAAACTCTAATTTGCGAATTTTCTTTCAATAAAAATATTGTGCGCCGGTATAATTATTTATGTTAAAATCTAAAATCAATGTGATGGAGAACCTGTAGTTACTACTGCGCTACGTAATTCAGCTACGTTTTTTTTTCTTTTTCTTTTACTGCTTATATGAGTGGACGAGCTCACAGCCCACCTGGTGTTAAGTGGTTACTGGAGCCCATAGATATCCACAATGTAAATGCGCCCACCTTGAAATATAAGTTCTAAGGTCTCAAGTATAGTTACAACGGCTGCCCCACCCTTCAAACCGAAACGCATTACTGCTTCACGGCAGAAGTAGACAGGGCGGTGGTACCCACCCCACGTAGCACTTGTATGTTGAGGATTGAAGGACGGAACAGGCGTTATACAGTATTATTAAGAATTCAGCCCAATTAGGCCTACATCAAGATTCAGGTCGTAATATCGATCCCTTTTTCCACAGCCAAAAAAAACGTATATCAGCGGAGAAAATAAAAAACGGCTTAAAGAAATCTTTGGAAAATTATACACGATACGTGATTAAAATTAAATTGTGAAATCCAAAAATGAAGCTGTTGAATATATTTTATACAGAGAAGCTAAAAGAGAAAAAAAAACCGAAACATTTATATGAAATGTAATTGCAATTTAATATTTAAATATGAATTACAACCCCGCGGCGAGCTTAGAGGAGGTCGCACACATATTTTGGCTGCCTCTGAATTTATTTTTAATAACGATTTCAACAGCCATCTAAGACATTTATCTATCACATAATTGGTAACGTTAAACTATATCGTTTTTTTTTATTATTCGACTGAATCTAGTTTTAGTAAATCGATTTATTAAGATGTGTCAAAGTTTCATTTTATAAGACTACTAGCGACCCGCCCTCGCTTCGCTTCGGAAACATTAAAACACACAAGAAACAAAAAAAAAAAAAATTTTTTTTAAGAAAGTAGCCTATGTTCATCAGGGACAATGTCGGCTTCTAATGGAAAAAGAATTTTTCAAATCGGTCCAGTAGTTTCGGAGCCTATTCGAAACAAACAAACAAACAAATCTTTCCTCTTTATAATATTAGTATAGAAGAATAAATTAAATTAAAATTAATAGCTATTTTGTTTAATTGTCCATGAAACGCGGTTGCTTTATGTAAATTAATAAAAAGCAAAAACGATAGGATTGCCATTAAAAATTAAAATTTCCATAGCATTAAAACCAAAACAGGACAACAAAAATATAATGATCAACACATAAGCGATACCGCGAGGTTGTTATAGTCTGTTGTGGCGGAATCTTCACTACTTCCGGGAATTTGTTCGCCTGGGTCACGTGTAATGAAGTGATATAGACCTCTGAGAATACGACTTAAGGACAAGTTTACATGAATTATAATTCCAACTATCGGCACTGGATAAAATCAGTAATGAGTGCAATTAGTTATTCTACAGTTTATCGAACTGGAGATAACTAGATTAGTGAACAGATATTTTATCCGATTCCAAAATTTCCAATTGATTAAGATGGACTCTCTGTTACGACCGCCCTTAGAGAAGCCGAAAACCGAAGGAAATGAAAGCTAATGGTACAAAGAGCCACGAAGAGCATTCAGGGACACGACCTTCAGCAATGAAGTATACGACTAAGAAGAAGAAGAAGATGGAGTAAAGGTTCGAAGGGAGAACCGGATGCAGTGCAGCCCTACATCCAGTTTTCTCTTCGGCTCTGCTTAGTAAGCAGATGCCACCAAGATTCGGATATACAAGACTATAGTCAATCCAATATTATTGTATGGATGCGAAGCATCGGCGGTTACGCAGAAAAAAAAGACAAAACTTCTCGTGACGGAACGAAAGGTACTGAGAAAGATACTAGGGCCAGTTCGGAAAGATAACGGTTCTGAGCACGTCCGGAGTAACAAGGACGTGAAGAGGCTTTTTGGTGAGCCAAATATTCTGGGGGAGATGAATGCATGGAGACTCGGATGGCTCGAGCATGTAGTGCATATGGAGCAGGATCGGGCTGTAAAACGGGTGTACCGGAGGGACGCCGCCCCGTAGGGAGGTCCAAGTACCGCTGCTCTGACGCTGTGGAAGGAAATTTACGTGAGCCCCAAGTGTCGGACTGGCAAGGTGTAGCGCAGCGCAGGCATGAATTTCAACGTTTATTGTCCAAGGCCAAGGCCCACTTCAGGGTCATAGCGCCCGCGCAGTAGCAGTAGTAGTAAAGGTACCGGACATACAGACACGTTTAATTTGCATCATTATATAGCCCAATTTAGTTTAATATATAGCTTAGCAGAAAATACTGACGGCCGTGCTTAAATTGGTGACCAAACTCGCAGCCCACGAGTTGGTCTCAATTCTAACGGGTCATTAATGTCCCGCCCTTAAAACTGGGTTGTATGACTGCCTTGTCACCGTAACAGGCCAGATGATGGTAACTACCCGTGTGGACTTACAACACGCCCTTTTTACGTTGAGAAATCCAGTTTACGAATACCCATAGGAATCAGGTCGGGAGTCCAGTCAACTCATAAATCACAAATTTTGGTATATAACATTATACTTTCCTTATTGTTCAATTTTGTACTTTTCTGTTTAAATAGTTTTGATCTTACACTTTTTTACAAAACTTATTTAGGAAAAGACTTTTACAAACTAATATAAAATGAAGTAGTAAAGTGTACAAGTTGGTAAACAAAGAAGCTGTTGTGTAAACGGGGCTTAAGTGAGTTATCTAGTTGGCGCACATTTTGTTACCAGGACGTGTTTTGTTTATTTTCTGTATATTATGTTTTCCGTCCTTATATTATTCGTGCTGTAGAAAAACAAATATTTTCTATCAGTCTTTCACCTTTGATATTAAATTATAATGATAACGTAATAATCCTGTACTTGCATATTGTATTGAAATTACCCTGAACTGAATTATCAATTTTTCTGTCTTTTCCATTCTTATTGTTTATCTTATTTTAACTTCGTTTCTTCAATACTGGGCATTTCAAGTGTCACTCTGCAGGAACGCTGTTTACGTGGTCATGGTGGGCCAAATACTTGTCTACTACTCTAATAGAGTACACCTTGGACAATAAATAGTGATGTGAAAGGAGCCTGGAGATGTGCTAAGTATTAATCCCATAACTATACTGAGACCTATCATATCTCAAGGTGGATCGTCGTATTTACGTTGTAGATATCTATGGGCTCCGGTAATCCCTTAACACAAAGTGGGCTGTCAGTTCCTACTGGGAGCTGGAGGGGGAGTCGCTCGCTGCCGACTATCGGTGGCGCAGTGAGCTTCGTGCTCTGGTCGTCTGGTCGAAAGTACCTGCACCGGATAGGAGCTGAACCGACGACGAAGTGCCACCACGAAGTGCCACCATTGTGGTCACGACCTGGACACGGCGGAGCATACGCTCGCTGTCTGCCCCGCTTGGGAGGTGCAGCGCCGTGTCCTTGTCGCAAAGATAGGACCGGACTTGTCGCTGCCTGGCGTCGTGGCGTCGATGATTGGCGGCGACGAGTCTTGGAAGGCTGTGCTCGACTTCTGTGAGTGCACCATCTCGCAGAAGGAGGCAGCGGGGCGAGTGAGGCAAAGCTCTCCTCACTACGCAGAAACCCGCCGCCGCCGAGCAGGGGGTCGGGACCGGGGTCCCGTTCGTAAACCGGCCCCCTAAGGGCTTCGGGCTCCACCCGCTTTGTGCGGGGAGGAGCCTGGGCGTGGGGCGGCGTGGTAGGTCGCGTTCCCCCGACTGCTCCGGGGGAAGGTGTAGCTCCACGCTATCAATCGGGCTTTTGGCTCGTCGACCGAGGGAACCGGCGGTCATGTTGCTGGCGGCCGCCGGTCCGGCGTCTGGGGGACAGCAGGATGGATGTAATGTGCTCTGCGTAAACCCTGTCCCGCCGTCTCAATAGCTCCGACTGGGTTCCCGCCCGGTCCGGGGTAGGTCGCCGGCTGTGAACGGCAGGAGTTTTTAGTGAGGCGACTCCCACATACCCCACCTGCCGTGCGGGTGGGGATCCGGCGATTTTCTCCTGTGGAAAAAAAAATGTTACGCAAAAAAAACTTGTCGTTTTAATCGATCTCGCACGTGAATATGATAGTATCAATGTGGTATTTCTGCTGACAGTGAAATTTGCGTAATTGCAAACTTTTTTGGTGGTTATGATGGTGTCTCTCGAGGCTCCGTTCCTGTAAGCGGTATGATGATTGGCTATGGTGAGCCCTAATCTTACTTCAAGAGTATTTCCCTCCTGGTTAGATCTCAAATCCTGGATAAGCTTGGGATAATTCGCGATCCTAAAAAAAAGTCCATTATGAATTATCTTAAATTTGCGTTTAATGTTTTTGTAAGAACTATTTATCGTCAGATAAAAATAATAATAATGCTATTAAGTGATTTACCGGAGTCCACAACGGAATACCATCAACGTCTGAAACATTATTTGAAATCATTACAATCTAGATATACTATCCAAATATTACAACACTATTACACTAAAAAAAAAAAAGTATTGTACAAAAAAAAAAGCGCTAATTTCATGAAACACACTCCGGAACGAGCTCAATTAAACTTCCATAAAAGCTTCGGAGTAATTGTAAACGATTCACGTACGCCCGGCCGTTTTCAGAATAAAAATGCTGCATTTGCGCTTACCCCGCAGAATTTAGCGACTACGAAGCGACGAAAGAGATGCGAAAAGAAAATTAGTGCCATGGGCACGCTTCCATGAAATATGGGATGTAAAGGAATGACTAGCTAAGCCGGCATACTAATAATATACGAAGCATAATCAGAAAAGATAATTTATTAGCTAAACCGAAAACAGACATATGTATTTTTGATAATTTCACAGTTTCTAGTGAAAACTGGGTTCAACCACTTCAACCGGTGGCCATCGCTCGCATCTTATAGTTTTTCACAAATAATTGTTAAGCGAATGATCAAAATATTTATTTATTTATTTATTACTTAGATGGGTGGACGAGCTCGCAGCCCACCTGGTGTTAAGTGGTTACTGGAGCCCATAGACGTCTACAACGTAAATGCGCCACCCACCTTGAGATATAAGTTCTAAGATCTCAAGTATAGTTACAACGGCTGCCCCACCCTTCAAACCGAAACGCATTACTGCTACACGGCAGAAATAGGCAAGGCGGTGGTACCTACCCGCGCGGACTCACAAGAGGTCCTACCACCAGTAAGCCAACGCGACTTCTCTTTTGTTGGCCTGTCATTAATTAAAAGCACTGTAACCTATGTTTTTTCTCGGGAGCGGCTCTCATGAAATATTTGCAATTTGAAGATAATACAATCGCCAATATCCATCTAACGGCGCATTGGTGCATGTACCCGGGAGTATTGTGTGTATTTAAATTTCATTAAACGTACTTTTGCCGTTACACAATGCTATTTGAGATCATTTGACTCAAAATGGGGAGAGCAATCGCTTTGTAATATAAGCAATAAGTAAATACTTATTAACAAATTGTCCCTTCGCCGATAAAAAGTAAAAAAAAATATGTTTGCATAATTTAACTAATTTTAAAGTTTAATCACGAATAATTTTTTTTTCAAAATGATTATTTCCAAATTTCCGTATACTTTACTGTTCTCTTACTTAAATATTAGATTAACTATATATGAACTTAATTATGTCTACAACTCAGGCGAATAGCAAAGAGAATTAATGGTTTATAGGCTTATTGCGCACTTCCGTCCAATAAATGATAGGATCAGCTTAAGATGTCTACATATCTGCCCTGCTTCGATATAATGTATACAGGCTTCCACACCTCTGTACTAACACAACTAATCATTTTTTATTGATCAAGACAATTGATCTACCTTTGAATTTAACTTCAAGAATCATAAAAAACAATAAAAATAACGCATATATTCTTTTAAAATCAATAGAGATATTATACGTAATTAACCGCACTCGCCCGCTTCGCTGGGCATTTAAAATTAACATTATTATTTATTGTCATTATTATTAGGGATTACTCATATAAATATTAACCTATCCATTAAGTACATGTATGTTCTACATGGTTACCAAGTTTCAAGTCAATCGGATGCATGGTTCATTAGTTATAACGGAACATCCGTAAAAACCACTGTAGACTTATATATTAGTATAGATTAGTTAGTATAGGTAGAACTATAATATGAAGACGGGCCGTTGAGCTTATTCCAAAGCTTCATCGTACGAGTTCGAAGAGAAGTCACTGAACGTCTAAGTAAGCAGTTTCAAGTATGCCAAACGAACTGATTTTCATTTCCATAACTGAAACGTTATGACAATAGCATTTAATTATTATTTAATTTTATTTAGATTTTCTTGAATTATTTACATCGCAAATAAATTTTACCTCAGTTTAGCTATCGGAACGTTGTTTATAATAATATGTATCTCCGATTATACATATTAAGAGGTACGCTGAAACACACTGCTCAAGCTAGTGATACTAATTCTCTAATTACCGAATTCAATTGCCCTAGTTCTTAAATTAAGTTATTATTTTTTAGGTTGTGATCTCAATTTCATTGTATGGTTGTCGTCTTACACTTCCAATCAAATGCGCAAAATGATTTTCATTACACTATTAATTACACTGGTTACAAGTACTTATTTACTTTACTTATTATTTATTACCCATTTTTTTATTTTTATTCCTTCATCGTGAAAATAATTTGTCTATACATGTTAAAAATTCGCTATCTTTCAGAAAACTTTTAAAATTAGAATATATACATTTCGTAACGCCGCCTTTTTAGAATTCAATGAATCCTCGTTGATGGCGTAAAACTTTATCTGTAAAAAATAAATTATAATTTAAAAAAATTGTGTAAAAAAAGCGTGGAGTGTATGGTATCAGTAGTTATATTTTATGAACAGATATGAGTAGAAGGGTTATTTTGATAATATGTATCATGAAAAGCACCCCACGCTTTTTTACAATAAAATCTTTTTTCTTACACTATTTTTAATTCAAACTTGTTAAGATTTATTTTCTATTTTTAGTGGGATTTTCTATAAAAGCGTATTTTGTTAGTTTTTTTTAAACTATTATTTATTTTTCATTTTTTAGTTGAATTTCAAATTTTTCAAAATTTTTTTTTAAATATTGAATTTTTATCGGTCCTTAATAAGTATGCCAAATTTCGAGTTAATCCGACGTTTTGAAGGGGGTCAAAATCATGTTCAAAGATTCCATTACAAACACACATACGTCTGAAGATAATAAAAGCGTATTAAAATATCACATTCCACAATTACATTCACGCTATCATGCTATACGCAAAATCACTACAATGAAAATTACAATTTCACGTCTCGAAATTTGTATAACCAATGAACTCCAGGTGAACCGTGAACTACCCACGACGATAAAAAATAATTCCACAAACAGCTATTCAATAAACAACAAAAGTAAACAAATATTTCAAAGTAACCGTGTTCTCGTTACATCGCCCGAATCCATATCCACTAGGTAATGCGAAAACTACAAATACACTTTCATAATGTAATATTTTGGCGACAACGCTCGTAAATCGTCGGCAACAAAATGTATACCAGTTCTTTTGCGCCATTCGTAAGAATTATATTTAATGTTCCGCGAGCGAACACAGACATACATCCTGGGAATCGTAAAAGACTCAATTCTCTTTTGTTCAAACCATAAAAGTCACAACACCTTACGACAAACATTAAGTTCACTGGAAAATTCTAAAACTACGAAATCGATATTGCTCCGGCATTGACTAAATTTTTCAAAAGTTAATAAATTAAATAAATAAATACGTTATGCTTAACGCAACACTGCAAATCGTTGATTTTTTTTTATTCATCAATTCAAACTGCACTATAATTTTTATTACAACACTGGCTGACCCGGCAGACTTCGTAGTGCCTCAATCGATAAATAAAAGACCTAAACTCTTGTATAAAGTAAGCTTAAGACAAACAAAAAGAATCCGTCCGACGGGGGACACATCAAAGGAAAAACGAAATTGTTATTTTTATTTAATTCCGAGTATTTTCATATTTATCTACCTTTTAAACCTTCTCTGGACTTCCACAAATAATTCAAGACCAAAATTTGCCAAATCGGTCCAGCCGTTCTCGGGTTTTAGCGAGACTAACGAACAGCAATTCATTTTTATATATAACTAGTCAGGTCATAAGTATTGTCACACAGTAAAAACTTTTCTTTTAGAATGCTGGCCACAAAAAAGTTTATTGAATTCGAATTTCGAATTGTTCATGAAAATAAGAATGTATACTTTTAGAATTTTACTCATTTTTATATATGGAGTGGACGCTTAAAGAAGACCGTGTTGCAGTTATTGCGTTGCATCGTTGCGGTTACGCGCCAATTCAAATTTTTAACATACTGAAAATTTTGAATATAATCAAAAGATTCGTTTATCGTACCATCAAACGATACAATGAAGACTCTAGTGTAGATGACAGGTCAAGAAGTGGTCGCCCTCGGTCTGTTAGGACTCCAGCAGTGATAAAAGCTGTGAAGGCGCGAATTCAAAGAAATCCCAAACGTAAGCAGAAACTGTTGGCCCTTCAGATGGGGTTAAGCAGAACCACGGTGAAAAGGGTGTTAAATGAACACTTAGGGCTTCGGGCATATCGAAGAAAAACAGGACATCGTTTGAATGCTCGTCTAATGGACATTCTGAAGAGATGCCGCGCTTTGTTGAAGCGGTACGCGGGAAAAAATAACGGGAAATTCTTTTTTCGGATGAAAAAATTTTTACCGTAGAAGAGAACTACAACAAACAAAATGATAAGGTGTACGCACACAGTAGTGAAGAAGCGAGCAACCGTATTCCGCGTGTCCAACGAGGTCATTTTCCATCCTCGCTCATGGTATGGTTGGGAGTTTCTTATTGGGGCTTAACAGAGGTACATTTTTGTGAGAAAGGTGTAAAAACGAATGCAGTTGTGTATCAAAATACAGTCCTGACGAACCTTGTGGAACCTTTTTCTCATACCATGTTCAATAACAGGCACTGGGTATTCCAACAAGATTCGGCGCCAGCTCATAGAGCGAAGAGCACACAAGACTGGCTGGCGGCGCGTGAAATCGACTTCATTCGGCACGAAGACTGGCCCTCCGCCAGTCCAGATTTGAATCCGTTAGATTCCAAGATATGGCAACACTTAGAGGAAAAGGCGTGCTCAAAGCCTCATCCCGATTTGGAGTCACTCAAGACATCCTTGATTAAGGCAGCCGCCGATATTGACATGGAACTCGTTCGTGCTGAGATAGACGACTGGCCGCGCAGATTGAAGGCCTGTATTCAAAATCACGGAGGTCATTTTAAATAAACTTTAGTCATAAGATTCTATGTTTTGTTAAGTTCATTTTGGTATATGAATGGTTACATAATGAATAAACTTGTTTCAATTATTTTACATTAAACATGTGACAGAATTTATGACCTGACTGGGTACATAGATTAGAAGTATTTATTTTTTACAATAATCTTACTTAGTTAGTAATCAAATTACATTGTGTGAGATTCACCCACCAAAATAAAATACAATAAACGATATATACTTAACGTGGCTTCGATACATATGGGTTCTGTTAACGTTATTCCTCCTTGAAAAGAGCAAATCAAACTTCTAAAATGCATAAAGTTGGTATGTACATTCCCAATGTTCCCGAGTGTAGCACACAACAAAATCCATTAAACTGTAATTCTTTGGTAGACTGATGGTCCCAGGACAACAAAACGGCTCGCTGCACCGTTTCATCTCTGATTGCATCGATCGCCTTTCCTGTTTACATAAAACAAAAATAGTGAAAATAAATTTAAAATCGAAAGAACCTTACTAAATATTTAACGAACTGGATGGTGCAGTTGTTAACGGCCCTAACTGTTGCACCAAGGGTCGTGGTTTCGAAACCCACATCGGGCAAACATTGTGTGCAACAAAAACAGGTTTGTTTGCTCTTGGCCCGAGTGTTCATTACTTATAGTATACAATTAAACATATATAAGTATGTTTATGAGTCTCTGGTACCCATAACACAGGGAATCTTAAATAGTGACCGGATAACCGTGCGTGATTTATTCCCAGTTATTATTATTATTAAATATAATTTCAACACTTCTTTTTTTAAATAAAGCGTTCAAGCATTCTATTAAATCGAAGCGGATTCATAGGCTCATTATATTGAAATAACCTTTTTTTAGGTTTGCCTAAAGGACGGCATAGGGGGCGAGTGAGTAGCGACCGAATTCCACGGAACAATGGCCCAAACAAAGTTGATCTCCCGGGGTTTTCATTAACATTGACAATGCCGCTTTTAACGTTGATTGTCTCTGCTTCCTTTCGCCGTCTTCAGACGCGTCTATATCTAAGCGAGCACGAGACTGGATTGGTAAGACTTTAACTGCAATTTAAAACAAACTTCCTGCCAATTACTGTAGCCTTCTTGATTATAGGATAAGACGATTATTCACATGTTTACATTTCCTATAGTTCTTTTATATCTTTAAAGTTGTCGATTTTTGATATTCAATCAGGCAAAATGGTTGATTCATTCATTGCTTGACTATTTCTCTTTCTTATTTTTGGCGTTTCGTTTACTTCACCCTTTTTTTTTAATCTATGAACTGTAATTATCATTATAAGTATTGGCACTAAACTTTATATTTTCAAATACCAAAACATGAAAATATCATATTTTACACTTCTAGTATGTAATAAATAGCTAAAATAATTTAATATTGTTGTACATTAATATTATTGTAGCATAATTTATAGGTGTAGATTTACGCAAAGCTCCCGGATCTAGTATTTTCTTCTATGTTATGGATATTGGATACGTGCGTATAAAACGGATTCCGATTATCAAATTTTTTCAACAAAAAATAACGATACTTTTACGATTCAAATTCGCGTTTTATTTAATTTTCATTTTATAACGCAATATTCAAATGTCGGCGAAAAACACCTTAGTCGTTCGTGACCACGAAAACTGTAATCGAAGCGTCGTAAATACTATAATGACAATAAAAAAAAAGCGCGATTAAACTGTCATCGTCATCATCATGATCATCATCACCATCATCATCATCATCATCTCAACCTATAGCTGTCTATTGCCGAACATAGGCCTCTTTATCGATCTCCAGTATGGTCGGCCCGTTGTCTCCTGTAACCAAAGTTGACCCAGCGATTTTCATTAGATCGTCGGTGCATCAGTACAGCAGGTATGTACTCAAAAAATTTTCTGCCTCATCGGCCGTCCGATCTTCGCGCTATTTTTCGCGTAGCTTCCACGGATCTCCTGTATTAAATCGATAAAATAATTTAAAAGATCTGGATCTAAACTATCAGAGTGAGCAAACTATGATAGTATAGCAAGTATAAATTGTATATCATAAAAATTGTATTAGATAGACTAATTGTATTAGCATAAGAAATATAACCTGAAAAAAGGCCATTATGTAAAAATTTAAACGATTTATAAAAATACATGTGTAAGCTTTAGGATTGTAAGACTGTACGCAAAAATTAAGTAAAAAATCCCGATCCATAGCCCTTATATTAGGTAAAAATAAAAATAAATATATAAATTCAAACGTAATATTAAGAGCCATGTCAACGACATGGGAAATAATTGTGAAGGCAAAATTAGAGGTTTTAGCTGGTTGGAGTCCAGCATTACCCGGGCCCTCCATTCTCGGGTGTCCATGATGGATTTTCCCTTCTGTTTTGCTTGTATATATAAAAAAAAAAACTATCCGAGTGGGATTACTCGTAGCTATGTCTACGACTCGGGAAGACTGAAGAGAATACAACTCTTTAACAAAGACAATAAAATAATACAGGCAATCGAACCCCGACCAGTACAGAAGGGTAACTAACTAATAGACCAACGGACGATTTAAAACATTAATTATATTAAACAACACTTAAGAAAACGTAGCTCGCTTTATGCCCAGCGAAAAAGACCAGCTTCTGCACTTATAACACATTAAAGCATCGTTAGATTATTATTGTAGTGTAAAGAAACTGGCATTATGTGCGTACAAGTGTGTACATCTTTATTAAGTTAGAAGCTGCTCTAGTTCCTAGAAGCTACACATTAAACTTTAAATTCGTGTTTATTGTTTTTTTTATTAAAAACTCAGAGCCAATGGACTCTGTTGAGTCCACAACTTTGTGTTAATAAGCTTAAATTTTTAATCACAGGGCTTCAAGCTGATTCCTTTTTTATTTGAAATTATTGAAATCAATGGGACCACCATTTAAATTTTATCAAGATCTAACCAGTGGTTTCTGATTTATCAATTTAGATTATTAATTATTGATTTCAAGTACATTGATGATATTTTCATTTTTATTTCGATGAAACCTGTTGTCTGTTTTTTTTTTTTTTTGTATTTTGTTTCAATCCTTTCCAGGTTGCCTTAAAGATCACAATCCAACTAAATCGAACTAACTAATCGAATTATTGGTTGTTTTGCATAACTTCTGACTAACCTTCTCACACATAATACAAATTACATTTTCATATTATCTTTTTAATTATCATTTAAGTTCTGCCTGTTGAGTAAAAATTATCACCACCACAACACATTGATCGATTTTTCACATTCTTTTCTGACTTGCCCACTGATTATAATTAGACGAAGATTCTCATCGTTGTAATAATATCACCAAGAAAACTGAAATAAACGACTTAACCGGCGAACGATATAAACAAATTCAGGTAGTTAACGAAAACGTTGTTTCAGGAAATGGGAACTCCCTGGCTCCCGGAACTGAGAGGCGAGAGCGCGCCGCTAACACCTGCTCCCAGTACTAATATTTACTCACCGACACATAAACTTGTACAGTTAAATTAGTGCCGTTCTCCTAATAATAACGTAATATTATATTATATAAGGACACCTGCTGAATTTCATTTTTGAATTAATATTAGTTATATTTTACTTCAAAATTGAATACAAATTAAAAATCTAATTATTATTAATTATATAATCTAATTACTGGTGGTAGGACCTCTTGTGAGTCCACGCGGGTAGGTACCGCCTATTTCTGAGGTGAAGCAGTAATGCGTTTCGGTTTGAAGGGTGGGGCAGCCGTTGTAATTATACGCATTTACGTCGTAGATGTCTATGGGCTCCAGTAACCACTTAACCAGGTGGGCTGTGAGCTCGTCTACCCATCTGAGCAATAAAAAATAAATAAATAAAAGTTATATTAATAAATCAGCAAGAACCTTTAGAACATAATCAGGTTTAATCAAAAAAAGTCACATTCGCGAAAGATTCTGTGAAATCTGCAGCTGTTCCGTTCATGTTACGTTCGCTAAAGGACTAACAAAATTGTCGAGACTCCGTATATCTAAAACTACCATGCCAAATTTTGCAATAAACACCTGTTGGGGTTATTCGTTTTTTTATCGCAGTTTTTTTTTTGGTCTAATTTGTTTCTTTAAATATGTAACTTGTTAACTTAAATGATTTAGTTCCATAATTAAAACCAAAAAAAAAATTGTCTATTAATTATTTAAGCATCATACAGATTAACTATAATTCGCATGAAATTCTAAACAATAGTACTGTGGCGTTTAAGAACGCACCTTTTTATGATGCGTAAGCCGGAACGCACAAGAGGTGGGAAAAAGAATATAGTCTGTGACACGGGACCTTTTTACCGCCAAATATTTAAAACGTAAAAATAATTTATAATGTGTTTAATAACTAATATAATATAATAACCTAGAATTGTTTATGCCGCTACATCAATAAAATTTATATTGTGGTGTTAATTACATAAAACACGACTTTACGGCGAAATAAAGAAGGGACTCTATATGAACTCCCTCAGTACTTTATACATCGCTACACATTTATAGCAAAGAATTATACCTATAATCCGTGATATTCAATCACTTAAATAATATACGAGACATTCGCTAACAAAAAACGCAATTTATGAAACAAACAACTGTTTGATATTACGATGACAACCAAACATTTTATATTTATTAAACTCAATCGAATTATGAGGGAAAAAAAATACATTTGTGTTCTCTCTTCTTTTTTTTTACCTAATCCTCTTACAATAGATTATTTCGGGTCGGTTCGTACAAATGAATCGTCCTAGGCACTCCGGGAATTCAATCGAGGGAAATAACTAGATCTTTTAACAAACGATTATGGTTTTTATTAAATTTAGTTTCAGGAATATTTCGCTCGTCAGAAAGGTATTATTAATAAACATTCTTCACGTTTTGTTGAATTATTACAACTAGTGATCCCCACAGTAGTCGAAATTTGACTATAGTTAAGTAGTAGTAAATACTTTGGGAACCAAGGACTGATAGACATACTGTTGGAAACCCAACAAAATTGGTATAAAACCTTTTTTATTGTTGTGGTTGTGGTTTTTGACATTACGTTTGAATTTGAACTTTGGAATGTCTTAGTTTTGTCATTCTCTTTTCTCCGTGCTATTGTACGCGATTTATAAAATTTCTAAAATATACAAATTTTATACGTACAATCCTCGCGAGTTTATTTATAAAGTTCCTTGCCCATCCTAATCATACAGTCCACTACACATACTAAGGTACCAGGGTACGTTTCAATATTTGTATAGCGTATCATCATCAGCCTGTATCTCTCCACTGCTGGATGCAGGCCTCTCCCATACTCCGCCACAATGAACGGTCTTCTGCCTTCCTCATCCAATCTTCTCCAGTATTTCGCTGCAAGTCATCGGTCCACCGGGCAGGGGGACGCCCAACGCTGCGCTTACCGTATAACGTATATCTTTTCAATATACATATATCTATCTATTTGCCCAATGTGAGAATCGAACCCACCATCATCGATCCAGCAGTCAACGGCGCCAATTACCGCACCATCGAGTCACGCTATAATAGTCGAATGTGAATTATTATTTGAACAAATACAAACAAATCGTAATTAAGCACTGAAATGTAAATCAGTACTTAATTACGATTTTTACGTCATGTAAATAAAATGTTTACACGTAAAATTGGAGCACGTGTTTTCCCATGACCTTTTCAAAAATAAAGCTTCAAATCACGTATTGAATATTAACCTCACGAGACAGCTGGGAGCGAAATTACCTCGTCACTCGCCTACGTCGGATTAGACGATTACACTTGCCAATTAGGCTCCCGGCGATAGTATTAAAATCGAATAACGCACCGCAGACGTATTCTGCTGATTGTTAGACTTCTCGATTACCTATGGGTCGACGATTCGTTGAAAAGAGAGAGAGAGAGAGAGAGAGATATATATATATATATATATGTCGGTGGCGGGGCGCCAGGGATGGCTAAGCGGTAGTTTCGTCATCACTCGTATTCGATTGAACTCAGTTTAGTCAATAAAACTTTTCAATAATAGTTAGTGAAACTCAACACACACAACTTTCACAATGACAGGATAAACCGACAGTTTCGTTGCACATACCGACAGACCGACTGACTGACTGACTGACCGTCAGAGACTCACTGCTGAGACGGACGAAATCACTGTCTGACACGAATGCCACGACTCTGTCCACGTACCGCCATTTTATAACTGTGGCGTTACGGAGTCTACCCTTCATTTTGTGATATTTATCAAAACAACATTTCATCATTTAAAATAATAATCAAAACCACCGTCTTAATATTACTAAAAGTCGTCAACCACGACACGGCCATTCTGTCACTTTGACGTTTGTGTATCGTTGATATTCCGAACTATTGACCCGGATGCGACATATATATATATATATATATATAGAGAGAGAGAGAGAGAGAGAGAGAGTAATTTACGAAATGTTACTGGTCAAACATACCTTTAAATTATTGACCACGATCTTGGGACCAAACTTCAAAGAAATATTCAATGGTAACCACAAGCCAATGAAACATTCCAATCAGTCTCGAATATGGGCAAATAAGGCAGCAAATGCTACTACTAGTAATTAAGATTCCAAAACGGGAATACGTACGTTAATTTTGCGGACACAGGAACGGTGTGTTTCGTCGGTCCCCCTCGGCTATTACTTGACTGCAATTATATTAGTCAAACTATAGTCTAATCATATTGAATACTACTCCGTTACGTTTTGTAGTATATAGCTCAACTGTAGCACTTCTACGAAGCTACGCGAGTATTAATTAGGAAACAAATCGTCCTATTTACTCTATTGTATTCAGAAAGCTCGTTTTTCTTTTCGGTTATCGCTTAAAATTATTTAAATATACGATGGGGTATTACTCTACTAACATAAAACAGATTTCGTAAAAACGTTATAAGTACTCTTATATATACATATTGGTGATTATATAATTTGCGAGAAACGTTCGTGCAAATACCGGCACACGAGTAACAATGAACGAAGTTTGAATTAAATCGGATGAACAATATGGGAATGCACAAGAGAGAGAGAGAGAGAGAGAGAGTATTCTTTATTGTACACCAAAAAAACAAATAATACAAGTGCGATACATTAAAAACAAAAAGTACAATTGGCGGTCTTATCGCTAAAAGCGATCTCTTCCAGACAACCATCAGGTGGACAAGAATCATTTGGAAACGAACTACGCGCGGTGTACCATTCCAGTGAAATACATATACATATATGTACACATACATATACACATACATATCTCTGCAAATAAACATAAAATTAATACAAAGTATTATAATATAATAATAATTATTAGAAATAAAAAATAAGTAAATTAAGTTTAAATTTTGCTTCTTTACACATAAATAAGAATAAGCAATTTACATATAAAAGATACTTAAAATACCTTTGAAACATATACAATTTAAGTAGATACCAATTTCAGAAATCTACCTTATCACATATTAAATCGGTTGACTAGTATTTAAAAAAATGTTCCTTAATGAGGCGTTTGAACGAATTTAATGTTTCAGCATGTCGTATACGTACCGGGAGAGCATTCCACAAACGAATAGCTTGAACAGTAAAGGAATGATCGTAGAACCTTGTCGAATGTACTGGCATCATTAATTGCATGTTGTCCGTTGATCTCAGGGATATGGTATGTGTATCACGGATAAATTCAAAGCGTCTTTTGAGATAAGAAGGAGAAGAAGGATTAAAAAGAACAGTATAGAGCAAAGAAAGAATATGAGCATTCCGACGAAGGCGAATTGGCAGCCACTTGAGCTTAGCGCGAAATTCTGAGACGTGATCATATTTTCGTAAGCCAAATATAAATCTTAAACAGAAATTTTGAAGACGCTCTAGTTTATTTAATTGTGCTTCAGTGAGATCGAGATAGCTAACATCAGCATAATCAAGGATGGGGAGAAGAAGAGATTGTGCAAGCGCAGTCTTGGTGGCAGTAGGGAGAAAATTTCGCAGACGTCTTAAGGATCCTGCAGCCGCATAAATCTTTCGACAAGTTTCTTTAATTTGTGCATCCCATGACATATGCCTATCTACAAAGATACCCAAGTTTCTCACCTTATCACTAACTGGTATTTGAACTCCATCAATTGAAATTGGGGGAATTCGCGTCCAATCAACTGTCGCAAGCCTTCTAGGTGCACCGACAATAATGACCTGAGTTTTTGTCGGATTTATTTGCAGCCCATAAGATTTACTCCAATTTGTTATACTAAGTAAGTCATTATTTACTTTGGTGCAAGCAAGAGGCAATTCTTCCACCGGGGCTTGCGTATAAAGCTGGAGATCGTCTGCATACAAGTGGTAGGAGGAAATGAGATGGTTGGAGACAGAATTAATATATATCGCGAAGAGCAATGGAGATAAAACGCCACCCTGCGGAACACCCACGCATGTGTCACACCACGAAGAAAAATTATCTTCGATGCGAACACGCTGCCGGCGACCAGACAGGTAACTACGAAACCAATCAACTACGGATGGAGATGTGTTAAGAGAGCCAAGTGTAGCAAGGAGAATGTCAATATCAACGGTGTTGAAAGCATTACTAAAGTCAAGCAATGCAAGCACCGTCAACATTCCCCTCTCCATGCCGAGCCTAATATCATCCGTGATATTTACCAATGCAGTCGTAGTACTGTGACCAGGACGGAAACCAGATTGGAAGGGATTTAAGAGATTATTTTCATAAAGGAATTCACTCAGCTGTGCATGAATAAGCCGTTCTAAAACCTTGGATAGGAAAGATAAGATGGATATAGGACGATACTCGGAAAATGATTTGGGATTAGGCTTTTTAGGCAGAGGTGTAATTTGCGCGTCCTTCCAGGCAAAGGGAAAGGTACCATTACTCAAAGAGTAATTCATGATATGCGTAATTACAGGAAGGATTTCATCAAGGATTGGTAGGATCATATTTCGGCTCAAATTGTCAGCACCGACTGCATTAGAAGTAATAGATAAGATGCTCTTCTTAACACCACAAGCCGTTAAGTGATTGAAAATAAACGGTGAAAAATCCGGGGTCGGGAGATTTGAAAGAGAGTTCATTGTATTCGATTTAACTGTCACATCAAAATTGGACGAAGTTGAAAAATGTAAATTTAATGCATTTAAATTCACGTCAGAAGGGGGTATCACATGACGTGTCTTTCCAATCCCCAAAGTTCTAAGAAATTTCCAGACCTTCACCGGATCTCCATTTTCTACAGAAGTATGAATATGTTGGCGTTGAGCATCCCTACACATCCTGTTGCAGCGATTTCGAATCCGCATGTAATTATTACGATTCTCAACTGTAGGTATTCTCTTGAACCTTGCCTTGGATGCTGCTTTTTTAGATAATAATATTTTGAGTTCCTCCGTAAGCCAAGGCGAGGGTAAATGCTTAAGCCTTACCGGACGGATCGGTGCATGTTTATCGTATAGTTCTGTTAAAAGTGTTGTAAGGAGCTTAACCTTTTCGTCACAGTCGTCACATGCAAATAAGGGGTCCCAGTCAATACCACTAGCATCTTCACGAAGGTTATCCAGGTCTATACCACCAAAATTGCGTTGCAAGAGGATTCTAGATTTGGCCTTGGGGGGGCGAATCTTATAAGAAAGGAAAAGTAAATCGTGGTAAGAAAACGCATCGGCTGAGCACTGTCCGTGTTTAGCGACGTGATCCCGAGAGCTAATCAAAATTAGGTCAAGAAGTGACGGGGTACAGTTGGGGAAAGTGTGTGTAGCATTTAAGGGGAGAATAGATAAATTACAAGATTCGGTAACAGATAGAAAAGAAGAAGAACGACTATTACTTTTAAGAAGACATGTGTTAAAATCACCCATTATTATGCAATGGTTGTAAGAAGGAACTAAAGTTTCGAGGATGCCTTCAAAGGATGAGAAAAAATCTAAATGTGACGAGGGTGAGTAGTAGACACCCAAGAGAACTTTACGGTGGTTTAGCTCCACTTCCAGAAAAAGATGCTCACCGGCATTAGGTGGAGGAGGCTGTGCAGACAGACTAATTATTGTATACTCAATGTGTGTGCGGAGATATATGGCTACACCACCGCCACCACCACTTATGCGATCGTTGCGAATAAGACGGAAGCCAGGTAAAGCATACGAACATGAAGGGAGACAAGGCTTAAGCCATGATTCGGAAATAAGAATGGCGTGGATGTTCTCACAGCTAAAACTTGCCAGCATATCAGGAAAATGTGCTGGTACGCTCTGGGCATTAATGTGAACAACATTAAAGTTCCGGGAACCATCAGAAAACTGCGACATTAGTGTCTCAGCCAAAGAAGGAACACTGGTAAAACTTGCATCATTACTACTTGCTGAGAAAAATATTTCAGCTCTATCGCTTTCCGTGTCCGACATCAAAAATTAAATTATAATAAATATAAAATGTGATCAGGTAATATTCTAAACAAAATTATTAATATGCGTCGTTGCGTAAAGAAGCAAAACAATAAATATTAATAAACCAATGTACTTACAGGTTATGTAGTTACAATTCAACTACAAACATTCAGTCCACCCGCTGGTTGAGTGTTACAACAATAAATAAAAATAAAACTGAAAATAAAAATATTTACATTATTCGTGAAGTTAAAGAAAAGAAAAGAAAAACAATAATTCAAATAAAAACAAAACAAAACTACTAAAGACAAATTATACATAGTTCAGGCCGTAATAAAAAAAAAAAATGGGGAAAAGATTAAGAAGAAAGATTTCGTCAACACAAGATTATTGTTGGAGTCAACATTATACGTAAAAAAAAAAAAAAAATTATATATCGAAATACTTACTCTATGACACAACACGCGAAGTTATCTATATTAGAATATAATCTGTGCTTGTCAAAGTATTATCCGTGGTAAAAGTGTTTGTTGTTGTGATGTCATTGAGCGTTAAATTTATTACATTTACATAAACAAGTAATATGTTAAATTATGCAGAGTACAAAAAAAATGTATGAACAGAGTATGAACACAACAACTAAGCAGATTGGAACTATTCGCTTAATCCGCCTTATTCAGCAGAAATACTCATGTACAAACCTTAAACTACCCGAAAAACAAATATGAATTCGACCTGAATATGAATTCGACCTGAAGATGAAAGTAATAGTAGCAGAAATAAAATGAAAAATGCAGAATAAAATTGAATCTTCATTTACGGGCGGCGGCACGCTTAAGCTTTGGTGCAACAGACGCCGTGTTTGGTTTTGCGGCAGTTTGTACAGGAACAGTCTCCACGGTGTGCCTATCAATTTCAATCAGTTGTCTACGGCAGTACACCCGATGTCTTTTGCCATCTGAGCCGAGAACATAAACTGTGCCTTCTTTAGTCCACGAGTTCGTTACTCCAAACTTGTCCCGTGCTGCCATGAAAACATCGTGCCGTTGTTTCGTAAGAAATTCGGAAACCGTTATCCCAGTCCTTTTTAATTGAGACTTACTAAACCAGATCTTATTGCGGAAACTAAAATCATGGAACTTCACCAAGATCGGTCGTGCCCTTTCCCTGGCAGAAGGCCAAGAGATGAAGTAAGAAGCGAAGGAAAACTACGCAAGGAAATTCACATGTATCTTTCTGTAATTAAATGAGGGTTGCTTATTGTAAAATATCAAGCCCAAAATAGCGTAAGTTAATAACATTTTTTTTATTATTTTAAATATCTTTTAGATTTATGAATAAGGCAAATAGAGAAACAAGGCCCACCTGATATTTTCATGTAAATTCACTTTGCAATAATTCAGATTTCTTGTCGAGACAACTTAATATCATATAAATATATAAATAAAAATACCAGTCAAGAATCGTCGTTACTAACTTCCGCGTTCACTTTGAGAAGTTGGGCCCCCGGCTGATGGCTACGGCTGGCTCGTTGAGCCGGCTCTTGCCAAACGCTAGGGGGACCGACGTGGTGGTCCCACTCTCCCACTTTACGTGGGAGTGACGCGGTCGCTGCCGGCCGTCGTGACTACGATGGCTGGCAGCGACCGCGTCCTGGAAATTGATGCTCGACTTCTGCAAGCTCACCAACTCCCAGAAAGAGGCGGCGGAACGAGACAGGGAAAGCTAATCCTTCTTCTGACAGATCCATCGCCGCCGAGCCGGGGGCCAGAGAAGGTTTTCAAACAAACATATTTAGTACAGACTTTTGTGATAAATTTTACTTCACTATTACATGGTACATCGTGGTTATGAGTGTTGATTTCGATGATAAATAGATACTGGACGCTTTGAGAGTAAATTTGTCCTTAGCATTAGAATATTTCCCCTCAAAGAGTAAAGGTCACGTAGGTGTAAAATTAATCGGGTAATTTAAATGCGGCGTTAACTATCAACGCGACCGCTTAAGGGAAGATAAGCTTGAGACCCAGATTATTCTAATAGACTCAGGCCACTAAAAATACCTACCATCAGATTATCTGTATTTTTCACGAGCTTGAGCACCTTATGATAAGCGGATACCACACAGATACCACATCGTGATCGCTGCTCTGAACAGTTGAAAAATCAAAGCTTAAAGTCATAATAATAACATTTAATATTAATAATGATATTATTATGTTAATAGTCACTATTATGTTGAAACATAGGAAATATGCATTTTTATTGGTTCTCTTGACTTCGTTAATGTGGAATCGTTCTTGAAGAAGGCTTAAATTCATGTATCTTTACGAGAGATCTACAAGCTCCACCTCAACAAACAGCCACAATTTTCAGCACGATCCAACTATTGAATCAGCAAACCGAGGTCAACTATGTTGAAAGCCCCGGAGAAATCAATGTAAATCGAATGAACCAAGTTTCTAATACAAAGCACCTGTGTAATGTCACTGGCATAACCAAAATAATTCAGATGTACCTCGCAGATAGAGAAAATTTAATTTTTGATAAAAATCTATCAAAGACGAATTTGAAATGAGTTCCTGTCACGTTTTACTTGCACAGGTTTTACGTCACAGGTTTTACTTGCAGAAAACATTATATATATATATTTTTTTTTTTTTTTATTGCTTAGATTGGTGGACGGGCTCACAGCCCACCTGGTGTTAAGTGGTTACTGGAACCCATAGACATCTACAACGTAAATGCGCCACACACCTTGAGATATAAGTTCTAAGGTCTCAGTATAGTTACAACGGCTGCCCCGCCCTGCAAACCGAAACGCATTACTGCTTCACGGCAGAAATAGGCGGGGCGGTGGAACCTACCCGCGCGAACTCACAAGAGGTCCTACCACCAGTAAAAATATAATATATATATATTATATTATATAATATCGTATTATATAATATATATAATACGATACTGACATGAACTGTCCCCATCTCGTCGCATTAGAGCCGTAATGCGATGGAGCTTCAAGGACGGACAGCGGAGCGTATCAGCGCGCCCGCCTGTGAGCTCAAGCACGCGTGAAATCGAAACCGTCTACCTTGCCGAATATAACTATACAAGCATTCCTACGTCGTGCGCGAACTTCGGCTAGCTTTCCATGCAGGAATGTGAGAAATGTCATTAATGACCAATGAAATCAAAGCCAACAATGCGTTTAACCGACCATATACTCGCATACCGACAACGTCTTCAACGAAGTATCTTCTCAAGTAAAATGCCTCAACTCAAATATTGAAATCCTTCAAAGATTTCAACCAAAAACGCTCAGGATGATAGTGAACGCACCATGATACGTTACAAATGAAAGAAATCCATTATGATCTTGCCATAAGAAAAGTCAAAGATGAAGTAATTCATTGAGCTAAATTGTAAATATTGTAAGATTGGAAGCCCATCCGAATAACCTAGTTAAGCATTTAATGGACAACCAAATTACTACAAGAAGAATAAGAAGAAGAGTGCCTCAAGATCTACTAAATCTACTGTAGATTAATTGAAATGGACATGTCAATGGACATTGTGCATGCACCGCCTAAGAAATTGTTTTTCTCAAAACTACGGTTGAATCTGTTACGACAGCTTGCTGTATAGGATAAATAAATAAATAAAAAGTAATACGCCCATGATACATCGTTAATACAGCAAGCTGACCTTGGCGCTATCCTCTCACCTAACATTAGGATAACTAGAAAGTCATATTTAACACCTAGTAATTATGGCAATATAACTTGAAATTTACTGTATCCATCTAATGTTGCCAACAGGAAAAAATTATTAATATAAAGAACTGTAACAAAAAAAAAATGTTTTGAAAATGGATCGATGAAGGAATTAAGAACTAACTCACACGTCCACTGATACACCTATGCGAGGCACGTTTCAGCGTTTGCGGGACCACGCGTGACCGGCCCAAGCCCAAGGATACTAAATAAAAGTTCTCGCTACAAAATACGAGGTCAATAGATCACCTATTGATACAAGGCGATAGCTATTCACAAGTCACCGCCGCCAGACCTGAATAACAAATTTTTTAACCACTTAGTTATGTACGTGGATCCACTATTAGCACCGAAGAACTAATACCGAATGAAAGTACGTTTAAAAAATAGTGAGAATATTAAAATCTTATATTGAAATAAATACATACTAGATGATGGCCGAGCTTTGCTCGGTTTTTTTTTTTTTTGATAACGCCATCTTGTTGTGTCTTTAAAGCGGTTAGTTGCCCTCAATTAAGAAAAATAGTATTATTATTCGCCAATAGATGTCGGGAAGAGTTGATTATTGAAAACACGATTAAAACAACATTTAGTGAAAATAAATCGTAGCTAGATCTATTTATCGCCCCCGAAATCCCCTGTATACTAAATGTTATGAAAATCGTTGGAGCCGTTTCCGAGATTCAGATTCTTATACCTTTAAACGAGCAATTCTTGTACATATATATATAATTATATGTACAAGGTATAAGATAAGATGAGCGAATTAGTTATACGTTCGAACCCGAGTGGGTGGCACAGAATTAAAGTCGATTCGATTTAACAGTAGAGTTCTTTTCATTTCATCCTTTCACATTATGTTAATAATTTTAGAAAAAATTATGAGCTCTTCAAATACATAAGAAACATATGAAAGTAACAAATATTATTGAGGGCGTTGACCTGGTGGCTTTGGCATACCGCCAACCAAGACTGGGGGCTTAAGTACGTACTTAAGAATCAACTTCGGTAAAGTAAACTTAGGTAAATTATATCCGCTAGATAGTAATACATTCACTTTCTCATTAAGAGTAGAAATTGCTTTATGAGTTTTGTAACAGTTACTCAAAAGTTAAAAAAACTAATATCAGCTCCATAACTTACTGATTACTTCAATTCCTAGAACAGATTTTCTTGAAGTTCTGAAATAACTTTTTGTAACTATACTTGAGACCTTAGAACTTATATCTCAAGGTGGGTGGTGCATTTACGTCGTAAATACCTATGGGCTCCAGTAACCACTTAACACCAGGTTGGCTGTGAGCTCGTCCACCCATATAGCAATAAAAAAAAAATATATCATCCCTGTTTAGAATTGTATAGTATAAAAGTATTGGCGTATTATATTTTTGGCGCCGCAATTCCAAGGAGTATCCCTACAACCTTCCAAGAGTATTGGGATAGTTGGGGTCGACATTTCGAGCAATATTCAGTTTCGGAGTAATTTGGAAGGCAAAGCCAAGCTGGCGTCCAAAATGCTGGGAGTCCTGGACAAAGGCTTTTGCTTTATAAAGCACAAGTCCGGCCTCGCTTGGAGTACTGCTCCCATCTCTGGGCCGGGGCTCCCAAATACCAGCTTCTTCCATTTTACTCCATACAGAAGAGGGCCGTTCGGATTGTCGATAATCCCATTCTCACGGATCGTTTTGAACCTCTGGGTCTGCAGAGGGACTTCGGTTCCCTCTGTATTCTGTACCGTATGTTCCATGGGGAGTGCTCTGAGGAATTGTTCGAGATGATACCGACATCTCGTTTTTACCATCGCACCGCCCGCCACCGGAGTAGAGTTCATCCATACTACCTGGAGCCACTGCGGTCATCCACAGTGCGTTTCCAGATATTTTTTTTGCCACGTACCATCCGGCTATGGAATGAGCTCCCCTCCACGGTGTTTCCCGAGCGCTATGACATGTCCTTCAAACGAGGCTTGTGGAGAGTATTAAACGGTAGGCAGCGGCTTGGCTCTGCCCCTGGCATTGCTGACGTCCATGAGCGACGGTAACCACTCACCATCAGGTGGGCCGTATGCTCGTATGCCTATACGGCAATAAATTTTTTTTTGTCTATAACGTCCATTAACTATCTATTCATTGACATAACAATGTAAAATACCATAGAATCATTATTAGATTTCACAGGGTTGAAGAGAAAACGTTAAACTTATAACTCGACATTTTGTCTCATGAGAAAACTAAGCACGTAATAGTAACTTACAAGAAAAAGAAATTTGAACTTTGTCTCACCAAATCTAAGCACCAATATTCTCTGCTTTCCTGAAATGTAATATGACGTTCACTTTCATGTTTATAAACACGACATCACAACTGTCATCGACTCCGACACGATCCTCTTATCTCGTCCTTATGTTGTTACGTGCACTCTTACGGATATGACTATACATGTTAGAGTTCAGGTAAATGAAGGATCTACTAGTCTGAAAAAAGCCACCATTATTAGGAATAAGTAAAGTAGGAAAATAGATATCCGACATAATCAAATGTACCACACGTTTATCTACTGTTTTTATTGTGTTGTTTCTTTTATTTAATTTTTTTCACGGCCCACCTGGTGTTAAAGGGGCTACCAAAGACCATAGACATCTACAACGTAAATGACGCCACCTACCTTGAAATATGGGTTCTAAAGTCGCAGTATAGTTACAACGGCTGCCCCACCCTTCAAACTGAAATGCATCACTGCTTCACGGCAGAAATAGATAGATGGTAATAACACCTACCCGTGCCGACTCACAAGAGGTCCTTCCTACCAGCAGTAATTACGAAAATTATAATTTAGCGGGTTTCATTTTAGCTACCTACACGATGTTTGTTATTCCTTCATCGTGGAAGTCAATTGTGAATATTTGATAATTATCTTTAAAAAAAAGGACAGGCGATTGTATTTTGTACAAAGTTGCGTACCTACTTCACAAAAAATACGACAACATAAAATTAAATAATTAAAGTAGTAATGTGGTCGTCGTGGCCTAAAGGATACGACCTCCATTCCGATAGAGGCACCCGTCACGTGCGGACGTGCCCATCGACCACTCGATCGCCCGGCCTTTGTTCGCCCGGCTTTTGTTAGCCCGGCCATTGTTCGTGCTACATCTGCCGACCAAGTGTTTTTCCTGGAAGTTTTTATTTGTTTTGTTTCCTTTCGTTATTTCTGTGTTCGTGGTACATCTGCCGAAAAACTGCTTTCCTGGAAGTGTTTAATTGTTTTGTTTCTTTTTGTTATTTCCGTTTTGTTGTGTTTTTTCTTTGTCCTGTAGTAATCGCGCCGCATCGCCACCTGTGTTCAATAGAACCGCTCAGGTCCGAGAAGTTGGGGCCTCGCCGCAAGGCGAGTGTTTTCAAGACCCAGGGCCGCCCCACCTGGGCACTCAGCGATCATGGACGCTGTATTCGCGGAATTCCTCCGACTTCGTCATCCACAGCTCGCCTCAGAGTTTCTGGCTTTCAAGGCCAATCACACTGCGAGCTCTCTCGAAGACTCCGCCGTGCTCGCTGCTCCTGCGTCGCCTGTACCTGCGTGCAAAGCTTCTACATCGAGCACCGCAGCCTCCGTCGTGCCTGCCGTTCCCGCGTCGCCTATACTGGCGAGTAAAACTGCTGCGTCGTCCGCCGTGGCCACCGTTCCAGCTGTGCGATCATCCGCGGCCTCCGTCGCGCCCTCCAAAACACCTGCTCGTAGGTCACCTGCGCCCGCCTCCTCGTCCTCCGACTTTTGACTCGGAGATGGAGGTCGACCTCGCCCCCGCCTCATCGACCAGTCCGTCGCCGCGTCCGGTGGCACAAAATAAAACCCAGTCCCCTCCTCCGGTAATCCTTCAAGAGAAGGCAGCTTGGGATCGAGTTTCCCTGGCCCTTAAGGCCAAAAATATCAATTTCACGAATGCCCGTAACCTCGCGAACGGCATCCAAATAAAGGTGCATTCATCTGATGACCATAGGGCCCTCACCTCTTACCTCCATAAGGAGCGTATAAGCTTCCACACTTATACGCTTCAGGAGGAGCGCGAACTCCGCGTTGTAATACGCGGAATCCCTAAAGAGTTAGATGTAGAGCTCGTAAAAGTCGACCTGTTAGAACAAGGCCTACCAGTGAATTCTGTGCACCGTATGCACACCGGTCGCGGTAGGGAGCCATATAATATGGTTCTAGTCGCTCTCCAGCCTACCCCCGAGGGTAAGAAAATCTTTAACATACAGACCGTCTGTAGGCTCTCTGGTATCGCTGTCGAAGCCCCCCATAAAAAAGGCACTCCTAGCCAGTGCCATAACTGTCAATTGTATGGGCACTCTTCCCGTAACTGTCACGCGGGCCCCCGATGCGTCAAATGTTTAGGCGATCACGCCACGGCCCTATGCACTCGCGATCAAAAAACCGCGACGGAACCGCCTAGCTGCGTCCTGTGTCGAACACAGGGTCACCCCGCAAATTACCGCGGATGCCCCCGAGCCCCGAAAATAAATCGCCGCGTCGCCTGCCAAAACCGCCTCCGAGCTTCCGGCCCAGACATCAAAGCCTCGGCACCCTCTACGTCGCAGGCTAAGCCAGCGTTCGTTCCGGCGGCGGTGCCCAGTGTCTCGGCCTGGGCGAAACCGCTGCCGGAACACGGCTACAACTCCCTCCTCCGCGATTCGTCCCGCCCCCACGACTCGTCCCTCTCCCGCGACTTGCCCTCCGACCGCGTCCGAAAATCTCGCTTTAGCGATCGACTTCTTTCAGTCGATCAACTTTGAGCGCGTTAACGCTTTGGGCGACGCCATTCGCGCTGCCTCCACTGCACAACACTTTATCGCCGTTGTGCAGGAATACGCCGACGTATACGCGTCATTAAATACGTACGTCCTCCCCTCACTCCGCCGGTAATCAATGGCGTATATAAGTAGAATAAAGCCCCTATCCGTGACGATAGGATTTTTTAACGCTTACGGTCTCGCAAATCAACGTGATCAGGTTTCTGACTTTTTGCGTGACCATCAAATTGATATCTTTTTAGTGCAGGAGACCCTACTTAAGCCCGCGCGCCGTGACCCTAAAATCGCGAACTATAACATGGTCAGGAACGACAGGCTCTCTGCTCGTGGTGGTGGTACCGTCATTTACTATAGAAGAGCCCTGCATTGCGTCCCGCTCGATCCTCCCGCGCTCGCTTATATCGAAGCATCAGTGTGCCGAATCTCACTAACGGGACACGCGCCGATCGTTATCGCGTCCGTTTATCTTCCACCGGATAAGATCGTTCTAAGCAGTGATATCGAGGCGCTGCTCGGCATGGGGAGCTCTGTCATTCTGGCGGGCGACCTAAATTGTAAACACATCAGGTGGAACTCACACACCACAACCCCGAATGGCAGGCGGCTTGACGCGTTAGTCGATGGTCTCGCCTTCGATATCGTCGCTCCGCTAACCCCGACTCACTACCCGCTAAATATCGCGCATCGCCCGGATATACTCGACATAGCGTTATTAAAAAACGTAACTCTGCGCTTACACTCGATCGAAGTAGTTTCAGAGTTAGATTCAGACCACCGTCCCGTCGTTATGAAGCTCGGTCGCGCTCCCGATTCCGTTCCCGTCACGAGGACTGTGGTGGATTGGCACACGCTGGGCATCAGCCTGGCTGAATCTGATCCACCATCGCTCCCGTTTAACCCGGACTCTACCCCGTCTCCTCAGGATACCGCTGAAGCCATAGACATCTTAACATCACACATCACCTCGACATTAGATAGGTCATCGAAACAAGTTGTAGCGGAGGACTTCCTTCACCGCTTCAAATTGTCCGACGATATTAGGGAACTCCTTAGAGCTAAGAACGCCTCGATACGCGCCTACGACAGGTATCCTACCGCGGAAAATCGTATTCGAATGCGTGCCCTACAACGCGACGTAAAGTCTCGCATCACCGAAGTCCGAGATGCCAGATGGTCTGATTTCTTAGAAGGACTCGCGCCCTCCCAAAGGTCTTACTACCGCTTAGCTCATACTCTCAAATCGGATACGGTAGTAACTATGCCCACCCTCGTAGGCCCCTCAGGCCGACTCGCGGCCTTTGATGATGACGAAAAAGCAGAGCTGCTGGCCGATACATTGCAAACCCAGTGCACGCCCAGCACTCAATCCGTGGACCTTGTTCATGTAGAATTAGTAGACAGTGAGGTAGAACGCAGAGCCTCCTTGCCACCCTCGGATGCGTTACCACCCGTCACCCCGATGGAAGTTAAAGACTTGATCAAAGACCTACGTCCTCGCAAGGCTCCCGGTTCCGACGGTATATCTAACCGTGTTATTAAACTTCTACCCGTCCAACTCATCGTGATGTTGGCATCTATTTTCAATGCCGCTATGGCGAACTGTATCTTTCCCGCGGTGTGGAAAGAAGCGGACGTTATCGGCATACATAAACCCGGTAAACCAAAAAATCATCCGACGAGCTACCGCCCGATTAGCCTCCTCATGTCTCTAGGCAAGCTGTATGAGCGTCTGCTCTACAAGCGCCTCAGAGATTTCGTCTCATCCAAGGGCATTCTCATCGATGAACAATTCGGATTCCGTACAAATCACTCATGCGTTCAACAGGTGCACCGCCTCACGGAGCACATTCTTGTGGGGCTTAATCGATCAAAACCGTTATACACGGGAGCTCTCTTCTTCGACGTCGCAAAAGCGTTCGACAAAGTCTGGCACAATGGTTTGATTTTCAAACTATTCAACATGGGCGTGCCAGATAGTCTCGTGCTCATCATACGGGACTTCTTGTCGAACCGCTCTTTTCGATATCGAGTCGAGGGAACCCGCTCCTCCCCACGACCTCTCACAGCTGGAGTTCCGCAAGGCTCTGTCCTCTCACCCCTCCTATTTAGCTTATTCGTCAACGATATTCCCCGGTCGCCGCCGACCCATTTAGCTTTATTCGCCGACGACACGACTGTTTACTATTCTAGAAGAAATAAGTCCCTAATCGCGAAGAAGCTTCAGAGCGCAGCCCTAGCCCTAGGACAGTGGTTCCGAAAATGGCGCATAGACATCAACCCAGCGAAAAGTACTGCGGTGCTATTTCAGAGGGGAAGCTCCACACGGATTTCCTCCCGGATTAGGAGGAGGAATCTCACACCCCCGATTACTCTCTTTAGACAACCCATACCCTGGGCCAGGAAGGTCAAGTACCTGGGCGTTACCCTGGATGCATCGATGACATTCCGCCCGCATATAAAATCAGTCCGTGACCGTGCCGCGTTTATTCTCGGTAGACTCTACCCCATGATCTATAAGCGGAGTAAAATGTCCCTTCGGAACAAGGTGACACTTTACAAAACTTGCATAAGGCCCGTCATGACTTACGCGAGTGTGGTCAATCCCGCTTTTGCAGGTTAGCTGTCGGGGCTCCGTGGTTCGTGAGGAACGTTGACCTACACGACGACCTGGGTCTCGAATCAATTCGGAAATACATGAAGTCAGCGTCGGAACGATACTTCGATAAGGCTATGCGTCATGATAATCGTCTTATCGTTGCCGCCGCTGACTACTCCCCGAATCCTGATCATGCAGGAGCCAGTCACCGTCGACGCCCTAGACACGTCCTTACGGATCCATCAGATCCAATAACCTTTGCATTAGATGCCTTCAGCTCTAATACTAGGGGCAGGCTTAGGGACCCCGGTAACCGTACTCGTCGAACTCGACAAAGAGGTCGACGTGCAACCTAACCCATGCATCAGCCCGCTGAGTTTCTCGCCGGATCTTCTCAGCGGGTCGCGATTCCGATCTGGTAGTAGATTCATTCGCGAAACAATTGCTCTTGAGTTGTTAGGTCTCCTTCGGAGGCGCTCGGGCAGTTGTTAGCAAATCCCACCCCTCTTGGCTGAGCCTTTGCTCGCCCACCTGTCCTGGTGAAACTGGAAAGGCCTTCGGGCCACCAGTAAACTTTCAATCATAAAAAAAAAAAAAAAAAATTAATTATAAACAATTATAAACAATCGCTTTTTTTTGTAGCTGGAATAGCCCCTTAAGCTACCACCGATTAGGCAAAAAAACCATATGCGTACACGAATAACTCACAAGATAAAGAGATAATATTTCCAACCAAATAAATAATAAATTAACATTTTCATTTTTAGTTCGGCTTGCTATTAAAATCAGTTAGTTTTTATTTTTCAAATTAACGTTTATTTCATTCTACTCACTAGAATTCATTAATATATTTATTCAGTGAAATCTGCATCGAGTGTTTGTTTCTTACTGTAAAGCTATTTAAATAATTAATTGTTTGTTACTATGTCTGTAAAATGTTATTAAACTTACGAGGAAGGCTTGGTTATAACTAGCGGTTTCTTGTGGCGTCACTCTGGGTGCAATACCAATGCGACGTAACCAACGTAAAGTGCATATTTATGAGTGTTTCGCGAAACGCAGTTTATCAGCTAAGTGCTTACATTGAAGCCATATAGCATGGTATTAATTTGCGTTGAGTAGTACAGTGACCTAGATATTACATGACCTATTTAATAGTGGCATAGAGTAGTCTTTAATACTTAACGGGACCGGTATGGGATCTGTGTGACTGAAAATAATTCATATCTCAACAACAACTCATCAAACTTATCTGATTAAACAAATTTTACGATCAGATACATTTATTTTCTTTCAGAAATATCTAGTTGACAATTAGAAAAAGCGATATTAAGATAAAAACAATGCACGTTTTTTTTTAGATAAATTACTCACATGACAAATCTACGCCAATAACTACATCGTTGACGGTGTAAACCGGTTGAGAACAGATAATATGAAGTCGTCATATGCGACAATACGTCTTTATTCCAAACTAGCTGACCCGGCAGACTTCGCAGTGCCTCAATCGATAAATAAAAGACCTAAACTTTTGTATAAAATAAACTTAAAACAAACAAAAGGAATCCGTCCGACGGGGGACACATCAAAGGAAAAACAAAATTGTTATTTTTATTTAAATCCGAGCATTTTCATATTTATCTAACTTTTAAACCTTCTCTGGACTTCCGTAAATAATTCAAGACCAAAATTAGCCAAATCGGTCCAGCCGTTCTCGAGTTTTAGCGAGACAAACAAACAGCAATTCATTTTTATATATATAGACAAACTTAGTAATGGGTTTTGTTAAAGTCTAAAGAGGTACCTGTGATAATACTGTCATCCATTACAAGCCCACAAAAAGCGCTATGGAGTATGTGGCGTAAGATTGTCGCAAACATTCTCGAGAGTGCGATGTTTCAATCAGCTCAAGGAGTGCGCGCGTGCTTCACGAAGAAATCTAGAGATTATTACAGCTCAAGCCAGAAAATCGGTTTACTAGGGCTTTCCGAATAAAATTTACACTTTCACGACACCCGTTCTGTCTGCAGAAGAGTTGAGGTAAAGAATTTAGTGTAATATTATAAAAGTGTGTGCTCTTCTCATTGTAAAGTTTTCTTATTCGAACCAATTAAATCGTTAAGGGAAAAAAATATCTCGAAGATTAATTTTGAAACAGAATAGATTCCAGAAAGCAGAAATGTACGGTGACAAGCTATGTGATGGTAAAACAGAAATGGCGGGTTCATCTCAAACAGTTCCTGAGAGTTTTTTTTTTATTGCTTTGATCGGTGGACGAGCTCACAGCCCACCTGATGTTAAGTGGTTACTGAAGCCCATAAACATCTACAACGTAAATGCGCCGCCCACCTTGAGATATAAGTTCTAAGATCTCAAGTATAGTTACAACGGCTGCCCCACCCTTCATACCGAAACGCATTACTGCTTCACGGCAGAAATAGGCAGGGTGGTGGTGGTACCTACCCGTGCGGACTCACAAGAGGTCCTGCCATCAGTAATTACGCAAATTATAATTTTGCGGGTTTGATTTTTATTACACGATATCGTATCGTATCGTATCGTTTTATTATCCTTCATCGTGGAAGTCAACCGTGAACATTTGTCATCGTACTCCCCAAAGAGAATATAGGGCAAAATACAAACAATACGAAAGTCCTTTAATAGACCCAGAAGTTCCCACCGACGGCGACGCGAGCTTGGACCTAGGATTATCGATAATTAGCAACCCAAAGAAAGTAGGTGGTTTTGGGAGACCCAGCCACAAAATGGAAGTTGCAGTTTTCGAGGCCGGACCATGCATATCTCATACCGAGACATTCCCCATATACCTTAAGTCGTTTTTTATGTTTGAGGGATTTCTGGTGGCCTGGAAGTCTCTCCAGTTTCACCAGGGCAGGTGGGCGAGCTAAGGCTCAGCCAGGATGGGAGGAATTTGCTAACCACTGCCCGAGCGCCTCCAAAGGAGACCTAACTACTCAAGGACAGCTGCTTCGCGAATGAATCTACTACCGGAATGTTTATTCCGATCATTTGTAAATTTCCCTCAAGAGTTAACTAGTGACCAAGGTTTTAAGTCACCGCCTCCTGGCACCGCAAATGTTATGAGTCGCTCCGTTTGTTGGTTTGGGGAGCGGTGTGAAAAATACAAGACCACAATGCTGTAAGTTGCCTGATCGATTCTAAAATGTTCTTAATTAAGTACATCAATGTGGTATTATTTTATGCTAAGCAATTATCACACTGAGTATGATATGAACAATGATGCTAATGTCAACATCCACCCTAAAAGTTATTTACCAAAACTAGATTTAAGCCATCAGGTATATCACAGAACTTTTAAATGTATTTATATGACAGTATAAATAGCAACATTAAGCTTATTGGTTTTAATAAACAAGAATTCAGTGTAAATCACGGTTTTAGGACAACGATAAAAACATTATTTTATCAAACAATCTTTTTACCATCTGTTTTGTATTTTCAGTCATCGCCATTCTAATGTAAGTTTATTTAACTGACGTACACAATACAACACAAAATAGAAAACTGCGAATATAATTAGTCATTGGAATAAAACAGGCGACAAAACTTTTGAGCTCTCGTCTGTAAAACGAAGCACGATTCCATAATTTAAAATGCAGATGCAATCTGCGGACCAATCTCTGAGTGTATTCGCTCACAATACTCTCAACTTTACAAAGCTTCACAATTTTATTACTTACCACATTGTCTACTTTTATTTTTAGGATTTTTTTAGGTAGGTAACCTAAACTAATAATAATAACCTCTAAATTTTCGATGTGTGATAATAAGTCAATCACATCATTCGTGTGCTGTAAAAAAAACAACAAAACAAAAAATATTTGTTTTTAATAAATAAAAGCTGCACTTGACGGGTGAACTAGCTCATGGTCTACCTGGTGTTATCAGCTGCCTTGAGAAATTGAAGCAAATTGATAACGGCACTGACCTCCAAACTGCGGCTGATTCCGTACGGATTGAAAATACGCCTTAATGCGCTTACGGTCTAGTGCGAGTTTTACTCGATCCATTAACGGTGATATTAGGTACCAAAAGCAACGGTCACCGCCCTCGTCGAACCGACGGATGAATTAACCCATACACAAAGCCCACTGAGTTTCTCGGCAGATCTTTTCAGTGGGTCGCGTTTCCAATCCGATGGTAGATTCTGCGAAACACTGGTCTCGCTAGGGCCAGTGTTAGCAACACACCCGGTTTAAACCCCGTGAGTTCACCTACACGTCAAGGAGAAGCTGATGTAGCCTCTCAAGGCTATCAGCATAGGTAGGGTAAAAAAAGCGAGTTTTTAACTTTGGAACAGCGCCCCTAACGTCAAACATAGGCAAACGTTCCAACTCCATACAAAATACAAATTTGAGTTAACTTTTACGCGATCGAGAATCGCACTAAGCACACAGTGCCTATTTATAAAATTTACCCTAATTTCTGTCACAAGGTTAGGTATCTTTGAAGTTAAAAATGACTTGCGATAATTCTTCAATTGTCAAAAGTTCGTCGTGATCTTAAAAATGAGGCCCACAAGGCCTAACCTATATAGATACAGTGCACCGAGTTTCTCGCCGGATCTTCTCAGTGGGTCGCGATTCCGATCCGGCAGTAGATTCTGCGAAACACTGCTCTTGCTAGGGCTAGTTTTAGCAAAATCTCTCCGGTTGAGCCCGTGAGCTTACCTACCCGTCCGTACGTAGCTAGAATAGCCCCCTAGGCTACCAGCAAATAAGTAGGTAAATAAAAAAGATAAAGAGGCGCACGATGTTCTCATATTCTGCTATACGACTGTGCTTCTATTGAAATGGCACATGCATATTCACGTCGTGGCCTAAAGGATAAAACTTCAAGTGCATTCGAATGTAGCGATGCACCGATGTTCGAATCCCGCAGGCGGGTACCAATTTTTCTAGTGAAATACGTACTCAACAAATGTTTACGATTTACTTCCACGGTGAAGGAATAACATCGTGCAATAAAAATCAAACGCGCAAAATTATAATTTGCGTAATAACTGGTGGTAGGACCTCTTGGGAGTCAGCACGGGTAGGTACCACCACCCCGCCTATTTCCGCCGTGAAGCAGTAATGCGTTTCGGTTCGAAGGGCGGGGCAGCCGTTGTAACTATACTGAGACCGTAGAACTTATATCTCGAGGTAGGTGGCGCATTTACGTTGTAGATGTCTATGGGCTCCAGTAACCACTTAACATCAGGTGGGCTGTGAGCTCATCCGTCCATCTAAGCAATAAAAAAATAAACGAGCAACTTCCACATTTAGGTAATAATTTTATTAGTACCTACGTGTAAAGAAATTAAACGCCCAAATTAATAATTTTATTTGTTCTGCCTTTTCGAATACTCACGTAGTCATGGACTATCATATTCAAGGGGCAAACCCTAAAAAAATACTGCAAAAAAATCGTATTAACTTTAAACAATAAAATACTTAGAATTACAACAATATATTTTTATACAAAATATATAAACTGATAGTTAAATTGTAAATAGAAATTTAAAGTATTTCATGATTGCTTAATAAAACATATCCATAAATATTCATCATCCATATTTTATCATTTTACTGTTTCGAGATTCAAAAACCCATAACTACAGAAATCGTTAATTATACTTTTTATTTTATTTTTATAATTATTCACTGCTCTTTCCATCTCCTCAGAAGTATTCCATACAAGTTTACTTCTAATATGACCCTCTTGCTGTAAACCACTTGAGAGCCATAAAGCAGTGTTAGCAGTAATAAGGCATGCTGGCCAAACAATTTTCAAATCATTGTTAAACATTTCTCTTGAATACACTTTGTCAGTAATCAATGTAGCTTCAGAAAGCATTTGATCAAATGTTTGAAAATATGTATCCAAGAGTTTATGAAAATGTTTTTGTCGGAGTTCAGTGTCAGTGCTACTGATAATTAGGTACAATGTATCTACTGCAGGACTCGATTCCCGTGATGTTTGGTAATCTATCAGGCAGGCATTTACTGGTACATTTCCCTAAAATAAGAATGAAAAATTTAATTTATATACAATTTGGGCTAAGAATCATAGTACAACATATAATTATGTACCTCATACTTAAATAGTATATTTTCCTTCCAAATGTCTCCATGACATATACATTTCCCTTTCACAAGGTCTATAGCTTCTTGAAAATAAGTCACACAATTATCTTTTAATGTTTGTAAAAGAGGCACATATTCTGTTCCTTTAAATTTATCTAAAGCTTTTGAAAGTCTGTCAATCATAATATCTATGTATCTCTTATTTGACTTTTCTGTTAAAGGTATACATACTTTTGTAATTTCATCATATGTATTTTTATTTGTTTCTTTCAAAATAAATGAGAATGCATGAAATCTGGCCAGTGTTTTCAAAGATACAATAATATGTTCTAAATTCAAAAACATTCCTGTTGTGAATGGTTTGTATCCCTGTGTGCACATATTTTCCAATGCAATGAATTCTTTACAAAATTCTTTAGATACAAGATAACATTTTGGAATAACTATTTTTGAAGTAAAAGCACAGTTCTGTTGCATTTCCTGATAGACTTCGAAAACTGAAGTGTAAATATATATTTCTCTTGCAAACATAGCTGTTACAGCACCACTAACTCTTGATTTTTCATTTGTTGGTGCAAGTTTCAAAACAATTGGAATTTCTATATACTTTTCAGCTCTATACCCAGTGAATACTACTGGAATCAGGATGCCGAAATAATTTTGTGCTATACATTCAAATTTATCATGAGAGTACTGCCAATTTGTAAACTTATATTTGGAAGCAATTTGAGTCATAATAGAATTTATACAATTTTCAGTTACAGCAGTCATGATAATAATAATTAAATATAGTGACTGTATATATTTATAATTAAATAATTCTATATAAATTATTAGACTGTATCGTTTGATAAGTAGCTTGCCTGCTTAGGAAGCAGTTGTCTGCGGTAAAGTAGTATTTTTAACTTACTTTTCGCTTAAGTACAATAAATAATTTATTATAAATATAATTTATTTTTGTAAAAATAATAATTTAACCATTTCATTTATATTATTTACCTTAAATTCAATTAATCTATTTTAATAACCATTGATATAATTAAGATCTGTACTAAAATCAACACAAATTGTAATGTGTTGATATTACTAAAATTCTCAAAATCTTTTAATGACTTTTGTATGTAAAATTAAAAAGTAGGTATCCCATAACCACCTTTATTTTTTGAGCTTAAGTATAATGAACATTGATATGAATACGTTTTATTTTATTGAACATTAAATCTCCTGATAAATAACAATTGCCATTGCAGGCCATGAAATGGGAGAAAAAACACAAAAAGACAATTGCCATTAAAATGTGAATTGTCAATTTCATTATTTTTTTGTTTTTACTTGATTGGTTCACTGGCACAAGCAAAAGGAATGAGCGCATACAAGATACTTGTTTTTTTTAAAGTAAATTTTCATTAACTCGAACTAGTACAATATGGTGATGCAATATTTAAAAGTAAAACCTTAGCTAGAAATATGCTATTAAAACAGCTTCTCCCGAGGCACAGGAAAGCAGTACAAGGGCAGCCCCAGCCCCGGATTTGCTTTAGAAGCCTCCGACACGTCTACACATGTCTACACGACACTGAAAGTCATAAAGTCTACAGTCCTCCGCGTGAATCGAATCCCGTTCTTGATAAAGATCGTACCGATGTGGCGAGGATCAATAAAGATGGACTCGACAACAATTGGTTGATAGCGCCATTCGGACTCTACGTGCAATATTAGTAGATAACGCTCTTTATCTACTAACACATTACACGTTGTGATTTGTATCTCGTGCCCAATGATTGGAGAAAAATGTTTTGTTCCATAAAAAACCTCGCGGCCCGTAGACATCACAATGTGAATATTTATATCTACCCTGAGGCGTAATGCATTCGATGAATTACTATTCTATTTATCGAACCGAAAAATCGTGGCTGAAACAGAACCAACGAAAATATGGAAACTACATTTGCATATAGCATAACGTGATATTAAACGGTAAAAGTAGTTTTAATTACAACCGTAGCTATCTAGATCTCTATAATGATTACAGCTCGTTGCCGACGTATAACGTTTTCCATTTAGTACTTTTTAATATTAATTTAACACTTTAAAAGCGACTAAAGAGCGCCTACCTTTTCATTTATAATTTAGTCTCAGCCAGCCCACATACTGCCCCATAATTTTTAATGTTTCATATTTTCAAGTCGCTCGTCCCAATTCATATCCGTCAAATGAGTAATTAATTGAAATGAACTCAAATGCAATGGGTTAACTTAAGTATGTAAGTTACAGTAATACATAGCCTACAACTATTTGGAGACAAGTAGGCTTCTATACCTACTAACTAAATGCGTATGATCCCTATCCACAATATAATTGATGTTTTCTAAACATTATTTTCTGTGTAACGTAAATGAAGTACCTACTTAAATATTTCACAATGTTTTAGTGTGCAAAACACTTTTAATTTAATAGTTGCTTAGAACAAACGTTACTATAATATGTAGCTATGTGATGAAGTACCTAGTTGTTACACAAAGAAAGACGCTCGGTCACTTGTACTACTTAGCAAATAAGTATCAAACTTGATTGAGAACTGGTTCGCAGCTGGATCAAGTATTAGTTTCTGCGTCTTGATGGGATTTTCGCTTTTGCCATCCTAGGCCCCCCAACAAACCTATCAGCCCTCAGAAAAGAGGCGTTTCAAGCTCCCTCCAAGATTGAAATAAGAAGTGTAGTTTGATTCACGAGGGGCTTTAAATTTTCACGCCCAAACCACTAAACCGATTTTAAGGAAACTCAGCATAGTTATAGTTCGAATTGCGGAAAAAATATACCAATGTATAGTAAAACTACTCTTTTAGCACAACTGAGCGCAAGTTTGTACCCGTATGGTATAAACCGTAGTTCACGTAGTCGAAACTGCGAGTGGAATGCTATTATATTTATAAACTTCAAATTCGGGACTTTACAAATTAAATTATTGAATTTCAAATTTCGCTTCGCTATAAAATTCTGAATTTGAAATAAAATATTCGAATAGTGTTTTTTAAATGCGGACTTTCTTAATCTAAACACATTGCATAAATTCTTTGATACGATTAACTTAGTAAATTAATTAACTATTCGGTCAAATATTTGTATGAAATTGATAAACAAAACAGCTGCCTACTTAATTTAACCACGGTAAGACAACAACAAATATCTACTATAATTGACAAATCATTATTTTTACGTATTCGTAAGAAAAGAATCGTGATTGGATAGAAGCATTTATTGGAAAAATAACGTTTTACGCTAGCTTTTGAGGTCAGCTCTTTCTAAGGTATAAAAAGGGTCCTCGCAAATTTAATGAGCCTTGGCTGGCTCCGCTTTTATCGTCGTGTAATGATTTCTGAAACATACTTAAGGTGGGCTGTCAAATTAAATTATGAAAGCCGCTCTTCTCGACTCTTTATCACATCAGCACAGCAGATTTTAATCATGATAAGTTAATAGAATTTCAAGACACGATCAAAACTATTATCTTTTTTTTTGTCCCACCAATAGTACCCTCGGGAAGCTATTATGGCTTCGTTCTATGTATGAGCGAGCTCATGTGGCTCATTATAAGAGTCTGCTAACATGTGCTCTAGCAAGGACAATACTTCGGTGAATCTACCACCGAATCGGAATTACGAGCCAAACTCAGTGGGTTGTGTCTGTGGGTTATTATGTTTCCAAAACACATTGTTGTCTTCCCTGAGCACGAATACTGTGACTGTTTTGAGTCGTTCTATTCTATAAAAATAATCAAGTAAAAACTAACTACATATTTTTATTTAGAGTATCGTAATTAAAATGGCCTCAAGTCGTGGCATAAAAAATAAAACGCTCGGTGCATTCGTATCAAGTGATGTAGAGGTGTTCGAATCTCGTAAAAATGTACCAGTTTTTAATAATAATAAACAACGATTGACTGCCACGGTGAAAGAATAAAGAGAAAGAATTGTGCCAGAAAAATCAAACCCGCCAAATTATAATTTGCGTAATAATTGGTGGTAGGGGATCTCACTTTTTACAGTACAACAACTGCCCCAGCCTTCAAGCCGAAACGCATTACTGCTTCATGGCAAAAAATGCGCAGGTTGGTGGTACTACCCACGCGGACTCTCAAGATGTCCTACCACCAGTAATTAGGCAAATTATATTTATTACGGGTTTCATTTTTATTACACGATGCTGTTCCTTCACCGTGAAAGTCAATCCCGAACAATTGTCAAGTACGTATTTCATTATAAAAATTGGTACCAGCCTGCAGGATTCGAAGATCGATACATATTATACCTAGTCAGGTCATAAATTCTGTCACATGTTTAATGTAAAATAATTGAAACAAGTTTATTCATTATGTAACCATTCATATACCAAAATGAACTTAACAAAACATAGATTCTTATGACACTAAAGTTTATTCAAAATGACCTCCGTGATTTTGAATACAGGCCTTCAATCTGCGCGGCCAGTCGTCTATCGCAGCACGAACGAGGTCCATGTCAATATCGGCGGCTGCCTTAATCAAAGATGTCTTGAGTGACTCCAAATTAGGATGAGGCTTTGAGCACGCCTTTTCCTCCAAGTGTTACCATATCTTGTAATCTAACGGATTCAAATCTGGACTGGAGGAGGGCCAGTCTTCGTGCCGGATGAAGTCGATTTCACGCGCCGCCAGCCAGTCTTGTGTGCTCTTCGCTATATGAGCTGGCGCCGAATCTTATTGGAATACCCAGTGCCTGTTATTGAACATGGTATGAGAAACAGGTTCCACAAGGTTCGTCAGGACTGTATTTTGATACACAACTGCATTCGTTTTTACACCTTTCTCACAAAAATGTACCTACCTCTGTTAAGCCCCAATAAGAAACTCCCAACCATACCATGAGCGAGGATGGAAAATGACCTCGTTGGGCACGCGGAATACGGTTGCTCGCTTCTTCACTACTGTGTGCGTACACCTTATCATTTTGTTTGTTGTAGCTCTCTTCTACGGTAAAAAATTTTTCATCCGAAAAAAGAATTTCCCGATATTTTTTTCCCGCGTACCGCTTCAACAAAGCGCGGCATCTCTTCAGTCTCAGGTCCATTAGACGAGCATTCAAACGATGTCCTGTTTTTCTTCGATATGCCCGAAGCCCTAAGTCTTCATTTAACACCCTTTTCACCGTGGTTCTGCTTAACCCCATCTGAAGGGCCAACAGTTTCTGCTTACGTTTGGGATTTCTTTGAATTCGCGCCTTCACAGCTTTTATCACTGCTGGAGTCCTAACAGACCGAGGGCGACCACTTCTTGACCTGTCATCTACACTAGAGTCTTCATTGTATCGTTTGATGGTACGATAAACGAATCATTTGGTTATATTCAAATTTTTCAGTATGTTAAAAATTTGAATTGGCGCGTAACCGCAACGATGCAACGCAATAACTGCAACACGGCCTTCTTTAAGCGTCCACTCCATATTTAAAAATTAGTAAAAATTCTAAAAGTATACATTTTTATTTTCATGAACAATTCGAAATTCGAATTCAATAAAGTTTTTTGTGGCCAGCATTCTAAAAGAAAAGTTTTTACTGTGTGACAATACTTATGACCTGACTAGGTACATATGCTTATTAAATATCATTAATAAATTCTTAAAACTTAATTTATAATGCTTTTCAGATTTCTTTGCTAAGGCTTCTTCACACACATGAACACACCAGTCTATATATTTCAATACTACTCTACTACTACTACTACTACTCATCAAAGGCAAGCCTTCGTGGCGATATAAAGTGTCAAAAGAAAAGCCGAAATAAAATAGACGCGAGACGGCAGTTTGAAAAATTTATATGTTTTTCGTAGAACACACACCTACACACACACACACACACACACGCCCACTTACACACCTACCGTCGGTGCTGTACTAGAAACCTCCTCTGAAACTCCGATAGCAGCTGGGTATAATAAAAGTCAATAGCCGACAAGCAAAACCGTGGAACGTAGACAAAAAACAACAAATTAGTCTATAACAGAACATTATGGTTACAACGCGCATCATTGAAAGTTTCTGCACAATTTCTCTCATCGATTTTATCTTACAAAAAATTTGAATTGCCTAGACTACACAAGAATATAAATAATATGTATAAACAAATATTAAATTACACGAAACTTTAATGAATAATCATTCCTAATCGGAACGGAATAAGATTGAAGTACCTACGGGTGTGAGTGACGCAAAGACCACTTGAATACTGCTCGGGATCCCGGGATTTCAATATGCTAGACAAATTGGTTGCTTCCTCGGATATTTCTAATGTCAGGATTTTCCATCTAAATTTCAATCGATTAGAAATATTCAATATGATATTATGATCGTAAATAGATTTTATCTGTGGGAAATACTTGAACTACTTTCGATTTCGTTTTCACTGATACAGACACTTTTGACACAATTGTTACAGGTTATTTTTTTGTTTTTATCGTATTGTATTGATAGGGGCCTCTTAAACCTATATACACTAAGGTCGTAAGTCCACTAGCATTCTGCAAATTCCTCTCTCAGCAATACTATCGACCTGGTACCCGCACGGCGAATTCATGAATTGCTGGGTTATTCGTCTCATGTTCTATGCTACTGAAGTTGGCGAACCAATTCAAGGGCCACTTTGTGTTACCCTTCAAATGGGTAGTGTGAGTGATGCACATAGAAATAAATGGAACTGTGAAACCTACACGGCTTGCGATTACCTCTACCACCAGTGGGACTTCAACGTATCGTAAAATTTTTCATTAAATGCAGGAGTACAGTTCAAAATAAATGCGAGTGATCCCAGGAAGGCCATTAGAAGAATGGTTATCCAGATGTCCCTAAGCCGTACACAATCAAATTTATCTGCATCGCGCCGAGGTTAATCGAGTATAAGGTAAATTGATGACGGCCGGGATACACTGATGGGAAACCTCCAGTCAGCCAAGAGGGACACCATTAAAGTTGATTCACTTACAAAGCTATTAACCGTCAGTTAGTAAATAATTAAACGATTGCAACCACTTTAATCCGGTAAGTACTTCTAGCTCTTTCTTTCCCAAGCTGCTATTTTTTTCCTATACGAAATGTTTAGGCCGGGCATCTTAAATGAAGAAGGAATAATAGGAAAATAATAATTTGTATAGAATGACAGATAGTTCCTAGTCAATATCCCCATTTATCATTTTCGATGCGTCGAGAACATTCTAGCGTCCTCAAACCTTGTATCGTGGCCACCGGTAACTACGTACCTGATCCTGCGGACCGTAAACAGTCGCCGCTGCCCAAAATACGTACCTATTTCCGATCTTCCCGATCCACTATCTGTGCTTTTGGGTACCCTAAGCACCGGTCACCATTCTCGTCGAACCCGTCGCTTAACACACAGCCGACTGAGTTTCTCACCGGATCTTCTTAGTGGGTCGCGTTTCCGATCTGGTGGTAGATTCTGCGAAACACTGCCTAAGATTCATTCGCGAAGCAGTTGCTATTGAGTTGTTAGGTCTCCTTCGGAGGTGCTCGGGCAGCTGCTAGCAATTCTCACCCCTCCTGGCTAAGCCTTTGCTCGCCCATCTGTCCTGGTGAAACTGGAAAGGCCTCCCAGCCACCAGTAATCCTTCAATAATAATAAAAAAAAAAACGAAACACTGCCCTCACTAGGGCTATTGTTAGCAAATTTGTCAGCTTATTGCCCCCTGAGCTCACCTACTCGATCGGTGAAGCTAGCATAACCCCCTGAGGCTACCAGCATAGATAGGGAAAAAATCGTAATAGTATCGTAATATTCGTATCATCTCATAACTCAGCTTACTTCAACCACTACCCCATCAAATTTTGAACATTTGTTTTTTTTTCATTGCTCAAAAGTGAAGGACCTCACAGCCCACACGGTTTTAGGTAGTTATCGGAGCCCATACACGTCAAATTACAACGTGAATTCACCTTGAGACTTGAACTCTCTGTCTCAATGTCTCAATTACCTACGTAATTTTTTGTGTTTGATATTTACACAACTTGATTCTTTCATCGTGGACGTCGTTCGTAACTATGAGTAAAATCCGTAGTTCATTAGAAAGATTGATACCAGCCTGCGATATTTGATTACCGTACACCAGACGTCATGTCGATTAAATTTTTCTCAACACATAAACCGAACATACCTGCTCACTGAATGTATGTTTAAAAAATAACAAAATTTTACAACATTTTTTATTGCTTTGCTGGGAAAATATTTATTAAGTTTTGTACCTCACGTTACTTGCGTAGTATTGATTACAGGAATTGCAAAAGCACGTAAGACTATACACTTCGTTAAGCTTGCATTTTTATAGCATTGAAGCTACGTGAGTACGCCGACGAAGGTAAAATAATGGGTACAATAATGGGTACACTGGGTACAATAATGGCTTATTAAACGATCGCAGTTTAATATTGCATGAATGTGATTTACAGGTGGCTTTTTTCCATACCTATTCACCGGTAGCTTAGGAGGCTATTCCAGCTATCCCCGGAGGTTGCCAACGTTAAAATCCAACAATAGTAGGTACTGTTCTTACAAATTATAAAAGGTTAAAAATAAACACAGCCACAATATTATTAAACTCAACTTAATGCTCTATAATTGGAATTTAATACTATCCCGTCTCCTGAACCAGGGAACACATAATTCCTAATTATGCAGTACTTATGATACGGTATACAAAAAACGATTGCGCCCGAGAACACGCACTTACGTATCTGCACCTCAGACAATGTCAATTTTTTTTTATGGCTTACTTGGGTGGACGAGCTCACAGCCCACCTGGTGTTAAGCGGTTACTGGAGCCCATAGACATCTACAACGTAAATGCGCCACCCACCTTGAGATATAAGTTCTAAGGTCTCAAGTATAGTTACAATGGCTGCCCCACCCTTCAAACCGAAACGCATTACTGCTTCACGGCAGAAATAGGCAGGGTGGTGGTACCTACCCGCACGGACACACAAGAGGTCCTACCACAAGTAATTACGCAAATTATAATTTTGCGGGTTTGATTTTTATACACGATATTATTCCTTCGCCGTGGAAGCCAATCGTGAACATTTGTTGAGTACGTATTTCATTAGAAAAATTGGTACCCGCCTGAGATTCGAGCACCATTGCATCGCTCAACGCGAATGTACCGGACGTCTTATCCTTTAGGTCACGAAGACTGTCAAGCAGAGTATTTATGCCAAGGATTCTGCATGCGCGATCATTTGATGCACATAGACTGTTCAGTACAATGAAACAAAATAACTTGAGGCATAGGCTATGTTGTCTAAAACTACACTGAAACCAAAGACCACAAAACCTCGTCTAATGAAAAGTGCTCTTGGTAAGTGCGTTAATATTATCACTTTTTATTATTGTCCATCGCCCAGCAACACTGTTTACTGTTGAGTTCTATTTATTGCCTACCTAAACCTTAACGGTCCATAAAAGGCATCGACATTCATTCGCTGAGACAAGTATCTATCGACTAAGTTTATGTTTCGCGGGGCAGGTGTTTCCAAACGTCGTAATATTTATCGGCACAATGTGTGACAATAAAATGTAATTTTATTAACCTTTCGAAATAACTGGAGTTGGTTGTTTAAGGTCTGGTATATTTTTGTATCTTCAAAATTGTTTTTTTTTCCAAACATAATTTCCTGATTTATAGATAGTTTCAATCGTCTGTTTGCTGTTTCCTTCTAGCGAGATAACTGCGCCAGAGTTCAAATTCGATGTGTTGTAATTTAAGAAAGCTAAAAATCTTATAAATAACGTAATGACCTATGGTAGATTGTATTATAAAGTTTCACAGATAAACATCATGCCACCTCTGCCGCCATTATTCTGTGGCGGTAGCCATCATACAACACAAGATATTTGACAAATGCCTGAATCTCATTTACGACATTTTCAAGATAAGCTTGCATATATACAAGTTCCGAATAACAATATTCGGACCGTCGGTCTACCGCGCGGGCGAAAATGATGGCTACTGCCACATCTCTCCCCTCCGGGATCGCTACAGCGCTCGAACTTCTGATCTAGCTAGGCCTGGTAGTAGTCTGAGAATCGCACTCGTCTTCCACTTCTTGTCCTCTTCTCAAACTGGTGCAGACAACAAAGTGGTTGTTGGGGATGGAGTAGGATGAATTATAAAAGCTGATTTCACACGATCTATTGAAACTTTGACCTTTCTAACCTGGAGTTCAACCTTGAAAAAAAATTTACTGGCGTTTTAATACTTTTTGTAAACCAGAATAGGGCGCATCAAGGGGTCTGCGAACATGGTCCCGTCTCACGAAAACATGGGTACAAGTTCGCAGATCTCTTGGTACGTAAAACTGTCCCTTGCTACTTGTCGTATTTCTCTCCATAATTCTTTCCAATTTCTCTTTTTGTAAAAGCAACGCTGAGGACATATAATAAGTTTATATCTCGTCCATAAACCACTCTCAACATATTGATGACACAAAGATCTCTTGATGTTGTAGTCCTAGGGTACCCCGCTGGAACATAGGGCTCTCACACGCTGTCAGGCAGGTAGTCCTCATCTCGCTCTCTAGGGTGTGTTGCCAAGTGTGTACAGGGCTACCAGGTCTTCTCCTCCAGGTTTTCACTCAAACACCATCAATGCTGTATCGACTCCGCTGCACCGTAGACTAAGTTCTCTTACGACACAAAAAACAATGATCTTCTTATCTATTTCTATACGAAATCACCCATGCGTATCGGTTCAAGAGTGAGCCATTTTTTATTAGAATTGAGGGTCCGATCTCAAACCTCAGCGTACTTACTGGCTTTCACATTGTAATATTTATGGGCTTCGGTAAACACAAGTAGGTACATATGTAAGCTCGTTGAATCTAGAACATTAAAAGTTAAGTGTAAATATAATTAAAATTATCCAATTTCAAATTGAATGCCCAACCTATTCGTTGTGTAAGAACCACTTAATTTTGTAAACATCGAATAGATTTTATTCGATTAAAATACTGTACTTAACTATATGAAACAACATGATTTGATTCAAAATTTTGCAACGGATAAAAACAAATTAATTATCGATATGGTACAATCATCGTTTAATTACAAACCTTGTGATCACTCGTATTGATTTCGGGATCACTACTATTAGATTTGATAAATAATTTTCTATAGTATTCTCTTCTATAGTATCGAAAGCTTATATTCATATTCAGTGCGTATTTATTAGGTTCTTAAATACATAGAACCAACAAAGTTTCTATGCTTAGAACAACTTTAACCGATAAATTAGAAACATTAACTCGTATGGCCGATAACCAAGTTTCCCGTTTGAAAACAAATTATATTCCAGCTTTATGAACATATAATTATGTTTTACGGAGATTGTATGAGGTCAATTCTATAAAAAAAGAACTGAACGTACCTAAGTCTTATTTCAAGGTGAAGTGCACTCTGAAAATTTAATGCAAGGACGAGGAATAGCTGACTTGCCACAATCAACTTGTCAACCAATGAAATATGAGGAGTCACCTCCCTTAAGTCATTAAGCTACGTCTTTTCGAGAAAAAACTTCACTTGGTCAATGTTAACTATCAAATTTGTTCAGTCGCACATGAACTTCAGATACGTCTAACACGGACCTTCGAAAATGTCCTTCGAAATAAAAAATAATTTCTTTCGAACTAGTGTACCAATTCCTAACGGTTTTCCTGTGCAAACGGAGGCGAAATCTAAGAATAAACCCATATTTCTGGATGTATCACCAGCGCCTACACCTAAAGTTAACTCTCCGAATGCGATTATACCCATGAAGAATAATCTAATAGATCCATTTATTAATAAGGACATAATTTATGAAAACATTAAACCTGTTTTCATGGTTCTCAGGATAATGGGGGTTCTTCCTTTAACCAGAACGACTTCAGGGGTGAATGAATTTCATTTTATATCACCTGCGATGGTTTACTCACTCACCGTGTTTATTATTCTTGTTAGTTATATTTCGTATTTATCTCTTCATAAAGTTCAAATTGTACGCAACTCCGAAGGGAAATTTGAAGAAGCCGTCATCGAATACTTATTTACCGTGTATCTGTTCCCGTTGACTGTCGTGCCAATTTTATGGTATGAAACACGTAAAATTGCCAACGTTCTGAACGGTTGGGTCCAATTTGAGGTAAATGGTGATGTGTTAGATTACTTGCTTCCAAATAAATGTACTTAAACATTGTTATTTTTCAGGTAACATATAAGCAACTCTCAAATCGGATTCTTCCAGTTAAACTCTACAAAAAATCATTATTGATTGCAATTATAATACCTATTCTATCAACCACTTCAGTTATAGTGACGCATGTTACCATGGTACATTTTAAAACATCGCAAATCATCCCTTACGTTTTCCTTGAAATTTTGACGTACATGCTTGGTGGATACTGGTATCTTCTCTGTGAGATATTAAGTCTTTGTGCCAATGTCTTAGCCGATGACTTTCAACAAGTAAGTATTAACAGTATTTGAGATTCTGCAGATATAAAGCTATTCGCGAATATTTAGTAACGTTAACCAAACAACATTTAATGTTTTAGGCCCTCCGCCACGTAGGGCCAGCAGGAAAAGTTGCAAAATACCGCGCCCTCTGGCTTCGACTTAGCAAATTAGCCAGAAACACTGGAGTTGCGAACTGCTACACCTTCACATTCGTCAATCTTTACTTATTTTTAATAATAACTCTATCAATTTACGGACTACTCAGTAAAATTTCTGAAGGCTTCGGAACAAAAGACATTGGTCTTGCTTTAACGGCTCTTTGCAGTGTATTCCTACTCTTCTTTATATGTGACGAAGCACATTATGCTTCTCATAACGTAAGTTGATATTTGATCACATTTCAGTTAATTTGAATTATTATCTTCCGTTTGTTAGGGTGAAGTGTTAAAGCGGCACATTTCTTTCAAATCTCACATAGTTTACTTTCAATTTAATCAAGAAATCACCTCTACTGGTTTCTAGTTCTGTCTTCTCGAGGTACATGTACAATACTAGGCACCAAATTTTAAATATCTAGATTAAAATAGAAGTATCTGGTATTCACATCTATCTAAATCTGCGCTGTAAGATACTTATAAACGATATATAACCAACAGTAAACATAACATCCTTAAGTATGCCTGTAAATGTACCTATTATGTGTTTAATCTATGTATGTACTACAAGGTGAGAACAAACTTTCAAAAGAAGCTGTTAATGGTGGAGCTGTCGTGGATGAACACAGATGCACAAACTGAAGTGAACATGTTCCTTCGAGCCACTGAAATGAATCCATCTCAGATCAGTCTTGGAGGATTTTTTGATGTCAATCGTACTCTTTTCAAATCGGTAAAGGAAGCAGCACTATTCTATTTTTCTCAGTTAGTCTGTCATTAATTTTAATTGTTTCTTTATAAACGCCACATCGTAAACCTCGTCACATTGTCGTAGACAAATTACATTGGAACAAGGCCTTGACGCTCTTTCAAACGAAACGCCTATACATAATAATATGTATATTATAGCTGTAGAAAGTTGTCAAGGAAATTATAATGTTAAAAGTAAGGTCAGAACATCTTATATTGTAAAATCCTGACTATTCATTTGAAATTACGGGTTCCTATAAGATATAACCATTATGCTAGATTTGTCAAGGTTACTTCCCGTTATCATACACTGACCAGCAGTAATGCCACCTTTATTAATATAGATGGTAAATATAGATCAAGACCCATCTGGTACATACGAGGTGGTTACCGGAGCCTACAGCTTTTCAACCATTCGAACCAGAAAAAAGACTGCTTGGCATGCAGACACAAGACACCAGACACTACACACAAGACACAACATGTCCTCCAGCGTAAAAAATAAATAACTTCACTCTCCCACAGTTCTTACTTTGAATTGTTAATGACAAAAACAAAATGTAATAATTATTATGTGTAGAATATATACAATATAATGTGAGGAGTGGTATATCTTAAAAAGACTTGGATGAATTGTGTGAAAGAGGATCTGCGGGAGAAGGTGTTTTGTTTTTATTTCCGTTATAGGTAGACGAGCATACGGCCCACTTGATGGTGATTGGTTACCGTCACCCATGGACATTCAGCTATGCCAGGGGCAAAGCCAAAGCGCTACCTACCAAATTACAGTTAGTGCAGTGATGACGTACGATAAGCCGGAATGGAAACAACATAAAGGGAAGAAAAGGAGGAAAAAGAATAACACCCCCTCCCATAATTTCATTGCCATCAAAAACTTATAAGCGGACGATACAGTATGTTATACATAATACTATATGGTTAGTCTAGCATATGGATAACGGCAATGCCTGGCCGTTTTCTATCGTATTTTAGCTCATTAGATTGATACTTTATAGATATTGCTATTGGAAACCCAATTAGATAGACGCCTTGGAACAGATATTTATTAGTACACTTTGGCTTGTAGTACTAGCTTTTTACATAACATTATTTTACAGTTACTAGCAACAATGGTGACGTACTTAGTGGTGTTACTACAATTCCAAATTAGTATTCCGGATGCGACGCAGCCAGAAATACCAACAAACATAGATGATCACGTGCAAAATATAACGGACACCACAACAGAAGCATCTTCACCTATTTCAACCTTAATGAGCGCTTTTGCGAAAAGAAAAAATTATTGAAAACCAGGGATACAAACTCATTCGATTTGTTCATTTAAAACTCGCCAGGCTTATCTACGACTAGATTAGCGGGAAATTCGGAGTGTTGATATTTTTACTGATATTGATACTTTTACTTTACTGATGATATTACATTATTAAATCCGTTCTTTCATTCAAAGAGTTTCATTTGTTATCCCACAACTATGTGCGTGACCTTCCATTAAGAAGCCAAGAACGTTGATGCGTTGCCTTCTGGAAGCTCTGAACCAAGCATGAGGAGTCTGATTTTTTGAGAGAACGTGTGACTCGCCTAGCTTGCAGCCTTTTCGAAGAATAGAGAATCTGTCACACTTAGTCGCTTTTTTCGGTAACATGGTGCACACGTAGAAGTCGGACATCACCCTCTATAGTAGAGTGTGATTTCTATTTTCAACTGCAGTTCCAATAGACGTCTCCGACTAAAATGCCCATATAAAGAAAGCAATCAGAAGGTCAGACATTTAAACGTTACATAATAGTCCCCCAGTAGTAGAAATTTGACTATAATAATTATAATTTTAAATTATGTACCTACATACTAAAAGTTTGAACATTAATAAGGTTCTCATTGTCAAAGAATAGACGGTAGTCTATTATGATATAGACTTTGCCAAGACTTTGTCTGTACTGACAAATAATATTAAAGACAAACTATATCTATTTTCAATTTGATCACAGACTTTAATATGATTATTATTAATATTATTAAAAACATATTGGTTGGTCTGTATTCATAGTTAATTATATACTTATGACGAAGTATGTAACGATGACCTAATTTTAGAACTTATCCAGGAAGTTTGGGTAACAGCTACCCGAGCGTCTTCGAAAGAGACTTAACATCACAAGTGTGGCTTATCAACATCAACATAACATTTAATAATTCAACTATTCGTCCTCGCGCCAACGTACAATATAAAGTATATAGTTATATCTGTTTGAAGTAACATGCTGACGGTTTACCTTTTACCTGAGGACCTAACTAAATCCTCAATATGGTAGTAACTTTTGGAAGAGGCCATGTCTTACAATGTGCTGACCATAAGAACCCAAAGGACTTAAATAAAAGCTGGACGATGGTCAGCCGTCAGCTCTTATGTAGTTTGGAACACGGCTCTTGAGCCTATTTTGATAGAAATGTTAAATTAGTGTATAGATAGTCTGTGTCAGTAGCCGAACGTCCAAAGAGTGTAGAATCTATGGTAGAATCACTACGTTAAACGAATGTCAAACAAGTCTGAAAGGTGAAAGAATTTTCGATTCTGCGAGTTTCTGGAACCAATCAAATTTTCTTTGAATTTACTAGTAAAGTTCAAAATATTTGAATATTATCAAAGTGAATAACTAAATCAAGTTTCTCAAACAATGGTCGACTACAGCAAATGGAAAGATATCGAAGTGAGTCTTGTAAAAATACCTTTTAAATTTATATGAGTGCAATGACTTACGAGTATGCTTTCTAGATTTCCGACGATGAAGACGAGACCCATCCAAACATTGATACCCCATCATTGTTTCGATGGCGGCACCAGGCCCGTGTGGAACGCATGGAAGAGCGACGCCGGGAGAAAGAGGAACTGGAGCAAAGAAAAAAAGAAAACCAACGACGTCTAACCGAGACCAGAAAAAAAATATCGGAAGCTGATGCCGACAGCCCTAATCTAAATTCATTAAAAAAGATGCTAGCTGAGCTTGAGAATGATGAAAAAAAAATACTGAAAAAGGATGAAGAACTCAGAAAAAAAGATAAGCATACGCCATGGAATGTAGATACCATTAGTGAGCCGGGTTTCAATAAAACAGTGATTAATACAAAAGCATTAAGACCCAGCAATGAAAACCTCACTGAAGAGGAAAAAGAAGCTAAAATGAAGAAATTTATCAAAGAGAATGAGAAATTTTTGAAGCAATTTGGATTGCTCCGTAAATATGAGGACTCCACTAAATTTTTGCTGGACCATAACCAGTTAGTCTGTGAAGAAACTGCCAATTACCTTGTCATCTGGTGTATTAATTTAGAAATGGAGGAGGTAAGTTAAGTAAATTAATTAGAAGTAGCAAAAGTTAATTGTATACAGCTAAAAATCCCTAAAATATTCAGTAAAAGCCATGTTACATATGGTGTGCTGTTATGACTTTTGTCTGTAACTAATATTTCATGAATATGAATACTTTTAATTACAGAAACATGATCTAATGGCCCATGTGGCCCACCAGACTATTTGCATGCAGTACATATTGGAACTGTCCAGACAATTGGATGTGGATCCAAGAGCTTGTGTTGGCTCTTTCTTTTCAAAGTAAGTGCAATATGAATATGATCTATCAAGTCAAATGCAACAACTCGGTGTAGCTCGGTGAAACAGGAGATGGGCGTCTTGGGCATGATGTGGGAGGAGTTAAAACAAACTGCCCAAGACTAATGTAAATGGAAGAATTTGATTTGAGCTCTACACCCCAGCAGAGGGTAATAGGAATGAAAGAAGAAGTCAAATGCAATATTAATTTTCTTATACATAAAAAAATCTGTAAATGTAGTAGATAGAAATATTTTTATATACAGCCATTATAAGATATATATTCATTACAATTATCAGTTACACCAGTTTGATATTAAGGATTAATAAATTGTGTTGTGTTAAATAATATTAGGTGCTTTGCTTTTTAATATATAATTATGAATTACAGGCATAGAAAGCAATTGTTAATTTCTATTAATGGTGCATATGCTGCACTACATGAATATCATCCACTTTGAGGCTTAAGCTGATATCTATTTTTATGATATAACAGTTAAAACCCCCTTGATGGTGCCTATATGTGTGGGCTCAAAGTATCCATAACCAGTTGTAAAAATATAATACAGAATTTTACAAAAAAAAAAATTATGAATGTATGTATGAATTTTAACTGTTAGGAGGATATCAGAATATGTCTTTGTTCATGTATCAGAGTTTTGCTTATAGTTTTAGGCTGTTCAGATATCACCACCATTATTATCCAAGAGAAATAATATCTATTTTGTTTGCATTGAGTGTAATTTTTTTTCTTATAATCAATATAACCCACTATGTGTTTCATGCATTTAACTTAATACTATTTTGCAATTATTAGGTTTTGTTGCACAAACAGATGAAATAAACTCAGAAAACATCATGCATTAACTCAAGTCAAGACATCATTTAAATTGGCTGCTGCATAATAATGTACACAATCAAATTCTATTACCACTCATTTCTCATTTTATGCTTTGATGAGACAAAATTAATATATTTCAGAATACAAACTGCAGAACAAGCTTATAAAGATGCTTTCGAAGATGAGTTAAAGCAATTTAAAATTAGAATCAAGAAGCGTGCTGCAGAAAAAATTCAGGAAGCCATAAAAGAGGCAGAGGAAGAAGAAAGAAAGGCCAGGCTGGGACCTGGAGGATTGGATCCTGTAGAAGTTTATGAGGAGCTGCCTGATGTAAGCAAATTAGCCTTTTATAAACATTTTTTTTTACTTTTTTACTGGTGGTAGGACCTCTTATGAGTCCGCACAGGTGAATACCACCACCCTGCCTATTTCTATCGTGAAGCAGTAATGCGTTTCGGTTTGAAGGGTGGGGCAGCCGTTGTAACTATACTTGAGACCTTAGAACTTATATATCAAGGTGGGTGGCGCATTTATGTTGTGGATGTCTATGGGCTCCAGTAACCACTTAACACCAGGTGGGCTGTGAGCTCGTCCACCCATCTAAGCAAGAAGAAAAAATTACCTAATTAACCATTTGCACTCAAATGGCGCCTATACTATAAATGAACAAACTGACGAAATTTTATTATCTGTATATGCTTGTTAGTTTATGAATGGGTAAAGGGTTATAGTTCAAAAATATAATTAATTATTTTATAAACCTATATTCATCATAATTATCAGTCCACAAACGTTCACTGCTTGATGTAGGCCTTGAGGGAAGGTTCGCCTCACGACAGGTCCTACTGGTCATCATTCTCGTCGAACGTTTCTGGTCCCGTGGTAGATTCTGCAAAGCACTGCTCTTGCTAGGGTTCGTGTTAGTAACGTCGTCAGGTTTGAGCCCCGTGAGCTCACCTACTAGCTGGGCGAATCTAGAATAACCCCTCGAGGTTACTAGAGAAGATAGGAAAAAAAAACAGGTCCTATGGAGGCAGATATTAGGATTTCATAAAAGTAAATAAGATTTACCATATCAAATTTTAGTGTGATAATGAACTTTTCACAGCAATTCTCTTAAAAATCAAACCTGTAATGTTTGCTTGATGCTTAAATAATACAACATACAAAGACAATGATAAAAAAATCGTAATCTGAAGTCAGTTTTTCTATTGCTGTAGTTGCTGAGAACCCTCATGGCTTAACCTGATGTCAAGATAATAATATGTATAATTAATGTCACCAGTTGCAATCAGACCCTAGGTCAAGGTCTCAAACTGTTTACATAATAGATATTTTAATTTTACCATATTAAATATATTTGAATGAAAAAAATATATAATTTTATAACATACTTTTTTCCTTATGATGTTTCTTCCATCCATGCTGTCAACCATATCTGCCTGTCATATTTTGGTTTACTGATGCAGGGGACATTTTGTTTAATTACATGTTTACAAAAGGCAGGTAAATGATAATCAACAATGCAGTATTAATAATGGTGCTGGGAATAAACACCCATACAATCATTATTTTTTAATTTATTAAATTATTCTTCTGAAGACTGTACAAATTTGGTAAATAAAGAAATGTAAAAAATAATTTTCATTGAATTGCATACACATAATATAAAATTTTTTTTAATTAAAGGAATTGAAAAAGTGCTTTGATGCCCAAGATGTTCCAATGCTGCAAGCTACCATTGCCAAAATTCCTCAAGAAGAAGCAATTTATTACATGAACAGATGTATAGCTTCCGGGCTCTGGGTACCTGGCAAAAATGATGAGGAACCCACCATGAAGGATTCCAAAACTGAAAAGCATTCAGGGGAAACTTCTACCAATGCTAATGATGTTGACTGAGATTAGGTGTGTAAATTTTACTTTCAGTGTAGATTGAAAGTTTCAAAATTTGAATTTTTAATTTTGATGCAGAAGACTATATATTTAGTTAATTTAAGATAAAAACCCTGTTAGTATTATTTTTATAACAAATGTCTGAGAAGTATTCCACAAAATAAAGTTTTCATCGACATCTGACAGACTCCAATGAATAAAGTGTACAACATTAACACCAAAATACATACGTGTCTTATGTGACATTCAGTAAAAATATATTTATCATTACTATGCTGTTTTATTTCAATTCCAATAATCTTTTCGAAACTCAAATTCTGTACCCTTGAATCAGTGTGTCCTACTATTATAAATTTCGTTTAAATAGGCTTATCTCTTATCTTATCGTCACCTGTGTAAATATTAACTATTTATATACGATCTATACCAAATCGACGTTATAGAAAAATAAAAATAAAATCGTCTTTAAACTTGTACTTTTTATATAACAAAACTACAATAGAGTGAGAGGCGTGGATGCGCTACGTGAGCACATGGGGCGGTAACTGCGGCCGACCCTCCAGCTTGCTGTAATCCAAATGAAACTCTTTCGGCACCTGTAGAAATCATAAAAATGTTTTTATTAAGGATGCACATGCAATTTAGTAAAACTATTATACTGGTTGTTAATGAAATCATTTTAAATGTACTGTAAGCATGTTATATGATTAAAATTTAAAATAATTGAAAGGGTCAAAAAAATACATATGTATATATGCTTAGTTGTTTTCCACTAACATTAATACAGTTCTTTATCTGTAGTCAGTCAGCATAGTAAATGGCTCCTCCTTTCTCAAATATTTGCAATGTTACTTATTAGTCTAGCAACCCAAGGTTCTGCATTACATTTACCACCAAACTGGAAGATATGAACTCAAAAACGCAACTTCCTTAAAAATTAAGAATGAGCGCTTTGAAGTTGACATTGGAAGAACTAAAAATTTTGAAATTTATAGCTGTATGCTGTAACTGGACTTTGAATGTGAGTTTAAAACTTATTCAAAAACTACCTTTCTCCAATTGTGCGCATCGAAGAAGTAGTAGGTGCCGCGTTCGTACGTTGAAGTCTTCTCGACCATTGGCATGCCGGGCGCTTGTGAGATCCACACCTTCTCCTCCATATGATATCGCCATTCGCGATTGTATCTGCAAAATTGGAGTATTACTTGTTTTGGATTTAAATATGTTTGGGACGGGGAAAAGGATAAGTTTTAGGACTCAGTCCATAGCTCATTGATGCACTATTCTATTTTCTCACTGGCGAGAGTTATATGTGCTGATTGATCAACAAATCACAATTTTATCGTTTTTGCACCGACACCATGTTTTAGTTTTTTTTTTCACACTTTTCGCGCCCTTTTTATACGCGTAGTTTTATTATAGTGGCAACAGATGGCGTGGATAGGGGATTAAGGCAGATATAAGGAAAAGGAAGTCTCAAACATTACATTTTATGAGAAAACAAAATATTCCCCAAAATCTATTCCGCTATTTATCAGAGAATACATATATGTTGATCTACATTTTAAATAGAAGTCAATTTAACCATTCCTCTTTATTAAAAATTTAAATAAATTATTTAGACAATATGAGATGTAAAAGATTATGCCCAAAAATATAAGAATGAGCCGAGCAAGAGAAAACCAGCGATAATCGATATAGGTAGCTAAGTACATAATTGTATTTTATGACGGTTTATATTTACATAGTGTTCTGGTAAGGCTGACACCCATAACGTATAAATACACATTCATTCACATGCAGTACTTTACACTACTAATGTTAGGGTTGTCAGCTGAAACCTAAGTTTGAATCGGTTCCCACTGATGGTAGGCCTTATCAGATTAGAGGCTAAACAACACACTATAGTTAAAGGTTATGTAATTAAATAATATATCAAAAATACATACAACTCTGCGGCAGCCGCAATTTGTAAAACGTCACCAACGAAACAGTAGAACAAATAGAATAATAGATCTTCTTTATATCTTCCGAGTCGTAGAGGCGCTAGTTTTTCTCTTATTGAACCATTAATTAGATATTCGGGAGGTACGTGATAATCCATGTCCTGTGGTCTGTAAATTTGAAAACGAAATGGATGTATGTGTGTGTTGTTAAACCTTTTGTATCACTATGAAAATAAGTATAAATAGTCAAATCTAAATTTATTTATCGCTTTAAAGAGCATTACTTTATAAGTATCATTTCAAGCAATAAATTACCTGCAAGGCGTATCCGCCCATGGGCCAGCAAACGTCAAGTTAAGGTTATCAGGTGAATTTAAATTCAATCCTAAAGCAGTCAAATCCTGTCCCAATGCTAGCGACACTAGACTAGGGTCCGATTCCGCAGCACGGATAAAAGTCAATAGACCGACTATTCCAAATTGGTTTGGTATCATTGTATCCGGTATGTTTGTTACTTTGCCTGTAGAAATCAACAATAAATCAAATTATTATGTTGCCCTTTATTTTGACCTATTTAATAAAACTTTGGAAATGTAGTAAATTTGCCTTCCGAATGCGTGCATTCAAGCAATTTAAAACATTTCCATGGAGAATGTACTGTACCGTAAAATTCCATATTATGCGCTCCTTGATTGACAACTTAGGGAGAGAAAATAAAGACATGTCAGATCAGTATACATTTTTGTGTTTGATTTACATTTTTAATGAAAAATAAAAATTGCATTAGATCATGGGTTCAAAATTATACACCAACTGAGTATACTACATAAGTTTTACTTAAGTACACTTTTTTAAAACAAATATGAAAAATATTTGTAAGTTAATGGCAAAAAATGTCAAAATAATAGGTTGGGGAAAAAGTGTTTTCGCATTATAGTATGTATGAACTTGTAATAAAATATCATTAAAAGTATAAATTTTAAAGAAGAGGATATGTGTGATTTTCATTTATTGTTCGTTCTGTCAAGATGAGTGAATCTAATGAAGAAATTCGATACATTTTAAAATTTTACTACAAAAAAGGTAAAAATGCAACGCAAGCCGCCATAGTACATTGTCCCTGAGGAGCGCGAAAGGGAGTGGGATCCCTCTTCAGCACCTCAGCGCAGAAGGCGGGGTGGGCGGCGCGGGCGTGAAGCACCCGCTCAGCCCCCTGTAGGGACTATCAGGTGGCGGGTGCGGGGGCGCCCGGTACTCGACTGTCGGTCCGGGTGGTGGGGCGGTGCAAGGTGGCGCCTGTGCGCCGCCCACGGTGTATCTCCCGAAATGACGTCCTTCGGGATTTTCCCGGAGATGAAATCCCGTCTTATCATCAGGACGGGTACCGGCGAAGGCGGACTTTTGGCGCGCACTGCGGTACCATAGGTCTGGTGTAGCCGGTGTGGTGGAGCTCGATGAGGTTTAGTCGGTAGTCGTTCTGCGGGGCAAGTGCTTCGCGCGCCTTTTTCAAGGCGTAGTCTCCTGCGAGAAATTCGGGGAGGTGGAGGACCTTGGCCCTCCTCCCCCCCTCTTCCTCTCAGGAGACGCCGGAGTCCGACATAACCCGGTTCGTTACCCCCCGGACCGGGTATCAGTAAATGGATTCCCCAGCGTTAAAAAAAAAATAAGGGGGAGCGGAGCCCCGCCGTACTCATAAAAAAAACAATTTAACTGTTTTTTAATTTTTAAATAAACTACTACTAATTGAATAAGAACTGTCTAATGAACTCATCTTTGTTTAATACTTCACTATTAAATTTTATTGCCTTTTGTTTATTTCACTTTTACACTAAACACAATATTGCAAATTACCCGAGCACAACAATGGTGGAGAATTTTAGGTGCGTGAGAGCTACACTAACGCGCATGCGCACTTGTACCCAGGGAGAAAAAGTTACACTTTCTTCCCTGTACAGCAGGACGAAAACCGAACTTTCGGCGTAGGTAGGAGATTTTTTTTTTGCGATGTTTATGGACCTAGTGCAGTGTCTATGAGAGTAGCACAAGTTTGGTTTAAGTGTTTTCAATCCGGAAATGTTGATGTCAAAGATGCACGTCGCTCTGGTCGCCCTATTACGGATAAAATAGATAAGTAGTTAGGACGTAGCTGAAGAACTGGGAATTGACCACAAAACAGTTTTGGCGCATTTGAAAAAAACTGGATACACAAAAAAGCTTGATATTTGGGTACCTCACGAGCTCACTGAAAGGAACCTAATGAACCGTGAACTCATTTGTGATTCTTTATTACGACGTAATGAAACCGAACCATTTTTGAAGAAGCTGACAACTGGTGATCTGGTGAACTGGTGATGAAGTGGATCACGAACGACAAGAAAGTGCGGAAAAGGTCGTGGTCAAAGGCCGGTCGGGCTTCACAGACTGTGGCAAAACCCAGATTAACTCGCAACAAGGATGCTGTGTGTGTGGTGGGATAGGAAGGGCATTATTCATTATAACCTGCTACCTCCAGGCAGGACCATCGATTCTAAACTCTACTGCGAACAACTGATGAGATTAAAGCAAGAAGTTGAGAAAAAGCGACCGGAATTAATCAACAGAAGGGGTGTGGTTTTTCATCATGATAACGCTAGACCTCACACATCTTTAGCCACTCAGCAAAAATTAAGTGAGCTTGGCTGGGGGTGTTAATGCATCCGCCGTCGTCCTGACCTTCAGATTTCCACCTGTTTCGGTCTCTTCAGAATTCTTTAGGCAGTTTCAGGTTAACATCACGAGAGGATTACCAAAACCAATTGTCGGGGTTTTTTGATCAGAAGCCCTAAAATTTCTATAGCAATGGGATCGTGTCCCTACCTACAAGATGGAAAAAAGTTATCGAACAAAATGGTACCTACATACTTTAGTCAAATGTAAATAAACTATATTAAAAATTGTGAATTATCTTAAAAAACGCGAAGAAACTCTTTCCCCAATCTACTATACCACAGCGCTGCTGTATTAATGACCCAAATCCGATGTTTTATTAAATGTCAATGTGACTTACCTTCAGGAGAAGTCTGTATTCCTTTGCGCGTCTTGTCTGGTGCGTGTGCAATGTCTGCAGGTGCGGGCGCGGAGACCGTGGAGGCGCCGGCGCCGGCCACCGCCACCGCCGCCGCCGTCGCGCCGCCCGTCGTACTGGCGCCTGTCGACGTGCCGGGTAACGCCGGAAAATCTTCCGAAGACATTGTAAATTCTGATTGTTCCGATGTCGGCTGCTTCACCATACCAACTGTTTTAAAATTTTACTTTTACACATATTGTGGGCTAAAGTCACACGGACACGTTGCGAGTGCCATGTGAGCTACTGAGTACCCAGAATATTCAACATCATCATGTTCCATATCGGTTTTCTAGATTAAAAGTTGAGGTTTATAGCTCTCATTCTAAAAAAAAATTTTGGTGATGTTTTATTATGACGTCTATGTGCTATATCGTTTTTGTCTTAGAGTAATGATGTTGAAAGTTACATTTTGTGAATTTTCTTTTGACTTCCTTTTATAATCTATGAAGTGTGTTTGCTCACCATAGGGTTTAGAGCCCGGAGGTGGTGGTGCTGTAGTGGGTGCTTGGTCACCCGCGCCTCTTGCTGTTAGTGATGGAAATTCGCTTAGGTCCAGAAGTGGTGGTGTTGATGTATCACCACCTTCACCAAAAACTGAATGGTAGTTGTTGCCAGCGTTGAACCGTGACAGATTACTCATACTCGACTGTAGAAACAAAATATACCCTTTAGTCTCATTTTTAAACATCTATTCTAAAATGAAATAGTATTATAAATAACTAAATTCGTATAAAAAGTAGGTAAATGTGTTTTATGATCAAAGCATAGGCCGAATAAATATTCAAAATTTAGGTTTAAAGTAACTATTAAAATTAAATCCTTAACAATAAACAGCACATAGACAAAAAATTCTCAAATTTGCATATTAATAATTAGATAGTGTGTACTGCAGTTTCTACAAGTCTTAGACACAATAAGTACTTAGTTAGTTTTTTCTTAATAGTTTAATCTTAGATTTATTATTTCCAAACTTCAAACTTTTCTTTGGTGTTATTCAATAACATTTGAAAATTATGCTAACATTCACTCATCATTAAATTTTTATCACTTATGTTTGATTGCTAAAACTAAAATAAATTTACACTTAGCCCAGCAGGCAAGTTTTATAGATTTTCTGTAATAAAAATTTATTTTATCTTTTCCGTTAGACAACTAATTTCATAAATTGTGTTCTCCTAATAAAACTATAAGTAACAATGAAGTTATTGATTTAAAAAAAGGTTGTAGCTTCATTTTAATCATTACAAAGTGACTGTAATGCTTTTTATAAAATCAGAAAGAGTCAGGTAGATAGTGACATTTCATTCTTTACTAACAAAATAATTAAAACAAGAACTGCAGAACTAAAGTTAAGTCTAACTTAACTAAAGACAAGCTCTACCAAAACTAAAACATGTTCTAGATCTTCATAAAAATTGTCTTAATATCAATGTAAAATAAAATTTGTTGACTGGTAATTAAGATCTTAAGACAATAGATAACGAAAGCAATCAGACCTCTAAAATATTGTATTAGGAAAATAATAAGGTATTGGTAGAGAAGTTTGTTTTTCTACTTCACCAAAGATGTGACCACCCTTGTAATAATGGCAATAATGTCAGTTTGCCTGATTCCACATCTTTTAAAAATAGCTGGGGCTAATTAGATATATTATAATAAAAACTAGAAGTTTGTCTGAGATGAACTCCAGAACTATGTAATCAATTTATGACTTTTTTTTCACAAAAATGTGCTTTATTACAATTTTAAAGATATGATAGCTTTTATTTCAATATATAATAACAATATTTTTTGTTGCTAATTAATTATTTGTGTAATTTTCAACAAAGGAATATATCGACGCTTGAAAGGTAAACGTGACTAAGCGACAATGCGTGAACTTTACAGTAGACTAATTTAAAGTTGAAATACCTGAGAAAAATTCTATTTTAACGAATCTAGCTGTAGGATTGAAATAATTTTAATATACCTAGAAATATATTTGTTTTTCCAGATCGAATATGGTTATTGCCTGTCATTTATGTACAAAGCAGTTATTGTCACTTAGTCACGTTTGCCTTTCAAGTGTCTATATACTCTTTGACCTCCTTAGGTTTCTAACAGATGGTGGTGTAAGTTAGCTGACATGATGATTTACTTCAAGGTTAGGTAAGTATCTAATAGATGATTCTGAATTTAAAGTCTAAGCATTTCATTTATTTAGGTAAAGTACATTGATATTTATATTTATCAGCAGAAAACACTAATTTGATTTTTAGCCATATACACAATTAATATTTTAAAATACTTACCATTGAATTAGAATTAGCTTGAGATAAAGTTGTTGGCATTGTAACCCTTCGGTCTGCAAAAGCTCGTTGACCAAACAACGTAGCTCTAGATGCCATTGATGGGGGAGCTCCGCCTGGCATTGCAGTTGAATTACGGCCAGGCGACAAGGCGCCCCCAAAAGTTGGTGTCACATGTCCTGAGACACTACCAACAAGACCTGAGCTCACTCTGCCTCCAACGCCACCAACTCCGCCACTAGCTAGGCTTCGAGGCACTTGTTGAAAATTCAAGTTTGCCATAACCTAAAAAATAAGCCTTTTTACAATATGATATAATTATTGTAGGTAACATTGCCCTAAGCACGTCATTACGGATCTCCCGATCTATTAACGGTGCTTTTAGGTACCTTAAGCACCGGCCACCGTCCTCTCTGAACCTGCGCAACCCACTGCTTGTGGCGAAGGGCTCAATGAGTAAATTAACCCATAAACACAGCCCACTGAGTTTCTAGTTGGATCTTCTCAGTGGAAGCTGAAATATCTCCCTCTGCTAGCCTCTCAAGGCTATCAGCGTAGGTAGGGGAAAAGGATAATATATTTATGCTACATTTACCGGAAACCTGACTTGTGCCTAGTGAATGCTTAGATTTAATTTAGTTTTGATCTAAAACAAAACGTTTCTTAAGCAAAAATACCCATCTACTTGGTAAAAGTTCCTCTTAATAATATATAATAGATAAAAGACTACACACCAATGGACTATAATCACGTAGTGGACATATTTAATAATTTTACAGAGGTATTGTCAAGGAAGTGTGAGACGAAGTTGATGTAGAATAAAATTTATTCAGATTCATACCTATTTCATTTACAATTTCAAATATTTAAATCGTGTTCCAATTTTATAAGCAGATATAATTTTTATTGCTCTTACATTATCAGTATCTGGTTCGTATTGTGATTTTAGAGTTCATTTATAAGAATAATTTTCACAATTTAAGTATTTTGCACAAGTAATTACAGTATGTTGACACAATGGTTATATTAAACGGAAAAGCAGTTAAATTCTGTGCCAATATGTGCAGAACCTCTGAATACAATGTTTGTTGTAAATCAGAAAATTTGTTATCAAGTTTGAGACAAAAGAGATCAATTTTGTGTGACTCAACTCTATGGAATATGGGCTATAAATATATAATATAAATAAAACTAATATTTAAATCATGAAGTAATCGGTTGTAAAGTAGTTGGAAATGTGAAAGAGAAAGTAGAAGGAATACTTAACTATATATGGAATTGCATCCTGCTTATTATTAATTTAAACTTTGGTTAAGTGTATGCATGACGTATGAGAGAGATGATAGTTGAAGAGCATCACAAAACTGTTTTCAGTTGAGCATATTATACAGTAGAGAGGATATGGAGAATGTAATAAAGATCAGTAAATGACTTAGTTGCCCCTGTCAAACAATGGCGACAATTTTTGTTGTGATGTTGTTGGGCTCACTTCGAGAACGTTGTCAATATTTACCTATTATCAGTCCTTGTTCAACTATTTTATAAAGAATAAGAATGGTTCATAATCGCGTATACTCTGCCAAGATAAATATTTCCGCTTCGATGTAATAAACAAGATTTGTTGACTGTCCAATTTTGATGTTTTTTGTGCATTCAAAATTTTAAACACCAATATAAATGGTACATAAAACTGTCTTCGCGTAAAACGCTGCTATAAAACACTGTAAACTTGATACATCTTTACGTCACTGATAAATGTTTTAAAATTTTCATACGATTTCGCTGAACGCCACATTACCCTAAACAACAGGCGGCCATATTGTTAAAAGGTTGAAGAAGCAGACGGAAATTATCAAAAAGCTTCAAAACCAGGCCGTATGAATTAGTTTGTTAAAAAATTAAAATAGTTTTGACTATTTTATTAAATAGTTTAAATAGTATAAATCGTTTTGTCTCTTTATTATAGATCTGTCATTTAAAATTTATACTAATATTTTTAAGAATTTACAATAAAATTATTTAATTTACATTACTATACTACCCATACTGGTGCAGTCTGTAGCATCGTTACTGTACATAAACCTGCTTAAACGTGTATTTGAGAGTTTTATAAGACTCTACAGCATAACTATAAGTAGCAAACCTGATCTTCATGAGTTTGGCTACTGTGCCTCGTAGAACTTCGTTTCTTCATTTCTTATCTTTGTTCAGAATTACTTTAAAAAATCTCTAAATTAGGATTAAAACAATTATTTTTTAACTTAAAGCCTTATTTTTTAGATCATGTAAACTTCACAACCATTATTTGAAAATTATAAACTACCCACCCTCTCTTGTCTAAAACTAAACTATTCCTGCAAAGTGCCGGAAGCTTGGTGGATCATTCATCTTCCCTAATGATTCCGATAGGTGAACAGATGAATGGATCGGACGGTCTCATTTTAATAAAACCCAACCAAAAAATATTTTAAACATAACTGAAAACGAGTTCGAGTCAGACATCTATTATCTTCCCTGAGGTGTTTTCTGTATCACTGTGAATACAACATTTCCGGCAGATTGGATGGCGTTTGAAAGCAATCTACGCACACATTACGTAGACTACAATCTAATGAAATTTAACTATAGCAAATATTTGATTCTTCGTCCTTTTCTAAATCTTACATTAGAAAAAGAAAATTTTAAACAAGGAAAATGTATACGGTGTATAAGATTCAGATCTTCACGAATACTTGGATTTAGAAGCGATTCGTTAATATCTGAAGAGAACATCAGAACCTTTCTTTGAGGAAGCTGCACGGCGTAATAGTCCTCTTATCGTAGCCGCCGTAAATTACATTCCCGACCTATATGATGACAACGAACAATCGTCGTCGCCTTATTCGATCCAGGCCTTCGGCCTTCTTCAACCCAGTCTCAAGTACCCTCCACTAGCGTCGTAAAATCGAAGCTTAACTGAGAGTACTGAACCCCTATGACACCCATTGAGTTTCTCATTGAATCTTGATTCTTAACTGGTAGTAGATTCAGCGAAGTCTTGTACTCGCCAGAGCAGTGTTAACAATTTCTTTCAGGTAGAGGTCTGTGAGCTCGCCCACCACTGGCATTGGTACAGATGGGTAGAAAATCGTTAAAAATACATTTTACCTAGTTCAAATTCACAATTTACAACAGCAGTTAAATTGTGGATTTCATTTCAAAACATTAACGAAAATATTTAAGGATCGGGTGCACATTGCTGTTATTGCAGATTTAACAAACTTTCGACAACGGTCAGAAGACGGTCCCTCGGTGTGCTTAGTGCAAGTTTTTTAACTTCTCAATTGCGTAAAAGATCTCAAATTTGTATGTAGTGGAAACAGTGCCTCTGGCGGCAAACATGGGAACGCTATCTGATTCCAAAAATTTTATAAAGCTAATAGCTAAAAAAAGTTTATTATATCTTATTTACATAAACAGAACAAAATCAAAAAGTTTTTCTGCGTGCTTTATGACTAGCGACCAGAATACGGCCTTTTTTTTTTTTTTTTCCTACCTAAGCTGATAGCCTTGAGAGGCTATGTCAGCGTAACCCTAACTTTAGTAGGTGAGCTCACGGGGCTCAACCTGACGATGTTGCTAACACGAACCCTAGCAAGAGCCGTGCTTCGCAGAATCTACCACCGGATCGGAAACGCGACCCACTGAGAAGATCCGGCGAGAAACTCAGTGGGCTGTGTCTGAGAGTTAATTTACTCGTCGAGCCCTTCGTCGCAAGCGACGGGTTCGACGAGAACGGTGACCGGTGCTTGAAGTACCTAAAAGCACCGTTAGTGGATCGGGAGGATCCGAGATGACGTGTTTTGGGCGACGTCGACTGCTTTCCATTCTGTCCGCAGGATCGGGAATGTAGTTACCGGCGGCCACGATGAGAGGGTTCTCGTGTCGTGCCGCTTTATCGAAGTGGCGCATGGACGCCGACTGCAGATACTTACTGATGGACTCTAAGTCCAAGTCATCATGGAGGTCGACATTCCTGACGAACCACGAGGCTCCGACGGCTATCCTGCAAAAACGTGATTGAATAATTTGAAATGTTTTTAGGTGTAAGCGGGCCGCGTGAGCGAACACTACACTTGCATAGGTCATGACGGGGCGAATACGGCCTCTGCCGACCTAGTTCTTATATCCTTTTCTCTTACCGACATCGAGCAAAGAAGGATCGAGATGTATATACTGATTCATATTCTGAATATTTCAGAAAAAATTGTCTATGTCTGATCAATACTTTTTGGCAACACTAAGATCATATGATTGTTCATTAAAGAAGCACGTCTGATAGGCGTAGACTTCTTTCCCCGAGCCAGTCATTAATTTTCTGGCTCTATATCGGCCGTTTTTCGTGTTAGTGGTGTTAAAAATAAGCAGCAGCCATGGCGCTCAGCGATGCAGATGTTCAGAAACAGGTATTTGTTATAAACAAAACTGATTTATCTATAAAATCAAGTATTTTAAGGATTATATGTCACGATCATTGATCGGGATGTGCCATTGTAATTTCGACAACTCATAAGACTGCCTCGACTGGACTTCATGTTTGCATTATACTCCGTATTTTTGATCAGAATGTTTATATTTTTCAATTCAGATCAAGCACATGATGGCCTTCATCGAACAAGAGGCCAACGAAAAGGCCGAAGAAATCGATGCGAAGGCCGAGGAGGAGTTCAACATCGAAAAGGGCCGTCTTGTCCAGCAGCAACGTCTCAAGATTATGGAATACTATGAAAAGAAGGAGAAGCAGGTTGAACTTCAGAAGAAGATGTAGGTTTCCGTAAATCTAACACATAACCTTCTGCATACTCAAAGAACACACGAACGAACAATCATGTGACCAAGCAGTATTGATTACGACTATTACGATTTCTCAAATTGAACATTCAATATGTATTAGGTGTTACAATAGAAAAGTCACAAAATTTCAAACAGAATAGAATTATCAAATAATCTAAATAATTTGAAATTACGAATAGTAAAAATGAAACAATAATGAGATTTAATGTGATTTTTATAGAGTAACTAATACATAATAATATAATGTAAATGACATTTTTGATTGACATGGGTGATCGTGACCACTAGCAATCAACCTCTTCATGCAGAGCCTTAAACAGTAAAAAAGAAGCATCACTTTAAAAACATAAAATATTGTGATGCAATTACATTTAAATAAAATCATAAATGAAAAGATGAAAAAAATTCAATTAATTCTATCCAGTATAACTAGTAGTTATAAAATTTAGACAACCACATTTAGAGAAAAACTTCACATTCAAGTTTTACATTGGTTGTATGTAATTGATTATAAAAGTGATAAATGGGATGGAATAATAAAATATAATTATTTAGATAAACATGATATCTTTTCAGATGTTCTGGGAATGACATCATTATAAATGAAGATTTCATTATAATTCAAAATAATCTACAGTAGAGTTCAGAATATTTGGTTTAAAAAAATTTAAATGGGCAGATATAATTTCTTTTTAGGTTAAAAATCCATGCAATGTACTTAATAGTATTTATATCACTGAATGGATGATAAGGTCATTACACAAACTCACTATCTTGATAGATAGTTCTGATAAGAAAATCTTAAAAACACTTTTAACATAGCATTTTTTGTCTTAAAATTTAATGTTCTAAACATTTGTCTATGATAATAATGAGTAAAAACAAGAAACAAAATTAAAATTGGAAAAATTGCTAAAAACCAAAGTCATGTTTCTATTGATAGTTTTTCTTTATTTATTTACTGAAATCTAAAGTATGTGGTTATTTAGGTTAGTGAAGATTATTGATTACTTTCTAAGTTATTTTTATCTAAAATGATGAATTATAAATAAAAAACGGTACAATATAAATGCAGAAGTGCTATTCATTCAGTATCACATTTGACTGATATGAAAAAACAACACATTATACATTTTACATTTCAATATGAAACCAAAAATAAATTGACTAAATCATAATATTAATATGAGTTAGATAAACTAGAATCAAAACAATCTAAGTACTGCAGTGCATTTTGTGACGTTGAATTTAAAAATCATAACATACTGCGATATTAAACATATAACTCATCATATACATATATTTATTATACTTGTGCCATTTTAAATTGTCAGTAACAGTAATTTAAAATTATTTCAGCCAATCTTCGAACATGCTGAACCAAGCTCGTCTGAAGGTACTGAAAGTTCGTGAAGATCATGTACGTAATGTACTTGACGAAGCTCGCAAGCGCCTAGCTGAAGTGCCAAAGGACACCAAACTGTACTCAGAGCTGCTGGTCACACTTATTGTGCAGGCTCTCTTCCAGGTATAAATTTATTCAGTTTGGCAGTAAAATAAACTGCATGAGGTTGATTTGGAACACAAATTTATTGATAAGCAATAATACTAACTCATTAGTTTAGAATAACTAGATATGAGGTGTAGCGGTCTGAAGTGCACAGATGGGAATAGACAATACAATAGATACATGATAATTAATCCATAGAGCATTGTGAAAGGGATACCATATAAAATTAAACAAATTACTATCAATACAACAATGTATTTTAATGGATTTTGCCTTTGTCATAAAGTAATAATAAAAATGACCACAAAGACTAAAACTCTTAGATAAAATTTTACAAAACGACAATTTACAAGACAAGACATAGATTTAAAAAATTGTTATGGTCTCACTGGAGTTAGACTTGCAAATACAATTCTAAGATATTTTACTTCCATCATTCACTTATAAATTAGAAAAATCGTTATACTTGTTTTGTTATAGCTCATGGAACCCACTGTCACCATCCGCGTCCGTCAAACCGACAAGGCTCTGGTGGAGTCCTTGCTCGGAAAAGCTCAACAAGACTACAAGAATAAGATCAAGAAGGATGTTGTGTTGAAAGTCGACACTGAGAACTTTTTGTCGCCCGACACCTGTGGTGGTATCGAGCTGGTTGCAGCCAGGGGACGTATCAAGGTAAGTTCTTTATTGGCAACTACGTAGCTCGATAGATCTAAGAATATAAAATATAATTACGTCTAAAACCAAGAAAAGCTTAGCACATGAAATCGAATTTCCAATTTTTGTTCAATTAAAAACAGCAGACAGTGGAAACAGGTGAAGTGGAAAAGTTATTTTATGATGAATGGATTTTTGACACACAGAGCCTGCACATGCTTTTAAAGTCGACTTGCTTAAGTCTGCAAATCGTTTTTGGAAGTGAAACTTCTTTAGGCGCATGAGGGTAAAAATTTTACAGATGTAACGTCACACAGGTATGCAACTGAAGTGTCATATTTAACTCAATCGGAAACATGAGAAACGGCGCCAGTAAATCAAACTACTATTGAAATTAAGTACTTGTCAAATGTCAGTAGTAGTAGTTGTTGTATTTTTCCAATTGGAAAGGCAAATGTATCATACCATACAGCCTAATATTTTATAATTTTTTTGTGAAAAATGTTAATAGGAATTGAAATGAAATGAAAAGAATATGGAACATTAATCAAATAACATGAAATTAAATTAGTCAGTTTTGGGTGGTGACTTTAGCATTAATTTTGCAGTTGATAATTCCAAATCATTAATTAACTTTCTAGAAGAAAAATTTAGTCTACAGCTAAATAATAATCCAAACACACCAACTACAAATTCAGGAACGACAATAGATGCTATTTTTACAAGATATTTAGATAATGTTGAAACACGAACTTATATTGCATATTTTACGTATCATAATGCTTTAGTCACAACAATACCAATAAAAATCGCGTCGAATAATGTAAATATTGAAGACATAAATTAAAAAAAAAAAATTTATATTTTATATTAATTTTCAACACTTAATATTTTAATGACAATTAAATTCCTAACATATCTTCCTTTTTCCCTTCCTCTAAGTCTCGGAAATCTAAAGTTTTAGATTTGTATAAATATAAGCAAGACTTATAAATTAGTTCGCCAAAGAAGTTTCACTTCTGACATATTGTGTACTTTGTACGCACGCACTTTTTTTATTTATTGTTTAGTTGGGTGGACGAGCTCACATCCCACCTGGTGTTAAGTGGTTACTGGAGCCCATGGACATCCACAACGTAAATGCGTCATCCACCTTGAGATATAAGTTCTAAGATCTCAAGTTTAGTTACAACGGCTGCCCCACCCTTCAAACCGAATCGCATTACTGCTTCACGGCAGAAATAGGTAGAGTGGTGGTACCCACCCGCGCGGACTCACAAGAAGTCCTACCACCAGTCTTATGTCACGTATTGCAGGTTTGTAAGGAATTTTTATTGGTTCAAGGAATTCGAGGACGTTTCAAGGTGGGCGAGCCCCGATAACAGCTTATCAGTAGATGCCGGTGCCCTACTAAGCCAAAGAGTATTTTACAGATCAGCAACACACTGGAGTCTCGCTTGGAGCTGATCGCCCAGCAGCTGCTGCCGGAGATACGTAACGCCCTCTTCGGACGCAACCCTAACCGTAAATTCACCGATTAATTCAACGGTGAACATGAACAAAGTTTGTTGTTACTAACAATTTATTTTAAAAAAGAAAAATTCGTATTTATGTAGAACTATGATAATGTTGAAATAAGTGTTTTTTTTCTTTCTTTGCCTAATTAATTATATCGTTATGATGAAGCGTACAATTTTACCTGTTAGAATGTTTACTGATGTATGTTCCCGTTGACCCTCCAGGAAATGTGTAATCGTGTGACCCTGAATATTTCTGATTCCTGAGCATTCCGATGTGCACGTTCTACTTTTAACTGTACGTTAGTTTCGCCTATAAAAACAATTTATTCATAAGTATTTTATTGGTGCAATTCATTCAAATAATGGAACGTTCAATGTAATTTAGAAAATATAGTTTATAGGATTTGGAAACGGTTTAATTAAGATGTTACCACAGTTAACTAAGTCGGGTTATAAGTCTAAAATTCAAATCGTTATTCGTTACAGTAATTACGTATTGGCACCTTCGTCGTTCGTATATTAAAGCACGTCCACGATTTGGCTTAGCAACGGTAGATATTTTTTTCTGTTCTACGTATAATAATATGATTTTAAATCTTCCATTAATGTTTCGAAATATCGGTGTAAATGTATGTTTATCTTTAGTAGGCAGTGATTGTTGTCTGTGAGATTGGAAGCGGACTGCAGCATCCCATGTTATGTTCACTCAAATCGAAGCAAAGATTTGGCTGGGCGTAATGTGGAGTCTTGTTTCAGTCTCACAGTGAAACAATCCAAGCCTGCTGTGCTTAATGTTCTTGGCAGTGTAACGATTCGACTTGCTTTTGGCTGAAATTAATCCATAGAGCACTGTTAGCTCATATGAAATTAAAAATTTTATTCCCGCATAGCACTGTTACAAATTCTATGTAAATATAAATATGTGTTGAAATGTTGTTTCATTTATAACTTAACCATAAACATTCCTTAAAGATTGTTAACCATCAAAAGTCTATATTTTTCTGCAATCGTTTTATTGGAATTAAAATAATTACATATTCATAATCTAGTCTCTCACATTTCACATTTAGACTACGGAAATGATGAAAAAACAAATATATTTCTTACGAACGTATAATACATTATAGAAAAATAAACCATAAAAATACGTAGTTTAGTACATAAAATTAATAAAAAAATCGTTGAATACTACTATAATCTAATCACAGCGCAATGAACGGTATTTACCTTAAAAATTAACTACAAACTCAGACATGTATCACCTTCGGTGAGATTACATAAGAATTTTTGAGGCCCATACTTGACACTTGTCTTGGGGATAGACTTAATACGTAATGTGAGTGCTAATAGAAGTATCACAACATACACTTTACATTAAACTTTTCTATAAATTATTTACTACCTAAAATTAAAACTTTAATGTATGACAAGGACAGAGCAATGCCACAGTGCGCAATTATCCAGTATCCAAGTATCCACATTATGAACTAGTGGGTATCACTGTTCTACATTGTTGCGTCTGATTGTGACTAATTTTTATAGTTTAATAATTGAATTTTACTGTTAGGTATAGCAATTGGCACGAGTGACCTTGACATTTGCAGAAGTGCATTTTTGGGTCTGTTTGGGGGAACGAGGCATGAACGGGGGTGGCGCCGGCCATTTCGGTTACGTGATTGGATCTTCCCCCGTCGCGTCACATGCCGTCATTTGTGATTGTTTCCCTGTGTTGTGCACGCGCATCACTGCAGCAAACTACACTTTCGTCCAATTTTATTAACTTATTATGTGTATTATCTATGTTTATTAACCGCACATTTTTTATCAATTAATTCTCATTTAATTCTTCCAGACACCAACTTCTTTTGAATAATGTACTGTAGATAAAGGTACATTTAGTACCACAAGTAGTTATTTGAAACTTTTTAGTAAAAGTCGGTTTTTTTTTTCTTGGGCATTGATCAATACTCGTTACGAAACTTAAGGAATTGTTTATAAGCGCCATAGTTCTTGTGTAAACTACCTGTAAGATTCTCTTATAAGCTTATAAATTAGAAATAGGTTTCGGTATATTATTCAAATGGTTTCCATGGCACCAGAGAATCTAGTCTAAAATCTAATGCTTAAAAAGATATATTCGTGTATTCGTTCCATAACTGTTACCACACGGGAAAAGCAAATTAGCGGTAAAAACTCGACAAGATACCTGTTCTACAGAAGAAAATGGGATGAATTGATAACCTTTTGGAAGTCTGTTAATAATAGGGTTATTTTTGACTATAATATTAGCGAAGCCCCGGGCAAAAGTACTATAAAATTACTGATACATTTTTAAATTCCAAATTGAACGAAGTTAATTTAATTATAAAAAGTAATACATGAGTGATCAATTTAACTTTCCCTTAACTGTACGATGCGCTGACGGCCCCACTCTTTTGTCGAGAGCTCACGACTCGTGCCGATTACTACCTATACTGAGTGATGGCTCCTCTTCACAATCGGCCATGATGGGCGATTATATAAATTCACGATAGTGTAGAGGGCATAAATGTCTGTGATCGGCCATCATCGCGTATGATCGTGCGCAATCGGCGTTGTGTCGGTAGATCAAAGGAATGATGGCCCATGATTGTGTGAGCGTCCACACTATCGCCGATTAGTCAGGATGTACCTAGTTGTCTCGAGTATGTGTCAATTGCTTCGACTACAAAACTATGGTTGCGTGGACCTTGTTTTGTTCTGATTGATAGCCACCACCCACCACCTTCTCTTCCTCCATCTTGTTTATCGTTATAAGTAGGCAGCAACTTGGCTCTGCTCCTAGCATTGCTGAAGTCCATGGCCGACGGTAACCACTCATTATCAGATGGGCCGTATGCTCGTCTGTCTACAAGGGAATTAAAAAAAAAGTTTTCACGATTCTTTTTTCACGCACATTAACTAAATGACTATATGAGCTAACTAAAAATATTGCCGCAGCCGCGATCTCCTCGATTTCCATCATCGATACCTAGACCTCTTAACATATCAGTAGACAGTCAGTAAATGAACGTGCATGATTGTGTGGAGAGTTGCCCGATCATGGCGGCGATGATGGACGATCATTTGTTGACCCATCATGGCCGATTGTGAAGAGGAGCCATGACAAACTGTCGGCCCAGTTGGCCCCCAATCGTCCTACAACCAGTGAAATAATCAGTTCGTATTAGGACTAAATGACGTACTTTTTGTTTTTTATGCAACGTGCTAATGGATAACAACCACGACCATTTGCGTCGTTACTTTTGGAAGAACATTCGAGTAATGTTTTTTTTTTTGATACGACAAAATCACAATACACAAGTAGGTAATCACGAATTGATCGTTGTGCTTAGTGCCAGTTTTTTAACGTTTTCGATAGCGTAAAAGTTAGCTCATATTTGTATGGAATGGGAACGTTCCTGTTCCAACTGCATACAAAATTGGCTTAACTTTTACGCTATCGAGAACGTTAAGAAACTCGCACTAAGCACACTGCTTCGTGGAAAACGCTCTTACAATATCTCGTTTGTTCACTTTCTTATTCTAAACCACTAGGTGCGAGACATCCGGAGTATAAGCCGGAAGATATCTCGGTACTCGAGGCTCGTCACGTCGCCTCGCTCCTCTGTCGACGACCAAACTAATACTCCCGGCTTCTTTCACACCATTCGACTTGATTCTTCTCTGCGCTGGCATTATTGCAGCCCGAAGTGACTTACGTTTCTGAAACATTGAAAAAATCGTATACAAATAATTAAATGCTTAAGAAATTGCACTACAATACGAAACCATGCATGTGTCTACTTACGACATTGTTCAATTACCGTTTTCATTGGTGAACATTCTTGCAAAGCAGCGGGGGCATATTGTGAGTAAAATTACGAATCTAGTTCAATATGAAACGAGTTTATTATATAATTTAATAGGTATAAGAATATATTGTATTGGTCATTAACAACGCTTTAAGCTGCATCGGGGATGGCGAACTTTGAGTATGATATTCAAGTGCAACAGGCGCTTATGTCTTTATTATTACGTTACGTTTGTATGCTTTTAATGGTTCGCCGTCCCTGACCCATATTTTGAAATAAATGTCGTCGTGGAAGGGGTGCTATAATTTTATATTTTGCTTTCAATTTGTTCTTTATGGTTGTCTATGTCGTAGTGGTCCACATCCATGGCCGAAGTTTTTGCTCTGTTTACCTCAACGGCTCCGCGCCACCTGTCGGCTGCATGTCTCGCTATTTCCAATCTCTTCTGTTTTCTTATCTGATGTCGTTTATATACAACCTCGATGACGATAAGTACAATACCCCCTATTATACCAGCCAACACCAATATGAAAACACCAGCCATGTTTTTCAAACCTAAAGTGTTTGGTGTTTTTTCATTTTCTTCGCAATTCAACATATTATTTCGCAGAATCCATTGATTATCGAGTGACTCCATTATACCACCTGCAAATGAACTTAAAATTACAGAAGCTTCTGATTTACATTGACTATAAGATTATATTTAAGTTCTATCTCACAACGTACTCTCGTGGAAATCCAATATTGCAAGCGTTACTAAGTCTGCCCAAGGTGATCCTTTCTGTAATCCAACGCCATAGCCTGATCTTCCGAATAATTCTCCTGCTGTCACCAACTCACAGTCTTGAGCTGCTTCAAATTCCAGACGCGAGGAATCCCAAATGAAAGCCATTAATTTTCTGAATTTAAAAGTTATGATTCAACACATTTCAAATAACTTCATCTCGAAAAAATCAATGAATTCGGTCAAAATAACATTATTTTTTACCCATCTTTCACATCTTGAATAGCTTGCTCTGCGCTGTCGTAATTATTTGCCTCCATAGTTCGATACATATTTGAAAGTTCCACCTGTCTTCTAAAGTACATGTCCACCGCCGAACCTTTCACAGTCGCACAAGTTAAATTTTCCATTGTATTTCGTAACTGTGAAATTCAGGTCTTTAAGTAAGAATTCTTGATGAAATATTACAAGAAATAAAACGTAGGTACGTACTCTAGCATCGTTGATTCCAGTAAGTTTTGTTTTAGGTCGTTCAAGTACAAGGAACGCGGCTAAATTAGCAGTATAAGAAGCAACAATGATCATTGCAAAGCCTGCCCAGACCATACCCAGTACTCGAGCTGAAAAGCTTCGCGGTGTGCCTGAAGAAAAAAGGCCCCATTATTTATTGAAAAAACAACACGTATCCTGTATTTAAAAGTAACTAGTAACTAGTACCTTCGCCAATCCCGCTATTCAACAGAACGCCCCAAGCAAACCAAATAGCACTCGATAGATTTAATGCATCTTCTTCGGTTCCATCGATATTTGCGAGCTTAAATCTTCCGAAAGGAGAAAATCGGTCCAAAAGATATAGCACGAGAGCAACAACGTGTACAGACACCATAACCAAAATCCAGAGAGTGTTAGAAAATGGTTGTAAGAACGACACTAAGGTCGACGATCGAGAAGGCTGAAAATTAACGTTACAAATCGTTAAAATTAAAATTTAACTCAAGGCATTACTGTTTTAAAACTTAAAATACTTTCATCTATTCTAAAACATCAAATCAAAGAAACAATTCATGTCGTTTATTTATACACTAATTATGGTACGAAGCATTTTACCTTTTTTTCAAGTATTGTTATTCCTTGATACTTAAAAGGCTTACTGAACTCGATGAACTCTGCCCTTTCGGGATTGATGGTTAGAGGTGCGACAATCATATCCGCCCGTTCGTACACTAGCTCAGCTAAAATTATACACAAAAAACAAAAAGGAACGATTTGAACAATTATGATGAAGAGTAGGTATATGAGAGTAACTTTATTGAAACTATAATAAATTTTGTTACCGATAAGGCCAGTCCATTCTTTCTTAGATCCAGGAACAGATAAATTACGTATTATGTAATTACCAAACTGCCCGTCTGGCGAAAGAGCCACCGAATACGTAAAGTTAATAGCCTTTGAAAGGTATTTCAAGAGGTCCATACAAAATCCTTTGCAGCAATAAAGTTGACCTTCAAACAAACAAATCATCTTGTTCAAAATGTTAGGAATTTTCAATATCAACTTAAGTATGATTGACAGAATAAAAAAAAATACCGTACCTGTTTCGTCGCTAGCATTGTAGTGAGGACAAGGTATTTCTTCCGGATTGCATTCGCTACCGTCGTCTATACGTCGAGTATAAACAAAAGGTTTTTCTTCAATTGTTAAAACCTTCAAATTTAATTCATCAACGATTTAAAAACATTACCCATAATATTTACAAATTATGCCTAAGAACAAGTAATACCTTTAAATGTGTAGGTATCATAAAGCCCTCAGGTTTGGAAGTACTTCGACCCATCCATATTATCTCATGTTCCTTCAATTCTAGACGCATTTTTTGTGTTTCCTACAATATAATATCATGATGAACTAGTAATTAATAAAATTGCACTGAAAGTCAGCTTTGATTTTTATTTGCAGTTTTACCTTCGAATAGAAGTACTTTCCCACCGCGACGTGCTCGCCTTGTGCCCTAACGTTCACCATGTCATATTCCGCATGGACACGATCTCCGTGGTCATCGAACGCTACGTGTCCAGTCGCTCCATTCTCTAAACTTTGCTTCCTAATGTAATCAAACAATAACCTTCCCGTTGTCCAAATAGATCCAGAATTGTCGCAATCCGACGGCGGGGCGTGGATCTCTTCTGAAGTATTCATGTCGCGGATAGCTGACGCCAAAACGTATCTGTGCAAAGATTAATTTAAAAATGTTTACATGCACATTCTTCTCATTAACATTTATCTATTTTAGCACGTTTTTATCAGCCTGATCTATAACAGTATTTATGTAGGTACATAACAACGTGTAGGTGTATTCAACATAATTTTCATAAAGTCCAAGACGCTCAATTAACTGGGAAATTTGCACACCTATAAAGAACTAATACCCTGAAGAGATCAACAGGATAAAAAATTATTTAGATTTTGTAACTTTTTACACCGCGTTTTTTTTTTCAGTTAAAATTTATTTATTTCCCACTTACATCGAGTCCTGAATGTGTGCGTGTTCATTGGTTGCGTTTACAAGACGCAATCCTAATAAGCCTTCCGGTGCATTGGCAGCGTCCAACGCTTGCTCTGTAACCATCCAAACGTATCCAACAGTAGTCATATTGAGGTATGTGGCATCACGGAATATTATTTCAGCATCAGTTTTACTGAAAAAACGCAACAGTTATCTTCTTTGGTAAAATTCTCAACGAATGTCGTTGTTGTTTCTTCATTACCTTGCATACATGAGAAATACTCTGGCTTGGGCACTTTTTACGTCCATAAGGCTCTCTGTGAAAGAATCTAGGCCAGGCTCGAATTCGATAACCAGTTCGACTACGACTTTACGATCGACGTCCTCGTCTATGCTTTGAGATGTTGTCTGGAACCTGAGCATTAATTAATGTATAGTACGCTAGGAAGGAGTTCGCGAATAGGTGTGGATAAAGGTTCGTTTGGAACCTCTGGGTCTGCGGAGGGACTTCGGTTCCCTCTGTATTTTGTGCCGTATGCTCCATGGGGAGTGCTCTGAGGAATTGTTTGAGATGATCCCCTTATCTCCTTTTCATCATCGTACCTCCCGCCAACGGAGCAGAGTTCATTCATATAATCTGGAACCGCTGCGTTCATCGACAGTGCGTTTCCAGAGGTCTTTTTTGCCACTATGGAATGAGCTCCCCTCCACGGTTTTTCCCGCGCGCTACAACATGTTCTTCTTTAAAAGAGGCTTGTGGAGAGTATTAAGCGGTAGGCAGCGGCTTGGCTCTGCCCCTGGCATTACTGAAGTCCATGGGCAACGGTAACCACTCACCATCAGGTGGGCCCTATGCTCGTCTGCCTACAAGGGCAATAAAAAAAAAGGTTAATAATTTGTAAAATAAGATAAGTAAAGCAATAAATTACCTTATCGTTTTTTCGATAACTTACCTGCCCAAAATAGCTCTGCCGTCGGTATCCGAGCTATGAATGACTATAACTTTCATGTAGTTAAAGTGTTTGAGGACGTCAACCCATACGTCAGCCTGATGCGAATACGGCGGCACAGTGCGCAGGAATGAAACGTGGATATTTTTGTCGGAGAACGCTGAGTCGCGCGATGATATCCCTATGACCGGTATGTGGTAAAACCCGCTGGTATATGAAACAGCAGCTGGTGATAAATCTCCAGTTAGCGGATGGGAAACCACTACTGCGTAAACCTGTAAAATCAAATTAAAGTAGTTACCATACTTAGACAAGACTGCAGGACATCATGAAGACTTTTTTTATTGCTTAGATAGGTGAAAGAGCTCACGGACCACCTGATGTTAAGTGGTTTACCGGAGCCCATAGACATCTGTAAGGTAAATGCCACCACCCACCTTAAGACATGAATGAGTTCTAAGGTATCCGTTTTTACAATACAGTACGTAGTAGGTATGTTATTATTAAAATGATATTGGGTGCCAGCAGTGAGTTCCTGAGCGATCCATCTGGTAGTAAGTAAATTTTAACAACAAATTTTATTTGTTTATTTGCCTCCTAACTTAAAATAAGTATTATTACTTTAGAATGAATCTTAGGCTAATCTATAGCAATGTTGCCGCGGCCGGAGAATATTCAAAATGACTCCGATACGTGCCGATACGTAATTATATTAAGGTAGCAATTATCGTGGTCGCTGCTAATTACATATCCGACCCAAGGGACTGGGTAAAGCAAAGCCGCCGTCCCCCGAAACATGTTTTTACTGTCTTCAAGCACCGATCACCGTCCTCGTGAATTAACCAATAGTCATAGCCCACTGAGTTTCTAGCCGGATTTTCTCAGTAGGTCGCAATTTCGATCCGGTGGTAGATTCTGCTGAGCGCTGCTCTTGCTAGGGCTAGTATTAGCAAATTCTCTGAGGTTAAGCCCGTGAGCTCACCTACCCGTCTGCTCGTAGCTGGAACAGCCCCTTAGGCTACCAACGGTAGGGGCAAAAATACAAAAAGATATATACGAATAGATACTTACTCTATGAGCAATTAAATCTTTACAAACGTTGAGGGCAGTTTTTATCGGATTAGGGTCCATTAGAATTGAATAATCATGATATGTGACGCCACGCGGTACGTATTGATCTTTAAAATTAAGATTCTGAAAAAAAAAAAAAATCGAAATAAAGTTGAAATATATTATTTGTGTTGATAATATGTACGTAGACTTTATTGTACGCATAAATATTCAAGAACAGATATAAATGAACGTACATTTAAAATATCTAAACTAGCCTAAGTCATTGATGGGTTTTCTAGCTGCAAACCACCAGTGGAAAAATATAGATCCTGTATGAAATATATTTGGGGAAAACTGTATAGCATACAAATTTAAATAGATACACAAGCTTATTATTTCAACTTTTCATAACACATTTTTAGTATTGCAGTTAGTTTTTATTGTAACTAGTTCTGTTTCCACAGAAGTCGTTTAAATTTTTTATTCGAAAGTTATAACAGGCTTAAAAGTACCGAGATAGTATCCTTGAAGAAAGCTATGGATTCGTTGCTAGAAAGAACACCTCCAACATTGTAATAGGTTGGATTGGAAAATCTTCTTCTATCAATCTCTGCATAAGCCAGTTGACAGCATAATACCAGGACGAGGAAGAACTGATAGGACCTCATCCCGGACGCCTAAAAGTTGATTATTTTGTTAAAAATAGAAAAAAAAATTGAAAGGAACGTGTATTTTCTTAACTATCACGAAATGTGTTTTTTTTGGTGGTGAATTTGAATTTACTGGTGGTAGGACCTCTTGTGAGTCAGCGCAAGTAGGTTCCACCGCCCTGCCTGTTTCTGCCCTGAAGCAGTAATGCGTTTCGGTTTGAAGGGTGGGGCAGCCGTTGTAACTACACTGAGATCTTAGAACTTATATTTCAAGGTGGGTGGCGCATTACGTTGTAGATGTCCATGGGCTCCAGTAACCACTTAACACCAGGTGGGCTGTGAGCTCGTCCACCCAAGTCAGCGATAAATAAATAAAAAGTGTGTAAATATTTTGTTCGAATAGGTACCGAAAAGTATTGCAGCACTCGGTTGAGATAGATAGATTTGTGCGTGCCAGATTTTGTCAAAGACCTGCACAACACTAATATGACAGGGCATATCACAAGCATAAAGGTCTCACATGGAAAGCTAAACTACTGTAAAAGAATCAGAGCGTAAAGTCAGAGTTCAGAATCCAAATTTTTCGATTTCACAGCGAAAGTCAACTTGATAAAAAAATGTAATGAGTTAAAACCTCAATCAGTGGTCATTTCCTATAGCCAATAATCATGGGTTGACGTATCCTACAAGTCGTAGGATACTTACAATTAAATAAAATCAATGCCATTTGCTGTAGGTACATATTACAAATAAAGGGAATTCCGTACCTACCTGAAGTCAGCTGATGAAAATCAATATAACAAAAATTCAATTTAATGACCAAATACATTTACATAATATTCATTGCGCTTTGTTTATATGAAAATAAAATTTAATGAGACCTTAAAGGGATCTCGTTAATAAACGAGACACATAATTAAACACCCGGTTTACCCAACGCCTAACTTTTGATTAAACTTGAATATTTCACAGCCTCTATTACGTAAGTCCAGTGTTTTCGTTACTGAACTTACAAACAACCATACATTATTTTGCGACTCACCGTTCTTTGTAACTGGTTCAGTTATACATTGTTATTTCCGTAAAACAAAAAGGGAATTTCGGAGATGAAAAGTAAAAACAAGATATTGGATGCTGTAGATGGAGCCTACGTCTGCAACAGTACGGCGCTTGCGTATAAATATCTAATCGATGCTTCTCTTATTACGTTATATAAGTGAAAATGAGTGTAGAATTGTGGTATACCTACCCAATCAATAAACATATGCCTTCATATATTTAAGCTAGAACTAATTAGACCAAGAACAATATCTATTATATAGTTTACTTCAAATTCAATTTTATAAACATCAAATTAAATTGTGATGTTTCTTGTTTATAAAACACTCATAAAAATTTCACTAAAGTTAGCCGTTCTAAATGGCATAATTGAGTGTTTTTAAAATGGTATAAATGACATCTGGAAGCAAACCCATATCTATTGCACCCTCAGCCATGCATATATCGGTGACCTAAATCATTACCTAACTTTTATTAATGTTTTTGAGTATCACCCTCACGACCAGCTTAGAAGGTTTCTGGCGGTCGTTTCTGAACTTTCTTTTTCGGTTTTAAAACATCAAGTTTTCGAAAAAAATAGTTTACTCTGACATCCCTGTTTTGTATGTAGATGAATACGATGAATATGATTCCAAAGTATACAATTGAATTAAGTCCGCTAATCTGGAGACATTAATTCACTGTCTCAATATTTCATTAAAGACAACGGCTTTACATGACAACAAAACGTATTATCTATACAAATATATAAATCTACAGTGGTTTTTACGGATGTTCCGTTATAACTACTGAACCATGCATCCGATTGACTTGAAACTTGGTATCCATGTAGAAAATACATCTACTTAATGGATAGGCTAATATTTATATGAGTGTTGGACTCCCTAATAATAATGACAATAAATAATAATGCTAATTTTAAAAGTCCAGCGAAGCGGGCGAGTACAGCTAGTTATTTATAATATTCGTATTATAATAGGTACATAGCATGCCAATCGCCACTAGAGCAGTGTCTGTTGCTAAGTAATATTTATCTGAAAGCACTGTATTCATCTATTGTGCGTTTCCAACCGCATTTCCCTAGGGCTATCTGAATGTATTTCATCAATCGATGTTTTAAAAAGAGTCAGAGAGCTTAAGATCTCTATTTTTTCGACAAACCTATTTTTAACTTATACGAGTGCCGAAAATCTTGTGTGATCACGAGCTCATTTGCCTATATGAATAAATAAAAATAATGGCATTATAGTATAATGTTCTTCTCAGTCGGACACTCTTGTCAGAGTGGTCGTGGTTGCGTTGACGCTGTATGTGCAGTAGGACCTGTTAGGTCGCCCATGCTCCCGACAACCGCCCTCCAGGCAATGCGCTTCCAGGTCTGGCGGTTCGAAGCGTTACGTATAATATATATATATATAATATATAAGTATAATGTTACATTTAATCAATAATCCAATCCCATTACTTTGTTCCCGAAAACGGCATGCATCCGTCCTGCCGACATCGCTCACCACTGCTTTTCAATATACAACATAGGAAGACCATTGAGGATTACGGAAATCTAGTAATAAAATAACGGACGGGTATTTTATCTGAGGACGCAGAAGTTCGAAGAGGCTAAGGTAAGGTAAGATAATAATTATCAGAAAATCCTTTGAAAGTACGCAATATTTTTTTCAATTTTATTTAAAAATTAAAATCACAATACAAAATACATTTTCTTAATAGCTAAAAATGTAATCTTATTCGTTCACAGAAAAGTAACTAAAAATATATTTTTATGATTGAAAATTCAATTTCATCATGTATGTTATGTTATTATGTTGTTAATTTTAAGCCCACGCCCAAGGTCCGCTAGAAGGAGACCAGAGTTTCACAGGCCAATCGGAAGCAGGTGTACGCAACGCTGCTGCAGCAGCAGTGGCTGTGTGCTGTGCTGCAGTAGCCGCACCAGCTGCCCCGGAACTTTGTATAACTGACAGCTTTAAGTTTTCTATATCTGTAAAAAATTTGTATGTGGTCATCCTAAATTAAACGCTAATTACAACGGTCACCGTCCTCGCCGAACCCGTCGCTTGCGACGAAGGGCTCGGCGAGTACATTAACCCAAAGACACAGCCCACTGAGTTTCTCGCTGGATCTTCTCAGTGGGTCGCTTTTCCGATTCAGTGGTAGATTTTGCGAAGCACTGCTCTTGCTAGGGCCAGTGTTAGCAACGCCTCCGGTTTGAGCCCCGAGAGCTCACCTACACGCTAGGGTAAAACTGATATAGCCTCTCAAGGATATCAGCTTAAGCAGGAAAAAAACGCTAGCTACGGTTTGTTGTGTTAGCTCGCACGTGTGTACCGTCATCATGTCTAGTGTGGGTTTTGTTTATCATAAACGACTTCAATATCAAAACCAATGTAATCGAACTAGACAAAAACAAAACAGCTATGAACGGTTTCTTAGTTAGCTATTAATGAGTGTTATCGATAAATATTTTGCAAATGTAATAAGTTTTTTCATCAAAACGTGAAAAAACAGAAGAGCAAAACGCATTAGGTACCTAAATCTTGAGATGTCGGTGTTTAATTTTAAGAAAATAATCAACTCACAATTAGTGACACACTATTTATTACCTGCGTTCTGTAATCTAGCAGCCTGATTACTAGCAGCTCTTTGTATAGCTTTGGCAGCAGCAGCTTCCCTGGCTGCGGCAATCTTCTGCGCGACAGCAGCTCTTGCCTTTGCCGCAGCGAGCTGTGCTTGCGAATGAACCGCAGCTTGTGCTGCTTCCAATGCATGGGCACGAGCGTTTCTAGCTGCTTCCTCACTATTTAGAATGTTATGTAAGCAGTTATTATTATTCTGTAATGTAGCTATATAATAAATATATAAAACGAAGACAGATGATAGTACCTTTGTGGAGGTGTCAAAAAAAATGAATCCTGTTAAACAAAACATATTATATTTTTAGAACATTTTCTTAGCATTCTTCTATTTTCGTATGTGTATGCTATGATTTGAAAGAACCGTTTGTTTGTACGTCATGCCGTACAAACAAATGTACTTCGAACACGATCCAAGCCAGCATCTAACACGTCTAACACGTTTTATAGTGTTATAGCAATCTGGTTACTTCCCTGACCTCTTGTGAGCGGCGTGAGCTGCAGTTGCTTCTTTTGCGCTGGCGAGACTCTGATGTTGAAGAGCAGCATGTTTAGCGACGGCAACCTCGTGTTGCGCTGACATCACCGCCGCAGCTGCAGATTTGGCTGCGGCTATAGCCCCAGCGACATCAGAATTTGTATCCGACGACCAGCCTGTAGGAAATTCCCTGTTTTATCCTATTTACCAAAATGAAGATATTTATTGTTTATTTTCTTCGGTAATGGCTTGCCCATGCCTTTGTAATAAGGTTGTTAACATCAAGGACGGTAGCCACTCAACATCAGTTGAGCCGTATGCTCGTCTGCCTACAAAAGCCTATAAAAAGAATTTGTAGTGTTTGTTGCAGTGAATTATTAAAAGCTTCTTCATTATATGTAGTTGATATGCTTAACAGGATACATACCATGAGGAATTTGCAGCCCACCGGCGGAGCCTGGCCATCCATACAATTCTGGATTGACTAAGCTTCTTTTATTGGGTTTTGTGGCCACGACTAGCGCCACAATAAAAGTAAGCGTTACCTAGACGTGATTGAATCATTCATTAGTAAATTATACATAGTTTTTACTACAGATATTTTTACGGAAACAAGTAAATTGCGAAATGTCGATAAATTTCGAGGAATATACGAATGACATCGGAAGCTACTATCTGTAAATCTCTTCTTCATAGTACTGAGACTTTAATCTCACACCTCAAGCTGAGTGACGCAATTCACCTTGTCTGACTATGGGTAGTAGCGATGGATAGCGAAATAGAAAAAAAGATATTCAGTAGGTACACGCACGGTATTAAAAGTTTTGTTTTCTCACCAAATTGAGATGCATCGTGTGTTGTTGAATTCGTAGTAGGGACGAATGTGATGGATGAAAATATATCAAAGCTTTTATATTGTTCGACAAGGAAGAACGATTTTAAAGAAAGGGTTCGCCCTGTTACTGATCACGCAATTACCCGAGAATGAAAAGACGCCCACCTTTCTATTCCTGGTGAAGGTAAAAGTGATTCTTTGTTTATAATGTCTTTTTCATTAAAAGTTTGATCTTTGACAAAAGTCAACTAGTTCTCATAAAATCATGACCTATGCAATTGTAGTGTTCACTCACGCGGCCGCATGCAGATTAACTCTCTCCAGGTCACCCAAATCTGTTTCTTCAGGATAGCGATCAGAGCACCACGGTATGTGAGGAATTTCGACCTTCACGAAACTTGGACGATCTAAATTTAGAATCTACAAGTGAGTATATTACGGTAGCGTCGGAACGCTACTTCAACAAAGCGGCGCGACACAACAACCCTCTTATGATCGCCGCTAATCTTACGGTCTTATATTTCCGCCTGAGGCAGTCACAGCTTTTCATATTAAATGGTGGAAATGCATGTATCTGATACGGGTAGGTTACACCAACCTGATTATATGCGCAACAAAATTACCGTGTGTTCGTATTTTACTAGCTTTATACTATGCAATTCAGACTTTGACTTCTTGTCAATGGTCGATGGTGGCATTCACGCTATAGATGTCCAGGTTCCGGTGACCACTAAACATCTGTTGGGCCGTTAGATTGTTCACCTATCTATGCAATTAAATTTAAAATATTAGTTCTTATAAGTATAAAATAAATCATATGAAAGAAAAATGTTACATGTACATAATGTTATCATTAATAAAATAGTAGCTCTCGAGCTAGGTAGGTACTCTAAAAATTACAAAAGTTTTGTAAATTCTCATCTTTTTATTTTAATTTATGAATTAGTAAACTTTGCCAGAACGCTATTCATAATCAATAGCCGCTACAAATCGATTGATAACTTGCAATGAATATTCATTCATATCGGAAATATTGTGTATTAATTAATGTAAAATTTTATAAAAAATACACCACTATTGGTCGGTACCATACATTTTACACTTAAGTCGGTACTGTGCATAGAGTTACTATTCTAACTTATTAACTCCATGGTACTGTGCACGTACTGTGACGCTAACACCACAGAGTATCATCAATTTTGTTCACTGATTTTGTTTAGCTTCTGACACTTTGACACTGACGCATGTGTATGATTGCCATTAACCAATCATTTTCATTTCGCTAAAGGATCGGCTTTTCAGTAACATATTTCAGGTTTTTCCGAATAATTTACCTCTAAAGTATTAAAATGTTTTCCTAAAAACTACAAAAATACAATTGTACCGTCCTGAAAAAATAATTTTTGGAATTCTAAATTACAAGGTAACAAAAGTCTGTTACGTAAAAATTGAGATTTATTTTTTACATCAAAAACTAAATTTTACTTTTAAAATATTGAATTTAATAACGTACTGTGCCCGTAAATCGTTAATATTGTCCTTACCGTCTGTACTTTATGCTTATCTATAAAAATAGATTACTTAGCGGTTAACTTTTTTGAACCATACCAAAGGAATATTTCAAAGAATATTTAGGAATATCTATGTAAAGGAATATTATTAAATAGAAGGCATTTACTTAAAATGCCTGCTAACAAAATAAGCCAAGCTAGGACTCGTATGTAGTAAAATCATAGTAATATTTAAAAAAAATTACAGATAAAAATCTACCATGAGTGCAAACATGAAACCAGTGAATCCACCTCCTCAGCAATTTTCGTAAGTTTTTTATTTTTTATTATTTTGTCAAGTTGTAGGCATAACAATTCTATAAAATGTCTTTCAGTTTTCAATCTTGTGCTTATTCCATAATAAACATTCTGATTTTGAATAGTTTACCTCTACTTCTTTCAGTTAATAAAAGTAATGTTAACCTTGTTAATGTTCATAATAATACAAATGTTTTTGGATAAAAGAATAGATTTTAAGCATACTGTACATTTGTTTTAATTAACATTATAACCATTCATTACAATATGACAATAATTAACATACATTCATTTTAATTAATGCAAATATTACTTACCAAATTTTTATTATTTTCAAACATTTTTTCTTATTAATCTGAAATTAGAAAAATGTTAATTGTACACTGAACAAATTTATAAATTAATACTGTGTGTATAGTTCATCAATTAATCATTTTATTCACTTAAAAATACAAGCTTCAAACACGTTAATACAAAATAATTGTTGTATCAGCAAAAACTCTTCTAACACGTCAATAATTATGAATTAAAAACTACCACAATGTTTAATCAGGAAGTAGCTTAATTGTGTTTAATTGAAGACCACCGTGTAGCACAATAAAGTGCAATTTACCATCAACAATTGAAGTAGGCTACTTAAATTTATTAATGTTATTGAAGAAATTAGAGACAAAATTGAAAAGTCACATATTTAATGATGAGAAGGTGCACTTTGTACTGCTTAGATAAGTTAAGAAACTCATGGCTTGTCTGGTGTTAAATGCTTAAAGGTAATATGCTTTATACATACTTTGAGACAAACAATTGAGTTCTTAGCTGTATTGTATATTGGCTGTCCCATCCTATTAGAATGCACAACTTGTTTATGTTAAAATTTACCTGCAATAGTAGTACCTATCTGCAGTGCTTATATGCTTTAGGCTTTGGTAACCACTACATAGAAGACTTTTTTCACAAGTAATTTCACAAGAATTTGACACTTTAATCCTGATCAAATTATGAATAGATTTCAGCGAATTTTAAAACTTAAAGCTTTGAATGTTAACATGTTTATGTATACTTCTGGTATTTATTTTGATCAGATATGGACATTACACAACGCTTTTAAGCAATCTTAGTATTGTCCACATTAATTAGTTATTTTCCTATATACATTTTTCAGATACAAATTAGACACTACAAGAAAATAAAAACACATAAAAAATTTTAATTACATGGCAACAGTTTTCATAACTTTTTATTTGACTATAAGATAAGATAGACACATTATATTGTGAGATTATTGATTGCTTATTTTGTATTGGTTTTAGATAAAGATATCTTTGAAGCGGGAAATATTCAGATAAATTGCCTTAACATAGTAAGAACCACATGCCAATTTATTCGCATATTATAGAGGTGGTGCTATTTATAAAATTTCACCTCTTAATACCAGGTGGGTCGTTAGCCCACCTGTCTTATTTAGATAGATATAATATTTTTGAAATTGAGAACTACAAGTAAAGTAGTAGTTGATAGATAGTCAATTATAATTTAAAAAAGGGAGGGATGGAATCCATGTTTTATGTCATTATCTTACAATTAGTATAGAAAACATGGAACCCATTATTCAAGAGTTGTGGAGTATGCTCAGGGAATTATATTACGAACGAAAGTCTTCGTCTTAAGATCAGTGTACATTAGTCTTGCTGGTGTGTGTGTGACCCTTTAAACTGGGAATACATGGACAGAAATTGCTTACGAAATTTTCTATTGGAAAAATAATGAACATGCTAGACTTAACGATCTAGATTTTGCTGTTCATTATAACAAACAGAAATATATTTGTTTCAGATTAGTACCGAAGATCATCAATGGCGGTATCGCGGGTATTGTCGGGGTCTCGGTCGTGTTTCCGCTCGATCTGGTCAAGACACGCTTACAGAATCAAACAGTGGGACCCAGTGGAGAGAAGCAATATAAGAGCATGTAAGTTTTTTCTTCTTTGAGGTGACGGAGTGCGCTATCTATATTTAATCCGAACTAAACCATCATGGTTCGTTACCTAAGTGTGATTGATCGTAAACAAGATACAAATAAAATAGGCCAACTGGAACAACTGGACAGTACCGTCCAAAAAAACGTTTTAATGATTTGTCTCAATATAAGTAAGTATACATGACATCTTAGGATGTTATTCTTGAAGTTTTTTTTTGCTTAGATCGGTTGACGAGCTCACAGCCCACCTGGTATTAAGTGGTTACTACTGTTTATTACTCGTAATATCAAAGGCGCAATATATAATATGTGTTTGCATTTGTTTTCCAACACCCAGTCTTTTATGTGCAGTAGTGCTGAACAATGGGTCGCGTGTTCTCTCAAAGGGGCCTGGGGCAACCCCATTAAAATGCCTGTGATTAGTTAGTTATAATAAGAACCTATTCTCTAGGCGGTAAACTCGTCTGCCAAGTGTAGGAATATGTAATTACAATTTAAAAAAAAAAAGTCAATGGCAACGCTTCTTTGTATTTAAAAGGAGAATAAGGCCATAATAAAGACAATTTCAATCACAGAAAAAATTTAGAGCTAGTATTTTTCTAATCATTAAATATTACGTTCAATCGTCTATTACCATAGCAACACAATCTATTATTATAAATTATACTCGTCAAATTTTCTTGCACGTGCTCAAGTTTCGGAACCTTGACAATCAATCAATCATAACCGGTCATTTCTACATTTCGAATTTGAATAATAATGTATTCCGTAAACATTGTAGGCGCATGTATCTATAACCTAGGCTTAGCTTATAAAATAAAACTACATTTAGCATTTAGATTAGGCATGAAAATGAATCTTCGTCTCAGATATTGAAAAACGTAAATTCATTGAATAGAATATGCGAGTTACGCTGTTGTACCATTTGAACGTATCTCTCATAAAAGAATATAGAAAAATTGTATTTGCGCGCTAATGGTTCATCATGTAACATTAAAGCTTTGTAGAAACTTATAGTATTAATTTTTAATAAATAAAAACAATCATAGTCATCTTTAAAACCCGTCGGGAAATTTGTCATATAACAAAGAAAGACCGATAGGTATACATTTTTTTTTTCTATATGTAACAGATAAATTTTCTAATTAGTTCATTTCTTACATTAGCAGAGATATTGTTTGCCTAAGGACAGATTTTATGTTTGTCAATGGAAGGAAATATTTGATTTAAATTTATCTTTTACAAATGTTGCTAATGGACTGGAACTAAAGTTCAGTTAATTATCTACTTATCTAGGAAGACGGTACATTGAACACAATACAATTGAGATAGTCTAAGATCCCGCTGCAGGTTGGTGTGCTCATCGACTTTTTGTTTAAAACCAAATTTTTATGTTTATTTATAATTATGAGAATATATATTTACTAGGGTGCCTATCAAAATTTGGCCGCCATTATTTTTAATTAAATTATTTTTAATTGATTTTTGGTAAAAAATTTCGTTTATTTATTTTTTAAATAAAATAACGTCTACATCACGGTAATTAATATGAAGATTCTAAAAAATCACGGTTGCCGTTGCGCACCTGGCCGCACCTCTTTGCAGCCAGGTGTAAACAGTAGGAGTGGGTGATATAAATCGTATCTAGATTCAATATCTATATATCGCAGCAATATCGTTGAATCCGATATCGCCCCGCACGAAATCCATATATCGATATCAGCCGATACACGATATTGCTCGATGTTATGCGCATCGGCATATCGTACCGATTCGTGAATCGAAATCTATATATCGATATCAGCCGATACACGATATTGCTCGATGTGATGCGCATCGGCATATCGTACCGATTCGTGAATCGAAATCTATATATCGATATCAGCCGATACACGATATTGCTCGATGTGATGCGCATCGGCATATCGTACCGATTCGTGAATATCAGCAATATTCGTTTGGTTCGTATCGAATCGGCCAGAGTGAGCGCACGATAGGGATATCATGTGATGAATGAAACAGAAACAGGCATTATCCATACAATTGTAAACCTTATATTTAAGTCCATATGTCTGTGAATTATTCTTAGCGTATCAGCAGGATACAATTTAGGAAAGAAGTTTCAACTTTCGACCCTAACTTGAATGCAGTATAGCCTATTTGCACCGTAGAATTTAATTTCACGCGCTTTGACCTTGAACTAGAATTTTTGGACAAGTGTTTATAAATACTTAAAAGTTTTTTGTGTTTGATTTTTAAAGTACACACTTTTCTATTTTTAGTTGAATCCAAATAATTGAGTTTATTTCCTGTGTTTGTATTAAACTTTTGAAATCTACACTCTTTTGGTATATTTTGTAATTTTAAATTAAGACACAAAATACTAAAAACTGAAAATAATGTAGCCAGTCCTAAGCCTGATAAAGCATGAAGGAAAGTTTTTTTGATATTTTAATTTTCATGTTCTTTTTATTACTTTAATTTACATAGGATTTTTATAATTTTTAGTTTTAGTTTTATAATTATTACTTTAATATTATAAATTGATATCAGAAAACCAACCGTATAACGTTGACTTAAATCTATATCTACTACGATATTATATCAGCGTATCGTTTCAAATCTCAAATATCATGAATCGAGAAAATCTACTAGCATCCATCAATATATAGATTCAGAAAATATATAGATTCAATATCCGATATTGATACTCGATATATAGATACGATTCGATACGCGGCAAAACCGATATTACCCACTCCTAGTAAACAGGTATGATTTCGATAAATTTATACGTTTATAACCTATTTTCATTAATTATATGTCAAATTGAAGCTAATTTTTTTCTATTAATTATCATATAAAGTTGCTTAATTAAATCTGGCCGCAAATAAGGGTTACTGGCTGTTAAAGATAATAAATATTTAAGGTAGAGTGAAAGAGAGTTAGCGCGTAACATCATTTGTCAGACGAGGACAGCGATTACCGGCTGTGCGACGCTTTTAAGCCATTGCGCATGCGTCGAATGTTAGTGTTCTCAACTGAACAGATGCAGCATTTTTATTCTAACATAAAAACCACGCTGTTTTGGAGTTCGTATAAAACAAATTGATAAAGATATAATTTAGATAAATGAATAAAGATATAAATAGATAATTTTTTGTTGCAATTTTTAAATTTGTCATTTTGAAAAAAATTACATATTTTTTGGAGTATTTATTATAAGTCGTCTCTATTACTCCCCGGTGGTTGAGAACACTAACATTCGACGCATGCGCAATGGCTTAAAAGCGTCGCACAGCCGGTAATCGCTGTCCTCGTCTGACAAATGATGTTACGCGCTAACTCTCTTTCACTCTACCTTAAATATTTATTATCTTTAACAGCCAGTAACCCTTATTTGCGGCCAGATTTAATTAAGCAACTTTATATGATAATTAATAGAAAAAAATTAGCTTCAATTTGACATATAATTAATGAAAATAGGTTATAAACGTATAAATTTATCGAAATCATACCTGTTTACACCTGGCTGCAAAGTGGTGCGGCCAGGTGCGCAACGGCAACCGTGATTTTTTAGAATCTTCATATTAATTACCGTGATGTAGACGTTATTTTATTTAAAAAATAAATAAACGAATTTTTTACCAAAAATCAATTAAAAATAATTTAATTAAAAATAATGGCGGCCAAATTTTGATAGGCACCGTAGTAAATATATATTCTCTTAATTATAAATAAACATAAAAATTTGGTTTTAAACAAAAAGTCGATGAGCACACCAACCTGCAGCGGGATCTCGTACTAAGATCTCGACCTCATGTCAAAAGGTAGGTGGTATTATTGACATTGTGATGTAGGCATGATCCGTGATTGTGATGATTGTGATTTAGGCTCCGGTAACATTATAGTACATTAGGTAATACATGAGCTCGATCAGCCAACCAACGAAATTAAAAAAGTTAAATACAGAAAAACTATGCAAATGAGAAAAAAAAGTCATCAATTCGTGAAGCTTTACAATCAGTTAAGGCCTTACGTACTGCTATTTAGGTATTACTTTGTGTTACAAAGGTTGATGTAGTTGGAAGAGTTTTGTAAATTTTTGACGAATTGAATTTAAGCATATATTTTCTTAGCACGTGCACAATACAGAGATTTTATTAGCACTTGCATAGATTAGATTCTTTTTAGCACATGCTGTGACTTACCACCATAGCACCTGCCTAATTTAACCAGGAACCGAATATGATTCCTCGCATAAAGTAAAGCCATTATTCTTTTTAATTCTTCAGGTGTCTGTGGTATTAATTACCCCTCGAAAGGTGTTTTATTATTAATATGCTCAACAGCCTTTTTCGATCCACAGGTTGGATTGCTTCAAGAAGACATACGCAGCGGAGGGCTACTTCGGAATGTATCGCGGCTCAGCCGTGAACATTATATTGATAACGCCCGAGAAAGCGATCAAACTCGCCGCAAACGACATGTTCCGACACTACCTCACTTTATCTGACGGGTAAAATTAATCATTCTTATCATATATTTTTTTGTTCGACAGTCAAAACCGCGGTAGTGATGCTGCGTGAAGATATCCACGTGCTGCTCCGGTTACTTCGACTTGTTTTTAGTGTCAATTCTCGATATTACCTCGGTAGAATTCTTAATATTCCCTTACTCCCTTAGGTATGGTATGGCAAAACAAGTCGAAGTACGACTTGTTTTTAGTGTCAATTCTCTATATTACCTCGGTAGAATTCTTAATATTCCCTTACTCCCTTAGGTATGGTAGGTGGTGGTGGTTTTTGAGTGAAATTAGTACAAATAAAGCCAAGGCTTTGCGGAAGTCAGCTAATACGTTTGCTTGAGTTCCTCAATGATAATTTCAGCACCTGTGTAAATTGTACCTGGCGGAAGACGCAACACGCCAATTCTTAATAAAAGAAGTGAACATTTTCATGTACTTTGTGCGTGTGAACATTTCAGTGCAAGAAAAAGAATGAACATCTTGGCCAAGTGTTATTTTACTCTCTCTCGACTCTTATCACCAAACTCTTCTTATCAATTATAATTTACGTAATTACTGGTGGTAGGACGTCTTAAGAGTCCGCACGGGTAGGTACCACCACCTTGCCTATTTCAGTCGTGAAACAGTAATGCGTTGCGGTTTGAAGGGCGTGGCAGTTGTTGTACTATACTGAGAGCTTAGAACTCATATCTCAAGGTGGGTGGCGGCATTTTCGTTAAAGATGTCTATGGGCTCCGGTAGCCACTTAACACTAGGTGGGCTGTGAGCTCGTCCACCCATCTATGCAATAAAAAATAAACGCTTTTGCTGGTTCTATGCAAGCGGTGTTTGGATATGAATAGCAGAGAGCAGGGAAATTAGAAAAGTTTTTAAAATTCGAAGTGTCGGGTCAATGTTATTCCAAGCCCTAAAACCTAAGTAGATTGATGTTCATAGTCATTTCCATCTTAACGTTGATGTAATCACACGTTTAGGTCAGATGTACGTGATATCCCCGTTCAAGTGAAACTTCGAACTAGTATCGTTGTGGGTTTCGATAACCTCTTAACATAAGACGATACACTAAAAACACCTAAATAATTATCGTTTTTATATTTACGGTTATCTATCTCAATTTTCATTGATTATATTACGTATATATTTCAATTTGAACACAGATTATTCGCTACAACATATGAATTGATAAAAACAGGTGTCGATGACCTGATTTCTTTTTAAAATGATGGTGTTGAAAATTTACGGAATTTATAGTTTTGTGGATTATTAATGATTCCAAATTTGTAAAAAAATATATGTGACGGAGTTGGCTGGATCCATGGTGTTTTTAAAATGATGACGTCAGCGTTGATGATGCCATTCTCTTCATCATTATCATTGCTTTCCATAGTGACAACAATTAAGACTCACTTTGCCAAAAAAATACATTTATTACATTTTAAGTGTACTGCGATTTTCGACAGTTACCTATGTGTCAGTATAATTTCAATTTATTTACTTACATATCGTTAAACTCTTGCATTTACATACTTTATTGAAAATATATTTTATAATTTACATGGTTACGAATGGCTAAATAAAACCTGTTCTCGATCGAAATCGACTGCACCTTCTAAACATTATTAGTTCTGCAATAAAATAATAGATATAAGTAAAACTGTGACGTATCAATAAAGAGATGTAGCAGCACTACTTAAAAATGCGATTTTAAATTGGACATACACATTCTTATGTATAATCTTTACTAATCTATATCTATACTCTATACTAATATATAAATCTACTGTGGTTTTTACGGATGTTCCGTTATAACTACTGAACCATGCATCCGATTGACTTGAAACTTGGTATCCGTGTAGAAAATATATGTCCTTAATGGATAGGCTAATATTTATATGAGTGTTGGATTCCCTACACCAGTTGCGGGGGTGTTAATGATGAGAATCTTTGTGGGGGTGAGAAATAATAATGTTAATTTGAAATGCCCAGCGAAGCGGACGGGTACAGCTAGTATAGGTATATTAATAGACCGTTGTTTTTCAATTTAGGTCATTGCCAGTATTCCGTCAGATGGTTGCCGGTGGCTTGGCGGGAGCTTGCCAAATCGTGATAACCACGCCGATGGAACTTCTCAAAATTCAGATGCAGGACGCTGGAAGGATTGCCGCTCAAGCCAAAGCAGGTATAATATAAATTTGGCGTCATATGCTCATCATTATGCTCATGGATTCTCGTCTACCAATCGATCGCTCATTACCGAGAACCATGATGCACCTTTTCTGGTGATTTGTATCATGTTGGTTAGTTGGCACAGTAAAGTGCGTCGCGTCCAGGTGCTCGGACAGTTGATCAATGCATCTTTTATTAGCTTCGACCCTTCGGTCGTCTTCCATCAACTTTAACCAATGCTCATAGGTCTCTTGTTCATTAATATGATCTATGCCTACGACCTCTAAGTTCGACGACAGATGGCGTGTTACTTTTACCGGCGTAACACTATTTCATGATTCATCGCAACGAAGTTTTTTTGTGCATAATTCATTATGGTGGAAATTATTATGCGAGACCCTGGTGTTAAACCTATTGTAACATACACTCATAAATCTCGTGTGACGTTAACACCCAGCCTTTATACAGACTCATGACTCTCTGTATCTGGTCACAGCGCATCGAACTTCCAGTAATGCTATGTTGTAGAGGGCCGCACGATACAGCGCACCACGGCTCTAGAGCTGACGAAGAAGTTGCTACGCGAACGCGGTATATTCGGCCTGTACAAGGGAGTGACGGCGACGGCCGCCCGGGACGTGTCCTTCAGCGTTGTGTACTTTCCGTTGTTCGCGACCCTCAACGACCTCGGACCTAAGGAGGGGCCCGGCGGTCATACACCCTTCTGGTGAGTGCTTTACATTCAAGCTTATAATCTGTTGACACATTGTTAGCACTGGGAAATACCGTTATAGAAATAATTGGTACCAAAATATAGATACCAAAATAAACATTGTTAGCACTGGGAAATACCATTATAAGAGATAATTTATACCAAAATATAGAAGATACCAAAATAAAAATACCTAATTGGTTCTGATAATCACTAAACACCAGGCGGGCCGCGAGTTCGTTCGGTCATCTTATTAATAAAAATAGGTAAATACAAAACAATTAATACCACTTTCTCCTCAATTTGTCAAAGAATTTGTTAATATCTTTTGACAAGAATTTCTATATAAAAATTTAAAATGTTTTGAAAATAGTTTTGTTTTTTTCAAAGGTTTAATAGTAATAAAAATATGTGTAGTTTAAAATTTAAATAAAAAATCTTGTAGGTACAGAAACCCGAAGCCACAATTAATTAAATTGTTTTATTTCTGCTGTTGATACCAGTCAGAATATTATAGTGATTATTGTATTGTCATCGGTTTTTGATATGTGTGCAAATTTTCAAGTTAATTGCACGTATTGAAGTCGGTGCAAATAACGTATGTATAAAGATTCCGATACATACAAACGAAGGTAATAGAAGCTTGTCAAAAAAAAATAGTAATACATAGGTTATATCTCAATCTTGATAAGTCAGTGTTTGTTGACGAATTTCAATCATTGAACGAACACTGATCTTTATAAATAAACAGATTTTTTCAACAACGAATGTTTTTCAGGTGGTCGTTCATATCAGGTTGTGCTGCTGGCTCCACAGCAGCGTTAGCTGTGAACCCCATGGACGTGGTGAAGACTCGCATGCAGACCCTCACCAAGGGAAGCGGAGAGAGGCAATACACCTCCATCATGGATTGTGTTACGTAAGTTCATTCTTATTTATCTATATATTAATACGTGAAGCAAAAACTTTGTAGGTACCACTTTTTACAAAAATTGCGCGGACTGAGGAGTATGAAATTTTCCACACTTATAGAGAATATAGAGAACAAGTGCAGAATGCTAATATATTTTTTTAAATTATGCACTTAAAAATACATTAAATCAATAAAGACAACATAACACACACTACCATGTATTTGACACACGCACATATACTCTTTGTTTATATTAGACTTTAAAGTCTGTAGTGAAATTGAGAATAGGTTAATATGGTTAATATTGTTTATCTTTAATATTACGAGTATTTGTCTATAGTGTAGTCTTGGCGAAATTTGTAACAATAGAACTATAATAATGTTGAAACTTATAATTTCAATTAATTATAGTCGAATGTCGACTACTGTGGGTTCACTAGTTGTTATTAATATGCTGGTTTCCAGTAAGAGAGTCTTTTTTTATGAGTAAGGAATTTGAAAAACAAAGTCACAAATGAAATGCAAATGCCCAACAATTTGTTTTTCTGACTGAAAGGCTGACTGATGCTTAATGAAATACAATGTACTTTAAAACAGACCAGTATATCATGGAAACAAAAAATATATGTGAAAAAATATTGTATGTTATTTTTAAGAATGAGCGAACTGAAATAAATTATTTTTATGTAAGGCAGAATTAGACTTATTAAATTTCCGAATGTCAGGTATTCTGTTGATACTTGTTTATAATTTTACCATGAATTTAAAAAATATTTCGATGAGTGTTCATAGATTTTGAAAAAAACCTGTTCAAAAAATTATCTGAAAGATTTATCAAATTATCAAAAGATTATCTTTAATGCTTTTTCTAAGTAACAAAAGTTTAACACATCAATTGAGGTTCCACTACTAAAATTTTACATTAAACAAAATTCGCAAAGAATTTTACCTGATAATAATATTTTAGTACAAATTATTATGTGAAAATTAATTAAAATTATTTAATTAAAACGAATATTAAATTATTATTTTCTTTAATTAAAATGCTAACTGAGTTGTCTTTAGAATTAGTAGACTTTTAAAATTCCTTTCGCGTTAATCTGATTTGTAAATAGTTTTAAATTTAAAGTTAAAAAGGTTGATTTTGTGCACACATATGCACCCTTTCAATTTCGATCCTGAAAATAAAATGTCATTATATTTTATTTTCCTCTTTTTTTCAGGAAAACTTTGAAATACGAAGGTCCGACTGCCTTTTTCAAAGGCGGCGCTTGCCGTATGATTGTGATCGCCCCGCTGTTCGGTATCGCTCAGGCTGTGTATTACGTTGGCATCGCCGAATATCTGCTCGGTCTCAAGTAAAAACTTCCAATTCTCAAGTGGCCATTTTGAGTTCCTATCGTGTTTTAAGTTGCTGATATTTGCAATATGGCTTTTTTTTTGTTACATTGGCAACACTGCAGAAGATTTTTTTGAACCTGAATCATGAAATTCTGGAGTTATATGAATTATATTTAAAAAAAAACACCATTTTATGTTATGTTATTCATAATATTATTCATTGATATTGAATAAATATGTAATGATTAGATAGTGAAATAGTGAAGTACTTAACTTCCGAGGGAAAATACTCATTTATTCAAACTACATTGTCTCATTATAAAACATCATTATTTAAAGTGTTTGAAGTTTACAAAAGAAAAAAAATGAATTTTAACTGCAAAGATGTTAATTTGATTGTACATTTATGTATTGTTTAAACAAAGACATTATTTGTAAAAAAAATTAAGTAAGCTTACAAACGTTATTTTAGCTCAACTAATTGTTATAATTTTTTTGTTTTAAGTACTCCAAAAAAAATGCTAAGTGATATTTCTTATAATTTATTTTATTTCTAATACGTTTATTATAAATGTACTTTTATAATGTTGTTTTTCGTTATTGATATATTTTAAGAAATGACTCATGACTACTTTATTTAAATTAAAAAAATATGACACTTGTGTTCGTAAGTTTATTATTTAAACAAATATGGACAAGAAAATGTTATGTAGCACGTACATCTATTCATTTGCTAGTCTCTCAGATTTATTTCTGCATTTAATTATTGAAATGCTGTTTTGTTTCATAATTTCAATGTATTTGGCTTATAAGAACATGATGTAATTAAATTACTATGATGACAATAAATATGTAATGAAAGATTATTATATAGAAATATACTTACTTATTAAGTAGGTATACTTACCTATTGTTATGATGAAATCTATCTATATAATATTGTACTATTATAAAAAAGGTCAATTTGTAGATATTGAAAATTAACAAGTTTGAAAACTGTTTTTTTTTTGTTTTCAGTTTTCGTATAGTTTAAGGATTAATTTGTGATACTAACATGGAGTGATTCATATAAAATTTAAATAGAAAATGTGTAGTTATGTAACTCTACTTCATAAAAGTTTTTCAAGACAATTACAAATTATTTTAGTTTCGCTAGTATCAAATGTGTTCATAACCTCCCAAATGTTCTATATTTTATACAATTAATATCAATAACATTTGATGACCTATATGTATTTAACTAACATTTATTAGTTTGTTAGCAACGAAGAATAATTTTGGAAATTTAAAGGTCATAGAGAATAATTTTCATCTAATTAAACTTCTTGTTGTTTGAAATGTTATTACATCGTTATGTTGGTCGAATAATTATATTATTTTGAAACGCTTATTAAAAAAAATTCAAAGATGTGCTATGAACTTCATACATAATTTTCAAACGCACGCTTTCTTACCTGCCGTCCCTATCTTCCGCGACATAACCATTTATTATTAAGTTGTGCTTAAATTAATAAAGATCTAATTATGCTACGTGGATATCGTGTCAATTAAATATATACGGAGTGGATTAGAATTTCTTTTTTGTTTCCTAATTACTAAACAAGAATTAATTGAATACATATATGCATATTATAACATCACATAAAACCTCCAAACAGCAGCTGCACAATTATGTGTTGATTGCATCTTAAATAAAGCCTTCAAATGACACGGCTACGTTATTTTTATGAAAAGTTTTTTCACAATCGCTCAACCCAAACATAATATTTTCTGTAGGTACTTGTATTAGTTTAAGACAGTAATATTTGTCAAATAAGTGTGTGATTGTGAAACATTTAAAATGAGTGTCAAAATAAATCTTTAACGTAAAATGTTTCGATGTTCTAAAATAATTGAATTCCATTTGTTGTTGTTGTTATGCTTAGTAGAGTAACAATCCAGGCTTTGAAATAATTTTAGATGAATGTTAATGATGTTTACTGCAGTAAAATATCTGTTTATGTGAATTTGTTTTTTAATTCTTCGATTACATTCATAAAATAATCACGTAATTTTTGTTGGTGTATTCTGAGAGGAGACAATCAGTGATGACAGTGATTGTATTCAGAGATAGTTCTTAAAAGTAATTTTAGTTTGGAGGATGCGCTCACGACCCATTACGATCTACTGCAATTTGAATATCGCCGCTCCTTCGAGACAATAAATCGTTGGCTCAGTTGTATTATATAATGCCTATACCAATATTAAAAGTGCAACGCATAATGTTGAGAGATTTACATTGGATAGCTAATGAAAGCGGATCATCAATTATTATTTTTCCTACCTATTCTAGTGACCTCTAAAGGTCATGTTAGATTCACTGAAGTAGGTGAGCTCTAACCTTGGACGCTGCTATCACTAGCGCGGGCAAGACCACCGGAGCGGAAACGCGACTTTATGCGACCCACTGAGAAGATCCGGCGCGAAACTCAGGGGGCTGTCACCCGTATCTTTAGACGTTTCGTAAAATAGTCCTCCACTCTTAACTCATCCGATGTTGCTCGAGCATTCCCTCGAAACTTACTCGAGTTTGGTATTTTTAGTCGACCATTACAATATTCCTCAACTGTCCTCGAGTGAGGTAATAATGATGAAAATTTGATCAAGCTAGCATCAAACCCATAGAGTTCTGTAGTCTATGGTCATTGTTTAATGTCAAAGTCAAGCTGCCGCTGTCTGTTTGACACTAGATGAACTTGTTTGATGTTTTGGTTGCTGAGTTATTCGTAAATATGTGTGCGTGCGGTAAATCTGAAAGTGTATTATTTATTTTCTAACCTATTATTATTTTAGATTTCGGATCCGGCTTTGTATTTTTATTCGCCGCTTTTGTGTGATTTTGGTTGCATCGTGTTGTTGAAGTGCTTTTCCACAACCACCAGTTTATTATTATATAAATAAAACTTATAATCGCATTGACTTTATTTATCAGGTAGTAAGCAAAATATGTCTCTTATGTAGGTAAATAAAATAAAGAGTTTCAAATGTCTAACCTCGAACTATTTACTTTATTAATAAATATTATCAAACTTAAATTATCAAAATATGCGGGAATCATGCACAGATCCAGGCCATTGCACAACAATATCATATATTTCCATTTGCGGTCCACATACTATTTGGACATTGATAGAAAACCAGCCTTGAGTAACGTTCAAGGTACGTCGCGACGTACCTTGACTTGACAGTTCGCTTACTTCGTATCATCGTACTATTTTACGAAACGTCTAAAGATACGGGCATGTGTCTGTAGCTTAATTTACTCGCCGATCCTTCGTCACAAGCGACAGGTTCGACGAGAATGGTGCTTGAGGTACCTAAAAGCACCTATAGTGGATTGGGAGGATCCGAAAGACAGTATTTAATCTATTTACTATGCAGTGTTCAGAATTGATTTAAAAATTGATTCAGTTTCAGATGATGCTTCCGTCATACATTTGAAATATTTCGTTAAATAAGTTTTATTCTTTCGTCGAAGGAACATAGTGAATACACGTACATACGTACGGCTTTATGAGAAATTAATCATTGTCTACGGGATTTAGACCTCCAAATAGACATAGCTCATTAGAATAACTAAGTTTTTCTCTTCAGGCAATGATGCGTGTATTTAATAATTGAAAAAAAAAACGGAACTCCAAACTTTTGTCGCAGCGGCCAGTAATACTACCTCTAGCATATATTATACACTTAATATTGACCTCTAGTGCATAAATCTTCAAAAATAAAGAATTTCACTTTCTACCAATTTGTAAACAAGTCAGTGCTCTAGCTTTCTTTTTTGAAATGATTTTGTAATTGATGAGATGAACATTTATTAAAACAAATGTAGTGGATTTTACTATTTCTATTCACCGCCAGTAGCTTCTTCTTTTTTCCGTGCTTTTTGTGTTGTCGTTGTTTTCAATGTCGAGTTTATAAAAATCTTCAGGTACTAAATGATATGGAGTGAATTTTTTTTTTTTTTATTGCCTTTGTAGGCAGACGGGCATACGGCCCACCTGATGGTGAGTAGTTACCGTCGCCCATGGACTTCAGTAATGCCAGGGGCAGAGACAACAATTAAGATTGAGTTTATTTATTTGGGACGGTAATCAATGAAATGTAACGAAATGAGATGGGATGATGTAAAGGCTCAATAAAATGGTGGTTATTTAAAGTGAGATTTCAGTGAACTTAGTGTACGAAGTCAAGAAACCACGTTCATTACTTTGTTTCATTTTCCCACACTTGTGCACTTTTACAAATATTAAAGGTTTATTCAACCATCACTGATACAAGTTTAAGCCCGAAGAAACACACAATTAACAAAATAAAACAATTTACATAACTTTGCTCCTCGAGCTCCTGCCAAAAAGTTTTAAAAAATTTGGTTGTATGAACTGTGTTCTCTTTGCTTGGAATCAAACGAAAATATTTGTTGATTTAAGTTGGTTGGGTCTTTTTGGCGGGAAAGCGACGAGATTTGTTTAATTTTGTCTATTTAGTGTTTCTTCAGGCTTAGATGTATTTAAATTACAGTAGCTTATTAACAAGTTAATATCTGTGAAAGTGCACAAAGGACAAACCCGAAATCCATACAAACTTGGGCCTGGCGTTACAGTGCTAGAATTTGGGCATAAGTTACAATACCTAAGAAGGTTTCATGAGCCCAATTTTCAGGTCTCCCAGCAATGGCCAACTTGGTAAAATCAGACAATGTTTACATTTTAGGTTATGTTTATTGTTCGAGATATTTTAATAAAAACGATATTTTTGAGGCTGTTTCCTACTAAAAATGAGTAATTTTTTACGAAACCTGTTGCAGCAACAGGTTGCTTTAAAATAAAAATGGAACCTGTTACGAGAAATCGCGCGTTAGGTTGTTTACGAAAACGAATGAAAGCCAAAAATTAAAAACAACGTAATGTGAAACGCGCTGCGCACGAAATGATTTTTTTAAGGGATTTTATGTCCTGGTAACTAAGACCTTTAGGTCAGTCTTATTTTAATTTGAATGAAAACTTTTTTATATGAAAAACTATATTTATATGATAACTTTTTTATATAAAATATAAATCATTACGTGCTCCCATATTATCTCATCACATTTCATTTCATGCCTTTTTTATTTTTATTTTTTATTGCTTAGATACCCATCGACGAGCTCACAGCCCACCTGATGTTAAGTGGTTACTGGAGCTCATAGACATCTACGACGTAAATGCGCCACCCACCTTGAGATATAAGTTCTAAGGTCTCAGTATAGTTACAACGGCTGCCCCGCCCTTCAAACTGAAACGCATTACTGCTTTACGGCAAAATCCAAAATATCTTCAGTTGGCAACATTAAAGATAACATAACACGATTTGATACATTTGTGTTTTTCTATGGCATAGTCACATTAATATAAAAATGCAAAACTACCCTTTCATGCTATATTTAATGTTGTCAGTTGTAGATATTTTGAATTGCCGCCATTGTAAGTAGTTGTGTCACGATTCGATGGCCATACTCTATTTACATTGATTAAAATACCTATAAAAACAGTCATTTATCCTAAAGCAAAAGAGTATTAATTATTTTTTACACTTGATTTCCACTAAATCGATCCTATTTTATGGATGTTCTAATTCTAATCCGCACGTTTGTGGAGCTAGTTACGTATATTGAAATAAGTGTTGCAGATGTTTACAAAGATTGTTTAAAAAAAATAATTGAATTCAACTTATTTTCTACACTTGGCCATTGTCAATGAAGCTAAGATTTTAATAGGTTAATCAAGCAAAATAGACGAATTTTTTGGTACATATCCCATTCGTATAACGCTTAGGCCCAAAATGGGGTTTCTCCTTTGGCAAAATGAAACAAAATCGCTGGACGTAGCATCTCGAGATCCTCATATCATTTATTTCATGTTAACTGATTAATGTTTCAAAATTAATCAACTTCATTCTATTTCGCTTCATATCATTTTTCTTAAAAATACACAAAAGATTAAGCTGTAGGGTATAATACTTTTGCCGTTCTAGTTGGAAAAATAGAATTACTCAAGTTGGTTGGGATGTCATTTGTCAATACTAAGCCAAACGTCAAAATTGGAAACGGCGTCGCCGAGTACGTTGATACTTGATAGTGTTTTCGAAAAAAATCGTATAATTTGTTGTTAATTTATAGTGTGGAATTGTTAATTGTAAAAAATCATGACTACAATAGGCCCTAAAAAGGATGGTGGTCCTAATGCTGAATATTTTCAGTCACCCGAAACACTTGCTCAGTTCGATCTAATTCGTGTTTGGTTACAAAAAAATTGTAAAAAGGTTTGAAAACTATTGTTATCTAGTATATTTGTTTGCTTTTCTGAGTGAATTTTGCTTTTCTGCCGTTTCTATCATCGCAATTGTAGCACTACCGACACAAATTGCTATGAGAATTTTGTCAATTGCATTATTAATGTGGACTCTTCGTTCTGAATTCGACTGACAAGTGATCATTTTTATTGTTTTAGCATGTTCAAACCGATCCACCAACCAAGGAAGGATTAGCCCAACTTGTTGTTCAACTTATTCAATATCAAGAGAGCAAGTTAGGCAAGAATGCATCAGATCCACCCTTCCTGAGGCTTCCAGTAAGTTTATTTAAAAAACTAATTAACCATCATGTTTTTCAAAAACAATAACCTGATGATGCTTAAAAAATCAAAACAACACCTAAGTATTGAAATAGATTTGGTTGCAAGTTATAGTATAATATTATGTTTAAATATTTAAACTTATGCGAAATGACTCATTATTGTAATTTAAAGTTAAAACAAACCTTATAACTAAAATAACAGCTACATCCTACTATGTTTGAGAGTTATATTTTTATATTTACAAAAGCTTCTAAAGCAGCAAATTCAAGGAATATGAATATTCAGCCATTGTAAAAGTAAGTATAGTGTTTTGTATAAAATATATTTAAAACAAATACATTAAAATGGAATACAAAACTTAAAAAAATTTCAAGCCATTTATTTTAACGAACTAAATGTAAACAAAATAACAATTTTTCATTAAGTTCTCAAGTAAAACTCAATAAAGCTGTGCATTAATAATTAGCAGCATCTGTAAAGACAAATTGATTTTCTGGTAAGCCTTTTGACCCTGTTCCTTCAATGGCGAATAATGAGCCTGCCTCAGGTTGTTGAGCTTGTTCCACAGGTGTTAGTCCAACCCTACTTGTAGTCACAAATAGGGTGGACAAGTCATGACCTCCCCACATAACTGAAGTCACTTTCTGAGCAGGTAGCTTATGTTGCTCCAAAAGTTTTCCTGCTCGAGAATCTATTTTGATTACCTGGTCATAATTGAAAAATGTTAGTCATTCTTGATCACTCTCATCCCTCGAGTTCTAAAGCTATGTAGCTTTAGTAGCTTAAAGCTTTTTTTTTTGGATCTCAGCAAAAATAACATTTAAATAATGAAGTTTAATTAAAAAAGTTTGCCTGCAGCAAATATTATAATTGTAAATTACTATATTATAAGTGAGAATCGATGATATCTTCAACAATGATCCTGGCTTATCAATTGAGGCAATGATGTAGTTTTGTTTGAGCATAATTATCAGTAGTCCAGGATTAAAGTTCAGGAAAGTTCAGTCCAGGAAAATCTCATAACTTATTTTTATGTTAAGGTCTTTCTAAATTCCTATTTTATTGCTAATGGGTTGGTATGAGCCTCCTCAAGACAGTAACACAAACTCATATATGCTTAGGCCAACTTGCTACCACTTACACTCGGTGGGTGCTCTTCAACTCATTCATGCTATTTAAATCCCATCTCCATGAATCTGAACTTAAAATTATATGCCGTCTACGGTTATGCATGAACCACACAAAAACTACTGGGACTTTTGATATTTTTTTTAGTTTTAGACATAAAAGTCTAAAAGAAATTATCAAAATTTAATTATTCATATTTAATTTTAATTAAAATTTAATCATTTTAAATTTAAAATTAAACATTAAAATTTAATCATATTATAAAATTAATTTGCTAGTCGCAGTTATAAAATTTATATACATTTATAATTATGGTTAATAAAAATACACCTAAACTATTGCTTAGTGAATATTACAGATTGAATACCTTTCCACCATTAAAACATGCAACCCACAAGTTGCCTTCATCATCAATAGTCATTCCATCAGGCATGCCCGTCACATTATTTGCTTTAAAACTAAAAAGTGTTCTTCGGTTTCCTGGAAACATTTTTTTTTATGAATTGGTAAAAGCAAAAGATGGACAGAAACGGCACTAGTGGAGAGGTTTGTTAACAAGCTCCTGGCTGTATCCAGTATTCAGTGGATACAAGAGCAACATTACAATGTAAATGCCACCATTTACTTCAGATGTGAGGTTGAAACCTCAATAACCTACCTACCTACCTACTATAAGCGTATAGTAAATGCTTAACAACAAGTGAGTCATAAGCCAATATCAGTGAGAATCACCAATAGTAAAATAGAAACAAATAATGTAAAAGATTAAGAATCAAATATTTAAAGGAAAATTATTAGAAACATACTAATAGTTCCTTCCTCCAGATCAAAATTGAACACATCAATATTCCCAGTAGGTGTGTCTATGTAGAACATAAATTTATTGTCTGATGTCCACGCTATGCCATTGGACACAGAGACTGGACGAACTTTGTGGCTTGGATGCAAGTAATTCCCTTCGTCCAACATATAAAGTGTTGCTTGATCTTTGTCTACATCATTACCAACCTCCTTGCCCATTGTACCTAAAAATTTGAAATGAAAATTTATTATTACATATTATTGTGTATTATATTAAGTGTGTAGTATTGTTATTAGTAAATGTAATTTTGTCACTGAATATTTTTGTTTAGCATAATTTTAATCGGTTGTATATTTTTATTTTTCGTGAAATTTCTCAAGTAAAATATGTATTGTACTGCTTTTTCAGTTCTTTGAGATGAACTGAACAGTATTTCCATTTCCATTGGCAGAGGGTAATAAGTATATCTTGCAGCTTGTATTGTAGTTGATGGCTACCTTAAGGTATCCACATATATATATTTACTGTTTGATATATTAGGAGGGTTTTCTTTTTCTAAAAACAAACAAATGGCCAGTAAAATAGCTGAATGAGCTGTCAGGTCTGTTCGTCCAATATGACGGCATGGGTTAGTTCACGTTATGCTACTTTTTCTTATTGCTTCTAGTATCTATCGCAGAATTTGTAAACAATTTTTTTTTTCCTACCTAAGCTGATAGCCTTGAGAAGCTATTTCAGCGTAACCGTGGCTAGTAGGTGAGCTCACGGGGCTCAAATCTGATGACGTTGCTAACACGAACCCTAGCAAGAGCCGTGCTTCGCAGAATCTACCACCGGATCGGAAACGCGACCCACTGAGAAGATCCGGCGAGAAACTCAGTGGGCTGTGTCTGAGAGTTAATTTACTCGTCGAGCCCTTCGTCGCAAGCGACGGGTTCGACGAGAACGGTGACCGGTGCTTGAAGTACCTAGAAGCACCGTTAGTGGATCGGGAGGATCCGAGATGACGTGCTTTGGGCGACGTCGACTGCTTTCCATTCTGTCCGCAGGATCGGGAATGAGTAAACGAACATTTCATTTACCTAATGAAAGAAAATAAAATATGCCATAAAGCACAGCAGGATTTTTCACTGCTGTAATGACGATTACAATTTATAAGGTATGAAAATAGAAAATCAATCGATTTCGGTCTCATCGCGTGGAATACATAATTTGAAAGGAAAACAATTCTTTTATTACATTGTATTCGTTCTTTACCTATGTCTGGAAATATGAATTGCGTCAAATCGTTCAGGTACAGCTAAACACCATAATTTTACTTTCATTTTCATCACATAGGATGTATACGCTATTGTTAAAGTTTCACAATAGTAATATTCACTTACCGAACCAAAGTCTTCCGTTTGCGTCAACTTTTCCATCGTTGCATCTATTATCAGGCAATCCCAAATCTACGACGCTTAGGAGCCTCAGAGCACTGTCTCCCGCCGGCGCGTCCCAAGGCATCAAATATAATTCTGACCTTACCGAAATCAACAGAAGCTTGGGATTGTCCTTGACCGTCACCACTAATGATACGGGACCGTAGCCTGCAATAACCGTGAACAATCATTTATAAAAAAAAAACAATTATATTACAAAAATCGAATGAAGTTAGAAGTCCATAACCAACGGAATTCGGCCATTGAATGAAATTAAAATTCGATACCAAGCACAACCTAATGCTTTATTTCTAGGGGCTTAATTAAAATTCCTTCTACAGTTTCTTAAAAATATTGATAAAGTATTCATATAATATAGCTTAAAAGAGCAATGAACTTTAATTTCAGGTATATAAGGTAACATGATAACAAAAAGGTGACATAATATCTTTATACGGTCAATATTAAACTTTATCGCATAATGAAAGTTAAATTTGATTGTTTTTTGTGTTAGGCTTATCATTTATTAAGTTTGAGCAGTATCACACCATCCTGTCTATTTCTGCCAAGATGGGGTAGAATCATTAGTAAAAAATCATAACTGTTTTTTAATTTAAATTTTTTTTTAATTTAAATTTTAACTGACTAGTCCTAATCATTGGTTGTTTTAATTTTAAATAGCAATTAATCGCGTTTATGATTTAAAAAAATGTTTACCAATGGTCCTGCTGGTTACGTTTCCGGATGCAGCGTCCAATTTAAGTACTTGCTGTCCATTAATGTCCACCCAGTAGAGAGCATTCTCTGTCGTTGACCAATGTGGTCCTTCGTAATGTATTCCGCCTCTGTGTACCTAGAAATAAAAAGCCAATAATATAAAATAATCAGATCAGACGCATGCAACACGATACTGAAATACTAATTTATTACGTAATTAAGGTTATTTTGTCATTATCAGATCAAAGTCATCCGTAGAAATAATTTCATTTTAAATAATTTATTTAAGTATTATTGAAAGTAAAATTAAACTACCATCGGTTACAAGAAGAGAACACTCCGGAAAAGGACCAGAGTCCAGAGTGCTAACCATTACACTAACTGTGTGAAACCGGAAAGGCCTCAGGGCCACCAGTAATCCTTCAATCATAAAACAAGAACCAGTGAAACAAAATGAGGGAGGGGAAATTTGCTTCGGAAACATTAAATGTTATTATTGATAGCTGAGTCCCGCGATGTTACCTGCGGTTATTGTCGTACCGCGGGTGACGCCGCGACGCGAAGATAAAAGTAGCCTAAGTTGCTTCTCATATCATCAGCTACCTATCAATGAAAGTCTTAGATTCAGTCAGAGGTTAGCCGGAACAAACAGACAGACAAAAATTGTAAAAAATGTTACCGTATACCGTATATATATTCATATGCATGTAGTAAAAAGCGGTTATTTCAATATTACAAACAGAAACTCCAATTTTATTTATATGTATAGATAATACTTATATACTATTTTTATTTAATGACAACCTAACGATATAACAGCAAATGCTGCTACAACACATGCCCAAAAGATTTAATTTTTAGTAACATTCCGTTTGCGTATATCGAAGTAATTAGAGGTAAAGTAGTAAAGATAGTAAAGATAAAATTATACATCCCATGAATGTCTAAGTAAAAATAAAAAAAATAATTCCTAAACTTCATTCATGAGAAAAACCACGCAACTATGCGCTATCATGTCGACGTTAATGTAGTAGCTACCTTATTCAGAAATTCATTTTTTAGTAAAAACAGCATAAATGTACTTACATTTTTTATTAACGGTGTCGATCTATAAGCTTTTATTTTCAAAAAAAACACCACGATCAGAATGAGACCTCTTTTCAAAACAACCTTGGTATACATTTCGCTATTTATCATTAGCTTTATGTACGGTTCTAAGCGGCGCGTGCAGATCCTACGACTGGCAACTGGGCAATGTTGTTATTGGAGTCAAGAGCGCGCTGTCGCTGACAACAAGTCCTACATAATACGTTCACTTATTTGGATGTCGACATTTTAACCATGCATATAATAATTTTAAACTTTAAAAGCAATCTTAAGAATAAAAAGCTTTTGTCTAGTAGTATTCAGTCGATATCAAGAAATTATTTAAAAAAATGAATCCACTACCTGAAGTAACATTTTGCACATTCTTATTATTTTATTTTAATAAGTTCAATACCTTTGAATTATGGAGCCGTCATTTCTCCTATTTTATTAAAAAAAAATACTAATTTGTTATCTATATATTAATACGTGAAGCAAAAACTTTGTATCCCTTTTTACGAAAATTGCGCGGACGGAGGAGTATGAAATTTTCCACACTTAAAGAGAATATAGAGAAGAAGTGCACAATGCTAATATTTTTTTTAAATAATGCATAAAAGATACATTAAATCAATAAAGAAAACAATACACACACTACGTACCATGTATTTGACGCACACATGCATGCATACTATTTACTGTGAAACTTTTGTTCTTGACGTCTGTTGTCAAATTGAGAATAGATTAAATATTGTTTGTCTTTGTAAATATTTTTTATAGTGTAGTCTTGGCGAAATTTGTGATTATAGAAGTATAAAATACAATCCAATTAATTATAGTCGAATTTCGACTACTGCGGGACCTCTAGTACATATTAATTGTTCAATTTTCTCCATTTGAATTTTTCAAGATGTGTTAGAAGTCTGCTTGCATAGGCTTAAGTCGTTTTATTTATTTCTTATTTAAAATAACTCTGTCCCCAAAATACCAATGATGGAAGTTAATAAAATAGAATGTGAATTATACGCAATTATGTATATTATAAACGGTATGAAAACCATGAAGCATTAAGTATTATTAATAAATAAGTACAAAATTTCTGCTTGCCTGTATATCATTATGACCATGGCTAGAAGTTTTAATTTATTTAATCTTTAGTTTGAAATCTAGGTAATTTAAACTGTGAGTATAGACTAATATATTATATAATTGCTTAAAATTGAGAGAATGGTAAAAGGGAACTAAGGTTTTCACAGATGAATGGGCAAAAGCACCCTCTGAATATTATACCGGCGTACTTCGATCGTCAATGGTTATTTAACGGCGGTAAGAGGTATTAGTAGGTACCGTCGGCTTGGCTACTTTTGCCAAGAAGTAGTTTACTTTTCTGGCTTGATGGGGCGCTTTAAAATACAGTTGACCCTTCGACCTTATGTTATGTAATGTCGATAAGCCCTGGTAACCACCTTATACCGAGTCGTTCGCCAAATCAAGCAAAAATAAAATGATGATTACATTATGAAGTTGTGGCTTAAAACAGTGCATTCGTATCGAGCGACTGTGCCGGTATTCGAATGCCACAGGCAGGTACCAATTTTTCTAATAAAATATGTACCTGATCAAGGTTCGTTAAATAAAAATCAAACCCGCAAAAATTATCATTTGCGCAATTGCTGGAGGTAGGGCGTTTTGTGAGCCCGCACGGGTAGGTACAACCACCCTGTCTCGTTCTGTCGTGAAGCAGTAATGCGTTTCGGTTTGTAGAGTAGAGTAGCCGTTAATACTGTAAAAACTGAGACTTATAACACATGTCTTAAAATGTGCCGCGGCAGTGACGTCATTGATAATTAGGTATTTATAGGCTCTAGTGACAGGGAATTTAAAACAAACCCTCAGGATTTTTATTTTTCTACTAGTATCTTTGCTCTTTATTGAATCCTTGGACTAAAACAGAACACTGCATTAGCTTGTGTCCATTGTGTATTTTGATTCTTATTGGTCATAATGGGCTCCTTTTACGTGAACAATATCATATCAAAATTTGTAATAGCATTAATAGCCTATTCACTTGTAATAAGACATAGCAAAACCAACAACTAACCCAATTGAACAAACAACAAAAGAATGTCATTTGGAATTAATTGAAAAAAAAAAATACGTCTGCAAACATTTCGTATTTATTTACGTCTTCACGTTGTCACGCTTACAAGATTTTACAGCCTTCATTCTTCATTTAATTCGTTCTGGTTCTTCTTCCTTGTTGCAAGTCGTAGATATACCTAGTCAGGTCATAAATTCTGTCACATGTTTAATGTAAAATAATTGAAACAAGTTTATTCATTATGTAACCATTCATATACCAAAATGAACTTAACAAAACATAGATTCTTATGACACTAAAGTTTATTCAAAATGACCTCCGTGATTTTGAATACAGACCTTCAATCTGCGCGGCCAGTCGTCTATCGCAGCACGAACGAGGTCCATGTCAATATCGGCGGCTGCCTTAATCAAGGATGTCTTGAGTGACTCCAAATTGGGATGAGGCTTTGAGCACGCCTTTTCCTCTAAGTGTTGCCATATCTTGTAATCTAACGGATTCAAATCTGGACTGGAGGAGGGCCAGTCTTCGTGCCGGATGAAGTCGATTTCACGCGCCGCCAGCCAGTCTTGTGTGCTCTTCGCTCTATGAGCTGGCGCCGAATCTTGTTGGAATACCCAGTGCCTGTTATTGAACATGGTATGAGAAACAGGTTCCACAAGGTTCGTCAGGACTGTATTTTGATACACAACTGCATTCGTTTTTACACCTTTCTCACAAAAATGTACCTCTGTTAAGCCCCAATAAGAAACTCCCAACTATACCATGAGCGAGGATGGAAAATGACCTCGTTAGACACGCGGAATACGGTTGCTCGCTTCTTCACTACTGTGTGCGTACACCTTATCATTTTGTTTGTTGTAGCTCTCTTCTACGGTAAAAATTTTTTCATCCGAAAAAAGAATTTCCCGATATTTTTTTCCCGCGTACCGCTTCAACAAAGTGCGGCATCTCTTCAGTCTCAGGTCCATTAGACGAGCATTCAAACGATGTCCTGTTTTTCTTCGATATGCCCGAAGCCCTAAGTCTTCATTTAACACCCTTTTCACCGTGGTCCTGCTTAACCCCATCTGAAGGGCCAACAGTTTCTGCTTACGTTTGGGATTTCTTTGAATTCGCGCCTTCACAGCTTTTATCACTGCTGGAGTCCTAACAGACCGAGGGCGACCACTTCTTGACCTGTCATCTACACTAGAGTCTTCATTGTATCGTTTGATGGTACGATAAACGAATCTTTTGGTTATATTCAAATTTTTCAGTATGTTAAAATTTTGAATTGGCGCGTAACCGCAACGATGCAACGCAATAACTGCAACACGGTCTTCTTTAAGCGTCCACTCCATATTTAAAAATGAGTGAAAATTCTAATACATACATATTATACTATACATTTTTATTTTCATGAACAATTCGAAATTCGAATTCAATAAACTTTTTTGTGGCCAGCATTCTAAAAGAAAAGTTTTTACTGTGTGACAATACTTATGACCTGACTAGTTAATTAAAACTACTTTTACGGTTTAAGCTTGTCAAAGTCCGCTTGACTACGAAAAGTGCAAAGTATTCGAAATTTTGAAAATAAAATAAAAACAAAATAAAAAAACGCAAGGTTAAACCTTAAAAAATAGTTTTCATTTATTGTTTATTTATCAACGGCACTTACAAGGCAAGACTAATTCGTGAATGCGATTTCTTCCAGCGTTCTGTATACATATAAAACAAACATATATTTTTCGGTTATAAGGTTTACTTTTGATTGGCTTGATATTAAAATAAAAGACGTTTGGTTTGTGTAGCACTATTTTGGACATTTCAAATATGTATATTTTACACTAACGAGCCGCCCTCGCTTCGCTTCGGAAACATTAAATTTAATTATTGATAGGAGAGTCCCGCCATGTTGCGCGCGGTACGACAATAGCTACGGGTGACGGAAGCTAGTCTAAAAAAAGGTTACGGTTACGGTTAAGGTTAGGTCTAAGTTACTCCTTATATCATCAGTTACCTATTAGTGAAAGTCTCATCAAAATCGGTCCAGCCGTTCCAGAGATTAGCCAAAACAAACAGACAGATAGACAAACAGACAAAAATTGTAAAAAATGTTATTTTGGTGTATGTACCGTGTGTATATTCATATGCAAGTAGTAAAAAGCGGTTATTTCAATATGACAAATAGACACTCTAATTTTATTTATATGTATAGATAGATGTATGGATTACTTTATTCTATCGTCAATAGTTTTCGCAGCGCATGCGATGTAAAGAATATTTTAGGTAATTTTTTTACACTTTGCGTTACATTATTGGAGTTTGAGCAGGGGTACCTAATTAAATATATATATATATAGCCTGTCACTCGGGATAATGCGGAGTTTACATTACGAAATTAGTGTCATGCATGTTGAACTCAGTTTCACGAAAGTAGTTTCGATATATGCGAAAGTAATTTCGTTAAAAAATTAGTGTCGCGAAATCCACAGTATCGGAGTAACCATGGCGCCTTCAGCATCAAAGCTATAATTTGCTTTATTCAATGTAGCTAAAGAAATGCTTATATACCTATAAACTTAAAAAAGACTATCAAGAAAAAAAAGACGTTGGTAGATTCGAGGATGGTCAACAAGAAGGCATTTAGGTGCAATGAAGTTAGTCTCTGAATTAGCAGATGAAGATCCTGAGAGTTATAAAAACTATTTTCGAATGAGTGAAGATAATTTTGATTTTTTACTGTAGGTGTTTCGGGACCCTTGTCATTGATATTCATTAATAAGATCTATATTTTTTTCTGTACTCCATCGTTGGTTTGCCATTTTCAACGCTTGAAGCGCATCCGAACTAACAATACACACGTCCGCACAGCGCAGGCCCTTTCGCGACATTAGTTTCACGTCGCGTCTACACTATGAAATTAGTTGCATGACACTAATTTCACCAAAAAATCGCGCAGGGCACGAAACTAATTTGCATGCATGAAATTAATGCATGCATTACGAAAGTATTAAATTACACGTGAAACTGTTGGTAAAACTAATGTCACGAAATTAATTTCACGCCACTAATTTCGTAATGTAAATTCGCCTTAAGTGTAGCTTCCAAACAGTGAAAGAATTTTTAAAATCGGTTCAGTAGTTTCGTAGCCTATTCAATAAAAACAAACAAACAAATCTTTCCTCTTTATAATATTAGTATAGAAGTATAGATTAGTACAAACACGACAGTGACTGGCTGTAATATTTAACATGTAAAGAGTATTAATAGCTTAATAGAGAAATAGAATTTATATAGAACAATATTGTTTCCAGATGAAAGTGTTTATGGACATGAAACCGGGCGGTTCTCTGTGCACGGTGCTCGCCACCATGTTCCGTTTCAAGTCGGAGCAGCGGTGGCGTAAATTCGACTTCCAGGTCGGTAAGGTATGCACCCGCCCGCACGCGTCCGCATCGCTCACAACCCCGCCACAGACTCAGTGACCCGCACCCTGGGCCGTGTCATGTTCAATATACGAAATTTATCAAAGCATGATCACATTAAGTCACTTTCGCCCACTGAGTTTCTCGCAGAATCTTCTCAGTGGGTCGCGATTCCGACTCGGTACTAGATTCAGCGAAGCACTGCTTTTGCTAGGACTAGTGTTAGCAATTCTCTCAGATTGAGCCCGTGAGCTTAACTACCGGTCCGAGTGAATTTGGAATAGCCCCTTAGGCTACCAACGATTAGATAGAAATCAAAATCACCTTACAAGTATTATACTAGCTATTGATGTATGTCAAGTAATATTGGTTGATGAGCTGTTTAAATTATTAATAGAAAAACAATGCAAATATCTATATATATTGTGTATAAATTTAATAGATTTTATTCTTCTGAATTTGATTTGACTTGCTTTGTTTGTATATTTTCGTGAATTGAACATTAGGCAAAATAACAATGCAACTCATAATGAAACAACACGCAGTTTTTTTTTCAAGCAATAAATGCACTCCTCTCATTGCTTTGTATATTTTGCAAAAGGATAAGACATCAACATCTCACCATGAGAACAAAAATGACTTCATATTTGATTGCGTGTCGTTTTTCATACTAATTGCACGTTTTTGTTAAGGGTTAACATATTCATAGATTTATATACGACAACAGAATGCTATAATATAATATAATACTATAAATTGAGTGGTACGACCCACACGGGTAGGTACCACCAAGCTACCTATTTTTGCTGGAAAGCAATAATGAGTTTTGGTTTGGAAATTGTACTCATGAGTCAAGGTGGGTGGCAATAACATTGTGGATGTTACCCTGCACCCATAGGGTTCCGGTGACCATTTAATACCAAGTGGCCGGGCCAGGGTACCAGGGCCGTAAGCTCGTCATCCATATAAGCACAAAAAGGCATTTGTTCAGGTGAAATTCACATTTTTCTATTGTGTAATTTCATTTCACACACCATCGATAGCTTTTTCCATTTGTGTGTCCATACTAGAGAGAATTATTATGTGTATTCTTAATACACAATTTTTTCTAGTAAATCAAAGGTATATCTATGTTTTGGAAGTGTTCAATATTAAATTAAATCGTGGGAACTAAAAACATTTGTGTTTCTGTTACTAATTATATTAAACCGTTTGCATGTCATATCATGTTGGGTATCTGAAGAAATTTTTTAAATTTATATTTTTTTCATTCTTGTAAATTTCAATCTAATACTGATAATTTTACTTTTGATTAGTTTTATTTATGATTTTTATTTACAATTAAAAATAAATAAAATTCGTCACTTTCTGCAGAAAGTCTCAATTCTGAATAAATATAGAAAGTCAAATGGGGATGTAATTTTTGTATTTTTTTATTAAGATAATAATACCCTTCACTCATTTGAAATAAATAGCGAAAAATATTATTTAATTTAAACCATGATAATAAATTCTCAAAATATACATTTATAAGAATCAACACAATAGAAAAACATATTTAAAAAAATCAGATTCTTATTTATCCTGAAACTGACCATTCAATGATAGGTCATACTTAAAAGATTAAATATAGAAGCACTGTTCTTTTTTTTTTCAAAAGTATCATGTCTTTTTAAAATAAACAGTTCTTCACAGTATAATTTTATCAATCCAGCTACCACCAAAACTAGCTTCAACTAGCTTACTATATCGGTCAACTATAATTTCTTAGAGTTCCACAATAATACTTAATTATTGTTATGTGTCTCCTCCTCGTCGCACCCCTCCATCGACATTTCCAGAACCCTTCGCGCAAAGATCTGAACGTGCAAATGATGATGGAGATCGAGTCGGCTTTGCTCGGTGCTGACGTCATCCGTTCGCCCTGCGTCTACATACGTTCGGAAGTCGATAAGGCCACCGCTAATAAGGTCAAAGACATCGTTGTCAATCATCAAGGAGAGATATGCGGTGAGTGTTTTTTTTATAGCTTAAGCCTGCAATACATGTTGGCCGAGCGTCGCCTAGTGAACGCCAATACCAACGTATATACCAATGTTTATTATACCAACAGTATATTTGCATTGTCTTGCCATCGCTCGGAGTCGCTGGCCTAGTTGGCCGAGCAAAGTCAAGCGCCAACGTGTGTAGAACTCATTTGGCGTAGCTTGCCACAGCTTGCGGTCGCTCGCGACCACTTGCCGCACTTCGGACCGCCTAGTCACGCCACTAAGGAGCCCAATGTGTGGGCACCTTTTCAAAATTTGTCTATATTGGCTATTGGCATTAGTTTCCGGTAAACTTGCCGAACGTGTAGGCAGTAGCCCTTGCATTCTATTAATTTGCCTACGCTCGCGTTTGCCTAAGCTCGACCAACATGTACTGCAGGGTTTAGATGGGTGGACGCGCTCACGGCCCACGTGGTCACTGGAGCTTATAGACATCAAAAATGCAAATGCCTCCCACCTTGAGACATGAGTTCTAAGTTTCAGTTTCTACAGTAAAACGGCTGCCCCGCCCTTTAAACCGAAACACGTTATTACTTCACGGCAGAAATAGGCAGGGTGGTGGTATTTACCCGTGCGGCTTCACACGACGTCCTAGCACCAGTTTTGAAGTCGTCGTGGCCTAAAGGATAAGACGTCCGGTGCATTCGTATGTAGCGATGCACCGGTGTTCGAATCCCGCAGGCGGGTACCAATTTTTCTAATGAAATACGTACTCAACAAATGTTCACGATTGACTTCCACGGTGAAGGAATAACATCGTGTAATAAAAACCAAACTCGCAAAATTATAATTTGCGTAATCACTGGTGGTAGGACCCTAGGGAGTCCGCACGGGTAGGTACCACCACCCCGCCTATTTCCGCCGTGAAGCAGTAATGCGTTTCGGTTCGAAGGGTGGGGTAGCCGTTGTAACTATACTGAGACCTTAGAACTTGTATCTCGAGGTGTGTGGCGCATTTACGTTGTAGATGTCTATGGGCTCCAGTAACCACTTAACACCAGGTGGGCTGTGAGCTCGTCCATCCATCTAAACAATAAAAAAATAGTAGTCGATTGAGTTTCTTCGAATTTTGGCCCTGTCGTTTCCTACTAGTCGATTCGTGAGACAGCAAAACTTTTTTGATTCGCAGAAGACGAAGAGGACGCTACGCATATAATCTACCCGACGATGGATCCTCACGAGGAGGAGTACGCTCGTCCGGTGTTCAAACGCGGGAACCACGTACTCGTGCACTGGTACTATCTACCAGACAGTCACGACACTTGGGCACAGGCCGAACTACCCGTAAGTCGACCGCTAGGTGTGCTTAGTGCGAGTTTCTTAACATTCTCGTAGACAAGGTAAATTCGACTTTAATGCCACGTAAATCAATAGCAATCGAAATCTTAGTTCATTAAAATTGTCGATTGTATTTATTTATAATCAGTTAAACTTTGCCTTTTGAGACTGTTTGTTGTTGTTGTAAAAAAAATTTCACAATTTTATCTTGTTCCTTATAACAACTGCTAAAGTTTCGCCAAAATCGGTCCAGCCGATGACCTAATAATAATAATTATTATTAAAAAACCTTGTCTTTTCCTTTATTATACTATACCACTATAACTTTTTTTTGTATGTACTTAGTTTCTAGATTGAAATTTTATACACACAACACTAGAAGTGTGAGTGAGAGGTCTGATGTAAAGGATTTTTATGACTCAGTTCGCACGTTTGCAATGGCCCAAATATAACACATTCGAGCACACATACAGGTGGATACTCCTGAAGCCGTGAGCTGGGAGTGCACTCGAAGCGAGCCGTGGCGCGTCACCGCCTCGTGGGCGCTCGACCTGCCGCAGTACAACGAGTGGATGAACGAGGAAGATTACGAGGTCGACGCTAACGGGAAAAAGAAGGTACCTACCTATTCCATTACCGATCGTTGCTATAAGACCTTCTCGACTTTTTGCAGGGAACGCGAGTGAAGTTGTGTGATTTGTTTTATTTTGTCTATTTAGGGCTTAGGGTTTCTTCGTGTTTAAATGTGTAATAACGGTGGTGGGTTATTAACTGTTTAGTATCTAAATTCTTGCACTGATGGTAGGACCTCTGGTGAGTCCGTGCGGGTGGGTACCACCACCCTGCCTATTTCTGCCGTGAAGCAGTAATGCGTTTCGGTTTGAAGGGTGGGGCAGCCGTTGTAACTATACTGAGATCTTAGAACTTATATCTCAAGGTGGGTGGCGCATTTACGTTGTAAATATCTATGGCCTCCAGTAACCACTTAACAACAGGTGGGCTGTGAGCTCATCCACCCATATAAGCAATAAAAAAAACAGTGGGAAAATAAAACAAAGCCGCTGGACGTAACTTCTTGGGATCCTCCAAAAAGTCAATTGAAAAAGTTTCAGTAAATGGCCACCATTTTACTGAGATAGTATTTCATTTCACTTCATATTATCATTTTAAAATAAGACTTGACCTAAAGGTCTTAGTTACAGGGTCATAAAATCCCTTTTAAAAAAAATGGCTTACTTACTGCCGCTTTGTAAACACGAACAATGAGGCTACCTTGCGTTTTGAGACTGAGACATCCGTAACACAATACCAGATCAGATATCAGACATCAGACTCACGATGGGCTATTTGATCATTATCGAATCTGTTTTAGACTCACAAACTGCGCCTGTCCGTGGACGACCTCATTCCGGGCTCGGAGCCGTCCAGCAGGAGCAAGAAGGGAAGCAAGAGGAAGAGGTCGCCCTCGCCTCCACCACAGAAGCACAGCAAAAGGAAGAGGTATATTTTTTCTATTTACTTTTGCACTCTATATTTAAGCAAAGATAATTAAAATCTTTCTGGCCTAATTTGCGAGAGGCTTGGTGTAATGAGATCAGTGCCTTAGTTTCCTAATTATCTAATTACATTAGGTACAGACTATACCACGTGAATACATATCACAAATTACTTAGGTACAGAAGATATAAAAGAGTAATCAAAATAACAATCCCCATAATTTGTTGATTTGTGGTACTGTCGAATGAAATCAGGGCAAACATACTAATATGTTATTAGTTGATGCCGAGATTATTTATGATGGTATTAAAAAAAAGAAAATTCTACGGTTTATTGTCTTCAAGTGTATGACGTCTTAGTTAGTGTCTGTTGGTTGAACTGGATCGATTTGACCAACATTTTTTTTCTTGAAGTAATTATGAATATAATGACATAGAATACTCCAGAATGAATTAACAATAAAAGACTTAATTGTGTTTTCTGTAATATAATGAGAAAACAACATTTGAAGCCCTTAATCTCTTTTTAAATTAATATTTTAAACAGTCTTATTTTATTATGCAAAACTGAACTACTCTTTTCATTGAATGACAGACAGGTGAGTGATTCTGTCCAAGAATATATTTTTTTTAAACTAAAGAACTTTAAAGGGATGTAGGCACTGACACTGGAGATAATTTTGTAAATATACATGAACACCGGGATGATTGAGGTTTCGATCTCATTTATGTGAGAGTGACGTCATTTTCTGTCGTCTCCTCTGTCTGTTACGGTAATGAGACGCTAATTAATCTTTCCAGTCGATTGGCGAAGCGTCGCGAGAACGACGTTGACGAGGAGGAGGATAACGCTTCCCGCGACAACACTGACGTCACGCCCGCGCCCGACGCCGACAAACCGCCGGAGCGTTAGATTATTTATTTATTTTTATTGCTTAGATGGGTGAACGAGCTCACAGTCCACCTGGTGTTAAGTGGTTACTGGAGCCCATAAACATCTACAACGTAAATGCGCCACCCACCTTGAGATATAACTTCTAAGATCTCAGTGTAGTTACAACGGCTGCCCCACCCTTCAAACCGAAACGCATTACTGCCTCACGGCAGAAATAGGCGGGGTGGTGGTACCTGCCCACGCGGGCTCACAAGAGGTCCTACCACCAGTAAATAGTTCATATGTTTACATCGTCTCTCCTCTTCTAATACCCAATCGGACAAAGAAAATATGAACTAACATGCATTTTACAATCAATATATTAATACGTGAAGCAAAAACTTTGTAGTTTGTATCCCTTTTTACGAAAATTGCGCAGACGGAGGAGTATGACATTTCCCACACTTATAAAGAATGTAGAGAAGGAGTGCAGAATGCAAATATTTTTTTTTCTAATTGCGCATAAAATTCATTATATCAATAAAAAAAACATTACACAGACTACCATATATTTGGCACACACACGCGTGCATACTATTTGTTTATTGTCTAACATTTGTTATTGCTTATAGTCTGTGGTCAAAATGAGAATAGATTAATTAATGCGTAATAGATTAATGTATGCGAGAAGTGAAGTTGTGTGATTTGTTTTATTTTGTCTATTTAGTGTTTCTTCTGGTTTAAATGTGTAATAATGGTGGTTTATTAACTTTAATATCTGTGAAAGTGCACAAATGTGGGAAATTGAAACAAAGCTGCTGGACGTAACTTCTCGGAATCCTCCAAAAAGTCCACTGAAAAATCTTAGTAAATGACCACCATTTTACTAAGATTATATTTCATCCCATAACATTTCATTTCATTTAATTTCATCCCAGTTGATTAATGTCTCAAATTAATCATCTTCATTTCATTTCACTCCATAATATCATTTTTCATAAAAATAGGCATATAAATTATAATATATGGACATATAATGACTTAAAGGTCTCAGTTACCAAGTCATACAATACCTTAAAAAAAAAAAGATTAATTAATGTTTGTCTTTATTAATATTTATCTACATAGCCTGCCGACCGAGAGGGCTGGTGGTCGTGGCGCCGACGACCGCCAGTCCGGCGTCCCGAGGGGGAGGGTGATGGGAGAGATGTGCTCCGCACTAAACACTTCACTTTCCCCCCTTTGCCTTTTCATGAGTTCTGTCTCATGTGAGGTTTGGACGTTGGTTGTTGAGCGACAGGAGGTTTTAGTCGGTTCGACTCCGACATGCTCCGCCCGCCGTCCCCAGTGGAGGGCGGAAGTCCGGCGATTTCCTCCTGAAAAAAAAAAAAAAAAAGTTGCGAAATTGGTTATTATAGAGGTCTATGATAGTCTTTGACAATAGATCCTTAATAATGTTCAAACTTATAATTTAAATTAATTGTAGTCGAATTTTGAATACCTACCGGACGACCACTACTAATATTAGCAATTAATTTAAGTATATGGGCATAAACACAAATCCGAATACTATTGTGACATAGCAATAGAAAAAAAAATCAAAATTACTTATTTTTCTAATTATTATTGAATGTTTGAATTCAAATGCAACAGCGCGACCTAATCTTAAATCGTTCAGAACGACTGCTCTATAAAAATAATATTATTGGAGGTATTTGTAAATTTTTCCGTTTTAAAGAAAAAATTCTACTTTAATTTGCATAAAAAGTAAAATCGGTCGAGTCCGTACCTTGCAGATATGAGAAATCATAAGTTTAAATTTTTTTTCCTCATGTATTAATGTAATATGGTTGTCCAGCGAGCACCACCTCAGCTAGCGCCTCGAATGCGAGTGCGAGTGCGAGTGGCAGCGCGAGTGCCAGTGCGGGCGCCACCGAGAGTGCGAGTGCCGTGGAGGCGCCCCCCACCCCAGCGCCGCATCCGGACTCGCACGATGACTCGCAGGGGAAACATTCTGACTCTAACACACAGGTAAAATTACACTACATTCCCTCAATAGATCAGTACACTCACCTACCTACTGGTGGTAGGACCTCTTGTGAGTCCGCATGGGTAGGTACCACCACCCTGCCTATTTCTGCCGTGAAGCAGTAATGCGTTTGGGTTTGAAGGGTGGGGCAGCCGTTGTAACTATACTTGAGGCCTTAGAACTCATATCTCAATGTGGCGGCATTCACGTTGTAGATGTCTATGGGCTCCGGTAACCAATCAATATCAGGTAATTAACATCTAAACAATAAAACAAAAACAAGTGAAATATTCACTGACTTACTCAATCGGCTACTCATTTGTTCATTCACGAGAAATTTTTATTTTATTTCTCATCTGAAATTTGGTCTTAAGGAATTATAAATAAGATGGCATTAAGATCCCAAAAGATCTTCTATGTTAGTTGTATCATTATTGTAGTTATTATACATTACTAGCGACCCGCCCTCGCTTTGCTTCGGAAACTGTAATTTATTGATTTCTCCACTATTTAATGGAGGTTATTATACATATAAACCTTCCTCTTTAATCAATCTATCTATTAAAAAAAACCGCATCAAAATCCGTTGCGTAGTTTTAAAGATTTAAGCATACATAGGGATACAGGGACAGAGAAAGCGACTTTGTTTTATACTATGTAGTGATTGTGTGTTGTGACAGGAAATGCTTACCAAAGAAGAACTGGAGGACAACGTGACGGATCAGACTCACCACATCGTCGTGCCCTCGTACTCCGCCTGGTTCGATTACAACTCCATACACATGATCGAGAAACGCGCCCTACCAGAGTTTTTCAACGGAAAGAACAAGTCCAAAACTCCTGAAATATATCTAGCCTACAGGTTCATTAACTTTTGTACATCACTAATTTTATTACAAAACTAGCTGACCCGGCAAACTTCGTAGTGCCTCAATCGACAAATAAAAGACTTTTGTATAAAATAAACTTAAAACAAACAAAAGGAATCCGTCCGACGGGGGACACATCAAAGGAAAAACAAAATTGTTATTTTTATTTAATTCCAAGCATTTTCATATTTATTTAACTTTTAAACTTTCTCTGGACTTCCACAAATAATTCAACACCAAATTAGCCAAATCGGTCCAGCCGTTCTCAAGTTTTACCAAGACTAACGAACAGTAATTCATTTTTATATATGTATAGATTATAAGCAAAATTGATAATTTTAATAATTTAAAAAACATCATGTGCCAAAGTATGTTGTACCAACAAATAAAGCAGTCAATAATCTGTGAAAATATTAACTATAATATCCAAAAAAACCCGCAAGAGATTTGAATTGAAACTCTTGTTACTTTGCAAAACAATGTTACAGATGTTCCAAGATATAATTTTCTTGTAGATAAAAACTAAAAATACAATACAAATTGACTCAACGAAAATTAAATTAAAAGATATTCATAAAAATAACGCCAGGTTGCAGACACCATATAAATGCAGCTGGATAGCGTTACATCCTTTGTTAGTTGAGCGGAAAAAAATCTGCAACATACATTTTATATGTAATTAAAATTTTACATCAATTTAAAAAAAAAACATGTAAACCGACACCAATTTATTTATTTATTTAATATATTTTGTACACACAGCTGTTAGAAGAAACACGACAATAAGGATACAGAGTACAAGGGCACTACTTATTTCATGTTGAAATCTCTTCCAGTAGGCCCGCAAAAGGAAAGAAGAATTAGGAACACAAACCTAGTGCATAGTAAACATTACATATAATAATATATACATATTACAAGATATATACTACAAATACACGCACGCACACACACACACACACACACACACACACACACACACGTATTAATTTTAAGTACTTTAATTAATAATTAATTTTAAGTTTTTTTTACTGGTGGTAGGACCTCTTGTGAGTCCGCATGGGTAAGTACCACTACCCTTGCTATTTCTGCCGTGAAGCAGTAATGCGTTTGGGTTTGAAGGGTGGAGCAGCCGTTGTAACTATACTTGAGACCTTAGAACTTATATCTTAAGGTGGGTGGCGCATTTACGTCGTAGATGTCTATGGGCTCCAGTAACCATTTAACACCAGGTGGGCTGTGAGCTCGTCCACCCATCTAAGCAATAAAAAAATAAATGAAAAAAAACTCGCAGGAACTTCATGATCGACACGTACCGCCTGAACCCGACCGAGTACCTGACGAGCACGGCGTGCCGCCGGAACCTGGCGGGCGACGTGTGCGCCATCATGCGCGTGCACGGCTTCCTGGAGCAGTGGGGACTCGTCAACTACCAGGTGACTCACTGTCCGCGTCTTGAGACGTGAGGTCGAAACGCAATCATTGACCCTTTGATTGCCGTGTAGGTCACCGGTGCCCTACGCCCTGATCAAAATATCGCAAAAATTGGTTATAGCAGTCCTCTCGTGATATTAACCTGACACTGCCTAAATAATTCTGAAGAGACCGAAACAGGTGGAAATCCAGGTCAGGACTGTACGGCGGATGCATTAACACCTCCCAGCCAAGCTCTCTTAATTTTGGCTAAAGATGTGTGAAGTCTAGAGTTATCATGTTGAAAAACCAACACCCCTTCTATTGATTAATTCCGTTGCTTTCTCTCAAGTTCGTGCTTTAATCTCATCAGTTGTTCGTAGTAGAGTTCAGAATCGATGGTCCTGCCTGGTGGTAACAGCTCATGCCCTTCCAATCCTACCAGACACACTCAGCATCACCTTGTTGCGAGTTAACCTGGGTTTCACCACAGTCCGTGAAGCCTGACCGGCCTTTGACCACGACCTTTTTCGCACGTTCTTCATATCAGCTTCTTCAAAAATGGTTCGGTTTCATTACGTCGTCGTCATTAGGTTTCTTTCAATGAGCTCGTGAGGTAGCCAAATATCGAGCTTTTTGGTGTACCCAGTTTTTTTCAATGCGCCAAAACTGTTTTGTGGTCAATCCCCAGCTCTTCAGCTACGTCGTAACTACTGATATGCCGATCTTGCTCCACTTTTTCAAAAATGGCATCCATTTTATCCGTAATAGAGCGACCAGAACGAAGTGCATCTTAGACATCAAAATTTCCGGATCGAATACGCTTAAACCAAATTTGTGCTATTCTCACAGACACTGCACTAGGTCCATAAACATCGCAAAAATTTTTTCGCGGCTTGTGTTGCATTTTTACCTTTTTTGTAGTAAAATTTTAAAATGTATCGAATTTCTTCATTAGATTCACTCATCTTGATAGTACGAAAAATACAGAAAAATCACATATTTTCCTAAGTTAAATTTAAAATTTAATTTTTAATGGTACCTTTAAAATTTAATTTTTAATGATACCAAAACCAACCATATACAAATAGTATAGCCAAAAAGATTTTATTACAAGTTCATACATACTATAATGCGAAAAGACTTTTCCCCAACCTATTATATTAATTCTCTGTAACTTCGGATTTGTCTTTCCTAGAGATAGATATTCCGCGCCCTAGTAAAAAGTTCGAGGAGAAAGGTCGACATAATCACATGAATGCGCTACTTCAAGGCACCGGTGATTTACACGGCAGTCGAAGGGTTAAGTGACATTTTTTTTAAATGGAATATATTATTTCGTCAGCTGGAAACCGAGTCGCGTCCGACGGCGATGGGTCCGCCTCCGACGTCCCACTTCCACGTGCTGTCGGACACGCCGTCCGGACTGCAGCCGCTCATATCGCGGCCCGCGCAGCCCAGACCCGGTAACCCACTTCACTTGTTCTAAACTAAACTTGATGTTCGCTAACGTGATATTTATTTATTTATTAAGTTGCACCAACAAAGTGATCATCATTACAAAACATTGACCAATTGACAAAAGTTCATGGCAGATGTCACCTCAATTATAGGTGCAATCGACAGTGCATTAACAACAAAAATAAATAAAAAAATATAACTAGGATTTGATTACATTTGATTGATTGCTTAAGATTAATTTATATTTAATTGGGAAATGATCCGTGACAGATTTTTCCTGTAAGCTGTGAGACAATTAGAAAAAATATCTATTTAACTTAAAATTAGTTCAGCGCAATCGGACAACTTACAATCCTCGATAGAATAAATTTGGTAACATTTAATGGTAACGTTGAATATATGTTTGCAGCCGAGAACGTTCCTAAAGTGGAGCCAGGTCTGCCCAACGGTGCGGAGAGCGGCGCCGCCCCGCCCGCAGCCCCGCTCAAGGTGGAGCCGGGACCAGAACTGCCTTCCGCGCCCGGGATCAAACTCGACCAGGTACACACGCGCCCCTGTCGCACGCACGAGCTGTTCATACGGAATACACGATTGAATTACTAATAATATATATACTTTTAAACATCAATTAATTTGATCAAAACAAATTTAGGTTTTTATTAAAAATTGTTTTAATTATGAATAGTAACACGACCGTGTTTTGGTTTTATCAGATAAATTGTTATGATGTGAGAAAAAACACGAATCACACATAATACGTCACTGCGTCGAACATTACGCTCATTTGAAATAGTCCTCATGGTTACAAAAAATATTAAATTAACAAAATTTTATATGGTTTGATACAATTGAGACGCTGAAACCCCTAGGAAAAGTGAGCGCAGAAAATAATAACTTACACCAGTGAATATGTTGTCGTATCACAACACAATCTGACTGGATGTTGGTTGCAGTACCGCGGAGGACAGCGCGGACGGGAGTGGACAGACCAGGAAACCCTTCTGCTGCTCGAAGGCCTGGAGCTACACCGCGACGACTGGAACCGCGTGGCCGCGCACGTCGGCACCAGGACCCAGGACGAGTGCATCCTGCACTTCCTGCGGCTGCCCATCGAGGAGCCGTACCTGGACGAGCCGGGCTCGGCTGGAGTTCTAGGACCGCTGGCCTACCAGCCCATACCCTTCAGCAAGACCGGCAACCCGGTTATGAGCACGGTCGCCTTCTTGGCCTCGGTCGTCGACCCCCGCATCGCAGCCAAAGCCACCAAAGCCGCGATGGATGAATTTGCTGCTATCAAGGTGTGGTTTTGTTATTTAAATTTTATATTAACAAACGTTTGTACGAACTGAGACCTGCCAGTAAAAAATGGTTGCCTGAACTCATAGACATCAGACTATGAATGCCGTCTCCAACCATGAGACAGGTGGTTTATACCTCAATTATTTATTTGATCACTAGCTGACCCGGCAGACTTCGTAGTGCCTCAATCGATAAACAAAAGACCTAAATTTTGTATAAAAAAATTTAAAACAAACAAAAGGAATCCGTCCGATGTGTCCTCTACACATCAAAGGGAAAACAAATTGTTATTTTTATTTAATTTCGTGCATTTTCATATTTATCTACCTTTTAAACCTTCTCTGGATTTCCACAAATAATTCAAAACTAAAATTAGCAAAATCGGTCCAGCCGTTCTCGAGTTTTAGTGAGACTAACTAACAATGATTCATTTTTATATATATATAGATAGATCATTTACGTTTCCATCAAGCAAGCATATTATCTGTGTGTATGTGTCAGGACGAGGTGCCGGCCGCCATGATGGAGGCGCACGTGAAGGCGGCGGGCGCGCACGGAGCCGCCGCCGCGCTCGCCGCCACCGGCATCGCCGGCACCGCGCCCGAGCCCACAGGTAATATATATATTTATATATATGTCAGGGAATGAGTGTTCCGGTTGGCATCGCCATCGGCATGTAAAGATGGCGCCTCGACCACGCTCGAGGTAAATGCTCTGCTCTGATTGGTCGTTACCTACGTGAATTTACAGTTTTGGCACCTTTTATTATAATTATTTTTTATAGAATGCTTTAAAGCCACAGAAAAATGTAACAAATAAAATAATATTATGCATTATGCACGTGAACAAGAGTCAACTCGACTCTTTGCTTCCTCTGACATATATATAAATGCAAATGTACATCTTATTTATTTAACACTAAACACTCGTGAAAATCTTAACAAAAAATATAATGAAATAAATTACCAGAAAAAATATATAAAAATTTGGAATAATGACACATTTTATTCATCTATTATAAATCTGAGAAAACAAAGCTACATTGAGAAAAACAATTAAATATTCACACTAATAAGAAAAGATTTCATTTCATTCGCTCATTGATTTTTAGGCGAAAAGAAAGAAGGTGGTTCCGAAGTAAAGAACGAGCCGATGGAAGTGGAGGAGAGCGACGCTAAGGTGAAGGAGGAACCGTCGGAACAAGCTCCGCCCGAAGACAAGGACGCCAAAGACGAGCCCGCGTCGCCGCAACCCTCAGGTACCGCGACCTCAACAGAACTACAGTAGAATTATTTTGTCCGTGCAGTTTGGGTCATAAAAAATCGGATAGGTGCATCGAGTATTTCGCTCTCTCTTCCATTCACGAGCCTTATGGACAGGCATAGTGATGCGCATTATTGTTGTCGATACGCGTTATCGATAGTGTATTTAGTTTTGTCATTTTGTGTGTTAGTGATAAAAATAAAAGAAAAAATCACTAATCGAACACTTACACCACATATCGCCGCAGCAAGTTAACGAGAACGGCAGAAAATTAACACTTTTTAACTTTTCGGGATCTGTTCTCAATTCAGTGAAAATTTTTAACACATTGTTGTTAATAATACGTGCTTGTGCTGGTATATTTTTGCCAACAAGCAAAATATTTGAATAAATACTGCCGTTTTGGCACAAAACAAAGGATTAGCCATTGTGTCATTAAAGAAATTCAGAGAGCGAATGCAAAAAATCACATTTCTCTTCAACATATGTACTATAATTTGCAGGTAGGTACAGCAAATGACTCATAACATAACAATGTCTCACCACCCTTCGTTTACCACCCCGCCGCCGTGTACTTGCCTACGATGAATCATTTGTTTATATCGATAATGGCGTTGCGGCCGCGCAACATGCTCAGCGCCCTAGCCGGGCTATGTTTTATGACCCAAACTGCACGGACAAAATAATTCTACTATAAGTAGTATTCACTTCACCCCTCAGACGGGGTCGGCAACCTGTTTGTCCTTAAGGGCGCAATACTAAATTTGAAGATTATCCAGGGCGCATATTTTACAGATAACAGGTTTAAAGAGGCATTAAAAAAAACAGATTTTTTATAACTTTATTTTGTTGGTGCCATACATAATTATACATATAATTCAGTGTAAAACTTGGGTGTCCATATTTTCAGCTAATTTCTTATAATTGGGGATATATGTAGAGTTCTCGGTCCTTAAACAATGATCTGAATGTGTATGTAGTAGTAGTTTTAAATGCACGGTCTACGCGTGGTCTATTCGAAATACGATCGCACACTAACAAAAAATACGTGCGTGTTATTAGATACGCTCAAGGTTAGCAAACTGCTAATCTATGCACAATCCTAAACTCAACTGACTACTTGCTGTATATCGCCGTTTGACAAGAGTAAGGAAATCGCTCTGGCTGTCATACATTTACATAAGTCCAGCGAGGGCGCATTAAAAATCGATCGGGGGCGCCGCGTTGCCGACCCCTGCCTCAGACGGCACAGCTAAATTCCAATCTTCTTTTTTTTTAATTTTTTTTTTATTGCCCTTGTTGGCAGACGAGCATACGCCCCACCTGATGGTGAGTGGTTACCGTCGCCCATGGACTTCAGCAATGCCAGGGGCAGAGCCAAGCCGCTGCCTACTAAATAAATCTAAATTTCTAAAAATTTCTAAAAATCTCACGTTTCCTCACTACTGAGAATCGCGATCATATGTGACATTATTCCATTGTGTTCGATCGTGGGTGGCATAGACCGCATGGTACAGACTATCACCAAGTGCTTCTCTTACTGGATCCGATAAATTCCATAGCTGAGTCGAAATTTCTAAATATTATTCCTGATTTTAGAAGCCCCAGCTACTGTGGACGCCAAGCTGCAGTCTGCCGCGTCTGCCGCGTTGGCAGCTGCGGCAGTTAAAGCCAAACATCTCGCCGGCGTCGAGGAACGTAAGATCAAGTCACTGGTGGCACTCCTCGTCGAAACGCAGATGAAGAAATTGGAAATTAAACTTAGGCATTTTGAAGAACTAGAAGCCACCATGGAGAGGGAACGGGAAGGTCAGTCGCGTTCATAATAATATAATTGGCGACTTAACTGATTAGTTTTTTTTATTATTGCTTAGATGGGTGGACGAGCTCACAGCCCACCTGGTGTTAAGTGGTTACTGGAGCCCATGGACATCTACAACGTAAATGCGCCACCCACCTTGAGATACGAGTTCTAAGATCTCAATATACCTATAGTTACAACGGCTGCCCCACCCTTCAAACCGAAACGCATTACTGCTTCATGGCAGAATTAGGCAGGGCGGTGGTACTTACCCGCGCGGACTCACAAGACTACCAACAGTAATTACGTAAGTTATAATTAATAAGAAGAGTTTGGTAATAAGAGCCTGTAAGATAACCCTTTGCCAAGATGTTCATTCTTGTTCTTGCACTGCAACGTTCACACGCACAAAGTACATGATAATGTTCACTTCTTGTATTAAGAATCGGCGTGTTGCTTCGTCTGCCAGGTATATCTTACACAGGTGCTGAAATTATCTTTGAGGAACCCAAGCAAGTGTATTAGGTGATTTCTGCAAAGCCTTGGCTTTATTTGGACTAATTTCACTCAAAAACCACCCACCACCACTCAAGCTAGGAATTAGGGAGTACTCTTCTGTGTACCATACCTAAGGGAGTAACTTATAAGAGGTCCTATCACCAGTGATTACGCAAATTATAATTTTGCGGGTTTCATGACTGTTGGCTCTAACATGCTGTATACACTTCAGGCCTGGAATATCAACGGCAGCAGCTGATACAGGAGCGACAGCAGTTCCACTTGGAGCAGCTCAAGGCAGCCGAGTTCCGATCGAAGCATCAGGCGCATCAAAGGTTAGTCCGCTGAGTTTCTCGCTGGATCTTCTCAGCGGGTCGCGATTCAGATCCGGTAGTAGATTCATTCTGCTCTCTTCAGCTGCTCTTGAGTTGTTAGGTCTCCTTCGGAGGCGCTCGGGCAGCTGTTAACAAATCCCACCCTTCCTGGCTGAGTCTTTGCTCGCCCACCTGTCCTGGTAAAACTGGAAAGGCCTCCGGGCCACCAGTAATCTTTCAATCATAAAAAAAGCATCAAAGGTTAAAAAATTTACTTCTAAGAACAAAAAATTTAATTCATTACTGTTTTGTATCTATGGTTTTGTTGTTCTGGTCAAGTTTTTTTTTTAGCTTAGCAATGCTCTATAAATATGAGAAAAGTAATTATTGCACTTGATATTGTGCTGATAACTGAGTTATTTATTACAAATCATTTTATTCAAGTGCGTCAATAAATTGGAGAGGAGATAGGTTTTGCGTCGATAATTCATAATGCTGAAGGTCATGCCTCTGGATAGCCTTCTCGAGGACTATCGTGCGCCAGCTCAATCTATTCTCGGCTGCGTGGTTGGCGTCGTGAACTGAGGTATTGAGAGTAAAGCGGTTCGCCCAGCGCATTGGATTTAGTCTTGTGTTTTTTGTTTAATACTCTTTAAACACTTAAATTGTATTAAATATAGTTTTATGAATCATAAACCGAAACTGACTTCTAATTAGACCAGCACATCTATACTAATATTATAAAGAGGAAAGATTTGTTTGTTTGTTTGTATTGAATAGGCTCCGAAACCACTGAACCGATTTGAAAAATTCTTTCACTGTTCGGAAGCTACACTATTCCCGAGTGACATTGGCTATAATCTTTTTTGAAAAAAAATAAGGATCTTTACTAAAACTCCAATAATGTAACCCATTGGGTTAAAAAATTAAATTGGGTGTAAAAAATTACCTAAAATAATCTTTACATCGCGTGCCCTGCAAAAACGATTGATGATAGAATAAAATAATGTACTACGACTTTGTAGAACACGTAGTTATGCCGCAATAAGTGTTCTTTTATTTAAAAAAATAAAACAACGTCAAATGTCGTTGAAATTTTTGTTAAAGACCCGAGCGGAGCCAGAGCGGGCTGCTAGTAATATATAAGTGTTCATTATTGGATCACCCTCCGTGCGTTTAAAAGTACATCGATTTTAATTTGATAATATTTTCCTAAGGTTGCAAGCGGAGAACGCGGGACTGGCGGCCGCCGCCAACCCCGAGCAGCCGCCGCCCGCCGACGCGCAGCCGGCGCCGCAGCCCGCACACGCTTAAACCACTCATGCGGGTGACACACAAGAAAAGTAGGCAGCGGCTTGGCTCTGTCCCTGGCATTGCTGAAGTCCATGGGCGACGGTAACCACTCACCATCAGGTGGGCCGTATGCTCGTCTGCCTACAAGGGCAATTAAAAAAACCCACTACTCCTACACCTCCAGTCGAGCCCTCAATACTGAACATTGGGATGCGCCCGACTTTTTATTAATTTGTATCCACATAATATGTCGGTCACTCCATCTTTTTTGGCTCCGATCTATGGATCTTCATCCATCCACTTTACCCACTACAAGCAGCAGTTAATGTCAATAAATTATAGCTTTTATAAGTGGTGAATTTGGCACTAATTGTCATGACGCAGAAGCGTCCGGCTTGAGGAGACTTTTACTTAGTGTCTCAAGGTGTTTAGACTCCATTACCCTCTTAATAACTACCAACCTGCCTACTCCAACAAAAGTTTAAAGAAAACGCAAGCAATTTAATGCGACTTTGTTAACATAAAGAGATCATTATACAAAGTACTTTACCATGAGATTAAAGTAAGCTATAGGCTGGTCAGTAACATGTGTAACAAAACATCAATGGCCTCTTCAATAAACGTGAATAAAATTTATGAGTAATTTGACCGTCTTTATGTCTTTAGTATTATCGAACACGAGATGAAAGGACAAGATATGTAAACTGAGTTCATTGCCCCATATTTGTTAATAACATTACACTACATTAGTGACAAAATAAAGCTCTTTAATTATAAGTATAAAATATAAACATTACTTGTTAGTACGCTATGTTGAATTTTACGTATCAACAAAGATATTTTATGGATGTGATTTGTGCTCGTAGATTGTGTAGAAAATCAATGTATGTTTGATGTGAATTTAGAAATATCTCTGAATTATTATTTAGTGTAACAATAAATTAATTAGGTTAAGGTATAATTATAATTTGTTTCTTAAGCGCTAACTCTGATTGAGTTGTGGAATAAAATAGTAAAAAAAAATATCGCTTTGTTTCATTCATGGGTATCCCTTATCAGAACGTTTGTGATTCAAACAAGTTTTGTTTTGAATGAATAATGAAAACAATTCACTTAAATTGCCCTTTCGACTACGGAACTTGTGACTTGTATTTAGTGAACAAAGCAAATCTAATTTTTAAAAGTACATACAAATTCTAATAAATATTTTCCCTGTAGTGATTGAAAATTTATTAAAAATATGCCCTAAATATACAACTATTGCTGTTACCTTTGAAATATAAAAAAAATATGTACTTATTACTTTTGATAATTGAAATTATTATTTCCACTGCATACAATGTTCAAGCTACCAATTCTCAAGAATTGGAACCCAATTATAAGTTATCAATGGTGAGTATTAAAAATATTGTATAGACAATGTATAGACATATCAAATGAAACAATATAATTTTAGCTGGAGCAGAATGGAATACCTTTTTTTTATTTTTTTTTATTGCTTAGTTGGGTAGACGAGCTCACAGCCCACCTGGTGTTAAGTGGTTACTGGAGCCCATAGACATTCACAACATAAATGCGCCACCCACCTTAAGATATAAGTTCTAAGGTCTCAGTGAAGTTACAACGGCTGCCCCACCCTTCAAACCGAAACGCATTACTGCTTCACGGCAGAAATAGGCCTACTTTGGTATTTTGAAATTATAACGTTAGACGTGATATTCGTTTACTAAAATAAGATGTTAATTCCAAACAACGATTTAGGTTTCCTCGCCAGATAATCCTGGTCACCCTGCGATATTTGAATACGCGAAGAGTCCCGTGTGGGATCCGGATCAACAGAACTTGTACTTTATTGATGTGAGCAAACGGAACGTGCATCGACTTGACTACGTCAGCGGCAAGATTTACGTCAAGCACATAGGTTCGTATTTAAGAAAGCAAAAAGAGATTTACCTTAAAATTCACTGATTAAAAACTATGAAAATACGTACTGTGACACGAGGAAGTCATGTAGGACAGATCAGCCGTTATACATATTAATACATCGATCCCATGTTTTAGGGCAGAAATAGGAGGCGTGGTGGTACTTACCCGTGCGAACTCACTAAAGGTCCTACCACCAGTAATAATAAAATACTGCGCCCCCTGTTTACCTAATTTAAAATCAATAATTTATTTGAATAATTGATAGGACTCCATTAAACCTACACCAGGGACGCAAGTCCGTTGGAATTCTTCGTATAAATTCTTTTCTCTAACACCACGATCTTTCCGGACAAAATTCCCCTCATAACATGGTTTAATCTTTTCAAATGTACCTCAAAAGTTGGGTTATAAATTACTGCTTTTGACCATTTAGGATATGGAGAGCTAAACGCAGTGGCGATAGTGTCTGGAACTAGAAGACTGCTGGTCTGTGTGCGTTCTGCGATGTATTTACTTGACTGGGATGTTGCGGGCGATGATGACTTGCGTTTGATCGTCACACTTGACCAGGGATTACCGGATAATGTGATTAATGTAGGAAAACCTGATGCTGCCGGACGCTTTTGGGCAGGTAAAATTTATCACATAATTAGCCATGATTGAGGACATATCAGGGTAGATACCAGTGACGGGTGGATTTACAGTTCCACTGCTTGTACTTTCCAAAAATCCAAAATGCCACTGAATACAGATTCTTATCCAACTTCATTCTACGTAGCGGATACTATAAATTATGGTAACACCCAAAGCAAGTTGGTATCTTACTTTCAGGGATGGAATCCCTGGCTACTTGGTAGTGAGGTAATCGAAATTTTCTCAAATGTATCTCAAAATGGACGGCCTCATTGAACTTTTATTTCCATTACTTTTGATGGCAAAATATATAGCCCGTCTTATAGGCAGCGTAATATGTGGTCACCGATGTTTATGGACATCATCAATGTCAAAAATATAACACAGTCGCTTTATTCCAAAACCGTTATAGTGCTGTCTACGGAATATAGCCGGGAGACTGTTCTGCTCATCATTACAACCGCAATCCTTGAATCAACTCCTCATTAAAGAATACTAATTAATATTTTGAACAATTTTGTCCTCCACGTCAATATTATTGAATATTATTAATAGAATGTCGAATCCTAGGAACAAAAGGTCCTCAAAGCGGTGACGAAGTAGTGCCGGATAAAGCGACTTTGTATAGAATTGAACAAGGAAGTATAACCCATCCTCGTGTGCTGCTGCGGCCAGTTTCTATCTCCAGTGGCCTCGTATGGTCTCCCAACAATACAGTACTTTATTACATCGACTCTTTAACGCTGAAGATCGAAGCTTTTGATTTCGATTTGGTTTTGGGAGAAATAAGTGAGTATTATCACAATTTTACCATATGATCTTAACATGGAGCTGGAGCCGACAGGTACGCTAATGGAGACTTCGCAGCGGAACACATAGCGTGGGACGCCCCCTGGTGGCGTGGTGTGGATTGGGAGAGGCCTATGTCCAGCAGTGGACGACTGTGAGCTGATGATGATGATCTTAACATTAGTTAAGATTGTGCTATAATTGACACCACATGTCTCAAGGTGGTATTCGCGTTGTGGTGTCTATGGATCTAGTAGTATCAATTTTAAGCCATTTGGACCGTAAACTGTTATACTCATATGGAAACCCATATTTCATACATAATATAATATAGTCCTCCCGATCCGCTCTTGGTGCTTTAAGCATTCCAAGCGCCGATCACCGTGCTCGTCGAACTCAAATGCAGCGAAGAGTTATTTACGTGCAACATAATCCACACACACTGAGTTTCTCACCGGATCTTCTTAGTAGGTCGCGAGTTCAATAAGGCAGACGTTAGCAATAATTAGAATCTAGCAATTAAGATATGAAGAAAAAGACAAAAAAAATTAGTCGTGAATATGATTCAAAACACTTTTTCGATTGCTCTCCAAGTTTATTTTATTCATTTTAGTATTTCTAACATTTCAAATGAATTATGGTGATAGAGGATCCGGACTCGTTTTTTTAAGATACTCGTGTTTTATGATAGTTTTTTTAAAACGCAGGTGCGAGAAGAACTATTATGGATTTTTCTAGCAATGACTATGACGGGGCAATGCCTGACGGCATGACTATTGACAGTCAAGGACGGCTTTGGGTTGCCTTGTTATTCGGTGGAACAGTAAGTTACGTCCTAGTTTTTTTTGTTAATTTGTTGCTCATGGATGTAGCTATTATAGTGATATTCATGTGAATTTACTGGTCAAGCCCTAGGCTCAAAGTACTTTGGGTCCTTCATTTCTATCAAATCTCCAATAGATAACTCATCGAAATCTATAGTTAAATTAGAAAATATATACGAAAAGTTATAGATGTCGTAGCTTAAGGCTAATCCTTTAGAACGTTGTTAGAAAGAATAAATAACATTATGCTAAAGCCGCAAAGCGCTCAAGACTTCCAATAGGTACGTTAAAAATGGCCACGCAGTGTGACCATCGCTAAACCCAGATTACCCAGATTGGTAATCTGTGTGATCCTTTTCGCCAAGTCTGGTCATCTCACGCTTATTGTGCTTTGATAGTAGGTACTTTGTAGTTTTTGTTTTTTAGTCCGAACTTTTACTTTTTACTTTTAACTGAAATCAAGAGAGAGAAAGAAACATGTCTTATTTAACCATTTATATAAGTATAAAGTACAACCATTATTGAAGTGACAACTTTAAATAGCACCATTGTGATTCAAAACTCAATGAAACTAAAATGACACTCGCAGAGTCAATAAAAAGAGACAACCACAAACATCTATAGGATTTATCCAGCGAGAGTATAAATATACTTCTGAAGGCTTTCACTTCTATTGCATGTGAACACCTCTTTTTTTAAATTACTCGATTATGCATCAAAATAACCAATCTCCTAACTAACGATTTCTTTTAGGTTTTACACATAGATCCAGATATAAGAAAAGTAATCTACACATATAAGCTACCAGTTTCCAGGGTCACCTCCGTGTGCTGGGGAGGACCAAATCTTGACGAACTATTTGTCACTACAGCTCAGGAGAAAGCTGAACCCAAAGCGGAACCACTTGGTGGTGCGATATTCACTATACGGGATACAGGATATCGAGGCCTGCCCACTAACACCTTTCGATTCGATAATGCTGACAACTACTAATTAAATTATAACCTAAAAAAATTGTAAATACAAAAATTATATATATAGTTAGTTTGTGTTTGATAATAAAAATGTAATAAATTATAAAAGATTTTTGTGCTTAATTACGCAAAATCCCTTTCTTGACTTGAAATTCAACATTATTATTATGTTAAACTAGCGACCCGCCCTCGCTTCGCTTCGCTTCAGAAACACTAAATGTTATTATTGATAGCTAAGTCCCGCAATGCTACCCGCAGTTATTGTCGTACCACGAATGACACCGCGGGGCGAAGCTAGTCTTAAAAAAGTAGCCTAAATTACTCCTTATATCATCAGTTACCTATCAGTGAAAGTCTCGTCAAAATCGGTCCAGCCGTTCCAGAGATTAGCGGGAACAAACAGACAGACAAAAATTGTATAAAAAATTATTTTGATGTATGTACTGTATATATATTCATATGCATGTAGTAAAAAGCCGTTATTTCAATATTACAAACAGACCTCCAATTTTATTTATATGTTAAAGACTATAGTAAGCTAGTGACGCTGTAATTTGGCGCGTATTCGATTTCTTGTCACTATGCAACATTATTAGCATGATGTTAGTGCGAGATAATGCCATTTTAGTTAATGTGCCGTTAACTGATAAATTCACAACAGGTGTACTCTGGTAAAGGGTCTTGTGAGCCCGCACGGGCTACTATACCACCCTGCGTGTTTCTGCCGTGAAGTAGTGATGCGTTTCGGATTGAAGGGTAGTACGGCCGTTATACTGTAAGACTGTAAAAATCTAGCTCTATGGTAACCATTTCACACCAAATCGGCCGCGAACTCGTCCACCCATCTAAACAACAATAATAAATGATTACCTGAGCCCATAAATATCACCACGTGATTACAACCACTCATTTTGAGAAATAAATCGTTAGTCTCAATTTGAACATACGTTTAATAGCTAGGTATGTATGTTTGCCAGTACTTTTCCTAGGTCCTTTACTGGTGGTAGGACCATTCCGATAGAGGCACCCGTCACGTGCGGACGTGCTCATCGACCACTCGATCGCCGGCCTTTGTTCGCCCGGCTTTGTTAGCCCGGCCATTGTTCGCGCGGCCTGTGTTCGTGGTACATCTGCCGACCAAGTGTTTTTCCTGAAAGTTTTTATTTGTTTTGTTTCCTTTTGTTGTTTCTGTGTTCATGGTACATCTGCCGACAAACTGTTTTCCTGGAAGTGTTTAATTGTTCTGTTTCTTTTTGTTAATTCCGTTTTGTTGTGTTTTTTCTTTGTCCTGTAGTAATCGCGCCGCATGCCACCTGTGTTCAATAGAACCGCTCAGGTCCTAGAAGTTGGGGCCTCGGAGTGTTTTCAAGACCCGGGGCCGCCCCACCTGGGCACTCAGCAATCATGGACGCTGTATTCGCGGAATTCCTCCGACTTCGCCACCCACAGCTCGCCTCAGAGTTTCTGGCCTTCAAGGCCGATCACACTGCGAGCCCTCTCGAGGACTCCGCCGCGCTCGCTGCTCCTGCGTCGCCTGTACCTGCGTGCAAAGCTTCTGCATCGAGCACCGCAGCCTCCGTCTTGCCTGCCGTTCCCGCGTCGCCTATACTGGCGAGTAAAACTGCTGCGTCGTCCGCCGTGGCCACCGTTCCAGCAGCGCGATCATCCGCGGCTTCCGTCGCGCCCTCCAAAATACCTGCTCGTAGGTACCTGCGCCCGCCTCCTCGTCCTCCGACTCTGACTCGGAGATGGAGGTCGACCTCGCTCCCGCCTCATCGACGGATGGATTCACCCTGGTACAAAAGGGTAAGAAGCGTGCCGCGGAGTCTCGAGCTCCCGCGGCCGCTAAAATTAGCAAAGCCGCGAACGCGTCGCGCCCCCGCCCTCAGACTCCCGTTGCGCCTCCAGCCCGTGCCACTCCGTCGCCGCGTCCGGTGGCACAAAATAAAACCCAGACCCCTCCTCCGGTAATCCTCCAAGAGAAGGCAGCTTGGGATCGAGTTTCCCTGGCCCTTAAGGCCAAAAATATCAACTTCACGAATGCCCGTAACCTCGCGAACGGCATTCAAATTAAGGTTCGAACACCCGACGACCATAGGGCCCTCTCTTCTTACCTCCGTAAGGAGCGTATAAGTTTCCACACGTATACGCTCCAGGAGGAGCGCGAACTCCGTGCCGTCATACGTGGCATCCCTAAAGAGTTGGATGCCGAGTTAGTCAAGGCCGACCTTCCCGAACAAGGCCTACCGGTTAACTCCGTACACCGCATGCACACAGGTCGCGGAAGGGAGCCATATAACATGGTTCTCGTCGCCCTCCAGCCTACCCCCGAGGGTAAGCAAATATTCAACATCCGAACGGTCTGTGGCCTTTCCGGAATCGCCGTCGAAACCCCACACAAGAAAGGCACACCTAGCCAGTGCCATAACTGCCAATTATACGGGCATTCTTCCCGTAACTGTCACGCGCGCCCCCGATGCGTCAAGTGTTTAGGAGATCACGCCACGGCCCTCTGCACTCGCGATCAAAAAACCGCGACAGAACCGCCTAGCTGCGTCCTGTGTCGTACACAGGGTCACCCCGCAAATTACCGCGGATGCCCCCGAGCCCCGAAAATAAATCGCCGCGTCGCCCGCCAAAACCGCCTCGGAGCTTCCGGCCCAGACATCAAAGCCTCGGCACCCTCTGTGTCGCAGGCTAAGCCAGCGTTCGTTCCGGCGCCGGTGCCCAGTGTCTCGGCTTGGGCGAAACCGCTGCCGTACACGAACACGGTTACAACTCCCTCCTCCGCGATTCGTCCCGCCCCCGCAACTCGTCCCTCTCCCGCGACTTGCCCTCCGACTGCGTCCGACAATCTCGCTTTAGCGATCGACTTCTTTCAGTCGATCAACTTTGAGCGCGTTAACGCTTTGGGCGACGCCATTCGCGCTGCCTCCACTGCACAACACTTTATCGCCGTTGTGCAAGAATACGCCGACGTATACGTGTTCTTAAATACGTACGTCCTCCCCTCACTCCGCCGGTAATCAATGGCGTATATAAGTAGAATAAAGCCCCTATCCGTAACGATAGGATTTTTTAACGCTTACGGTCTCGCAAATCAACGTGATCAGGTTTCTGACTTTTTGCGTGACCATCAAATTGATATCATTTTAGTGCAGGAGACCCTACTTAAGCCCGCGCGCCGTGACCCTAAAATCGCGAACTATAACATGGTCAGGAACGACAGGTTCTCTGCTCGTGGTGGTGGTACCGTCATTTACCTACTATAGAAGAGCCCTGCATTGCGTCCCGCTCGATCCTCCCGCGCTCGCTAATATCGAAGCATCAGTGGGCCGAATCTCACTGACGGGACACGCGCCGATCGTTATCGCGTCCGTTTTTCTTCCACCGGATAAGATCGTTCTAAGCAGTGATATCGAGGCGCTGCTCGGCATGGGGAGCTCTGTCATTCTGGCGGGCGACCTAAATTGTAAACACATCAGGTGGAACTCACACACCACAACCCCGAATGGCAGGCGGTTTGACGCGTTAGTCGATGATCTCGCCTTCGATATCGTCGCTCCGCTAACACCGACTCACTACCCGCTAAATATCGCGCATCGCTCGGATATACTCGACATAGCGTTATTAAAAAACGTAACTCTGCGCTTACACTCGATCGAAATAGTTTCAGAGTTAGATTCAGACCACCGTCCCGTCGTTATGAAGCTCGGTCGCGCTCTCGACTCCGTTCCCGTCACGAGGACTGTGGTGGATTGGCACACGCTGGGCATCAGCCTAGCTGAATCTGATCCACCATCGCTCCCGTTTAACCCGGACTCTACCCCGTCTCCTCAGGATACCGCTGAAGCCATAGACACCTTAACGTCACACATCACCTCGACATTAGATAGATCATCGAAACAAGTTGTAGCGGAGGACTTCCTTCACCGCTTCAAATTGTCCGACGATATTAGGGAACTCCTTAGAGCTAAGAACGCCTCGATACGCGCCTACGACAGGTATCCTACCGCGGAAAATCGTATTCGAATGCGTGCCCTACAACGCGACGTAAAGTCTCGCATCGCCGAAGTCCGAGATGCCAGATGGTCTGATTTCTTAGAAGGACTCGTGCTCTCCCAAAGGTCTTACTACCGCTTAGCTCGTACTCTCAAATCGGATACGGTAGTAACTATGCCCCCCCTCGTAGGCCCCTCAGGCCGACTCGCAGCGTTTGATGATGACGAAAAAGCAGAGTTGCTGGCCGATACATTGCAAACCCAGTGCACGCCCAGCACTCAATCCGTGGACCGTGTTCATGTAGAATTAGTAGACAGTGAGGTAGAACGCAGAGTCTCCTTGCCACCCTCGGATGCGTTACCACCCGTCACCCCGCTGGAAGTTAAAGACTTGATCAAAGACCTACGTCCTCGCAAGGCTCCCGGTTCCGACGGTACATCCAACCGCGTTATTAAACTTCTACACGTCCAACTCATCGTGATGTTGGCATCTATTTTCAATGCCGGTATGGCGAACTGTATCTTTCCCGCGGTGTGGAAAGAAGCAGACGTTATCGGCATACATAAACCCGGTAAACCAAAAAATCATCCGACGAGCTACCGCCCGATTAGCCTCCTCATGTCTCTAGGCAAACTGTATGAGCGTCTGCTCTACAAACGCCTCAGAGACTTCGTCTTATCCAAGGGCATTCTCATCGATGAACAATTCGGATTCCGTACAAATCACTCATGCGTTCAACAGGTGCACCGCCTCACGGAGCACATTCTTGTGGGGCTTAATCGACCAAAACCGTTATACACGGGAGCTCTCTTCTTCGACGTCGCAAAAGCGTTCGACAAAGTCTGGCACAACGGTTTGATTTTCAAACTATTCAACATGGGCGTGTCGGATAGTCTCGTGCTCATCATACGGGACTTCTTGTCGAACCGCTCTTTTTGATATCGAGTCGAGGGAACCCGCTCCTCCCCACGACCTCTCACAGCTGGAGTCCCGCAAGGCTCTGTTCTCTCACCCCTCCTATTTAGCTTATTCGTTAAAGATATTCCCCGGTCGCCGCCGACCCATTTAGCTTTATTCGCCGACGACACGACTGTTTACTATTTCAGTAGAAACAAGTCCCTAATCGCGAAGAAGCTTCAGAGCGCAGCCCTAGCCCTAGGACAGTGGTTCCGAAAATGGCGTATAGACATCAACCCAGCGAAAAGTACTGCGGTGCTATTTCAGAGGGGAAGCTCCACACGGATTTCCTCCCGGATTAGGAGGAGGAATCTCACACCCCCGATTACTCTCTTTAGACAACCTATACCTTGGGTCAAGAAGGTCAAGTACCTGGGCGTTACCCTGGATGCATCGATGACATTCCGCCCGCATATAAAATCAGTCCGTGGCCGTGCCGCGTTTATTCTCGGTAGACTCTACCCCATTATCTGTAAGCGGAGTAAAATGTCCCTTCGGAACAAGGTGACACTTTACAAAACTTGCATAAGGCCCGTCATGACTTACGCGAGTGTGGTGTTCGCTCACGCGGCCCGCACACACATAGACACCCTCCAATCTCTACAATCCCGCTTTTGCAGGTTAGCCGTCGGAGCTCCGTGGTTCGTGAGGAACGTTGACCTACACGACGACCTGGGCCTCGAATCTATCCAGAAATACATGAAGTCAGCGTCGGAACGGTACTTCGATAAGGCTATGCGTCATGATAATCGCCTTATCGTTGCCGCCGCTGACTACTGCCCGAATCCTGATCACGCAGGAGCCAGTCACCGTCGACGCCCTAGACACGTCCTTACGGATCCATCAGATCCAATAACCTTTGCATTAGACGCCTTCAGCTCTAACACTAGGAGCAGGCTTAGGGACCTCGGTAACCGTACTCGTCGAACTCGACAAAGAGTTCGCCGTGCAACCTAACCCATGAATCAGCTCGCTGAGTTTCTCGCCGGATCTTCTCAGCGGGTCGCGATTCCGATCCGGTAGTAGATTCATTCGCGAAGCAGCTACTCTTGAGCTGTTAGGTCTCCTTCGGAGGCGCTCGGGTAGCTGTTAGCAAATCCCACCCCTCCTGGCTGAGCCTTTGCTCGCCCACCTGTCCTGGTGAAACTGGAAAGGCCTCCGGGCCACCAGTAATCCTTCAATCATAAAAAAAAAAAAATGGTAGGACCACTTGTGAGTCCGCGCGGGTAGGTACCACCACCCCGCCTATTTCTGCCGTGAAGCAGTAATGCGTTTCGGTTTGAAGGGTGGGGCAGCCGTTGTAACTATACTTGAGACCTTAGAACTTATATTATCTCAAGGTGGGTGGCGCACTTACGTTGTAGATGTCTATGGGCTCCAGTAACCACTTAATATTGGGGGGGGCTGTGAGCTCGTCCACCCATCTAAGCAATAAATAAAAGGTATTCGTTGGTAGTCTAAAGGGCTACTCCATGTTCGCACGGATGTGTAGGTGAATTCACGGGCTCAGCCTGAGAGAATTTGCTAACACTAACCCTAGCAAGAGCAGTGCTTCGCTGAATCTACCACTGAATCGGAATCGCGACCCACTAACAAGATCGGGTGAGAAACTCAGTTGGCTGTGTTTGTGGGTTATGGTTGCACGCCGAACTTTGTCGTAACTGAAAAGTTTGATGGGGACGGTGACCGGGGTTCGTACATAACGAAATCTTTGAACATCATTTTCATTGACTTCAAGTTGTCCGATTTACTTGAAATTTTGCACACGCATTAAGGACCGATGATAATACATTAATCGCTATAATATCGTAACCGGTATCAACGGGTTAAAAAAAATTGTTATTTAAGTGTGTTTCTTTAGTTTTTATACGAACGAAATATACCATCTTAGGCTGTTCCACCTAACGTATGACTACTTAGCGGCAGAAATAAGCAACACAGTAGGTGAATTATAAACTGGATGTGTTTTATAATAAAACTATATTGCAATTTATGCCATCGGAACAAACTTCATCCATATTATCTGGAACCGCTGCGTTTACAGTGCAGTTCGTTTCCAGAGATCTTTTTGCCACGTACCAACCGGCTATGAAAAGAGCCCTCCACGGTTTTTCCCGAGCGCTATGACATGTCCTTCTTCAAACGAGTGGAGAGTATTAAGCGGTAGGCAGTGGCTTCGCTCTGCCCCTGGCATTGCTGAGGTCCATGGGCGACGGTAACCACTCACCATCAGGTGGGCTCTATGCTCGTATGCCTACAAGGGCAATAAAAATAAAAAAAATCTCAGGGTCACAAATCGCAACACAGTTAAGTGAATGCGAACATTACTTTCCAATTTCTAATATCTAAATGACTTTTAGTTTGAGTAAAAATAATTGATTTGTTTAAAGATTCTTTTATTTCGTGAGAATACAACCAGAAAATGTAACAAGAAGTACAACAGCTTAAATCTAAATATACAACGACTAAACATATTAACCACGTGACAACAGCGAAATGACTAGAACAAGATCTTCTAAAATTCAAATAATAATAACAATTACCGTATCATAGTTTTATACTTTTCAAAAATTTCAAAATTGAAGTTAAAAGTTAATGCTATAATAATAACAATTTTGTAAGTTTTCTCAGTATGAAAACTGAAATTTTAATTGTTTTTAAAGATAATAATATTGAAATATATATTCATTTATTTGGTAATAAAAATTAACGTAGCATAATTTTAAGGATCGATTATATTTTATATAGATACGATTTTGCTACTCTAGTTAACGAAATGTCTTTTTATTATTTTATTTTATTATTTTTCATTTTATTGCGTAAACGGGTGGTCCAACTCGCTATCCACCTGATATTAAGTGTTTACGGGGACTTATTCTTACCACACCGTGATAGCAGCCCCGACTTCGAGACCAGATATCAGGTCTCAGTCAAGTCAAGAATACACAAGTACTGGGGAGCAGAAGGTACCTACCGACCCCTTACAATACTTCTAACACTACAAGACACAAAATTGTAGGATCGGTACAACCTGTACTTCAGGACAAATAAATATACAAACTTGTCAGATAAAAGTTTTTTTTTCTTAAACAAAAGTCCATAGAATAGCTTCACTGACTAAACCGGTTTTTGATACACCACCACAACACAGGGTGTACAAAATATTCATTTTTAAATATCTATCATCAATTATTATTTTTATAACAATTCCTATGTATAGTATTCGTTCATCTACAAGATATTATTTGATACTATTAAAATTTAGATAACAATACAGATACATTTTAAAATGCAAAAGCATCCTAAATTTATATTAAACAATGACAAAATCCGGATGTTTAGGCACATTTTGATACAAGAAAATTATATATGTATACACAATTTAACCTTCGGTCAAATTTCAGATAAAACTTGACCTAATTTAATATTTTAGATAAACACATAAACATCATCACTATCAACACAAACGTCCCTTGATATTAGGCAATTACCATTAATTATAATAAATTATCAATATTGTGTGATATGAAGTTATTGTTTCATTGTAGCATAAGCAATTAATCATTACTTGATTGGTTTTCGAAACTGTCAAAAATATTTCGCGCCTTCTTTATATTAATCGTTCGTAACTTTGAGATCCACTGGTTTGGCATTAATTATTATTATTCATAAAAAATATTGATTTCTTGTTTTTTTTTTGTATTGTCCTTGTAAGCAGACGAGTATACGGCCCATCTGAAGATGAGTGATTACAGTCGCCAATGGACCTCAGTAACACTAGATGCAGAGCTAAGCTAACTGCCAACAAATTTTATGTCATACATTATAAATTATACATATTTAAATGCACGAAAATGCTTTAAAAGAATTATATATAGACCATTTATAATTTTTGTTCTCAAATTCACCATTACCCTTGCAAATTGCGTTACCTTTCCATAATGATTAGACAGAGACAAAATAAAAAATTGTGCAAATCGTCGTTTGTTGAACGCAATTTAATTGACTATTCACTAAACAACTATACGTATTCTTAAGTTAATTCAGACGCACGTGTAATGAATCGGATAGTTCCCGGCAGTGATGCGGCTCTTGTTCAGTTCAGTGATAAAGGCAATAGTTTCTATTCACATTAACAACTGTGCTTCTCAAATGTTAACACAAGCACATAATATATAAATAGGAACTAAAACTCATTTTAAAAATTTCTTCCATTTGTAATTATTTGGATACTAATGTTTTGTTTTTTTCTTTCAATATCCAAATCAAACATTTCGAATGTTTACATGAAATTATATTATAAAACTAAAATATCTGTTATTAAATATGAATTCTTTTGTATTATACTTATTAATAAATATTATTTAACCCTATGGAACATTTTTTTCTACTCTTTGCGTTCTACGATTTTATCTATTTCTATGATTTTATCATTAGCACTTGTAAAATTTATATGATGATTTATTTATTACATAATATGGCTAATAACGCTGTATTCTAGTAACTCGTAAAGTGTGGCCGGCCTTATTTACGTTTTATCTAGATTCTAAAGAATATATTTTCTATTTTTTTTTTCTAATAAATATCGAACATCAAACAACTTGTTGAGACTTATGTGAATAATTTTCGTCAAGTTTTAATGTAATTTCGAAGTATAGACCTGATTAGTAGTAGACCATGATTAAGGAAACAAATTATGTTTGATTAAGTTAAATTTTGTGAATGAATTATCAAGTCGATTGAAATTCTCCATATATTTGTCCAGTGAAGCATACGATAACTAAACACAAAATATCAATTTTTCATAGACGTCATAAGCGTGTATGTATTAATATACGCGAAAACATACAGAAAATGCGTGTAAATGAATAAGGTAGTAGTTATTGATTCAATGCTGCATAGCATCAACAGTTTCGCCGACTAGAAACAAGACTGTTACATCTATAGATAAGAAAACAATCTAAATACAAATGCAATTATCAATATCAATAAATATTAAATACATACAATTCGTCGACTGACCCCAAAATTGCACAACACTAAATTACGCATTGTGTCTTTCGATTCGTATTTCGGAAAGTAGTTTGCTCACTAAAACTCCAGTGCTAATTGGTAGTGTTTATCTCGGTTCCTAGATGGCAGCACTGTTGCAATTATAGTCTAGGAGCTATCAAGCCGCTCATCATGTCAAACGTGTTCCCGTCGGGGGCGAGCTTGGTCTCGCCGGCCGCGGTGTTGACCAGCAGCCAGCCCGCCTCGTCCACACCGATGACGGTGCCCACGACCGGGCTTGAGCCGTCGTCGGTATGCACGCGGATCTCTTCCCCGCTGTAAAAAAATTCGAATAGAACATTTTAAATTCAAAATTCGAAAAGCTAATTCTAAATTTAAACAATTCTATATTTTATATAATATTCTCTTATAAGCTATCCGGTTTTTTTAAATAGTTTATTACAACATTGAAAATCACTTAAATGTAGCCCGCCTACGAGATTTGAGATAATTTTTGTAATTGTATTTAATTTTCACAATATAATAATCATAATTTACTGGCGGTAGGGCCTCTAGTGAGCCCGCACGGGTAAGTACCACCGGCCTGCCTATTTCTGTCGTGAAGCAGTAATGCGTTTCAGTTTCAGGGCAGCCGTTGTAACTATACTCAGACCTTAGAACTTATATCTCAAGGTAGATGGCGGTATTTACATTTTAAACGTCTATAGGCTCCGGTAATAAAAAAAATTAAAATTTAAACGCGGTTCCGTAAGATACTTCTTATAGCATGAACTTATTTTCCTGTCCCGCCAATCGGTCCATCCAGAAATTAGAACAGACAGACAGAGACATTAAAACGTTAAGCAACCCACGTGTGAAGCCAGTACTCGTAGTACAGCCGCAAGAAGGCCTCGATGCCCGCATCGGCCGCCAGCTGGTCCAAGGTCCGCTCCAACTGGGTGCAGTAGCGCGCTAGGAACTTCTCTATGGACATGGGGGCCAGGGCCGCGCCGTGCGCCTCGTTGTACTCCTCGATGATGTCGTTGACGCACGTCGTCGGCACCTTGTTTGATATGTTCACACCGGTCCCTGGGGAATTTCGAATGTATATTCAAGATTATTCACGTTGTTTATAAAAAAACTAATCGTGTCACAATGTTTGTCCGCGATGAACTTTTAAGTTATTTAACCAATTTTAATGAAACTTCGCACACTATGTGTAATCTGGTTCGACTTAAGAGATAGGATAAGTTTTAACTCAATTTAGTATGATTACAATATATATTTTTTGCAAATTATTTGTTTCATACATGACATACGGTTATAATCTGTGATCTCCCGAGGTTTTTAATATTAAATATATTCAGTCTAAACGATTGATTTATGCTATAATTTGTATATACATAATAATTATTATATATATTAATATAATATGATTTATGCTATAATTTGTATATCCATAATAATTATGTATATACAAGTCCTTTACGGGTTCCTGATATTAATATAATAATTTGTATGTTCGATTGTGTGTTTGTTTTGTTCAGATCAGCTTTCGATACCTATGTTGAGGATGACGTCATCGCCCATGCAGTTCGCTGTGGTGATGGTGCCGCCAATTTTGACATCCCGGCCGTAGTAGATGTCATTAGGCCATTTTATCCTAGAAATATATTGAATTAAAAACAATTAGGATTATAATTCGTTTTGTACATGATAAGCTTTTTTGTGGCCACATCGGTCAACCAACTAGAACGTAAAGCATTTGTATTTAGAAACCCTTTATTTGAACGCGATTCGATTTATTGTTTTTGTTTTCGTGTATTATAATATATTTGAATGTAGTTCGAAATAATAGGGATTGATTCTAAGATAATACCTAATGTCTAAGTTTTCGTAGTTCGGTTGGCATCGTATGGCTTGTACCGCTGCGAGGGCGGCCGCGTGCTGTAGCAGCGGCGTCGATGGAGACATCTTGTGCCATATCTGTAGACGAAAATTAAATTCAGCAAAGCCATGAAAATTAATATGTAATATAGTTATGGATAGTTTAAGAATCACTCATGTACTCATGTACGGAATGCATTTTTTTTTCTGTTTTTTGTTTTATTGCTTAGATGGGTGGACGAGCTCACAGCCCACCTGGTGTTAAGTGGTTACTGGAGCCCATAGATATCTACAACGTAAGTGCGCCACTCACCTTGAAATATAAGTTCTAAGGTCTCAGTATAGTTACAACTGCCTCGCCCTTCAAACCGAAACGCATTACTGCTTCACGGCAGAAATAGGCAGGGTGGTAGTACCCACCCGCGCGGACTCACAAGAGGTCCTACCACCAGTAACCATTTAGGATGACATGTGATGAGACGCAATGACAATGAGGTTGGTAAGAGAGTTTTAACTATGAATTTGGAAGATTTTAGAGGAAGAGGTAGATCTAAGAAAAAATGAATTAATGGAACGAGCGAAGAAATTATATATAATAGAGGATTATGGAAGGAGAAAACATATAGCGCCGACCCCACGTGACTGGAAGGGCAGGTTAATGATGAATGATGATGACTCATGTACTCATAAAAGCAGGTTTATAATATTCCGCTACGACTGTGAAGGAATCCTGCGTTTAGCACTCTGCCTGAGGGATAGTTTTTGAGGGACTTTCAGGCAGCGCACATGAGGTATTTTTGAGGCAAGATTGGACTTCTTTATAGTGTGGCTGAGACATTATAGGCCTCACAAAAGTCCGTTTATGTATACACCCATAGAATAGTATGGCATAGGAGGTGATAGTCGCTCATGGGGCTTTTTAAACAGCATAACGCAGTAAACGTGTTGGTTGCGCGCGGGACTAGTAATAGTAGGCGTAGTGAATTATTGGGATGGCGCCACCTTTGGAATTTGTTAGTTACTAATTACCGAGACTATCCAAAGCGTGGTTCTAACTCCCGGTCGATAACGCTTCACCGCTAGCTGCCTAGATGGCGGCACATGTAGTATAGTGCATGTACCTACGCAAAAGTTACGTGAGCTTTGTCACCCCCCCCCCCGCGTGCTATCATCACCGATGCCCGCACGACATTTACTGGCAAGGTGTACAGGTGAGTGCAAGTTCCTTTAATTTATTGCCATTTTATTGCTGCTTCAGTGTGATTATTCGCCCGCCCGCTCGCTTATATGTATTTAGTTTTATATCTTTAGTCTAGTTACTAGCTTTTTGTTTACCGCAATATAGTTTTACCGCTCCGCCAATTATAAGTGACGAATATTTGACACATACCGCTTAGGACGGCTATTTATACGCCTTTCTACCCCCGCTTTATATGCTCCCGCCGCAGGAGGGCTATTTACACGCCCTCTTGCTACCCCACGTTTTAAAGGGTAGGTGAACTCACGGTCTACTTGTAATGTCGGATCTTTCGACCCTCAAAAAGGCACTAAAGGAATTCCTAATTGGGAAAGTTGAGTAGACGTGACCTGCACGGATATGGAGGCCTGTCCGAGCGGTGACAGCCAGGTGTTCCCCCCCCTGCCCCGCGCGGCGGCCTGCCTCCCCGCCACCGCCCCCGCGCCGTGCGCGAGCGGCTGTGACGTCACGCGCATCGTGGACGACATCACCTCCGCGTACACCACCAGCCGACCCACGCACCGGCTACTCAGATTCTGAAATACAATATTATTATTTTTATTTTTTTCTATTGCTTAGATGGGTGGATGAGCTCACAGCCCACCTGGTGTTAAGTGGTTACTGCAGCCCATGGACATCTACAACGTAAATGCGCCACCCACCCTTGAAACCGAAACGCATTACTGCTTCACAGCAGAAATAAGCAGGGCGGTGGTACCTACCAGTGCGGACTCTCAAGAGGTCCTACCACCAGTACGAATAGGTACCATTAAGTATTGGTATGATCAGTGTTAAGAATACTGCAGAGTTAATAACATTATTAACTTACGTCAAAGTACTCGACGGTGGAGAAGTTGTCGGGACATTCGTAGACGTGGACTGGCAAGAAATTTTCCGAGGGGGGCTGCCTGGGCGCTTCCCCTCTCAAGCACCACTGCACCTCGAGATCCCCCAACTGCTGAACGCGGGCGCCGCCGTCCACCGCCGGACACCAGCGCTCCACTTGCGACAACTTGTGCTGTCAATGCCACATGTCAATAATCGTCAGCTGTCATCATCAACCGTTCAACATATTCGAAGATAAAAACAGAGCATCACAATTTAATAAGATTAGATAGGGTGTTTATTGTCACAAAAAAAAAAACAAATTAAAACAAAATATATTCTGATTTTAGTTTACATGCAACACGAACTTTATTTCATTTTAGTAACAGCCAAATTCAGTTTCAGTTAAAATAGTAGTATTTCGAAAAAAAAATCATAAATTCCAATGACAGTTTACAGATTATATCAGTTGAAAATAATAAATTTATTTTATTAAATTAATTAAAAATAAAACCTTTTATGATAGTCAACTTTTATTATAATTTCGTGAAGATCTCGTTACAAAGTGTATTCGTATCAAAAATTTCATCTACCGTCGATCGACTAACATATTGTCCTCCAAAAGATTGCAAAGCCAATGTCAAAAATATAATTTTCATAACGTTTTACTGATACCATAATAACTCACTAATCACAAAACAACGATAGACTATTTGTGCAATAATTTAAATGCAAAGCTTTCTCCACATCATTAGCCGTAAACCCAATTAATGTGCAGTTTTCTACCTTTTATTTGTTAAAGTGTATCGATTAATAATAGCCCAAAAATGATTCACTCATCTGAAGATTCCAACGAAATTAATGAAATTTACCTATATTCAAAACCTATGTATGTATGATATATTTTTATATTATAAATGTCTTAAATGTGGCCCAAAGGATAAGATGGATCTAATACTAAATTTACGAGTACCAAACTTTCTGATGAAATTTATACGTGACAAATATTCCCAAATGACTTCCACGGTGAAGGAATAACATCGGGTAATTAAAATCGAACCCGCAAACAATTATAATTTGCTTTATCACTGGTGATAGGGCGTGTTATGAGTCCGCACGGGTAGGTATCACCACCCTGCCCATTTCTGCCGCGAAGCAGTAATGCTTTTCGGTTTGAAGGGTGGCGCAGCCGTTGTAACTATACTTGAGACCTTAGAACTTATATCTCAAGGTGGTTGGCGCATTTAAGTTATAGATGTCTATGGGCTCCAGTAACCGTTTAACACCAGGTGGGTTGTGAGCGCGTCCACCCATCTAAACAATAAAAAAAAGTAATTATCCAGTCAGTAATGTGCAGTTTTACAATTTGTTTATTATCAACTTAGACTGACATTTAGATGAATTTAAAGTTGGAATCTCCAGTGAGGAGCAAGCGACACTTATAGCGTTAAAAGAGCGACGTGCGAGCGGTGTTCTCACCCATCACACCGTCAAGTGGCCGGCGCCCGACGACGGCCACGCCCCCTACACAACAACACCCGCTACGTCATTTGTGGTTAAACTCATACCGTTCAAGGCACTTTGTCATTTATTTGTTCATTAATATTTACGTTAAAATTTATTGCTGAATTTGAATGTTTTGTGGTTATAAGACAATAAACGATCGATAACGCGTATTGCTACTCGAAATTTGCAGTTTATAAATTAGACTTTAGAAGTAATGGACAAAAGCAATTGCACATTACTTCTAAAAATAGTTACTTAGCAAATATGAATTTCAATTAAGGTTGTAATTTTTTATTAACTGATCATATTTATGTACATTAATTATATCGAGGGGTGAAAGATTATTTGGTTTAATCGACATTTCGCTTAATACCTACGCGACATTTATATTTCAGTATCAGCATCAACAGTCCGATATTTTTAATTGACCTTCAATCATTTTAACCCCATTCAAATATCTGAAGAAGTTTTTTTGTTACGATATTTTTTCAGAATTTTGAACTTTAAATGACTGTTGTAAAGTCGCAAAAATGTCGCTCAAACCCTAACCCTAACAAACTAGCCCTTTCACCCTCGATATGCACGTGTATGCAGAGACAACAATTTTTTCCATATTTTATTTAGTTTTCAATTACGGAATATAGACGATAGTTGTAGGTATATTTGCGTTTCGTTTGGTTATTCAAAGATAAACAAAGTGTCGTGAAATCGGCAAAGGGAAGTGATTCAGTCAAATTAGATGATTTGTTAGCACTAAACCAAATGACGGTGTTTCTATGAAGCCTCGTGAATTGCCTTTTTGTTTGTCTGTTACATGATCGACATTACATACGAGAAAAGGACTAATTAATTCAAAATACATTGCTCGACACAAACTCTTCTAGACATATCCATCATTCTGCCTATATGTTTCATTCGAAAGTTTACGCTCAAAACAAGTCTATAGTTGAGAATTCCAGCGATTTCTAAATAAATGGTGATGCACAAATGTTACGAGACCATAATATAGCTACTCACAACATGGTTCCCGAGGAAAAATCCTCTGGTGTATTCGACTTGTTTGAATTCCGCCGGATCTTTTACGTGCAAACCTAGAATCTCTCCGCATATCTTGTGCAATATCCCCAAACGAGCTACGTTACTTTCGGCTGCTTCTTCGCCCAAATAGTCGCTTGGATCCGCTTCTAAATGAATCTTGAAATTTAAACAAGAACATTTAAAATTTATAGATCCATATTTGAAACATATTAGATATTTGAAATTATTCAAAATAATGTTTATCTCGTTAATAGTCGCTGACAAACCAAAATCTATGCTATGTGGAAAAACTCTATTTTGAATTAACGAGTAAAAACATTTTCGTATAAAAATTTATATGAAAGTGAATTTTTAGGAACTATATAAAATGAAAGCTATAGATTAATATTAAATCTATAGACGCATAGCAGTTTTTTTTTATACGGTAGTTAGGGCTGTCAACTATACGAAAAGGTCAAAAAGTCAAAATCTCAAAAATTGCACATAGCAGATTTTGGTTTGACAACGACGTAATGTTTTCCTCAAATTTTGAGTTATTGATATACATAATTACAAATACGAAGGTCACGATTTTAAAGTACCTACATACATACTTATGCAGAAACGTCGAAAATAATAGTGTCAAAAAGTCGATAAAGGCAAGATTAAACCGTATATACTAGTATTATTAACTACATATATACTATAGGTACCTACTACTTATACAACACAAGATATTTGACAAATGCTTGAATCTCGCTTACGACATTTTCAATGAAACAAAGCCGTTGGGTTCGTATAATTTTTCACATTAGTATAACATAAGAAGACAATATAAGACTTGGCTTAAAGGTGACATTACCAGGTCATAAATTATTCGAAAAAAAAACAAGATTTTTTTCAAGTGCCTTGCTTAATAATATGTACATTTTGTTGTTATATAAGTTATACATACAGGTAGCAAATGACATCTACGAATATTTTTGCAGGTGTTTATTTATTGATCAAAATTGATACCTAAGGGATTTTGAAACAGTGATCCGGCTAGTTAATAGCATACCTGTGAAAATATAGCAATTCCACTATTAGTCAGATCGGTGGCCTGTAGCAATGACGGTGTGCGCCAAGTCTCTTCCGACGCTAACACTTGTATGTCCAACTCGTGCCCAGGGTGGCCGGTATATTTAGAAGGCCTGTTTATTATTATTATTATTTTTTTATTGCCTTTGCAGGCAGACGAGCATACGACCCACCTGATGGTGAGTGGTTACCGTCGCCCATGGACTTCAGCAATGCCAAAACATTAACAAATATCCCAAATATTAACAAATATTTGGGATATTTTTGAAGTGAAACTTCTAATGCGACTTCCAACAAGGTTGCGTTAATCGTTTAACGCTACCATGGAATGGATAGAGACAAAGCGAGAGTGAATGCGTGGCACTCGAATGCATGTACGTAGTATATCTGTTACGGGCCAGCACGACGTTAGCAACGAATAGCGTCCAATATTTTAATGAAGTATTTAAAAAATATTTAATTTTCCATCTATATTTTAAATATATATAATATAAATGTTGAAGGTTTCGCATCTCTTATACACAGCAATCTTAATTAAGGATGAAAAATCAAGAAAGCCACAATACTACAAACATCGAAAAAGAAGTTTCACTTCATTTACGTGCTCTAAGTTGTACGCGCACCATTTTTTTTTAAGTCTCCTAAATAGCTAACTGTGGCCTTCAGATGATGTCATTACGATCAATGATAAACATGCTTCATTAAAATTTGTCTCTGTATATTTCTCTATATACAGGGTACAAGGAAACGTTGCCCAAACATGATGACCAAGATTTAATTGATAACAAAAATAATATAACAATAAAATAGCAACTAAAATTTATGCTGATTAACATTTTTTTAGCTACACGCCATACGAATTGGATTAAGGATTAGCTGACTAGAGAGATTCGCTGTCTCGTATCTTGTAAACGTGCCTTTACATTGGTCATAGAAAACTGGCAATGTACTAAATTTTATGCGTTGTATAAAGCAAAACTTTGTCATTCTTAGGTATAAATAAATACATAATATATTATACATAATATATTATAATAGTACAATTAAGTTAGCAATGTTACAGTTTACACCATGAGCAGTAATAAAAAAACAAAGCGAAAATATTTTAACAAATTAATATTGATCTCTGCCTAAATAAGTAAATCCCCTTATCGGGTCTAGGAATGGTCACTTTACACCTCACTACATAATTAGTATGTGAGAAGAAAACTAATTATAATAAATTATGTAATTCCATACATTTCACTTACTTACTACAGCAGCTTAGCAATCCAAAAAGAACTCTCCGACATTTATATTGTGTACTTTTAATGTATAATTTTTTAATCTGATTAATTCTATTTCACTACGACTACAAATCAAATATGTATTTTTAATAAAATTGTGATGTGAAATGTGAAAAGATTAACTGAATTAGTGTTATATGTTTAAGAAATATGTTTCAATATTAGACTAGTTAAATCTAGTTTTGGTAGTAAAATATTCGATTCTCTAGCTACTAATGAGCATGCTATGATTTTTTATTTTAAATACAAGTTGAACATAATTAAGATTCTTAAGTTTCTACAGTACTGCATAAAATTAGAATATCTATATTATTTTTACCAAAAAATAATGTTTTGTTTTGACAATGGAGGTAGTTCAAAATTTCACCAAAAAAAAAGAACACCTATGAAGAATGAAGAACAGAAAATTGCAGAAATAGTTAAAAGATTTGCATACCGAGTCATATTATTTTCTTGACTTGCTCTGTGAACAGCAAGATCATGATCAGCAAGAGAAGAGGACAGTGTTTAAAAGAAAGGGAAATAAAGATTAAAAAAAAACTTACTGTCTATCACTTTCTGTGGAGAACTGTTTCTTTGCAGGCGAGGCTTGGTAACAGAATATATGATGTTTCATTTTCACGGACTTCCATTTGTCGTATGTGAACTGGACTATTTCGTTTTCTCGTACCTATAAAGTGGTTTATTAGTATAGATTACTGTCGTCTTAACGAAATATTTCTGCAGTGAAGCATTCATTTATCCCAGTTTGATAATAATTCATCATCATCATCATCATGCTTTCCTATTACCCTCTGCTGGGGTGTAGGGCTCGAATCAAATTTTTCCATTTATATCGGTCTTGGGCAGTCTGTTCTAGCTCCTCCCACGTCATGCCCAAGACCCCTAGCTCCTGCTCCACCGAGCGACGCCAAGTTGTTAATAAGTATTAGTTTATTGATTAATAATTATTAGTTTATTGAAAATAATTAGTTACTATATAATTGACAATAGTCCAGTATAGAGACACAAGCAATGAGTTTGTAAGAGACGCACTATGAACTGGTCTCTGAATTTACAGCAGTACAAAAAAGATGAAACTCATAGCCCACCTAGTTTATCTATACTAACTAAACCTGAATAAGCTCTCAATAAATGATAACATTTGGATATGTAATTAGATTTTGGTGTTGGTTAACCTTACATACATGTATTTTTTTATAGCTTTGATGGGCTGACGAGCTCGCGGCCCACCTGGTGTTAAGCCTGGTGTTAAGGTGGAGCCCATAGACATCTACAACGTAAATGCCGCCACCCACCTAAGGTGTCGGTTTTTACAGTACAACGGCTACCCCACCATTGCACCGGACGTCTTATCCTTTAGGCCACGACGAATTAGGTAGGCAGCGGCTTGGCTCTGCTCCTGGCATTGCTGAAGTCCATGGGCGACGGTAACCACTTACCATCAGGTGGACCGTGTGCTTGTCTGCCAACATGGGCAATATTTTTTTTTTTTTTTAAATAAACGCAAGTGTTTCAGACCTCGGCCGTCTTGTAGTAGGGAAGTACTGAGTGCAGCAGGTCTGAGCAGAGCGCGAGCAGTCTACCGCCGTCGAGCAGGTGCGCCAGCAGCAGCGCCGCGCCCCGACCCGCGCACCCCGCCACCGCCACCAGAGCCGCGCGCCCCCGCCACGCGCCCGCCTCCAGCGCCGCCCGGGACACGCTCTGCACCGTGTACCTGTGCACGCACCCGACCTTCACTCCTACTCATTCGACACATTTAAAAACTACTGGTGGTCCCGCAGTAGTCGAAATTCGACTATAATTAATTGAAATTATAAGTTTGAACATTATGATGGTTCTATTGTCAAAGACTATTAGACTTCTTTATTCACAGATTTCGCCAAGACTACACTATAGACAAATAATATTAAAGATAAACAATTTGACCACAGACTTTAAGCAATAACAAAAGGTTGACAATAAACAAAGAGTATGTATAAATGTGTGTGTGTGTGTGTGTCAAATACATGATAGTGTGTGTAATATTTTTTTTATTAATTTAATGTATTATTAATACATAATTAAAAAAACATATTAGTATTCTGCACTCCTCTATATTCTCTATAAGTGTGGGAAATTTCATTTTTCTCCGTCCGCGCAATTTTCGTAAAAAGGGGTACAAAGTTTTTGCTTCACGTATTAATATATAGATAAGCACCCAAAATATAACTATGATTAATTGAATATGGGTTATTTCTACTTATCGGTTTTTTCCCTGCCTGTTCTTGTAACCTCGAGGGGTTATACTTAACGTGATCATTTTTTTTTCGTGTCAAAGCGGGACGTCTACGTAATTTCATATATAAATAAATACATATGTAGGGTACGTCGGGGTAAGATGTAATATTTAAGTGCAAAATTTAAAAAAAAGGGTTTAAAAAAAGACTTGAAATAAATTATTAAGGTATCTTACCCTCACTGACATTTAAGTTCTTACGCCAAATTGCCCTTAAAATAATATTTATAAATAATTTCGCAACAAAAAACTACGTTTCTACAGCAAAATTAGAGTTACTTTAGTATGTATTTTCTAATACAATATGGATTTGGGTTAAGTGTTCGGTAAGTTTCTAGTAAAGACATGCACAACAGATAAATGAAAACGGGACAATTTTGTTCTCGTAGGGGACAGCTGGGCGGACAGCCTGAAAACGGGACAATCCCGCCCAAAGCGGGACGTATGGTCACATTAGTTATACTAGATTCACAGTATTTCACAGAACGAGAAGGTGAGCTCACGGGGTTCTAACCTGAGGACGTTGCTAACATTAGCCCTAGCAAGAGCAGTGCTTCACAGAATCTACCACCGGATCGGAAACGCGACCCATTGAGAAAATCCGGCGAGAAACTCAGTGGGCTGTGTCTGTGGGTTAATTTACTCGCCGAGCCCTTCGTCGCAAGCGAAGGGATCGACAAGAACGATGACCGGACTCATCGGTAATAAGTCTGTCTGCTAAAGTAATATCAAAAATAAATTCCGATAGAACCAATAGGGGTGTTTTAATAACTTTACTAGCACTACGTCTTGTAAATTGGATAATTTCAATAATCTTTTTTAGTTAAATATATTTAATTACTTCTTATATGTATTGTGTTGTGTAATAATGAACTCCCCTAAACTGTGTATCCAGAGCATTATTACATCTCCATCTCAAACAATTTTCAGCAGTGAGAAGGGGGCTGTGCCTAGTATTGCCAAAGTCTATAAGTGACCACTCAAGATCTAGTGAAAATATATTTGGTTTTAAGCATTAAATAAATTATGTAAGTTTATGTTAAATGTATATATGTACATATTGTATAATAATATGTTTATTGTGTAAGTATCAACTCTGCTCTCTTTTTTACAAAGGTAAAGTAACCAAGCGTGAATAGGTGTAACAATGACTATAATGAAATATGAACGTGTAAAATCGACCAAGCTAAAGGAGTAAGGCATGTCCATTATTTATTAGTTTTCTAGGTTGATGTATTCACCTAAATATGAAAGATAAATGAAAGTTTATTAATTTATAATATATGAACATTGTATTATTGAAATTTTGAGTTTACCACAAACCTGGTAAACTATAGTATTTGTTGCTTCAAATTAACACCCATTTGTCTACATGGTGTATAAATATAATTGGTTTGTTTATTTTATTGTTAGTTTGATTTATAGGACTATATGATTGTAAACGATTGTTAGTTTTATTGCAAGAAAAAAATATTATTGATTAAGAATAATAATTACTATTTAGAGATAATTCTAAAATCTCTTATAACTGCTTGTTATTAGTAAACTTTAGAAACTATTTAACCCATAGTAAAGGTTAAGTTTAAAACAGGTTTATGCTCATGGACATATGGCAGGCAGAACTTAATTTTGATACCTGAGCAAGCAGCAAAGCATGTCAGTTGCTGCTACTTACAAAGCTCTTCTATTATAATAAAGATGAAGACACTCACACTCACCTATCGCAGTCCAAAACTTTTTTCAATGACGCTTCTAAATTATCTCTAGCAACTAAACTATCAGAATAAACCAATACATTTGGTGATTTAGTATTTACTAATGGACGGGAAGTTTTTGCAGACTTTGGAGTGCTCTGCTGTGATGAGCTAGGCTTATGTTCATCTTTAACTTTTGAAGTAGATTCTAAAGGAATTACTTTTCTTGGTCCAGTAGTACTGACTATCCTTTTATGAGTTGTCACTGATTTGATTTGACTTGATATGTTTAGTAACGATGTGGATAGTTGGCTTGTTCCTTTCTTGAGGTCTAGTTTTAAGCTGGACTTCTTTGGAGTAATATTATGTTGAATCTCAACAGTTACATTCTCCAGAACCACATCTTTGTCATCTGTTTTTGTGTCTACTTGTATAGTCTCTATTTGCTCTATAGGTTTTTCTTCACTTTGAATGACATCAGAACTTTTTTCTATTATATCTCCTTCAGTTTCATCTTCAGCGGAAAGTGACCTGCCAGTGTTGACACTGACATCGGCCAAAGTGACACTTCTTCTACTGAGTGATGTAGTTTCTTGCAGTGAATCATAACTACCATTCATTTGAGCTGTGGTGGATCTAACTTCAGACTTTATATCAACAACTTTTGATAGTTTCCTTAGTAATGCTGCATGGACCGACCACTGAAACTCTAAGGGATTCTTAAGATTGTTCTGAATGTCAGTTCTTAAGCTTCTCATTGATGCATCTACAGCTTTGTTAGGGTCTCCAGATATTTGCACGGCTAAAAAATTAATTTGGATACATTTTAGGTATCACAAAAAATTGTTGCATTATTTTGTATTATTGTGATTTTTTTTTAAATGGGTTTAAATTTTTTTATGGACATATAATTAACTTACTTTGTATCCTAACAACTGGCAAGTTATGATCTATCACAAATTCTCCACCAACAAATTGAAATCCAATCACAGAGAGATGCTCAATGTTAGTTTTTAGGACTATGGCCAGATGAGATCCAGCCTTCCAAGCAATAGGTTGTCCCATTGACTCTAACTGGAAAATTGAATGAGAAGGAATTAATATTTCAGTTTATATTGTAATCAATAGCACATATTTCATTTAAAATAATATCAGTTATAATATAATTTATATATAATAATACTTTATAAGTAAACTGAAATAATATTATTTTAATCTTACAGTTGTAACATTTGGACTGCTATCTTCATGAGGATCCATTTCACATTCAAAAAGGATGTCAACATCTAAATCAGTCACTGGAGACTGATCACTGGATCCAAGTGGCATACCTCCAGAACAAGTCACCCAATCACTGATTTCAATGCACTGTGTTGGTTTCATACTGCATATTCGTGTTTTATTTGTGTAATCAAGAAGGTCACAAAGATATGCATTTTTAGGATTGGTGCAGAGTTTTGAACTGAGTGTTGGAGTTTCTGTAATGTAAAATAATATTTTTGTTAAGTAAATTGAATTGGTGGATAAATTCAATAGTAATTAAATAATAAATTTTAAGTGTATTATAAATGCATTTTGAATATTTATGTAACCTATTGTAAGTATCATTAAATAATAATATATTTAAGAATAAATTCGTTAATGTTTACCTGCTGCATTTTCAGGCACTTTACAAAATGCAACGCTAGTGTTTCCACTCAAGAATTCCAGTAGACGAGCTCTGAATGAGCGAATTCTCCAAGTTTTTATAAAAGTCATAGCAATATAAATTGGCGTAAAGAGCATTATGATTATTTATGATAGACAACCCGAATCCAACAAATATTTATTAGTTCTTCGAGTTATATAAATAATATCTCACTTGCATGTTGCCAAAAAATAAGGTTCAATAAAAGAGTTATTGATTCTAAAGTCCACCACTGCAGTGTGTTGTACTTCTTTGATAAACTATGTAAAGCTATATGAACACCTGCAATTTTTCTCCAACACGAGATAGCTTTTGTTGTTTATTATACTTATACACATATTTCACAATTTTTTTAGTTAATTTACAAATTATTTAATTAAGTATATTGTATAAACTACTGGCAGGTACATATTACCTATTACCTATCCACACTTAAAGGCAGATTTATATTAAGTCAGTAACTAAGGTCAGTGCTGGCGCTGAAAACTGACCCATACGATTTATACGCAGTCAGTATTTCTTCAGTAGTCGAGGATATTTGTTATGGTGTACACACGTTCGTAAAGTCAGTGTGGAAAAATGAATTCTCGAAAACAGCGAAAAATCAGAGTTAATAATTTGTTGCCAAAATGTACCTTTGTCATTACACAGGTACATTTTCAATTGATGCAAGAACTAACTGGTATGTTAGAAGAAATATCTAAAAAGAACCGAATTTGGGTAAGAGAATGTTTAAGTGACAGCTATCATACTGGAGGCTCAGCTCTGTTGTTAACCCAGGTGAGAATTGAAGATCCTAGGGAATACAAACTGGCTTTGACAATGACGCCAAAAGACTTTGATGATATGCTTATGAAGTTATCAACCTCTATTCAGCGTCAAGATACATTTATGAGAGACGCCTTGCCAGCCAATATTCTGTAACGCTGTTGCGCGCATTCCTTTATTTCTATAATTTTGTGATTTATTCATTCACAAGCATTCATTATTGCGGCATTGTTGAAATAATCTTTAAGTTCACCATGTCGTTTGCTTTTCGCGTCATTTTGTGATGTGGTGCAACGCAGCGTGGTCACTGTACAATAAAGCGGCAGCGACTGACTTCGGCATTTACACGGCGTCTGTAGCGGTGGCTTTGGCGGTGGGAGCGGAAAAATAAGAAGCGGGAATATTGAAGTCAGTACTGACGTGACAGCACTGTATTGACTTGAAATCAATTTACCCGATGGCAATTCCAGGTCAGCACTGACTCGGTAGTGCACTGACGTTAGTTGCTAACTCAATATAAATCTCCCTTTATAAAATCTATGTCCACAATTTTTTTAAGGGATTTTATGACCTGGTAACTAAAATTTTTAGATCATGTCTTATTTTAATTTATATTCTTATTTTTATGAAAAATGATAATATGGAGTGAAATGAAATGAAGATGATCAATTTGAGACATTAATCAACTGGGATGAAAATAAATGAAATAAGATGAGACGATATGGGATGAAATATAATATAATATAATCACAGTAAAATTGTGGTCATTTACTAAGATTTTTTCAGTGGACTTTTTGGGGGATCCCGAGAAGTTAAATCCAGCGGCTTTGTTTCATTTTGCCACATTTGTGCACTTTCACAGATATTAAATAGTAATAAACCACCGTTATTACACATTTAAACCTGAAGAAACACTAAAACTAAATAGACAAATAAAACAAATCGCACAACTACACTCCTCGCGTTCCCGCCAAATAGTCTTTTTTTTGTTTTTTATAAAGGATTTTATGACCTGGTAACTAAGACCTTTAAGTCATGTCTTATTTTAATCAATATTCTTATTGTTATGAAAAATGATAATATGAAATGAAATGAAGATGATTAATTTGAGACGTTAATCAACTGGGATGAAATTAAATGAAATGAGATGAGATGAGATTTTTTTTTTGTAGTCTACTTTATACATAGCGTATATTACTCAAGTAGTTTAATGAACTATAAGTAATACTTGTCTAGCATTTATTGACAGACCGCTTGGTAATAATAATTATGAAGTATCTCCTGATCGCGTGATATTTCGTTAAGTATGATACACTTAACCATAGCAGTATTTGAATCAATAATTATTTATGTTTGTTGACGATTGTTAACATTTTCACGTATTGAATAATTTTCTACAGTTGTCTGTACAATTATCTTTTCAATGTTTTTATTATTGCGAAATATATATAATTTTGTGGTTTTAGTTAGCGTAGGGTGTTAAAACTGAATGATAGTTCCCAAAGGTTTATACAGTTTATTTGTTATTTTAACACAATAATAGTCAACACCACAAGAAGGAGTATAAGCACACGAGAAAGCAACAAAGCTGAAGTTACATAGAAAATTATAGCTAATCGGAAGCAGCGTTCATTAGAGACATATACCTACGTCGCGCGTGTCCGTAGTGGCGAGCCAACTGATCGAACTGCACGGCCGGCAGCGGAGCCGCTCCATCGGGCCGCGGGCGCCGAGGATGCGTAGCCACCACTATATATATATAAAATTTAACTGCTTGTCCGGAAATAATATTATTTAATTTAACATAAAATATATTTTAGACTAAATACAATAACACTATACAATAAAATAAACTTAAAGCTACACAAAATATATACACGCCACACTTTTTTATAATTGAAGGATTACTGGTGGCCCGGAGGACTTTCCAGTTTCACCAGGACAGGTAGGCGAACAAAGGCTTAGCCAGGAGGGGTGGGATTAGTGAACACCTGCCCAAGCACCCCCGAAAGAGACGTAACAACTCACAGTAGCTGCTTCGCGAATGAATCTTCTACCGGATCGGAATCGCGACCCGCTGAGAAGATCTGGCGAGAAACTCAGCGAGTTGATGTATGGCCTGCATGCGTTATAAGCCGTACAGACTCACGCCGAGAAGCTCCGAGAACACCCGAGACATATGAATGTGATATGCTTCTCGCCTTTTCGTTCTCGCGTTCGGGTGCTCACAGTTTTTTGTCGGTTTTTTAGCCCCCTTCAAAGTTATTTCTCGTGTGAGTTCAGTGTGTCCCGCCCGAGCTTTGAATGACGCCATACGTATTTCCGGTGTGTGTAGCGCGTACAGTTGAACTCCTCTGTGTAAAAATAAATAAAAATATGGAAGGTAGGCAGCGGCTTGGCTCTGCCCCTGACATTGCTGACGTCCGTGAGCGACGGTGACCACTTACCATCAGGTGGGTCGTATGCTCGTCTGCCTACAAAGGCAATAAAAAGAATAACAACTTGGAATTAAAGTTTATAGAAAACTTTCATGATGAACCAAGATTAGGTATACAATTTATGCAACTATATACAATTTATACAACTATATACAATTATACAAACAGATTATAGTGTTCTAGTGCACACAATACCAAAGCGCCTATACTAGCAAAATCATCCATACCGGAAGACGAACGAAAACGTGACTGAGAATTCACCGTGAGTGTGAACAGTGCCCCTATTTCTGTTCAAGTCTCGCCGAGCCTTCACGCCGAGAGTTCTCGCCGTGAGTCTGTAGCCGGTATTAAGTTATAAGAAAACTATTTTGCATAGTTTTCATGCTTAGAGAATACCATATAGCAGTACATATCTACTGGCGATTAAAACGTTAACATCTCAATCACAAGTAGATATGAAAACTGTTTTTTTAATTCTCTAGAATGACGATCCCACGCCGCGTAGTAACTAGTCCTGCAATAACATTAAATTAAATACGTACTGCCCCACTCTTCAACAAAATAAGGTACCAAGTTTGTTAGAACTATCTACTACTAAATATTTTACTAAGGACGTGGTTTCAGCTCAGCTTCAGATGGATGTCTAGCCCAACATGCTCGACTGATCAGAGAATACATATTTAAAGAATAAGTACCCTAATAGATGAAAAAAAAATGTCCTTTTACTCTAATTGGTTAACTTAAGTCTTGCTTTAATTATTTTTATGTAAAAAATGAAGTGTCACTATGTACCTATATCTTTCTAATGATTAAAATGGAGCTTCAACTTCTTTCATTCAAATACCATCATTTGTTACATAAATCTTTATTAGGACGACACAATTTATGAATTTATTTGAAAAAATAAAATATTGTTTTAATGTATAAACCATTGTCGCAGCATTTTAGAATATTGATGAATTCGACCATCTTTTAATGTAAATTGCCTGCTCGGCTTAGTTTAATGTATTTATATTTTATGTAGAGATTTCTAAAAATACATTTGTTCCAATTTGAGTGACATTTGGCAACAATTAGTTTGATTTCTTCCCATGCCATAACAGTATTAAAACCTACAAAAAAGTTCAAACTCTAGTCACAATATCGAAATATTCTATTCCGGTTAGTATACTTTTAGTTTTTCAATAAAATGGTTGGTTCTCCAGTACGACTGTGTGTAGAATGCTGAATTTTTTACTTACCTACTCAACATAAGAAAGTATTTCCCCCGATACCAGGTTATGGTTTCTTCTGGGACACCTGGGTGAACACAGAGAATGAAATTAAACAGTCCATGAGACCACGATTCTCAACTGTCAAAACGGCCTCAATTTCCATTACATACTAAAATAAATAACTCCATAATTCGCTGGCGTAAGAAAGCCCCGGTTCAGAGATAAGAGTAGAATTCAATACGAAAAATTTCCTATATAGAAGATGGGTGGACAAGTTCACGACCCGCTTAATGTTCAGTGGTTATCGGAATCCATGGACATCAACAAAGTAGAGCCGTAACCCATGTTGAGACATGAGTTCTAAGTCTCAGTTTTATGGTACAACGGTATAACGATATAGACGGGGTGGTCGTACTACTCGTGATCATCAAACAATGCTTTTACACACTGGTGTATTAGGACATGTACAGTAGAAGATGTGGTGAGCCCAAAAAAGTATTGCTAACGTACTGTCTATTGTCTATCACGACATGAGCAGCAGGATTCAATGTGTTTTCTAAGGGATTTGGTAATCACTTCAACAAACTTGAAAAAGAAATCATTAGTAAAAGACATCGCAGTGATCGCTATTTATATTTGAAATGAATCCAAAAAAAAAACGAATACAGTGAGAGGGGCAGCGGCTTGGCTCTGCCCGTGGCATTGCTGAAGTCCATGGGCGACGGTAAACACTCACCATCAGGTGCTCGTCTGCCTACAAGGGCAATAAAAAAAAAATGATAGTAACCACCTAACCAACCTAAATAAATGCTGTTCTTGTACCTAGAACCTCAAGCTTTTTGCGAGATTTAACAGCACGCAGACACTGGACGAACATAGCTTTTGTAAAATCGAATAGAAACAAAGCACGGATTCGGAATATTATGAATAACAATTATCAAATGCGTAATATAAATTTGAATTATCTACCAAACAAAATTAGGCCCCGGAGTCATGGCCCAGACGGCTGGCTGATCCTTCGGCAGGTCGTAGGACCGTCGAGGCTATTCGCCCGGTCCTTGTAGATTGGGTGAATCGTGACAGAGGACGCCTCACTTTCCGGCTCACGCAGGTGCTCACTGGGCATGGTTGTTTCGGTGAGTTCCTGCACCGGATCACAGCCGAGCCGACGGCAGAGTGCCACCATTGTGGTTGCGACTTGGACACGGCAGAGCATACGCTTGTCGCCTACCTCGCATGGGAGGGGTGGCGCCGTGTCCTCGTCGCAAAAATAGGAAACGACTTGTCGTTGCCGAGTGTTGTGGCATCGATGCTCGGTGACGACGAGTCGTGGAAGGCGATGCTCGACTTCTGCGAGTGCACCACCTCGCAGAAGGAGGCGACGGGGCGCGTGAGAGACGCACAGGCCCGCTGCCGTCGAGCGGGGGCCAGGGAGGCGGATTTCGCCCAAGCCCTGGCCCTCCAAGTGTTTCGGGTCTCCCTAACATGTCGGCCTGAGGACCGGCGAGAGGGCCTAAGAAGACGACATGCAAGCTGCTCTGCACGCGTTTTACGCAAGACCATCCGGGTGTTGGAAGGCCGGCTATCCTCGACCCACGCTGGTTCTGGTCCAGCGGGGTATTCCGTAGGATAGCTCACTTTGACCGGCGTCATCTAGGCGGGCTTCGTATAGCCTGCCGACCGAGAGGGCTGGTGGTCGTGGCGCCGACGACCACCGATCCGGCGTCCCGAGGGGGAGGGCGATGGCAGAGATGTGCTCCGCACTAAACGCTTCACTTTCCCCCCTTTGCCTTTTCATCAGTTCTGCCTCATGCGAGGTTTGGACGTTGGTTGTTGAGCGACAGGAGGTTTTAGTCAGTTCGACTCTGACATGCCCCGCCCTCCATCCCCAGTGGAGGGCGGAAGTCCGGCGATTTCCTCCTGACCAAAAAAAAAACAAAATTAAGCAAGCAAGGTTAATTGGTGCAATAACTATTACCTTAAGTTCAGTTATGTAACAACCTATAGTTTCCTATCTAATTGTGTAGCATAGTTTACTGTTTAACGACTATAACGTGGCATCTCCTGTACTACGAGTACCTACCGGAAACATACAGAGACAAGAAGAGGCTTCCAAGATGAATAAGACTGTACGTGTCGTGGTGCTTAAAGGCGTTGGCAATTATCAGTCATAAGCTTGTCTAGCCATCTGAAGAAAAAAGTAGATATTTTATACAAATAAAGTCGTGATGTGGCTACTATAGCTTAATTGATTTTATATTGGTGAGAAAAAATAGAAAGCTGCAGGCTTCCTTCAGGTTGTCCGTTGGCTCGTCTACCTATTGAAGTAATTAAAAAAACTATTAAAAACAAACACAGACAAAAATTAGGTTCTTGAATAAACGAAGTTGAAAATCGTAACTTAATGATTCGTTTTTATTATAAACTGGCTGTACCCGTCCGCTTCGCTGGGTATTTAAAATTAACATTATTATTTCTCACCCTCACAAACCTTCTCATCATTAACGCCTCCGCAACTGGTGTAGAGAGTCCGACACTCATATAAATATTAGTCTATCCATTAAGTACATGTATTTTCTACATGGATACCAAGTTTCAAGTCAATCGGATGCATGGTTCAGTAGTTATAACGGAACATCCGTAAAAACCACTGTAGATTTATATATTAGTATAGATATAGATAACGTTAAGAGTAAACTAATTATGTGCGAATATTATCTAACTAATTCGGTTTGAGATATAGCTATCTATTATTAGAATTTATTAATTTCTTTTAATAATTAAATTTTACTCGTAGTTGACCGTTTTAGCTTGAGTTTTAAAGATCTGTGAGTTTATTATCTATCAGTACTAAAAACTCAAGTATGTGGTGGTGTATCTATTTCAATCATATTACTTTTTAAGACATAGCCATTGTGCTTTCGAGGTTTTTTTTAAGTCTATACGCGTGATGTTTTAGTCTCAATTATACGAGTACATGTAGTTATAACGGCATCCTTCTCGCCCTTCCCATAACACCGAAACAAATAACTTTGCTGCATAAACAGGCAGGCTGGTGGTACCTACTCGAAATCAGTGGCGTAGAGTGATGGGGGCAGGGGAGGCGGCCCGCCCCGGGCGGCATTTATTAGGGGGCGGCAAAATTTGACAATAAACAATAAAAATATTTAAACCATTTCATAACAGATTGGGGAAAAGTCTTTTCGCATTATAGTAAGTATGTATGAACTTGTAATAAAATATCTCTGGCTACACTATTTGTATCTGGCTGGTTTTGGTATCATTAAATGTTTAAATTCTCAAGAAGATAATTCCAAATTCAAATTAGGAAAATGTGTGATTTTTATTTATTTTTCGTACTGTCAAGATGAGTAAATGTAATGAAGAAATTCGATACATTTTAAAAATTTTCTGCATAAAAGGGCGACAAAATTGTCTTCCGCCCCGGGCGGCTGACACCCACGCTACGCTACTGCTCGAAATCTGAAGAATTATTTTACTGTCTTGTCATTCACAACCCCCAACACCTTGTCCTATCCCACTTTATCCCATTTAAGGCTCGGACCCTGGTTGTTGAGCGACAAGCGGTTCTGATCGGTTCAACTCCGACATGCTTCGCCTATGGATCCCAAAATGTGGATAGAAGTCTCTGGTTAACATGATGAAGGTTTTACATGGGTTAGCTCCCTAGCAGATCATGCAGGGGACCCAGATTCGTATCTTTCTCTTCTCCAGGTAACAGGATCAAAGGTAAAAAACTAGACAAGATATGAAATTTAGTGTACGAGGGTGTGTAATATTTATCATATCGAAAAGACCAATCTAAATGAATAAGGTATGGAAGGCTTTTTTTCATTACCTATGATAACATTAGACAAAATTATATAAAATTCTAAGTATTACAGTTCGTTTTTCATAGAAATGCAGGTGACGATTTTATTGTATGACACAGGTAGTCGGTTATTCACTACCCCTAGCTTAATGTTAAAAAACGAATGTCACGTCAATGCCGAGCGAACAACAAAAAAATGTGGCAGACCCAGCGTGATCCTAACGGCTCTGAAATCAGTAAGTCGGGTCCTTCATTTCATTGTTGACGCATGTATTTACGTAATAACAGAGACTTGCCTACAAGTTAAATGTTTTGATTTTTGTTTGAGTTATTACACACGTTCATAAATACAAAAAGGCATCAAATTATTTTGTACTAAATTAGAGTATACATTCCAGAACTTACTAGCGTTGCACTCCAGTGGGAGATACGAGAACCGGTTTCTGTTTTACTATATTAACATACAATATCGAATTGAAATAACGTTTGCCCCGACTTTTCCTATTTGTTTTGGGAGTAGATAATGCATTTACGAACTTCAAATAGATAACCAACTGTATATTCACACATTATTTACATTGTACCACAGGAAGGAGGGAAACAATTCATAATTATTTACGTTTAAAAAGAGAACAAACAGATATTAATCTGCTTAATAAAGAACAAACATGCTTAGTCTAATTGACGGACAGGTTAACTATCCCTCATTAAATAAACAATCTCGAACGGAAAAGAAAAGGAAATTTGTAATCACAGTTCCAGTCTAATGATAAAACTACCCATATTGTTTACTTGTTGGCTTCGTTTGGTACTGTTGGTAGTCGACTAGCTAGTTACAGTCCGCGCTGCGTTCAGTGTACAATACGACCGACGTAACTTGGCGAGTCCGAACTTCGCGCAGAAGGCTGCGCACAAACGTTTTTAGGAACCAAATGGTGGTATGAGCAACGTGCGCGGGGCGGGGTTCTAGGCTAGGGATTGACTCTATGTAAACACAATCGTCCCTTTATTCAATCAAATATCGCAATCGATTTTTATCGATTTGGAATTTATTGATTTTTGTTTATATGATACACTGAATCAAATAGATTTACAAACATATTAAATGTTGTCGTTAGTAAACGAGATTTCGACTTTATATAAAAAAAAACGAATAACATTTTATTTTCTTGGTTGAAAGACATGATTTAGTTAAATATTAGTTAGTTATATACGACTACTACAATAGGGACTGTTTGTGAATATTTTAAACCTCTTAAAAAATGGAACATAAATATATTTTTTTATTTCAATTTCAACCATTTTGAAAATTAATCGATTAAACAATATCCTCAGACACGCATATTGTACATCCCTTTTTCTTGACATCGTTTATATTCGTGCATATTCGGTAATTCTCGGCATGCGGTAATGCATCTCAGTTACTCGTTAGCATTGGTGTCGTGTTCGTGTCGCTATCTCTGTTCTTGAGTACGGGCGGTTACAAAAGGTTTCATTGATCGTTGTTATTTTTTATTATTTTACAGTTAAGTTTTGTTTAGTGTTCAGTTTTTTGTTTAGTTTTAAGTTTGTTTTAGTATCAAGTGTCCCTTGGTATTTATATTATTTCGCAACAAAGATGCCACCAAAGCATAATAGTGTTTTAAATCGTCAGGCGAGAAAAAATATTTTTGATTTAACTCAGTATTTTAAAAAAGAAAAAGAAGAAGGCGTAAAAGACGTTGACAAAGTTTTTTTAAGAGTTGCTAACGCAACTGGTGTGTCGCAACGCACAGTACAGCGGATCGCAACTGAAGGCAATATTTCGGGCTTACTTTCGGTATTCCGCACGCCTGGCAAGAAAAGGTCTAGATCAAAGCCTATTACTGATATTGACAATTTTGACCAAGGTGTAATTAAAAGATGCATACACAACTTCCACCATACCGAAAAAGAAATGCCAACAATAAATAAATTATTAGCGAAACTCAAGCAAGACGTGAATTTTCAAGGAGCTAAAACGAGCTTACAGGCTATTGTTAAAAACTTGGGTTTCAAGTGGCGAAAGACCGAAACCAATAGAAAGATCCTTATAGAGAAGACCGACATTCGCCTAAAGAGGATATTGTACTTAAAAGCAATAAAAAAATACAGGCATGAAGGGCGACCAATCGTATACACTGACGAGTCTTATGCCCACTCATCTCATACAAAAAGTAAGGCATGGTCAGATGGTTCCGCTAAAGGACTAAAGTGTCCTATATCAAAAGGTCAGAGGATAGTTATGGTGCACGCTGGATCAGAAGCAGGATTTGTTCCGAATACCCTGCTGATGTTCAAATCTGGAAACAAAACTGGAGACTATCATGATGACATGAATTTTTCAAATTATGAGAAATGGTTACGGACTAAATTGATTCCAAATTTGAGCCCTAATTCGGTGGTGGTTATCGATAACGCTCCATACCACAACAAAATTTTGAATCCTGCCCCTACATCCAATGACAAGAAAGCAAAAATGGAATCGTGGTTAGCAGAAAAGGGTATACCATATGAAAAAGACATGCGTAAACCGCAACTTTATGATTTAATAAAAAAGAACAAAGACGGGCATAAACAATACGTGATAGATGAAATGTTTAAAAAATACAACCATGATGTCCTTCGATTACCGCCTTATCATCCAGATTTAAACCCCATCGAGATGGCGTGGGCTGCTATTAAAGGGCACGTAGCGGCTAAAAACGTCGGCTGGAACGTAACCCAGACAATGGAGCTCATCCAAGAAAAAGTAAATTTAATGGGTCAGGAACAATGGAGTGCTCTATGCAGAAAAGTGCAAAAGGTCGAAGATGAATATGCGCAGAGCGATCATATTATTGACGAAATGACGGAACAATTCATCATTAATACAGGTTCAGACTCAGAAAATGAATCTGAAAGTGAGAGCGACGACAATTACGATGACGAACCTATGCCTAGTACCTCACAAAGGACGCAAGAGGCAGATGACTTTATGTTAGGCATTTCCACCTTCAGCGATAGTGATTAAGTGATAGTGATAGTGAATAGCAAAACGTTTGACTGTAAATACTATTCCGTGTGATTGTGATGAAAATCTACTACTATCGAAAGGTGAGTGAATCCTTAATTTATTACGTTATTTTTATAGATTTGTGTCTCATAGCGTTATGATATTCATTTTATTTGTACTTGGTCCCTGTATACGGAAATTTTAACTCGTATTTTTATTTAAAAAAATGAATGCTAATAACACTTTTTTTTACAAGTGTACATGCGCGAAAGTTGACCTGCGGCTATATTCAGACTCGCCAAGTTACGTCGGTCGTACTGTACTTGCCCATACATCGTGCGATACATAACGCGACCAGTGCCCTCGCAATGGAGCTAAATTTTATAACAACATTAATCAAACACGATGTTAATCACAACGTGAAACAGTGTTTCAAATCCAAAAAGCCATTTAGTAAGTATTTTTATTGCTTGTATTAATAGGCTTACTTACTTTTGTTAGAATTTTAATTGTCTTTTGTTTTTTTTTGGGAATTTTATAGGCCACACAGTTGGGTGGTTTTTTTCTTGGCTTTTTTTTAAATGTTTTACGTTTTCTTTTCTTCGTTTAGCTATTGATATTGTTTAGCTATTAGTTATTGACGAGATTTTATGTTTTCAATAAATAAGTAAAGAAACAGCTTTATATCTACCTTCCAATTAATATTTTTTAACGTTAAATAACTAGCGATTTAAATAAAAATAGTTAATACTTCTACTGTGTTCGGGAGTCTTAGACGCGTTTAATTTATGTTAAATAGTTTAAATTTAACACTGAATTATGAAAAACAGTTAAATATCTAAAAACTAAAGTCCTACGCGACTAGGGTAGCCCTATTCAGCTGCATAACATGACATTAAAATTTTCAATTTAAGTCCCCTACTCACATCATAACAAATTGTTTTTGTTTATTTATTCATTGATTTCAATTAATATTATTATCTTAGATAGTTCCATCGCTATGCAACGACGACTCTCTCGAATGTACGAGAACCCTACCTACTCTCTGAGTAGTCAAGAAAAATCTTTTCTCAAATATTTCAAATACTTTAATTTATTTATCAAGGATCGTATATTTTCGATTACTCGAGTAGATATATTTTTTTTATTGCTTAGATGGGTGGACGAGCTCACAGGCCACCTGGTGTTAAGTGGTTACTGCAGCCCATAGACATCCACAACGTAAATGCGCCACCCACCTTGAGATATAAGTTCTAAGGTCTCAGTATAGTTACAACGGCTGCCCCACCCTTCAAACCGAAACGCATTACTGCTTCACGGCAGAAATAGGCAGGTTTAGGAATAAGTTCACCGTTTACTAAGTTTTAAGGTTATCTATCGAAGCCCATTAAAAATAGTCAAATGGGAAGAACCCCCGTCCCAATTGAGTCATGAGGTCAGTCTCAAATTCATGAGAAAAACTTCCTTCAAATCGAATGTACGATTGCAATATCACATCAGAAACAGATCTGTGCGACCACGATAATATAAAGCTGTGGGAGTTCTCAACTTACCCTAGAGCTAGTTCTGAAGATAGCGAGTTTGAGGCATCTATGTAGGAACACAGAGTGACGATGCTGATCAATAGACCAATAGTGAGAAAGTAGTAGTTGCAGCTTAAGGTAGTCGGGATCTTACAAGTTTAATCTAAGATCATTTTACCTAATTTAAACTTTTTTTATTTTTATTCTTTATTAGAGCCATACACCTATTAGGTTAAGTCGGCTATTTAAACTTTAAACGTAAAAATCGTTATGAAATTTCACTTAATGACAAGATATTGTCGTAGGTAAGTAGGTAGGTATGAGTCATAATTATTTTAAATGACTAAGAATTCATATTGTTTGTTTTTCTATCTATTTACGAAAACAAACATTTGTTTCTTTAACTTTCTGTAGTACGTAATCTACTTTAATATCTTTTGGAATGTTTGAATAGATTTAAGAAGTGCACAAAGTTGTCCTTCAAACATGATAATTTATTTATTTAATTGCTTCGTTTGAATATTCTTCTATTAAACGTGTAGATAATTAGAATATCGTGTTTCTCTACCATCGATGCAAAATTAAACAATTACATGTACCTACACAATTAAAGAGGCAGGCTTTTATCAGTTAGTGTATATCCAATAAAAGTACTTAACTCAATTGACCATAAAGTTATCAACCACAAATATAAATACGCTGCGTATCTGCATCCAAACGGGACGAGGGTCTGTAAACATCATCAGTGGAAAATTACACGAGCGATTCTCTCTTAAATTGTAACTGAATTACGAATATGCGAATTGAAGTTCGTTGAACTCTAGATTTTGTGTTTAACGATAGTCGTCTCCTCGAATAATTGTGATAACAGTGCGCGTTAAAATGATCTAGTTTGTTACTTCACGAAATACTACGTGACTCGGGTCACAACCCGATCAATAGCGTAAATATGTATTTGTTTAAGACCTATCTGTGTTTACATGAGAACGATTGAGATAAGGGATATACTCAGAAACACGCTGAAAGCAACCATAAGTACAAAGCTCCGTGAAGGACAGGACAATAGGCGTTTTTTTCGAAGGGCATTGTTTAGATTGCGTCCGCTGTTTAAGCATTTCTTTCAACGAACTTCGTATGTGACGGACGTGTTACTTTTTGTACTAACTATCAAAAATGCATTTAAGGGAAGGCATAGGCTGGAGCAGTTACAACAATATAGACAAAAAATATTCTTTACCCGATAAATTTAAAGCTGACATCAAAAAAGTTTGTAAAAGTGAATATTTTTCGTCAAATCGCAAATAAATCAAGAGTATCAGTGTTGCAGTGGTATAAATGTTACGGTTACATATATTAAATTAATTAATTATTTCACAGTTATCCGAAAAGAAGAAGTAATGGCAATCAAGAGTAAATTCCCCACCAAAATACCAGTAAGTAATCTACTCTGATAAATGCAAGATTTTTTTACCGTTATACATATTGTAAAATGGCATTTTTGTTTTCATTGTCTTCGTAAGTTATCCACCTTACAGAATTTCGCAAACGTACGCCGTGTATACTTTTTCATAAGTGAGTGCTCACCGTCGCTCATGAATATTAATCGCTAATGTCCATCCCTAAAAAATTAAGGGCATACGCTAAATGCCCGCATTTAGTTCAGCATTAAGCCAATCCTTCCGAGTACAAAGTACAAAAGCAACTAGTCGATCCAGAGACAACCAAATTACCGTCGAATTTAGCATTATATTTATTTAGCCGGCTTTAAAAACGGCGGAGGTTTTCAATTCGATTGTATTAGTGATTGTATGTGCAACTTCTGAACTTTTTTCTAGATGTACCGATTTTGATGATTGCTTTTATTTTTAAAGCTGGTGCTTCTCATATGGCCTGTTCTAAATTTCATCAAGATCTCACCAGTTTCCAGATCAGACCAGTTTTGAGTTATCCTTGATAATGCATATCTGATTGACTTACGATAAATTACAATATAATTAATGATATTCTTAGTTCCTTTTGTTGGAGTCGGTTATGTTTTTTGTTAATTTTAATTATTATTTATTTTAGCTAATCGTTGAGCGATATCATAAAGAGAGAAATCTGCCAACACTGGACAAAAAAAAATTTTTAGTCCCGGAAGATATCACCATGTCTCAGTTTTTGGTTATCATCAGAAACAGGATCAGAGTCAAACCTAACCAAGTAAGTGTTTTTAGGAACCTAAAAAAATTGCTTTGCCGTATATTGAAAAACAAAAAAAATAACTTTATTAAATACGTTTTGATCTGAAATGTAAGGGAACTCGAACTAGGATTGTGTAACACTGTAATCAAATCATTATATGTGCGATAATTAATAAATAATAATTAATTGAAATGATAATTATAAGTCGGTGATCTTGTGCATAGAACTCTGTCTAATAGTACGCGTGACACACACCAAGATAGTGGCTTTATTATGAAAACACCGGCAAATACTCACAAGACGTCGTACTACCGACTTACTGGTTGTAGGACGTCTTGTGAGTCCACCACCCTACTTATTTCTGCATTGAAGCAGTAATAGGTTTCAGTTTGAAAGGTGGAGCAGCTGTTTTACTGTAAAAACTGAGGCCGTAGAACTTATATCTCAAGGTGAGTGGCGGCATTAATCTTTTAGATGCCTATGGTAACTACGTAGACAGGGGAGCCGGGAGATCGCCCAACCTTATAAGCAACAAAGTAAATAAAAAATACAACTGCAAAACATAAAGTAGGTAGTGAACAGGAATTCTAAAATGCTTTCTATTAACGTTAACGAAATTTTTCCAGGCTTTATACCTAATCATCAATAACAGGTCGATGTTAAGTATGAGCCTCACAATGGCGCAAGCCTACGAAAATTATGGGGATGAAGATGGATTCCTTTACATCACCTACGCCTCTCAAGAGGTGTTCGGCTACCAGGATGGTAAGGGTTATTATGCTATCCTCAATTCATTAAACTTAAGTCGTTTTTATTATATTTTAATCGATATTGACCTAATTAAGGACTTTGTGTTGGTAGATATGCAGGAAAAATCGAACCGCGAAGTAGAAGCCATTAGACACCGCTTCCCTAATAAAGTCCCGGTAAGTTTCTTTTTTTAAATAACACCTTTATGGAATAATAAAAGCTAGGGTTTAGTGCCTTACAGTTTTCGTAGTCACTCACGGAAGACTGTCCGTAATGACAATAAAAAACGCGACACTAAACGATCAAAGTGATGGTAGGACCTCTTGTGAGTCCGCGCGGGTAGGTACCACCACCTTGCCTATTTCTGCGGTGAAGCAGTAATGCGTTTCGGTTTGAAGGGCGGGGCAGCCGTTGTAACTACTGAGACCTTAGAACTTATATCTCAAGGTGGGTGGCGCATTTACGTTGTAGATGTCTATGGGCTCCAGTAACCACGTAACACAAGGTGGGCTGTGAGCTGGTCCACCCATCTAAGCAATCAAAAAATAGTTTAAATTATGTCCACAACTCACGAAAATCAAATCAAATCAATAACCGTTCAATAGAATGTTGTAGTTCGGTATCAATTACTATTGAATTATTATTATATGAAAAATAATTATTTCCATAGCTGTACGTGACCAGATACGTAAGAGATCGTGAGGTGCCAGTATTAGGGAGAACAAAGTTCTTAGTGCCACAGGAACTCACAATGTCGCAGTTTCTGTACATTATAAGAACAAAGATGAAACTCCGCGATTCACAGGTGAGCTGTTAGCTCAAGTAATACATTATAATGACCATACTGTTATATTCTGAATTTAATACGAGTAATCTTATTTTAATTTACTTAAAGAAAACTTTTTTAATTAGAAAAATTTGTACCCGCCTGGGATTCGAACATCGGTGCATCGCTTCAACACGAATGCACCGGACGTCTCATCCTTTAGGCCACGATGACGTTTTAACATAATCTTTATTCCATTTCAATGTTCATTTGGCAGGCATTGTACTTGCTTGTGAACGACAAAGTTTTGGCGAGCCACAGTATGACGATGGCGCAGGCGTACCAGCAGTTCCGCTCTCACGATGGCTACCTGCATATCACTTATGCAGCACAACAAGTCTTTGGATGAACGTAAAGAGTAAGTGGCAAATTCTAAATCTAATGGAGCCGTGCTGTGGGCTTAGTGCGAGTTGTTTAACGTTCACGATAGCGTACAAGTTAACAAAAATTTGTATGGAGTTGGAACCTACGAATAAGTATTAAGTCGTTTGCCTACGTTTGCCGCTAGGGGCGCTGTTCCAACTGCATACAAATTTTAGTTACTTTTACGCTATCGAAAACGTTAAAAAACTCACACTAAGCACCCTGAAACAAAGTTATATAAAGAATCATCGCATAGAGTATACTCATATACGTAGCGGTAGGCAGCGGCTTGGCTCTGCTCCTGACATTGCTGACGTCCATGAGCGACGGTAACCACTCACCATCAGGTGGGCCATATGCTAGTCTGTATGCACGGGCAATAAAAAAAGCCATAGACCGATATTTAAATATTTTGATTTTTCTTTATTGTTCAGCGTGTTAAAACGGAATTAATTAATTTATGTAATTTTGATAAAATTTGCATTATTAGATTATTCATTTTCGTTTTCAATTTGAAACTCCACTTGAAGAAGTTTATTTATTTTAAATTATAGTACCTGTACCTCTCATGACAATTTAATATAAATTTATTAAATAAAATTGCAACAAACTTGCGTCAATGTATCAGTTATCAAGAAGAAAACACGAAGTAATTTATGGAAGTCAATGCGTGATAACCGACCGATAATTTATTAAATATATTGTATATATTTTATTTCACATTTAATTATCAAATCATAGCAATAAACCTTCTTTTATGAATAACTCTACGGATCATTATTTTATTCGTGACGTTTTAAGTACTGATACACATCTCGGTAAACAGGTTTCATACTTCAGTGCGGTAAACGCAAAAAAAAAAGTAGTTAGATACGTTTTATGAGCAGACAGATGACAGCCCACTGAGTTTCTCGCCGGATCTTCTCAGTGGGTCGCGTTTCCGATCCGGTGATAGATTCTGCGGAGCACTAGTCTTGCTAGGGATAGTGTTGGTAACGTCGTCAGGTTAGAACCCAGTGAGCTCACCTACTCGTTAAGTTAGGCTTTCATAGCCTCTTAAGGATACCAGCTTAGGTACGGAAAAAAAACTAACGGTAGTGAAAATTACAACATAAATGTTATCCTGCTCGATTTACTAGGTCGTAGTCTACTTTGAAATGTTAGTTGCCTTCTTATTCATAAAGCCATGCGGACTTTCAACACGCTAAATAACTATTGAATAAAATTGACATATGTATTTGTATTTTCATTAAAATAAAGAAGCATATGCGGTCATAGGATTCTCTGTACTATGGAAATTAGAGGGTAAATTTTAGATAAACTAAGATATTTTTTTTACTGATACTTTAGTTAGCTTATCGCCATGCCATGGGCATGTTTCGTAATTACTGTTGATTAGAATTCATTTCTAGAGTTCCGTTCGATAAATGTGCCCCTAATTGTTTCAGAGCCATTCAAAATAACATTCCATTTAGTTTAAATTTTACAACACAAATAAAGATGTATCAAATATTTTGAAAACTATAAATATAATACTTGTATCGTATACAGTATCGATAAATTCATTTTGGCAAAATTAAAAAGTTTGCAACACTTAGGGTAAAGCAGAAAATACAAGCCATAACTCTTACTTTAATTACTGCCCTGGGGCATGGTAAAAAATGCCACTCTATAACTATTCCCTTCTTAAATTGGGTAAAGATCCTCAGCATGATCATCCATTAACCATGCTTTTAGGCACCACAAGCACCGGTCACCGTCCTTGTCGAACCCGTCGCTTGCGACGAAGGGCTCAACGAGCAAATTAACTCATAGACACAGCCCACTGAGTTTCTCGCCGGATCTTCTCAGTGGGTCGCGTTTCCGATCCGGTGGTAGATTCTGCGAAGCACTGCTCTTGCTAGGGTCAGTGTTAGCAACACGGTTTGAGCCCCGTGAGCTCACCTACACACGTTAGGGTGAAGCTGAAATAGCCTCTCAAGGCTATCAGCATAGGTAGGAGAAAAAAAAAAACAGCATGATAAAAATGTACAATGTATAATTAACAACAAGAACTGCTTGGGCGAGAGTAGTGTATACCCCAGTGCTTCGCGCTTAAGATTTTTTTTTCTGTTTCTTATTTACTCATACTTTCAATATGATTGATAACACAATGCTTTTAATTATTCCCAACCCAAAATTTAGCGACCTTTAACATTGCGTACCCCTGAGCACTAGCGCCTGGTCTCTTATAAATATAATACCAATAATAATACCACTATCAGAAACCCGTTTATTTTCCAGCAATTGGCATTGAAATTAATCGATATTATGGTTATTTTAAAACAACAGGCCGGGGCCTCTGTTACCATGGACTATATCAATTAAAAAAACAGAACAAACAAGATTGCCCGTGTATTTTTATACGGTACAGATAATGTAATTACGGACGTGCAAAAATTAGCTTGCTGTTTGTTATATTGTATAATAATATCATGTTTCTCTAATGGTTGTATTACATCGGGTGAATGACCACGATATCGGTTGTTACTAGCTTAGATAATATAATCTTGACAATAAAATTATTGCATCCCTAATGAAAGATTGAATCAAAACACATTAATTGATTAATTGTTTAATAGGGTAATAATATTTAAATTGATTGTACTATGATCCACCAATGAATATATTTCGACATGCAGTATCCGAGTGCAATGTTACTAGAACGATCTTTGAAATATTCCACGCCTGTACATAATGCAATATGAACACGTATTATTCCATACGGTTGACAGCGTCCGCGACAGGCTTCGGTATAATTTATGATACCGTGGTTTATCTTAGGTCAGGCAGGCGTAAACACACAGGACTATTTCTCCTCGTAGATAAAGATTTGTGTTCCTATCCAATATTGTTGCCCCCCCTCGAGCGTATTGACATATGATAATATGATCGATTCTGTTGTGTTGTTGTTAGTGAATTATATTCGGGCATGTGTTGCGGAAACAACAACAGCTTGTCTTATCAGTTTGTGTGCTTGTTCTTATTCTACTAAACTGTACTTGAGAATAATTGTTTTGAGGGCTAAATAAAATTTAGGAAATAATCGATGATCGATTTTATTTGAGTTTGAATTTTGTTTTCGTTCGAGTAGGTTCATTTTGCAGTTTGTGTATTTAACTAATATGTTGTCTTTTTTCAAAAGTAGAGTTCCGTGGCTTGTAAAGTTCTTTGATATAAGCATTTAATCAGTTTTGTTTGTTAGTTTGTTGTTATGGTTTTTTTTATTGATTAGATGGGTGGACGAGCTCACAGCCCACCTGGTGTTAAGTGGTCACTGGAGCCCATAGACATCTACAACGTAAATGCGCCACCTACCTTGAGATATGAAGTCGTCGTGGCCTAAAGGATAAGACGTCCGGTGCATTCGTATGTAGCGATGCACCGATGTTCGAATCCCGCAGGCGGGTACCAATTTTTGTAATGAAATACGTACTCAACAAATGTTCACGATTGACTTCCACGGTGAAGGAATAACATAGTGTAATAAAAATGAAACCCGCAAAATTATAATTTTCGTAATCACAAGACCTCTTGTGAGTCCGCACGGGTAGGTACCACTACACCGTCTATTTCTGCCGTGAAGCAGTAATGCGTTTCGGCTTGAATGGTGGGGCAGCCGTTGTAACTATACTTGAGACCTTAGAACTTATCTCAAGGTGGGTGGCGCATGTACGTTGTAGATGTCTATGGGCTCCAGTAACCACTTAACACCAGGTGGGCTGTGAGCTCGTCCACCCATCTAAGCAATCACGTCAAACTAATAAATTGAATACAATAAACAATTAGTAGCGTTTTATAAAGTTCTCCAACATGAAATGATATCGCTTTTTTCTTCCTTAGTTTTATTAGGTATATATTTTATAATGGATGCAGAAACTCACCCGTCGCTTGCGACGAAGGGCTCGACGAGTAAATTAACCCTCAGACACAGCCCACTGAGTTTCTCGCCGGATCTTCTCAGTGGGTCGTGTTTCCGAAGTTCTGCGAAGCATGGCTTTTGCTAGGGTTCGTGTTAGCAACGTCGTCAGGTTTGAGCCCCGTGAGCTCACCTACTAGTTAAGGTTACGCTGAAATAGCCTCTCAAGGCTCACAGCTAGGTAGGAAAATAAAAAAAAATCGCCCACCCATTGTTAAGCGATTGCCGGAGCTAATAGGCACGACAATGTGAACGACACGACGATTTCTTGTTTAAGTATTTTCTTATTCATAACATAAATTTATCGTTGTTTTTTATGAGGCAGTATTAAAAACTGTTGTAATTCTTTGAAAATTGATTGATTCAACCATAAAACTGTTTTCTGTTTCAGGTAAATGAGCTGGTTTCGAAATCCTAAGTTCCAAGTTCATGGTGTTCTACTAAAAAACATATAAAGACTGAAAGTATTTGATTGTATTTGTGATAGTTTAATTTAAGATACACGTATTCATTTTAAAATTTGAATCGATTGTAATTAGAATTAAGTTTTGTAGTTTGTAAGTTAAGCCTGGATGGTTATTGAAAATTGTTATGATATAAAAAAAAATGAACATATTTGAACTCTATGGCATTCATTTTAAAGCACAATTAATGATCTCACGATTATTATCGATCGATTTTAAATAATTACGATGAAAAGTTTTTGTAATGTCCTTCTGTGTTCGATATTATTGTGTTCCTATTTAAATGATCTGATTTTAAATTATTGAACTCGTTTATCTTATTGTTATTCTCTCGGTTATGTATCCAATTAATTTTATTATATATTTATCGTAAAATTTATGGCTTTTTATTTTTAACTTGCTTTCTTCCATCAATAATAGTACTTAATGATCGAAGCCTGCTATCCAAATCGTAGGGATAAGAAACGATCCACTTAAGCGAACCACTTGAAAAATTCCAAGCATTTAAACTTAAGACCCTTTTTGCGATGCGTCCGGAAAAAAAAGAAACACTGGACGGTTTACTTGGAAGTTTTTTTTTTATAAATTACAAATAATAATTTATTCTTTATACTTTAAACTTATTCAGATAAGGTTCATTTTCATTCGGTCGGTGATATATTCTGAGCGGCCGCAACCAATGTGTCGTGAATATCTTTCGCGTATGAGATTTGGAGGCCAACTGTCTTCAAATATTGCGGATAGCTTAATGTCGTTTCCTGAAAACAGATTAGGATGAAAGGTTTAAGAGATATTTTTTCAACTTTACAAGAGAGCCATTTAAAGTTTAAAATTTGGAAAAAAAATATCGTAACAAAAGTATTTTTCAGCTATTTGAATAGGTTAAACTTAATTGAGGTTCAATTAAAAAAAATTTATACTTGATACATACCTACAAATATGTAACAAATAAAGCGGACCTTTAATTACAATGAAAATTGTCGTGTATTAAGCGAAATGTCACTTATTTTTTTTTTCTTATTGCCCTTGTAGGCAGACGTGCATACGGCCCACCTGATGGTGAGTGGCTACCGCCGCCCATGGACGTCAGCAATGCCAGGGGCAGAGCCAAGCCGCTGCCTACCGTTCTAAGTACATCTAGTTCTAAGTATAGCTCGATCTAAGTATATAAATAAAATTATCTAAATTACGTAAATCACCTGCGTGGTAGGTCCAGAGTCGAGTCTTGAGGCTATCACCGAGAGCGGCAGATAATGGGCGGCTGATTGCGCTTGCTGGATACACGTTGTTGCTGTTCGCTAAATACATAAAAAGAAACCGTGTTATATCTCAAGAAAATCATATAATTATGCAGAAAAAAACCAGTAGTTATCCCTTCGGACGTGATTAAGAGACAAATAATTCGCAATGGTTTTTGTACTGAGCTTTACATTGCCAATAATCGATTAGTACAATATATTTATATCCAATTATGGAATAATTTAGAACAGTATATTTTTCTCTCCTTGCCTTTCATAAAGTACGTATTTAATTTCATTATTTTATGACGAATTTAATCGAATTCTTTATTACGTCAGCAGGAGTCTGTGTATATTTTTATTCGGTTTCCTAAATGTAATTTTTTACTGATAAGTTAGTGGACGAGCTAACGGCCCACCTAGTATTAAGTTTTTACCGGAGCCCATCGATATCAACAATGTAAATGCCGTCACCCACCTTGAGACGTGAGTTCTAAGTGCCCGTTTTTACATTACAACGGCTGCCCCATCCATAAAATCGAAACGATTTACTGCTTCCCGGCAGAAACAGACAGGAAGGTGATACCTTTTTTTTTTTTTTTATTGCTTACCTATTCGTGCGGGCTTACAAGACGCCTTATGCTTACGCAAATTATATTTTTGCGGGTTTGATTTTTATTAGACGATGCTGTTCTTTCGCCATATAAGTCAATCGCGAACATTTGTTCGAATTTCATCACAAAAATTAGTACCTATCTGCTAGGATTCGAACATCGGCATCGTTAGATGCGAACGTTCCGAGCGTCTTATCTTTTAGGCTACGACGACTTCTTAAACGCGACCTATATTTTGAATTCTAAAAGACTTTTGGGGCTTACGACAAAGGGAAGATCTTCCACCGAGCGGGTGATATTGCTCGGTAGACCGACGGTCCTAATGTTGTTGTTCGGAACTTGTATATATGCGCTTTATCTTGAAAATGTCGTAAGCAAGATTCAGGCATCTGTCAATTATCTTGCGTTGTATGATGGCTACCCGCCACAGACTTCAAGAGTCTTTAAGCTTTAATCAAAATTCAAATACTTGTATTATTTTCAATGTATGTATGTAGATCATTATGCTCTAAACAGTTTAAAGGTCGAAGTTGTTACAAATAGTACATCCGATTTTTGCTTTTGATTTTGAGAAATAGCGTTGAGAAAGGATTGCGATCCTTTTCTACATTCGAGAATAGACCTTACTCATCTTTTTTTAAAGTAAATATTCGTTTAGTTTAATTACACGGTTAGTATTATGAAAATATCGGATTGAGACGACCAACGAATATCACAAGACTCATATGCAACTACATAATATAATTCAATGGTGTTTGTTGACAAACCGATAACGGGTCACTTAGGGACATGACGAATAACTCTCTAATAATAATAATAATAATTAGTGATTAATAACTGTCGACCGATCAATAAAGTAATTGTTGCACTTAGAAACATTATGTGAGTCGACGATAATGAATACAATGTAAACATTAGAACGGTCCGCTGTTGCTGTTTGACTGAAATCAGAATACAGTTGACAGATTTCAAAATAATATTCCATGAATTTCATTTTTTGACGAGCTAGACGAGCCATCAGACAAATTTAGTTAAAGTCAATAGGTGTATGTTCTCTTCCGAAATGACTACACCGAAATCGATGAAAATTTCAGGAAATTTTACTGGTGGTAGGACCTCTTGAGTCCGCACGGCTAGGTACCACCACCCTGCCTATTTCTACCGTGAGGCAGTCATGTGTTTCGGTTTGAAGGGTGGGGCAGCCGTTGTAACTGTATTGAGATCTTAGAACTTATATCTCCAGGTGGGTGGCGCATTTACGTTGTATATGTCTATGGATTCCAGTAACCGCGTAGTGGGCGGGCCACCAGGTCCACAAATCTAAGCAATAAAAAAAAAATATCTACCAGTGGTTGAGTGTCATGTCAGCCGGTGTAGTTGGGTACCACCACTCTGCCTATTTCTGCCGTGAAGCAGTAAAGCGTTTAGTTTTGAAGGGTGGGGCAGCTGTTGTATTGTAAAAACTAACACTTAGAACTCGTCTAAAGGTGTCAGTTTTTACGTAGTAGATGTTACCAGGTGGGACTTAAGCTCGTTAACTCGTCTAAGCAATAAAACAAAATCGAAACCTTTTTTTTTTGAAACTTTAATAAATCAACGGGTAAAAGGGTTAAAAAAGAATAAAATGTAGAAACATTTTCATTTAGTATTCCGAAATCCAGATCCGGGAACGATTTGAAGACGTGTGCTTTGTATTGCACAAGAATGGAAATGGAACTGGTATAACAAACAGTTCAGAGTGGTCAAATAGATGTTAGTGGTTCAGAGTGGTCAAATAGATGTTTCAGGGCAATGCTGTGACCACAGAAGAAGAATGTTTCCCACTGAACAGGATAATGGATAGAGCGCACAGGATACAAAGAGAATATTTAAAAACACACCTCTCAAGTTCAAACCTTCATAGGTATATATATTTTACAAATTTTAATTTTTTTATCTGGTATCCCAAGGACGTCCACTGCTGGACATAGGCCTCTCCCAAGATTCGCCACAATAACCGGTTTTGTGCGGTCTGCTCCCAACGTTTTCCCGCGACTTTTGACAGGTCGTTGGACTATCTCGTGGGCTTACCCACGCTGCGCTTTTAGGTCCGTGGTCGCCACTCGAGAGCTTTTCGGCCCCAGCGGCCTACTGTTCGAAGAGCAATGTCCTCTGCCCACTGCCATTTCAATTTGGCTAACCTTCGGGCTATGAGTGTGGCGGTAGCCATCATACCACGCAAAATATTTGACAGATGCCTGAATCTCGCTTACGAAATTTTCAAGATAAGCTTGCATATATACAAGTTCCGAACAACAACATTTGGACCGTCGGTCTACCGAGCAATATCACACGCTCGGTGGAAGATCTTTCTCTTCGTCGTTTAAGCCTCCCACAACAGTTCCTGATTCGATTTCGCAGGGAAACTCCTAACATAGCCCTCCTCTCCATTGCTCTTTGAATCACTTAGAGCCCCCTTATGGAGCCCATTCTCAGTCACCATAAATATCTGATTATAATATAACATCAGGTTCGAATTTGGATACTATTAACAATTGATAGTTAATTTGAACTTGAAATGATATTGTGTTTTTATCACAGTTTTTATTGCAACAGACAGGCCACCCGGTGTTCAGTTACCTGAGTTCATAGACATCACAGTGTGATGCAACCTTACAGTATTCCTCTTACTACCAGAGTATTTGGCGAAATATTTTGTATTTTTTTACCATATTTATTTTTTTGTAAATATTAATCTCGCAGCGTAATTTTCAGTAACTTGAAGAAGTCTGAATAATTAGGAAATTTGGACAACTATCAAGGATTAGTTTGTGGTATACGGCAATTTGATTATGTCCTTGTTATTGTTAGTTTTATTTTATTACCATATTTTTGTCTACAATATAACACATTTGTAATTTAGATGAAATAAAGGATTCACAATTTCGAGAGAAGATGTGGTGTCCACCAAAGTGTCTTTGATTTACATTGAGCGTTTAACAAAAATTTACCTATGAAGCAATAATACTTATCTTAAGTAAAAATTTACTTACCAAATGTAGTTCCATTTGATCACAGATTGAGAAAAACTCTTCTAAATTTTTTTCAAATCTAGGAACAAGATTATCCATACCTTTTCTGGAAGAAATAATGGCAATTTTACATTTTTAACCCTCCATTGAAAACCGACATCATCGTCGTTCTCAAGTAGACAGTCTTGTCTATACTACAATAGCATAATTGAACAAAAATAGCTCAAACTAAGTATTAATACTACTTACTGTGTATTGGAGTCTGCATTGTGATTTTGGTGTAATATTTGGGCTGCAGACTTAAGTGTCATCTAAAACAGACTACAAAGTTGTAAAAAATGAACTTCCTAGTAAAAAACTTTCCTGTAATATTTTCTTGCTACTTTCAAGTTCTGATCCAGTAATCACAAGATTGATTCAGTGCCCACTTCGATAAAGCGGCACGACACGAGAACCCTCTCATCGTGGCCGCCGGTAACTACATTCCCGATCCTGCGGACAGAATGGAAAGCAGTCGACGTCGCCCAAAACACGTCATCTCGGATCCTCCCGATCCACTAACGGTGCTTTTAGGTAATTCAAGCACCGGTCACCGTTCTCGTCGAACCCGTCGCTTGCGACGAAGGGCTCGACGAGTAAACTAACTCTCAGACACAGCCCACTGAGTTTCTCGCCGGATCTTCTCAGTGGGTCGCGTTTCCGATCCGGTGGTAGATTCTGCGAAGCACGGCTCTTGCTAGGGTTCGTGTTAGCAACATCGTCAGGTTGAGCCCCGTGAGCTCACCTACTAAAGTTAGGGTTACGCTGACATAGCCTCTCAAGGCTATCAGCTTAGGTAGGAAAAAAAAAAAAAAAAAAAAATAGATTCAGTATGTAGTAGGTGCCAGTATTTCTTCTCATTAATTCTAGTTTTTTTTTGTGTGAAAATCTGTAAATACAGATAACCCTCCAGTACCTACTTTATAACACAGAGACGTTAAAAGAAAAATTCCCCACTTACAACAGTGTACTTGTACAACTTGTTTAGAAAATTACATTAAGAACTATAAACATGCAATATAATATGGGAATAAACGAAATGTGCTATTTTTTATGTATAAAAGGAAAAAATACAAACAGGCATAGTTGAGATAAAAAATTTATTGCATAGATGGGTGGACGAAATCATGGCCCACCATGGTGTTAAGTAGTTATTGGAGCCCATAGACATCTACAACGTAAATGCCGCCACCCACCTTGAGATATGAGTTCGAAGGTCTCAGTACAGTTACAACGGCTGCCCTACCCTTCAAACTGAAAAGCATTACTGTTTCACAGCAGAAATAGGCAGGGTCATGGTACCTACCCGTGTAGCCTACCTACTCACAAGACGTCCTACCACCAGTCATCCTCTCCTTTATGTTCTAGCTTCTAGTCTCATATAATACAGTTTCACACAACAGAGGTTTTGTAGGAACATATCTACTCTGTTATAAGGAGGGTTACCTGTATTACTTAAGGACTGCAGCTGGACTCAGCCAGGAAGATGACCAGGGTTTCAATTCAACATCCTGTTAGCAACGTTTGTATTGTCACTATTAAACAGTTAAATAGTTGTTATCTTTTTGCTTACAACCTAACTTGAATGCAGCTGTAAAACATAGATAGAATGAGCATACGGTTCACCCGATCATGAGTGGTTACCGCAGCTCTGGGCGTCAGCAATACAATCGGCACAGTGAACGCACTGCCTATGAAAAGTAGTTTCCTTTTTTATTACTATGTATATCTACCTGATAATATGTTAGTATATTTACCGGTATAGATTCGCGCAAGGATCCCATTAAAGACTTCACTTTAGATATATTATCCATTTTATCTTGTTGTGTTTGTTGAGGCACTGGTGCAGGTTGCATTTGTTGAGGAGATTGCTGTTGCATTATGGGTCCTGGTACAGGCATTTGCATGGCTACATTTGGAGCTCCAGCAACTTGGTTCATTGGTACGTGCATATTCATTTGATTGTGATTCATATTTAAAATTTTTGGACTAAAACTATTTCCTAGCCACCAATTTGCTATTGTTTGTTATTATTTGTTTGATTCGTCTATTGGATAGGCAAAAGAAACGTAGTCCATACAGCCAAATCGATTATATTATTTTTTTGCCACGTTGTTGTCTAAAACAAAAATGAACTGAATGAAATGAAGTTGCACTAAATAAGGTAAGATATGACAGGGCCTAAGGTGTTTTTGAGATTTAATTAACCCATACATCAGCTCGCTGAGTTTTTCACCGGATCTTCTCAATGTCAAAAAGGAGGTAATTTTTCTAAATGAATCATCTGAACTATGCCTGTATGTATTTTTTTATCTAATAAATACAAAAAATCAAACGCAATATTTCAGTTGTTCCCATTTATTGTGTGTTCATGGTGCTAAATGTAATTTTTTGAATAATTTTAAACAAAAATCTAGTTACATATCGTGTTGTAGAAGTATCTCGTTAAAAGAGGTTTTTAGAGAAATTTTTTTCGTGGTTAACGGTGTTGTAAAATAACATGTTAAAGGAGGGCTACATGTAGATGTATTATGAGAAAAAATTGATACGTAACTATTTGGCGGAAGGTTTAGATGACAAGTTAAATTAATTGTTTTACTTTTAGCCCAAGAGCCCGCGACAGCCAGACCTTCGTTATTTTATAAAAGCTGAAAGTTTCTCTGTGTGTCTCCAACACAGGTAAGAACGACCCGCGATTATAGAGTTTCGATTGTGGTTACTTGGGCAGGTAACAGGCAGTAAAGGTATATAAAATAGTACCTTAAATTCGTTAAAGTATAAAGGTTTTTTTTTTTAATATTTACTCCAGAATATCTTTAGAAATCATGATATCCGTTGCCGGACACTTTTTCCAGTTGTTACCCCCTGCCAGACACCCCTAAACTTTAATAAATTTTAATTATACTTTCGTTATACTATAAAAGCTAAATTTTATATATGTTACTCAGGGACTTATAAAAATATGTTACCCCAATAGCCGGACAGTTTTAATGGTTCTTACATCTTGCCAGACACATTGAGAGCCCGCTGTAAGTGCGAGTGCGAGGTAGCAACTGTTCAAGCGGGTGTGAGCGAGATAGAGTGCTTAGTCTATTGTGATCTTTTAAGATATCCAATAAAAAATATATTTTGTTACGTTCATAGCAATATTATAGAAAATAAAAAATGTTATTTTAATATTATAAAGTACAAACAAAATATTACATGTCAAAGAAAAATATTTAATCGTTCTTATAATTTTCCTCATTGTCGTCGATATTGAACTGATGAATAAGGCGATATCAATATCTCCTTATTCAGTCGAGTCGGCCTGAGGGGCCTACGAGGGGGGGCATACCTACTACCGTATCCAATTTGAGAGTACGAGCTAAGCGGTAGTAAGACCTTTGAAAGGGCGCGAGTCCTTCTAAGAAATCAGACCATCTGGCATCTCGGACTTCGGCGATGCGAGACTTTACGTCGCGTTGTAGGGCACGCATTCGAGTACGATTTTCCACTGTAGGATACCTATCGTAGGCGCGGATCGAAGCGTTCTTAGCTCTAAGGAGTTCCCTAATATCTTCAGGCAATTTGAAGCGGTGAAGGAAGTCCTCCGCCACAACTTGCTTCGATGACCTATCTAATGTCGAGGTGATGTGTGACGTTACGATGTCTATGGCTTCAGCGGTATCCTGAGGAGACGGGGTAGAGTCCGGGCTAAACGGGAGCGATGGTGGATCAGATTCAGCCAGGCTAATGCCCAGCGTGTGCCAATCCACTACAGTCCTCGTGACGGGAACGACATCGGGAGTGCGACCGAGCTTCATAATGACGGGGCGGTGGTCTGAATCTAACTCTAAAACTACTTCGATCGAGTGTAAGCGCAGAGTTACGTTTTTTAATAACGCTATGTCGAGTATATCCGGGCGATGCGCGATATTTAGCGGGTAGTGAGTCGGGGTTAGCGGAGCGATGATATCGAAGGCGAGATCATCGACTAACGCGTCGAGCCGCCTGCCATTAGGGGTTGTGGTGTGTGAGTTCCACCTGATGTGTTTACAATTTAGGTCGCCCGCCAGAATGACAGAGCTTCCCATGCCGAGTAGCGCCTCGATATCACTGCTTAGAACGGATAAATCCTATAAACGACAGCTGATGTGCAGTAAAAGATCACAATAGACTAAGCACTCTATCTCGCTCACACCCGCTTGAACAGTTGCTACCTCGCGCTCGCACCTACAGCGGGCTCTCAATGTGTCTGGCAAGATGTAAGAACCATTAAAACTGTCCGGCTATTGGGGTAACATATTTTTATAAGTCCCTGAGTAACATATATAAAATTTAGCTTTTATAGTATAACGAAAGTATAATTAAAATTTATTAAAGTTTAGGGGTGTCTGGCAGGGGGTAACAACTGGAAAAAGTGTCCGGCAACGGATATCATGATTTCTAAAGATATTCTGGAGTAAATATTAAAAAAAAAAACCTTTATACTTTAACGAATTTAAGGTACTATTTTATATACCTTTACTGCCTGTTACCTGCCCAAGTAACCACAATCGAAACTCTATAATCGCGGGTCGTTCTTACCTGTGTTGGAGACATACACAGAGAAACTTTCAGCTTTTATAAAATAACGAAGGTCTGGCTGTCGCGGGCTCTTGCTCTATTTGTTGTATATTCTACGTTGTGTAAAATGGTATATAAGTGCTGGGCTTGTTCAAAAAGTATATTTAATTGTCAGTTAAAACCTTACTAAAAATTTTACTGAGAGGTTATTTAATTTCGTAGTTAGTGACTAGCTTTTGCCCGCGACTACGTCCGCGTGGAATAATTTGGCATAACGCAAAATTTTGTCCGCCTCTTCATTTACGTAGAATATCATCTTTATAAAAACACCTTCAGAGATAATGCTTTATTTTAGAACAAATTTGGTTAGCATAAAAAACGTTATAGAGAGCCAACCTTAACATATTATTATAGACATATGCTGTCACGGACTTTTTTTAGATCTTTTAAAGGGGAACAATTCTCTCATACATTATTTTCACGAAAATTCACCCGTTTCCGCAGCGCACGCAGTGGAAGCTCCAAAAGGGAAAAAACCCCAATTTTGAAATACTCTTTATTGGTGCTCCGCTTGCATTGGTCTTAGCGTGATGTTATATAGCATATAGCCTTCCTCGATAAATGCGGTATCTAACGCTGAAATAATTTTTCAAATCGCACCAGTAGTTCTTGAGATTAGCGCGATCAAACAAACAAACTCTTTAGCTTTATAATTTAGTATAGATAGATATTAATTTTTTATTTTAGAGGTAATCATTTTCACTTAATTTAGTTCCATATCGCGTTTTATAAAAGGCACATGCTTTGCACCTTTTTTACAAAAAACTACCATGAAAGGATGTGTTCCTTTTGCTTAACAAAAAGACGACGAATCAATTTATCAACGTTCAAAATGACAGTAGCAGTTTTATTTTTCTAACTGGAAAGGCAAAGGTATCAAATCATACATCGTAATTCGTTTTCTCACATTTATGCATTTTCATCATTATTAAATAATTAATAAACTACCATTTTTATACATTCAAACCAGAGGAAACACTGAATTAATAAAATATAGCAATTCACACAACTTAGGCAGCGGCTTTGCTCTGCCCCTGACATAAGTGAAGTCCATCCATTGGTGACGGTAACTACTCAATTTCAGGTGGGCTGTATGCTCGTCTGCCTACAAGAGCAATAAAAAGAAATAAAAAACTTCAGCATTCCCGCCAAAGTCTCAAATGAATTAAAATTTTAAAATTAATAATTTCCTAGTCATATAAATCTTAACACCGCCCATCGCTTATAAAACTGTTCATATGTGTGATTCTTCATAAAACACTATTTGAGATGGTTCTTCATAGTAATAAGTGTAGGTATTATTGTTGATAATGGTTTGAAAATGTAAATTTGACATAAAAATATACTTATGCCTACAAGAAAATGTAAACATAACCGAATATGAGTAATTATAAAATCCATACTGCAACGGAATTGTGGCAGGTAAATAAAAATAGAATTATTCAACTTATAAGAATGTCATAGTTCTTTTTTGCGCAAAATAATCTTGTTTTTTTTTAGAAAGAAACCTGTTTACCCTCCATTCCAACATTTAGTCAGAACTTAGATCATATTCTAGGGAATGGTGGAGTGCAATTAGGCTTACTCACAGAGTTACTTGGTCTTCCTGGTACAGGAAAAACACAGTTGTGGTAAGAACTCAATAAGCATGAGTTGAATGTTTGACTTCTAGCGAACATGATCAATGAATTAACACCAGTTATCATGTTAACGTAAGAAGGATAATTTACAAGTCGATAAACCATTCATAAGCTTGAAAATTATCCCCTTATCATTCTTAGTTCTTTCAGATGTATACAGTAGAATTTTCTTTGTAGATTTTTATTACCAATCAAAATATACCACTTTAGTTTACAGCTCTGTGCTTCAGTACAAATACCAAAAGTTTTAAGCGGATTGAATGCAGAGGCACTGTACATAGACACTAACACAAACTTTACACCAACCAGGTTTAAAGGTATTTTTTTTGTATAATCAATTAATCATATAATGAATATAAAAGATGAAATGGCTTATACCAATTAAGTTAGAGAGTTGACAACAAACAATTGCAAATCATTGGATAAAAAAAAAGAAATATGCTAGATTTATGTGTAATATAACAGGTCACATTTTTGGTGGGGTGTTTATTATTGTAATTACTATTATTAATTACAATAATAAACACCTCACAAAATTGCTATGTGACTCTAGCTATACTCACACTCTTCATTTCACAGTACCCAGTAGTCCCCTATTGTCCTTGAACATTGTATATATTTAATAATTCTGAATGGCAATTTTTTATTTTTATTTCCTTTGTCTATGGGCATACAGCCTACCTGATGGTGAGTGGTTACCGTCGTCCATATATTTCAGCATTGCCAGGGGCAGAGCTAAGCCTCTGTCTACCGTTAAGCACTGTAAGTACTTACTCTTAAGTACTAAAGTAGAGAATAGGCAGAGAGTGTCATCTTTAATTTGGTTCCTTAGCCTATTTTTTGGTGTTATCACTTGAGTGAGTATTTTCTTGTTTCTTTGAGTAGTACCTTAGTATGCTATTGTAGTAGTAACTTTTTTATTGTAACCGGATGCTTAATGATTTTTTTTCAATACAAAGAATAAAAATGCAATACAAAAAATGTTGTCATATTCACTTTTCTTGTAGTGCTTTTTTTAATGAATTTTATTCTGTTTAGAAATTTTAACTGCAAGCTTATTAAAATGTCAAAAGATAGAACCATCATATTTGTTCAATGAAGAAGAGGCATTGGACAGACTACATTACATTAATGCATTTGGGATTGAGAAATTTTGTGCATGTATGAACAGAATTTCAGTTTTTGTAGCAGAACATCCTAGAGTAAGTGAAAACACAATATTTTTAGATTGAAAATTTCATTATTAAACAATTTATTGCTGGAATTGGTGTACAATTTTAATTCCTTTGACATCGCCTAACACATTGTGGTATGAGCTCCAAATTGTTTATGCATTGTTCCAGGTTAAATTAATAGTTATTGATTCGATAACATTTCCATTCAAAGAAGGGATATCAGTGCAAAAGAGAACTGGACTGTTATTTCGTCAAATGGCTGATTTACAGAGGATAGCCATGGAAGGCCTGGTGGCAGTAAGTTGACTAAACACTTATTAAAATTACAAGAATAGGTTTCTCATTAGTCTCTTTACCAGTTTTGTTGCTGATTAACAATAGCTATTGCATAACAATAAGATATTTGGAGCCTCTTTTGTCTAATTGGTATGGAGAGTAATCCTGGATTAATCCTGACAGGTATTAATTTAAGATACCTAAAGACGCCACTAATATTTAGTGGTCACTATTTCCGCAATGATACAACAATATTGGGTAATAAAAAAAACTAGTAAATTGAATGAGACATCCATCTCATGTGCCCAATTATTATGAAATAATGAACTAACAGCAGACGGACTTTGGGTTTATCTGACAATATATATTTGAAAAAAAAAAAACAATTTTAAATACATATTATATAGGTAGGTACCACCATCCTACCTATTTCTGCCGTGAAGCAGTAATGCGTTTCGTTTTGAAGAGGGGGGTAGTCGTTGTAACTATACTGAGACCTTAGAATTTATATCTCAAGGTGGGTGGCGCATTTACGTTATAGATGTCTATGGGCTCCAGTAACTACTTAACACTAGGTGGGCTGTGAGCACGTCCAACCCATCTAAGCAATAAAAAAAAATTGTGCATGGCGGCATTTTATTTATATATAAACGTACAGAGAAACGCAAACAAAAAAATTGCAACATAACGGTTTGATTAGGAAAGGCATGTTTATAACACGCGACGGTCATGAATATGTTTTTAATTAATATTATTAAATTTATCATTCGGTCCGGATCGACTTTCAAAAAATGTCCGGTCACTTGAAGAATGTGATCGACCGGACGATGTAACTTTGAGGTGGCATAGAAATTATGATAAGAAATGTTTATTTGCCCTACTACAGAACACTTAACATTTAAAATGAATCAACATGTTAATTTTGTGCTAAATGATTTAATGTTAAATCGATCGCAATCTTTGCAGACAGACAAGAAAGTTTTTTTTTTAATGCACTACAGTGAACAAGTGCACCCAATCTTTAGGCACCTAATAATAAAATGGCCAGAACTTACATCGGTTCGCAACAAAATATTTTTTATTGCCCTTGTAGGCAGACGACCATACGGCCCACCTGATGGTGAGTGGTTACCGTCGCCCATGGACTTCAGCAATGCCAGGGGCAGAGCCAAGCCGTGGCCTACAGCTTAATACTCTCCACAAGCCTCGTTTGAAGAAGGACATGACATAGCGCTCGGGAAACACCGTGGAGGGGAGCTCATTCCATAGCCGGTTGGTACGTGGCATAAAGATCTTTGCAAACGCATTGTGGATGACCGCAGTGGCTCCAGGTAGTATGGATGAACTCTACTCCGGTGGCGGGCGATGCGAAACAAACTCAGTTTCATTGCTTAAAAATCGCCCTAACCTACCAATTGGAACGCATTATTGCTTTGCAGCAAAAAGCAGTTTGGATGGTACCTACCTGTATTAACTCGCATTACTTACAATACTACTACCGTCCAAGTGTTTGTGGTATACCGAGAACATAGCAGCAGCATTAGATTTAGCATTAACCTATTTTTAACGTATTAAAAATATTTATGAATTATAGTTAACTTACTGACCCGGAAAACGTTGTTTTGCCATATATAAGATTTCTAGGGAATTTGTAGTGTAGAAAAAAAAACTAATTTATTGTGTGTAAGGATGTGGTAAATGAGTGAAAGAGGCATGTAGCGTTGTGAACGATGAGGGAATATAAAAATAACTAAACCTCATTCAACCACATAATTGCTCATTATAACTAAAAAAAAAAATTGTCCAAAAAATTAATATTACACCGGTCACTCACATGCGCACGATTACGCAAACCCACAAGTGTAGGACAACATTTGCGAATGATTATGCAAAGTTTTCGCTGCATTCGTGGTTTTCCAAGCTGTGTCGGTTTTTTAACAGACATCAAAGCGCGCGAACCTCGAACCTTCGCGTAGTCTCCCACACATTCGCTTGCCCAGTTGCGCCGACGATTGCGAAGGTAACGGACGTATACTATACGCCATTTTCATAGTTCGTGACGTCTACTGTGTAGCGTATCTTCGTCAAAAGAAATCCCATAAAAACAGCATGGCTGTTAATGATGTCTGGGAAAGAATTAAAAACTCTTTTTCTCTTCAATGTTCTATTGACGAATTAAAAAGGAGGAGAAATTCGTGAGACATTCGTAAACAAGTGTAGGAGGAAGCGCAAACGGGTTCGCAAATTGAGTATGCGAACCCATTTGCACAGCCGCTAGGTTTGCGAATGAATGTTTGACGGCCCTTCACATGCGCGCAAACATTCGTACAATGTACGAATATTTGCGCGCATGTCAGTGGCCGGCATTAGGGGCGGACAACCCTTATCACTTAGGGGTATCAAAAATGGATAGTAGCCGATTCACAGACCTACTTAACATGCATATAAAATTTCATAAAAATCGGTCAAACCGTTTCAGAGTATGGTAACTAACATTGTGACACGAGAATTTTAGATATATCTTTTATTAGAAAACCTAAATAAATAAATAGCTTGCTAATCTGGTGTTCTGCACTAAGTTATAATCAACTACCTTACAACTGTAATTTTTAGGTTGTGCTGGTAAATGAGATGAGCACAAGATTGGGTTTGTCCGGTGGTGCTGTGGTGGGCTCGTTGGGCGACGCCTGGGCCCATCGTTGCAACAAACGGTTACTGTTGTCCAATCCGAGTGAATTGGGTGGAAGCAGGCTAGCACTGCTACTTAAAAGTAATAACGCACCAAATTTAGTTGCAAAGTTTCAGGTGAGTTGTGTAAATTATAAAAAATCTTGTGGGAAAACAATAACCATTGTTATTTTATGTAAAATTAACATCATGATCAAATTTTAATTAAACAAAAACTGATTAATAAAAAGCCTGACTGAAAATCAAACTTTAATATTATTAAAAATCACTCACGTGGATTTGAGAACCACGTATTTTTATTTGAATTATTGCGGTCTTAACTAAATCTATAGCTAAATACTTACACGTGTCGGCGGTTTCACTCGCACTAGATTTGTCATAAATAATAATTTACTTGAAAATTAAACTTAGTCTTGGAATACAAAAATATTTATCGTTTAGATTAGTTATGTGATTTATTGTAGATATAATCCTATTTCGGTTCAGGAAACCTTCCCAATACGGTATCACGTAAGATCGATACTCGTCATTGATTGATAGTTTTGGAACTTAGCCAACAGTTTGGGGTTTCCTAGTAAAATGTAGCACATTTTTGGGACGGCGCCAGATTACAATAACGTAATCAAAGAACCGAAAGTCAAACCGCATTCAAATCCAATTGTTTTTATTGCAGATAACAAGAGAAGGAATAAGGGATTCATAATGAAACTAAACATCGAACATAGACAGAGTTTAATCAATAATAAATATAATGTAGATTGTAAACAATACTACAGCACCAATAAATATCTCATTTTCACAAAAATATCAAGCTATAATTTCTAAGACATATCTCATAACAGTTACACATTGAAAAGGCAGTTGCTGGAGACATTTGTAGTCTTATTATTATGCTCTTACGAAACAAGGGTGAGTAACACGCGTTTGAAGTCTCCTTTCGTATCGTCCTGCAAATTGCACATCGTACTTTGTAACTACCGTAATTCACATGCGTCAAGCGCGACAAAACAATACTATAAAAATAAACAATCGTATAATAATTATTTTTGTAGGATTTAAGCACTTAGCGTGACCAACACATGCTTGAAGTCACCCGTTAGGTCTTCCTGTAAACAAAGACCGAAAAAAATGCTATGCAGTAAAGTTAGCGGAACAAAAACGGCAATGGAAACAAAACTGGCCCATAGTTTCAAACACGCGACGTGCACACTGCGGCTTGGGTGAATGTGTGATCACAATAAATTCTTACAAAAATAGCTTACATTTATGCAATATATTCAAATGCGATACGCGTAAGTATAATGGATTACATAAGGCGTATATAACGTGACCGAGAACTCTCATTATTCGAATATTCGGTTTGCAATTAAAACTGAACTTCAAACGGGCACAATGTATGTATATTATATATCGTAACAATTATCCCAAAGAAGTCTCGTCTTAATTGTGAACTATGCGTGTATAATGCAGTATTACTCCACACAGCGCTGCAGTTATGGCGGTGGTAATACGGTGTTAACGCCTAGCGGCCTAGTAACACATTGTCGAGAGGAGGTCGCCGAGGGGACCAGCGATTTCGTCCTGAAAACAATTCGAACTACTTGTAAAACTAAGGCGTCTAGTGGCCACATGCACTGGCGCGCCTGAAGCAGTTAGAGCTACGGTGCAGAGAAAGTTATGTGACCTTGATGAGTATAAAGGAAGCAAAATATACAGATCTCCATGAATAAAATGTACATCAGATCTAACCGGTGACACGCCGAGGGAACGCTGTCTTTTAAAAAGAGATATTTATTTTCGTTGTAGTTCCTATTTTAGAAGTAGGTACAGTCGTTACCTCGAGTGTCACGTTCCTAATGGAAATTTTAAAAGCCTAACAAAATAACGAAATTAAACTTAGAGTATTCGAGATAGGTGGTTTGTTGTCATCCCCACTCGGGACCTTATTTATCGACAAGGGTCAACAAAGCCTTCTTGTAATCTCCGGATGTGTCATCCTGCAATCAAAACGGATTCTAAGCTCCTGCGATTTATCGATACGTTAACACGATATACTCCAATTAGTATTTTTGCCGGTTAGAAAGAAATCCATAAGCACAAATTTCATATAAAATATTAAAAACCACAAGTATTGACGTATTTTCGGTCGGATTTGTCTAATCTATTCAGATCTGTATAAATAAATAGTCGATTACGATGAAAATGTGAATGTGAATGTTAGAAACATGTTTCAATGAGAGTACACAGTGCCAGCTAAGCACGTACCTAAATATGTTACAGTCTTCGAAGATATGGGGCAGTTTTATTTCATAAAATACATATTAAAATATTATAATAAAATCTGTACGTTTACTATATCATGCGATTAGTCAAACAACACAAAACATTGGAGAGGGGTTGAGGTGGTGGGAACTAAAATGGATTCGTGATTCGTGTTTGTTAATCTGTAGTTATAAGGTTTGAAATATTTCAAATAAAACAGATCAGTATTTGCCTTTCCCAACATAAAACGAATGTAAACAGAATGATAACAATTAAAGCTCAAGGTACATCTAAAGTCAGGTGTAGACAAGAGGGAACAACACTTACAGCGATCCAGGTCTCCAGGGACTTGCCGTACTTCTCGAGGAATGCCTGCTTGATATCCCCCAGGTCGATCTCGGAGCGGCTCACCACGATGCGGATGAGCGTCTTGTCGTTGGTGCCGATGCCCTTCATCGAGTAGTACAGACGCTCAGCGAAGAAACCGACCTTGCTCTTTACGCATTTGGCTACAAATCGAAATATCGTAATTACGATAAAGCGTAACCTTTATTTTTTTATAAAAATATAGGTACTTTAGTGTGAAATTGTGTGGTTATATGCCAACTTGTTATTTTAATGATTTGGAATGTCAGTGATACTATTTTGAATTTGGCTTAAAAGCCCGTTCGCAGAAGCCGGAATCGCCCCCGAGGCTATTGGCGTTTAGCAGATATCGGGGTACGATCGGCTCTAATCGTGGTAATTGTCGTCTTCAGACCTCCAGACATTGAAGTCAATATTCGTTGTAGATACTTTAGTTTATTATACAAGTTCACAGCATAGTTTACCAATTTTTCGATGAGAGATTATTAATGCCATAAAAAACTTAAGTTTCTCTAATTTAAAATTGTATTTATGAAATTTAAAAACATTGATTTTCGCGCTGCCCCACTATTGTCTCATATATGCAATTGATAAATTGCCTTAGTTAAAGATAATTCACGGCTACAATGGATTTTGACTGCTAAATGTTGGACAAAAAGTTGAATGACTGAACGCAAGGTCGACAGATTTTTTCCTATCTCATAACCTCGTGCCGTGACGCGATGACTAATAAATAGCTTTATAGGTTACTCTAGAATGTTCCTAAAATGTTCTACGCATTCAATACACTAACAAGTGCAAACGAGATCTAACTGCATCACACCGCACAATTTACATGTTTTTATCACATACACATTTACATGTATTTAATCAATTTTCTGTCTCATTGTGCGTAAGTAGGAGATAGATTTAGTAGAATTAATTTGTTTTAATACTCGTAGTAGTAGATCAAGAATAATCAAAATAAAAAATAAATTAAATTTTTTGTTATTTAAAATTGTTTACTTTAGGGAGCAAACCATTCCCAACACAAGTATCTATCAATCATCTATCAAGTATCTATCAAATCATCTCTGTAAACCTAATTTGGAAGTACTTCTTTAGAGGTAAACTTTTCATAGCACAGCACCGAAATCTTAATCTTTAAAATATGACGTATCGAATAATGTTTTAGGAAAATTTCATTTGTCATAGGTTTTAAATAACGTACCTATCATAATGTTATTAATTTAATTAAAACTTCTAAAGAAAACGTCCCATACAACTAGGTAACAAACCCATTGAAAAGATTGCAAAAAAAAAAAAATTTCATTGGAGTCTGAACTACACAGCTATGTAAATACAGTTGTAGCATTATTAAGTTGATATTACTTGGTTTTGAAGAAATAGGTACACTTATACCGTACATAGTTGAAATATAGTCTTATTTAATGTACAGTGATTACCTATTGGAGCGTATAAACATTAATACAAAATGACTTTAAATTTTTATTTATTTATTGCTTAGATGTTTGGACGAGCTCACAGCCCGTTTGGTGTTAAGCGGTTACTGGAGCCCATAGACATCTACAACGTAAATGCGCCACCCACCTTGAGATTAAGTTCTAAAGTCTCAAGTATAGTTACAACGGCTGCCCCACCCTTCAAGCCGAAACACATTACTGCTTTCTGGTGGTGGTACCTACCCGCGCGGACTCACAAGAGGTCCTACCACCAGTAATTACGCAAATTATAATTTTACGGGTTTGATTTTTATTACACAATGTTATTCCTTCACCGTGGAACTCAATCGAGAACATTTGTCAAGTAGGTACGTATTTTATTACAAAAATTGGTACTTGCCAGCGGGATTTGAACACAGATGCATAGTTAGAGATACGAATGCACCGGACATCTTATCCTTTAAGCCACGACGAAAATATATCTCTTAAGTTAATAAAACTCACCAATAGCAAGCATGCCCTTCTCAATGCTACCAGAGAATTCTTTCTTGATCGAGTCCTCAATGTCTTTTCCGGTCAAAGCTTCGTACTCGGCGAAGATCTGCAATACACGTTAAAGCCAACCATTAACAATGCACGCGTATAAGTGCCTCCACCGCCGCCAATTATTTCCAATGAAGATTCGTCACCGAATGTGACGTCACGATCGTAATGAGTTCATAGCAAATTATAACGATGTATTTATTTATAATGCATGCGTATTTTTTTTAAATTCTGCAATATGATAAAAGAATATCAATAATAATACCCCGTGTGTGGGCTACTTGCATCCTCTGTTTCAGTAGAGGGCGATTCTGGGTTATCATTTAGGGCCATATCTCGAACGGTGACTATGTTCTCTTAACGTGGGTTTCTTCAGTAACCGAAGCGATAAAACTAGTTGGGTTTGCCCAAGCCAAGATCGCGGGTGCAAAAGTTTAACAACCACTGATAGGTATAGCTGGAATTCCGTCCATTATGTTTTCATAAAAATTGTATTCTATGTGAATGAATGTCAAGTTTAATAATTTCGTTTTGTAAGCATTAAAGAAAGTCTGACTTTGAAGTATACGTGAGAATAAAAGTGTACGTGCGATAGAAAACATTTTCCTTGTAAACGCAGTTTTAAAAATTCGCAACGGTTAGCATTCAAGTATATTGCGAAGGTCGAATTTTGAGTACTATATAAATTACTATATTTGCGAATTTTATGATAGTTGATGATACATAAAATATACTATATCCTATTTTGTTAGTCATATGTCGGCTTGATTATCAATGTTGATATACTTAGTTTAGTCATCGTATACGAATAAGACACTTCCTCTGGATGACGTCATTTGACCTTCAAAAATCATGACTGAATACTATATCGGTCAAATTCTGGTACATAATATGCCATAATCACAAATCTACCACGGTCACTTAACGAATAACTTTACATCTGTGCGGCAATAGTTTGGAAAAACTTCTCATTCTTAGTCAGGTTGAGGGCAAACAAGCCAAAGGAAAGGCGTCAATTAGATGGTCAACTGCCAGGAGAGCAGAGCAGTTGGAGGCAGCACCCATTAGGCAGTCCACCTACCAGCGGACCGATATTCATGGAAATACTCGCATACGTGTGGTCGTTTTTTATTCTACCTAAGCTGAGAGCCTTGAGAGGCTATATCAGCGTAGCCTTAACTAGTAGGTGAGCTCACGGGGCTCAAACCCGACGACGTTGCTAACACGAACCCTAGCAAGAGCTGTGTTTCGCAGAATCTACCACCGGATCGGAAACGCGACCCACTGAGAAGATCCGGCAAGAAACTCAGTGGGCTGTGTCTGAGAGTTAATTTACTCGTCGAGCCCTTCGTCGCAAGCGACGGGTTCGGCTAGGATGATGACCGGTGCTTGAGGTACCGTTAGTGGATCGGGAGGATCCAAAATGACGTATTTGGGGCGACGTCGACTGCTTTCCATTCTGTCCGCAGGATCGGGAATGTAGTTACTGGCGGCCACTATGAGAGGGTTCTCGTGTCGTGCCGCTTTATCGAAGTGGGTCGATCCTCAGTAATGAGGGAAACGCATGAAGAAGTGCTGCTAAATAATAACGGAAAAAAAAATGAGTGCTAGGAATGTTTTTATCTCACCTGTCTCAGCTGCTGATAGGAGCGAGTGATAAGGATGGAATTGAAGATTGATTCGTCGGTTCCCCATTGGCCTTCACCGGCGGCGGCTAGTGCTTCAGCATCGGCTTTGGCTGAGCCTTCATCGATGCCCTGGTTTTCGTCGCGGTTGGCCATGCACAAAGACACGCACAATCTCTTGAAGTGTCCCGACGTGTCGCCTTTTAAGTCCGATTCCAGGCTCTTGCCGTACACTAATAGAGAAAAACACATACTTTGAAATCGAACTTTTGGCCTAAAGATTTTTTTATTTTTTTTATTGCTTAAATGGTTGGACGAGCTCATCCCACCTGGTGTTAAGTGGTTACTGGAGTCCATAGACATCTACAACGTAAATGCGCCACCCACCTTGCGATATAAGTTCTAAAGCTTCAGTATAGTTACAACGGCTGCCCCACCCTTCACACCGAAACGCATTACTGCTTCACGGCAGAAATAGGCAGGGCGGTGGTACCTACCCGTGCGGACTCACAAGAGGTTCTACCACCAGTAAAGATTAGTATTGTTCAGAAACAAGCAAATCATTCTCATTAGTAGTTCTATTGCTTTAGTAATTAAAATTAAAGTTTCGTTGATGGTAGTAATCAAGATGTAGCAATCTTTGATGTCGCAGTTAGAGGAACAAAAAGTATAATAAATTCAGGATCAAACATTATTATCAAGTTAAAACATCATATTCATAGAGGTCAGGGCTCAAATATTGATTAAAAGCCACAGTAATTCCCCGGTGTCTGACGAGCCCTTATTCCCGTCACGAATGATGACCTCATTTAATGCAAATAACTCGGCCCGCCGCCTCATCGTCGATGTGTTTGGAAAACATGTTTTTATTTGTCCAAAGTTGGATTGCATGGAGGTACAGGTAGGTAGGTACCTACGTGGAATGAGACTTGGATTTTTGTTTCTATCAAAGAATGCAGTTCTTAACCAGATATTGTTAAGACTTTGAAATAAAACATATCAAGTTAATTTAAAATTAGATATGCCTTAATCGAGAGATTCTTCTAGTTTTATATCATGATAATAAATTCATTATTAAGAAGATAAGCTTGCGCGTTCTTGTTATATAAGTATTGTAAGGAATGTAACTAAAACAACAATAATAGTTTTTTTTTTCTATAAGATCTGCATGATTTATTATAATTAGAACTGTAAAAATATTGTATAGCTGGGTAACTCACGTTGTTCGTAAAATGCGGAGATGGTACGGATACCATAGTTGGAAAGCGTGCACAGGATCTCGATGATGGCTTCTTCGTCGGTTCCAATTCCTGAGACAGCATCGTGGAGCTCCTTAGCATAGAAGTGAGGCAGGGGAGTCATCAATGCGACGATGACATTTTCCAAGTTGCCGGTGAGTTCACTCTTGAGTTCGCTAATCAAGTCCTGTCAGCAACGCCAGGAAGAGAATCATTAGTTTAAAAGAAACATGAATTATTGTTGTCCATGTCAGTTACGAAACTTTTCAGAAATTTCTACAAAGAAAGGTAATGAATTTTCGCGACATACATAAATAATAATACTATAATAACGAGGTCATAAGATTAATGCTTATTTTTAATAATATTTGACAAAAATACGTACGTAAGAAAGGTAACGGATAGTTTCAAATCAATGACATTATTGACCACTGATGATAATTATTAATACGCGAAGAAGAGAAATTCAATGATATCGGAGTGAGGTGAAAAAAATTGACTCATTTATTTATGTATTTCTTGAAGGTGTACACAACAGTGTTTATGTCGAACAATAAAAACCACTTTTTTTTCTACCTATGCGATAGCGTTGAGATGCTATTTCAGGGTTACCCTAGCGTGTAGGTGAGCTCTCGGGGCTCAAACAGGAGGTGTTGCTAATACTGGCCCTAGCAAGAGCAGTGCTTCGCAGAATCTACCACCAAATCGGAAACGCGAACCAGTGAGAAGATCCGGCGAGAAACTCAGTGATGCCTGTGGGTTAATTTACTCGCAGAGCCCTTCGTCGCAAGCGGGTACGGCGAGGACGGTGACCGGTGTTTGAGGTACCTAAAAGTACCATTAATGGATCGGGAGGATCCGTAATGACGAATATTTATGGTCTACCCGTCGAAGAAGCAGATCTACGTATTAACTATAAGATTTCAAGACGCAACAATTCCAAAAGGTCTCCGCAGACATCATATTCACGCTCTCCTGTCTATGAAAGAAATTAATAGTATTAAGCACTATTAATTGCTTTCATAGATAGAAGAGTTTTCTTTTCTTTCAATCAAGTTGACTATCTTAACTATATAATTTTTACAATTTCATTTTCGGTTACAGACTATAATTTGTAGTAAAGGTTGTTTATAATTTAGATTCAAATAAAATTATTAACAAGGTACACCATATATAACTAGTTACAGCCAGAAAATTAGAGTAGAATTTGAGATATTGTACACTATAATACAATCACAGTGGTATCGGAACAATAACCGTTATTACTACCGCGCCATTTTTGTTTTTTTTTTAAACTCTTCGTTCCGAAATCACGCTATAAAGCTCACAACTTATAAACTATTTGGTTACCCATAAAATCAACATTTTAATTCTAAATTTAACGTTCTATATTTTCCCGCATTAAAAATAAACAAGCAGGTAAATTTTACTATAACCCTCTGCACGATAAACAGCCTAATGGAATTAGGTTAATGTGAGCCACACAATGAAACTACTTATGCAGGTGTGGAACGTAATAACTTGTTCGTTTTATGGACTTCATATTTAAAAAAGTTCAACTGTAATTCGGGGCATATCGAAATAAACATTAATTTATTAATTAAAATTATCTCTCACGTGTTCGCTATCCAATTATTAATATTAAAAACACATACCTACATATAGTTAACGAGTAGGTTTGTTAGTAATGTTTTTCATGATTTCAGTTGAAGTTCGTATTTGGCACATAGCTCAAGATATAAAGGTAAGGCTCAAGGTATAAGCCAACTATAACGTTATGTAAACAATTGTAACTGATTAGATAAGTAAGTAAAATATTCCATATTAGAAATAATGTTGATGAACTTCACTTTCATTCCGATTTAAAACTCGTGTATAATGGCTAATAAATTATTAAAATTTACCAGAGTAGCTACGGTTTATTTACGTTGGGAATTGTTTATTACTATTCTAAGTTTACGGTTGCACCGCCTCGCATCGTTCCGGAGAGTAAATATTTTTCATTTCCTGGAACTGACGTTCAATTACCGTGTTCATTGTTCACAGAATTATTTTTTTATATTTTTCCCTAAGACAAGGTTTTCCTTAAAATAGAGAAAGAATAGTATTCAGCGGCAAGACCCGTCATTTTTAATTTAAGGCAACGGTAGCCGCTTACGGAGCCAAAGAAAATTGTAAGTTAGGTACCTAAACATTTCCAGAGTCTCAAGACAAATTAGACAAAGCGTAAAAGTTTCTGTCGAGAACGGTACGTAGGTATCGAAAAAATTAGCTCAATAACTTTGAAATGAATCAACAATGATTCAATGATGGTACGCTGATTGAAAGCAAGGTTACTGGTTAAAAATTCAGAGTTTGAAAACGAAACTGTTTTGAATTAATAAGCTTAATGTTATGACGGTAACGCAGCCCAAATATTTAACAAAGCCGTGTAATAACGGTATCTAATAGTTAGACCAGAATTAAGTAGGACACAGAGGTGGTTGGTTACCTCTTTTCCTGTTAATAGAAGTTAATTGCGAAAAGAACAGTTCACTAATAATTTATTACTAATTATTTTTATGTACATACAATATATATATATGTTTTAATTTTTGATTGAATTTAACAGACCCGTTCTTATCATGGTTATATATACTATGTACGAGTGTTATGCTATTAAAGTTTTATCTTTGATTAGTATTTTTCCCGTTACGTTCCCCGGTAAGCATTACAAACTTGTACCTACAGAGTTTAATATTAATAATAATCGAAGTTGTCCGCGGTGTTTGACACAGGGATAACTACGTGAAATAGTTATGAGTCAAGTTTTTCCAGGTTGAGCCCCGTGAGCTCAACTACCGAACCGCGCATAGTTGGAATAGTCGAAGCTACTAGCAAATATGTACAAAAAAAACACGTTGCTATCGTCTATGCAATGAAGTAATGTAGGCAGCGACTTGGCTCTGTCCCTCGCATTGCTGACGTCCATGGGCGAGAGTAACCACTCATCATCAGGTGGGCCGTTCGCTCGTCGGCATACAAAGGCAATAAAAAGCGACCTTCGAGCTAATGAAAGAATTTATTATTTCGGTAACATGAAGTTTACTGATATCGTTGAAATGCTGTTAACTAATATTACTGAAGACTTTTTTTAAATGGTTCGCAATTCTTTTTAATGAGAACACAATTGAATACTCCTGTTTTTTTTATTAATTGTTAATTTTAAAAATATCTATGAAGCAATACCTTATTCTACAAAGATTACAATTAGAACGATTGTTGAATAGAAATAGTGTACCCTAAATTTCAATGAATCGAGTTACTCACCTTGCCATAGTTAGTCTTGAAGGTCTCCGCGATCTCGAGGCGTTGCACGATGCCGCGGCGGCAGAGCACGTCGATGATGGCCTTCTCGTCGGTGCCGAAGCCCTTCATAGCCTTGCGAAGGGTCTCGGCATCCGCGGCCGGGTCGAACGGCTCCGCGGGGTACACCGTGGGGGTGCACTATAAACAACATTCTATATTTAGGACTTTGTGAATACATTTTTTCTTATTGCCCTTGTAGGCAGATGAGCATACGGCCCACCTGATGGTGAGTGGTTACCGTCGCCAATGGACTTCAGTAATGCCAGGGGCAGAGCCAGGCCACTGTCTACCGCTTAATACTCTCCACAAGCGTCGTTTGAAGAAGGACATGTCATAGCGCTCGGGAAACACCGAAACATCTTTACTAACTAGGCTTATTGTAATTGAGGCCGTCAGCGCAAAAGTGGCCTAAGCTTACCATAGTTCTTATGGAGCAATGAGGATTAAGTTTTCATCAATTTGAATTAAAAAAAAAAGATTACGCGCAAAAATAATGTTTTTTTTTTTTTTTTTTTTTTATTGCTTAGATGGGTGGACGAGCTCACAGCCCACCTGATGTTGAGTGGTTACTGGAGCCCATAGACATCCACAACGTAAATGCGCCACCCACCTTGAGATACAAGTTCTAAGGTCTCAAGTATAGTAACGACGGCTGCCCCACCCTTCAAACCGAAACGCATTACTGCTTCACGGCAGAAATAGGCAGGGTGGTGGTACCCACCCGCGCGGACTCACAAGAGGTCCTACCACCAGTAATTACGCAAATTATAATTTTGCGGGTTTCATTTTTATTACACGATGTTATTCCTTCACCGTGGAAGTCAATCGTGAACATTTGTTGAGTACATATTTCATTTGAAAAATTGGTACCCGCCTGCGGGATTCGAACACCGGTGCATCGCTCAACACGAATGCACCGGACGTCTTATCCGTTAGGCCACGACGACTACATGTTTACAAAGCCATCTGTTATCTATGGGTGAAACTATGTATAGACCGGTTTTGCATCAAAATTGATTATATTTTAAATAAATTGAAATATACATATAAGCATGATTATGAAAAGTTGTGGGTTAAGCCACTTTTGCGCTGACGGCCTCAATTAAGTATTGTGGCGTTTAGGAACGCACCTTTTTTATGTTGAGCACCAAATGAGGGAGTCCGAATAGAGTCCCTTCTTTATTTCGCGTGAAAATCGTGTTTTTGGATCACCACAATCGAAACCATTGCGAATATGAACGAATATTATTGCAGCGGCTTACACAGTTATAGTTATATCATGTTATATGTACCGTCCATAACACTTTTTTAAATTTTTTTTGTCTTATGTCGGCGGTAAAAAAATCTCGTGTCACAGATCTTTTTTTTTCCACCTGTCGTGCGTTCTGGCTTACGCCTCACAACATAGGGTGCGTTAATAAACGCCACAGTATGTATAGGATTCAGTTGTAATATATGAAAATACACCGTTGATAATATGCGTGTTTTACCTACACATTACACTCTATTTGGAACTTGTTAAACTTAGCATTTTTAATATTTACCGTTGTTAGCATGATTGCTTCGTGGCAGAAATAGGCAGGGCGGTGATCCCTACACGTGCGGGCTACGTCCTACCACAATTAAAAGTAAAGTTGTATCAATCTTGATATAACAAGATTTATTATCTTTCGAAGGTAGTAAAAAATATCACATTAGATCTGCTTTAGACTATTTTTCGGATATGATCTGGTGGTAGGACGCCTTGTGAGTCCGCACGGGTTACCATCACCGTACCTATTTCTGTTGTGAAGCAGTAATGCGTTTCAGTTTGAAGGGTGGGGCAGCCGTTGTACTCTTAAATCGGAGGTGGCATTTATGTTGTTGATGTCTACAAGCGCCGGTGACCACTTAAAATCAGATAGTCCGTGAGCTCGTCCACCTATCTTAACACCAGGACACCAATCTAAGCAATAAAAAAATCTCTTGTTTTTTTGTTTACATAACTTTCTTTTAGGTGTAAGGTGTTCCCTAAACTATGGGAGCTGATTGATCGATTTAATCACTCCTTTAAATTAAAGATATGAATAAATTCGATCTACAATCACAATACTGTTCTTATAGATATTAGAAATTTAGTAGGACGATAGCGCGCTAACAACCTAAAGCGTTCGTGACCTAAATAAAATACATCATAAGGGATGGGTTCAATTAAGCTACACATATTATTATAACATGAATGACAAAACTATGTTACATATAAATATAAAGTGTCATGGCGTACCAAGACATTTTCAGATATTCTGAACCACCGAAAGTTAATTAAGGTTAGGTGTGAATTTTGGCTAGGTGGATATTTAGCCATAGTTAACTAACTAACTTATCAGTAAGTTAATGTTGTTATTCGTTTTACTCTTGATTAAATCATTTACCGGTCGCTGTAAACAACCTTGTGGTTTGCGCCTAAAAGATGACATCATCTCGTGAGAAGGTTTAGAATATATAGTTGCTATGTAGGTAGAGCTTTCCAAATGATTCTGTAGGTGGAACTTACCTTGTAAGGGTAGTATTGTTGTCCGCTCATGTTGAGATTCCTGGGAAAATGCAAAGCGAAAATTTTATTTATATATCACAAATTGAACCGGTTTTTGCGACCATTACCGTAATCTAAAACATTGGCGTACCGGCGAAACTTAATTGCTTATTTACCGAATTCAATAGTAATTTGGTTGTTAAATATTTACCGCTTTGTATATTTGTATTCAAATTCAAAATATATTATTAATCAGAAAGATAAAAGAAGAAAAATCTACGTACTTTTGTTTAACAGCGACACACCCAACCACACAATACCGGAGAGAATTCCGAAATCCGAAATATACCGTAGGCGAAGCGAGTCGATTGCAACTTGTGAAACGAGCCGTCTCGTTTTTATTCGCCCTCTCTTTCGAATCAGATGCCTCAAACATTTGGTCACTTTATAAAAGGTGTGATTATCTGCCAATACTAATAACTATTTTTTTTATAATTCTTATTATTTTATTACATAGTTATGAAGTTCAGTAAATCAGAAGCATTATGATATTATTATGAAAATAGAGAAAAATGAATAAAATGTGGTATTTCTATCCTTTTGATAATGAAAACCTATATTTTAGTGTAAATATTTATAGCCTTAAAATGCAAATCATAGAACCAAAACGGACGAATTAAAAGAAACACTAAAAGAAGAAATAGAAAATGTACCTCCTTTAGGCACCTTGTAATAAAAATACTACTGGAGATATTGGTAGTCGATACTGGAGATTGACGTCATGCAGGAGGCCGGTCAAAAAACTTAGGCTGATTCCCTATGCAGCATGAGAAGGGGACGTACTGTGCTGAAACCACATTATGTAGAATAAGGGCAAGAGAAGAAAGTCAGTTTATTTCAAATAAGTCATCGTGGCCTAAAGGATAAGACGTTCGATGCATTCGTATCTAGCGATGCGACGGTGTTCGAATTCCACAGGCGGGTACCAATTTTTCTGATGAAATATGTACTTAACAAATGTTAACGATTGACTTCCACAGTTAAGGAATAACATCGGGTAATAAAAATCAAACCCGCAAAATTATAATTTGCGTAATTACTAGTGGTAATTACTATTTCTGCCGTGAAGCAGTAATGCGTTTCGCTTTGAAAGGTGGGGCAGCCGTTGTAATTATACCTGAGACCTTAGAACTTATATCTCAAGGTGGGTGGCGCATTTACGTTGTAGATGTCTATGGGCTCCAGTAACAACTTAACATCAGGTGGGCTATGAACTCGTCCACCCATCTAAGCAATAAAAAAAAATTCTAGTCGTTCTGGAAAAAAAGGTTAGATGGTCGGTGTACTTTGTGCCATTTTGTACCACGTGTTGACCAATCACTCAGTAGAACTTGTTGTTAACTCACTCCGGCAGGCACCATCATTCTGAAAATTTCTGCGGTGTAGCAATCATATATTCCGATTTTAAAGTTAGGAGTCTTTACACAATACTTTGGTTTAAACCCTCAAGGTGTAAAGCTCACGCTTCTTGAATCCTGGCTAACGAAATTTTATGTGAAAGGAACCAGATAGTACTGCCGTGTTGTTTTTGTAACGGAAAGTTAAAACATGCAAATGTTATACCTTATTTCAACAATGCAGCGTTTTTTAGTTTACGCGATTGAGCACCATGAACTTCTTTATAAATGAAAATGGAGCAAATATCTATTATCCTTTAATTTATGAGAGTTTCTTTGAAAAACATATATATTTTGTGACTGAATTTAGACCAAAAATGACCTTCAACATCTACCAAGCGATTATGCGATCTTAATTATTTTTTATAAATGTAACCAAATGTTATTCGGCTCTGTTCCACGTAGTGTATTCACCAGCCATGATGTCATCGAACGCCGCGCGCCGTTCTCGCCGGCGCGGCAGACTCACTGGGCATACCACTTTATAGAATACATAATCATACAGATTACAGAATGTATACGTTCTATAGATATATAATTCAAGCATCAACTATATTAAAAATAAATATAAGACTTGAGACGCCTTGGGTAACTAGTAGTACCCTTCTCAGTCACCCGGGGTCGGCGCAACCTGTTTTCTCCTTCCATACTCCTCTATCATATACCATTTCTTCGCTCACTAGTACAGTAGTACCTTAAGCTATTTAATTGTGAAAAATACTTTATTACTGGTGGTCGGGCTTATTGTGAGCCTGCACGAGTATCCCTATACAGTCACATTCTTTATCCGGTTCGAAGGCTGGAGCAACCGCTACCCAGTACAATTGAGACTTCAATCTCATACCAAAAGGTGTGTGGCGGCATTCACGTCGTGATGTCTCTTCTTCGAAAAAGTGGCGCGACGCGATTACCTTCTTATCACGGCCGCCTCTAACTAAATATCCGTCCCAGGTAACGGGACAACACAAAACGGCCGTCGCCCAAAACGGGTCTTGTCGGATCCTCCAGAGACAGTCTTGGTGCTTTTACGCTCTTCAAGTACCGGTCACCGTTCTCGTCGAATTCGTCTAATACGACAAAGAGTTCATTAAAGCAGTTGTTCATGACTTTGGATAATACTAAGTCCAAGATTACCTTTTTGATTTGCTTAAAATGAAACTGAATTCTTCATTAACAGTACAATCGATGAATTTTATATCTAAGTACGTTATTAAAGGTTTCTTCATATTCATCATTGATGTTATTTTCGACATCGTTACGTCATCAAGTTGTAAGGAAATGATTCATTCATTAGTCGTGACGATTCACGTGAAGTCAGATATGCTCAGAACCTTATGACGCACAGAATTGTAATGGCCTTGTTTAATAATATTTTAATAATAATAGTGCGTTGATCCTGGAAATTATTGACAAACTATTAAGTGCTAAGCAAGGGCACAAATAGAAAAGCTGTTTATTAAGTATGCCTCAAAAATTGTTGGTGTTGGTGGTAATACACACAGCGAACGAATGATTTTCGCCGGTATGCCGATGGGAAAATCATGATTGGTCTCACTGATCGTGAGGCGACCATCGATGAGACCAATCATGCTTCACCCATCAGCATTCTATTTTTGACAATACGGCGAACCTGATGTACTGAAAGCGAATATTGGTCAACGTCTTGGTTATTTAACTGGTGCAGGGCAGACGAACGAACTCAGTCTCAAATGGTTACCTGTTACGTAAATAGCACAAGAACACCGCCATCCGCCTTGAAGTCTGGGTCATAACTGGCCTCTCCAAATTTACACCGCTGAACCCGGTCTGCGGTTCTTCTCATCCATTTTTTGCTTAGCTTTAGTTTAAGGTATAACATAACGTGATTTTTCGGTGGACTTTGTAAACAAACCTAGAACGAAGAGTCCCCGATTTTGTTACATTTTCCCCCGCTTTTGCTCTTTCACAGATCGAGCATTGTCACAAAATGTTAAAGCCTTGTAGTTACAATGGAGTTTATAACCTTCCTGCAGGAATATGCGAATGGTTTAAGTAGTTTGTAGGCAGTATCGCCCTATCCATTTGACACGCGGCATCCATACGTCCTTGAGGACAATTGCGAGTTCAACCTCGTATCTCAAGGTTACTCTGCTCATGTAAGAGTGCCCCTAAATTGTTCCTTGGTTTAGGTATCAACATGCAGAATAATTTATTCACAAACTAAATTAGCTATTGGGACACTGTGCAAAATTTTGCTATACTTTGACTATTTGAATATACATGAGTATTCAGACAGAGGATCCTAGTTTGGACTATTCTATGTGGAATGATTTACCTTTATATATCTACACCGGCGTTGCCAGACGTACCGATTTTTAAATCAAAATTAAATGTCCCGCGCGGGATAGGCTCAGTCCCGCTTTCGGGGATAACTAGATCGTGCGTGCTGAGGAAGCAGGCTAGGCTAAAGGATGGCTTTTTTGGCGACCAGACGAAACTGATTTTAAATTTAAATTTTTTTTTCTAGACTTAAATTTATAAACCTGCAAAAAGGAGTTAGTTTTCGACAATGGCGGATCCAGGGGGGGGGGGGGGTCATGACCACCCCCTGAGCTGGTTCCAGGACTTAGGTGGACCACTAATTGAATATAATGATTTTATTTATATATTTTGTCACCATACAGATTTTATGTAACTACATACCTTCAATATTTAATTAATTTAATATAATATAATAACTTTGTATAATGGCAAACGTTTGGGAACGAACGCATCTAAATTTGACTATGTGACCCCCTCCTGGCGCCAAAGCTGGATCCGCCCTTGGTTTTTGACATGATTGAAAATGCTATATCTATAAATATAAAAATGAATTGCTGTTCGTTAGTCTCGCTAAAACTCGAGAACGGCTGGACCGATTTGGCTAATTTTGGTCTTGAATTATTTGTGGAAGTCCAGAGAAGGTTTAAAAGGTAGATAAATATGAAAATGCTCGGAATTAAATAAATATAACAATTTTTGTTTTTCTTTTGATGTGTCCCCCGTCGCCGCGTCGGACGGATGCCTTTGGTTTGTTTTAAGTTTATTTTATACAAAAGTTTAGGTCTTTTATTTATCGATTGAGGCATCACGGAGTCTGCCGGGTCAGCTAGTCTTTAATATAATTGACAGACGATATTTCGGTAGATAACTTATACGAAGAATTTAACTTGTTGAAATCATCCTTATCCAAGGACAAAGAATACATCCGTATTAGTGGGAAATTGCAGACACCACCGTCACCACCGCAAAGAAATGGCGTCAGCTCTTTCAACAGTTGGCGTTTCGGCTTGAAGGGTGGGCTATCCGATGTAACTATAGTTGAGACCTTAGAACTTATATCTCAAGGTGGGTAGCGCATTTACGTTGTGTATGTCTATGGGCTGCAGTAACCACTTAACACCAGGTGGGCTGTGAGCTTGTCCAGTTCGTCCACCCATCAAAGCAATAAAATAAAAAACAGTTTTCTTGCACACGTTTTTTGATGAATTTAAAATGGATGCCAGAAATAAATGCTCCATTTTAATGAGACCAGAATTACTCATCCAGTTTAATCTACAGCTGTCCTGTGAAGAGTTCTTCATCTTTAAGGATACCTTAAAAGAAGCTAAATCTTCATAGAATTATCATGAATAAGTATACCTATCTTAAAAATAAAATTGTAATTTGTAATTTTTTACACTCCTAAAAGTATTGTTTGAAACGCCATATTTTGAATAAAACTTTTTGATTCTTTGATCTCTTTGATTCTCTTATTCAGAAGACAAATAAGAATTTAAAGAAAATCTGGTTTAAAATATCATATTAAAAAAATTCAATGCCTATTTTTGCTATATATCATGTACACGTTAGGGGCCATCCATAAAGTACGTCACACGAATTTTAGGACTTTTGAACCCCTCCCCCCCTCCTTGTCACAGGTTGTCACATTTTTATAACCCCCCCCTCCTGATGTGACGTCACACATTTTTTTAATTTATGTATGTATTTAAAAATAATCGAGAGAAAACAGCTATTTTCATTTTTTACTTATTTTTATTAAATAATAATCTAATAAAATCAACATAAAGTCCAACATTTCATAAAACCCATTCAAAATTCTCGTGAATTTGAGTGTCTCACTTGCATTACAACGCCGCTCTAGAAGTTAAATGACGTTGCATGAGAGATTATCGCATAGCGAGAATGCTAAATTATTAATAAATATAGATCAAGTTTGTAAATTTTTAAAATTTTTAATTCACATACAAACTTTGCGTTTTAGTATTTTAAATTTTAACATGTGACGTCACAAAAGTATTGACCCCCCCATGCCCCTTGTCACACGATGTCACACTTCGGTGATACCCTCCCTCCCCATTAACGTGTGACGTACTTTATGGATGGCCCCTTATTTGAACTCAAACAAAACGATAATAAATTATAATATTAGAAATTTTTTTTCTGTTCCACTTTCGACGAAAGAATCCTGATTTTTTCACTCAAAAAATTCAAAAATCCCGACACGACAAAAATAAAATCTGGCAACGCTAATCTACACTGCCATAAAATTCGACAAATAATTTTGAATTATTTATTGCCCAATTAATGAATGACATGAATTAACTTTTCCACGTACTGTCGACAATTCTGTACGATTTTTGGGTATAAAAACATCTGTGCAGATTTACATTGCTTCATATGGAAATTATAGCAAAATAATTTTATAAAGGTGGTTGTATAAAACATGATTTATTATAGTATTACATTTAATTGGAAAATACACAAGTTGGCAGGTCATCGCCTTGTGACAGTAACAATATATATAAATACAATAATGTTTACATTTTTCTTTACTAGTCTTCCAAGAAGAAATATTGACCGGCTCGCTTTTGTTCTATATCCTGAAAAAGAAAAAAGAAAATATTATTTATATTCAGATTTAAGATGAAAAAAGGTTTCAATGAACTGGTTCATTGTCAACAGTGAGCATTTTTCATGTAAGTACATAATATATATTTTAGTCTTGAAAGTATACAGGAAAAGTCTGGTCGAGATGTACACATGACACCACCACTGAACACTACCACTAAACCACCACCACTAAATTTTATACAGGCTAATATTTTTATTTAACACGTAAAGAGCACTTAATAATTTTATGCAAAAATCATTAAGGCTAATAAATGTATTTCAAATTGTGATAAATAATGTTACCTTCACTGATGCATGTTTGTTTATCCTCGGTCTGAAATTATTAGGATCCCTGCGGAAGGTGATTCCCAAGAGTTCCAGGAATTTGTTCATCCCATTGAGGAGCGATTGAGGCGCATGTGCGGTCGCATTTGACGAAGGTGTACCCTCAAACACGATTACTCGATCAGCTAGATATGTAGCCATTATAAAGTCGTGCTCGACAACAAAGCCAGTGCGTTTGGCATGGAGGATGAACCTAATAAAAAGAAGTCCTTAGTTCATAAATAAAACTTTGTTTTTGTAACACTTATTTAAAAAAGATACTAGTGAATAGCCAAAAACGAGAGATACTAAAAAAGGATAGACAGATTTATTTAAATATCATTAATTATATTAAAAAAATATTCCTAGTAAAAAAAAAAATTAAATTAAATAACACACCTTTTAATCACTTTAGCTGCTACCAAACGCTGTTCAGAATCCAAGTAAGCTGAAGGTTCATCAATAAGGTAAACGTCAGCAGGTTTACCAAGACACAGAACGAGAGCTACTCGCTGTAACTCACCACCAGATAGATTTTGGACTTCCTGGTCCATAATTTCTTCGATTTTCATTGGCTTCATCACATCAGTGAGGAACTGTAACATAAATATTTGTATACATTATAAATATGCCTGTTGGTAGCTCAGCAACTGTTAAAGGATATTGCCTTCAGGAACATGAATTTTAATTGCATTTTAAATTAATGAGTTCAGGAAAATGTTAAATTTTGATTTTACTCTCATAATTACAATTTCAAAAAATTGTCAATGTAATATATTATTAAACACAGCAATAAGCTTTTTATTATAGCTTTGATTAGTTTTCCTAATTTTATTTAGATATGTCTTCACAAACCTGTGGATGTATATAAGCATCTCTAATCTTGTCATGCAGTAAGCTCCTGACAAGTCCCTGTGATTTCGGTGAAATCTTTTGGGGTTTATAACTAATGTGTAACTGCGGAAGTTGACCTGAACCTGTTTACAAAATAAATAAATCAATTCATAACAAGCATATAATGACAGAAATTTAAATACATCTAAGCCCCTATAGACTGAAGAAAATACAAATAAAAAAATATTACACACACTATTATTTCAGAGGTTCTTAGATATTTTAAAGTTTTAATGGTTTTAGGTCTAGTTGCTCCCCAAGCAGTGCTGATTTTCTTGAATAATGGTTTCCACTCCATACCAGCTAGATCTTAAGCTTGCCTATGACAGCAGATTTTTATTTATTGCGCAGATGGGTGGATGAGCTCATAGCCCACTTGGTGCTAAGTGCTCATTGGAGCCCATAGTTAACAACAATGTAAATTCCATCACCTGGCATCAGTCAGTCATGGTTTTCTTTCAATGCAACAGCTGCCCCACCCTTCGAACCATATTACTACTTCTCAGCAGAAATAGGCAGGGTGGAGGTACCTACCCATACAGGCACACAAGACACTCCCCCACCAGTAATTAGGCAAATTATAATTTTTGTCAGTTTCAGTTTTATTAGATGATGTTATTACTTCAGCATAGAAATCAACTACGAACATTGGTTAAGTAGGTATTTAATAAAAAAAAAAGAAGTCTGCCTGTGGGATTGGAACACCGACACAGCATCTCTAGGTACAAATTCACGGCCTTCTTATCCCCCTGGCCACAACAACATCAAAAATATGAAAGTCTTGTATTTTGGATTCTAAATTTTTATTGAACATCTTATTGTAAATGTGACATCGGCTTATTCCTAAGATATGAAATCTGATATAAAAATACAAATGAGACTTCAAACTTATGCTTCAAGGTGGGTACAGACATTCATGTTGTTCCAATAACCATTTAATGCCAAATGGGTAGGGAGTTCATTCATCTAGCTATACAATAAAATAAATAACAAACTAAATTTAAATGATTATTAGCTAACTTTCACCTGTAATTGGCATGGGGTGAGGATAATTGTGATTTTTAAACGATTAATATTTAAACTGCTCCATAGAGTATAGTTTTAAATTATATTATTTACAGAACAAGAAAATATTTTGTAAATATATTTTTTTATTTTGCAATTACCTTCCGGACTAGAGATAGACTCCGCGTATTTTAAACACTTTTGAAATACTGGATGAAAGAACAAATCGAATAGTTCTGTTCTGGCCATATTAAATACCGAAACTAACACTTAAAATAATTCAGTCTTTACACATCCATAACCTCAAACTTAAATATGTTAAAGAAGTCTTTTTTGTATATTTCACGTACACTTAGTTTCTTCATAAATTAATAAAAACACGTTTACATTTTATCGTAAATAATAGAGTTTCGGTGTAATTTAAGCGTTGAGTTTTTGCACAAAAGCATTTTGACAGTTTATTGAAACTTTCACGAATTTTGACATACGTCATGTCAGTGTTGCTAGTTAAAAAAATCGTAAATACATTCGGATACACGCAAACCTGTAGGGACATAGACTGACAATGTTATTGTTGTATTAAAGAATTGTATTATATTAAAGAATAGAGTGAAGTTATGAGATTTGTTTTATTTTGTCTATTTTGTGTTTCTTCAGGTTTAAATGTGTAATAACGATGGTTTATTAACTATTTAATATCTGTGAAAGTGCACAAATATGGGAAAATGAAATAAAGCCGCTAAACGTAGCTTCTCGGGAACTACTAGGTCATAAAATCCCTTAAAAAAGAATAAGTAGAATAATAAATGATAGAATCATGCTTCAATTAGATACGTTGTTTTAAAACGAACATTTTCTTTTTTTATAAATTATTAATATTCAGGTATTACGAGTCATTAGTAAGTCATAATTAATACACGAACAGAATTGTGTTGATGTAATTAGTTGTTAAGTTTTTCTGTATTTTTTTTAATTTTTGTAATTATTTTTAAAAATAATTTGTCACGTAATATTGTCTTAAAAATGTTTCTATTTTAAATATGTCTTTATTTCTGAGATATACCTATTGAAACTTGAGAATTTCAACCTATTATCTCAATAATATCCCCATTGAATAATAATGAATTTGGAGCAGCATACTGTCTTAAAGATTTTCTCCGAACTAAGATATTAAAATTAAACGCAAAATTAGCATGTTTTTAAAATTCTTTAAACATTTTAACGCAAATAATTATAAAAGAGAGAAATTATTTGGGAAAATATTTCATTGACCTTATTAATCCTATTTCTTATTATTTAAATATTTTCTTATTATTCTTACCTTCATCAGGTTCAAGATTTCCAGCCAACATTCTAATGAATGTTGTCTTCCCAGTCCCATTTTCACCAAGTAATACTAAAATCTCAGAATCTGAGAACTCTCCAGGCATCACACGCAACCCAAAATCACCCATCATTTTAGACATCTCTGGGTATTCATAATGGTTCATCCTTTTTATCTAAAATATTTTTAGTTGATTCTATATTCTGATTTATTTATTGTAAATTATCTAATTTGAAACAATAACGCAGTAAGACAAATTTCATATATTTTTTAATTTTTAAGTACTTTTTTCATTACCCTCATTTGTGATAATAATACAATAGTAGTGGATAAACAAGCTGTGATATCTTACCTCTTCTTCGGTAGCTGACTCAGCTACCTTGAACACAAGCGATTCAGTACGGAATCTCATGTTTTCGGTGGGTACAAACCCATCAAGGAATATGTTTATACCTAAAATAAATGCATTAAAATTTATTCCTGTTGAACTTAATGTTACAAATTAATAGTACTGTTTATAAATGAATAATAGCCGTTATTTCAATTAAATTAATTGTTTAATACATTCAATCAACCAGATAAATTGTTATCTAGCAATCTACCATATTTATTCCTGGTTTTGTTTATCTTATTGGAGGGTTTGGAAGTGATAACAAGCAACTGCCTAATTTGATTTCGTTAAAGCATATTGTTTCTGATTGTAGTTGCAGATTTATTAAAATAAATATCTTTTGTATCCAAACAGGCAGATGACCTCCTATCAATCAGGTGTTATTATTGTCGTCAGTTGCAAAGGTAAAAGAACTATTTATTCCATTTGGATCCTTTGGAGTAGAACATTCAATTGCTTTGTAGCGGAAATATGTAATATAGTGCTAAAACCTTGAATAATCTCCTACTACACAACTACACACTTAAAGAACTAAAATTTGTAGAATTCAGGAGTAAGGTTGAGAATTAAAAAAAGTGTTGTTTTATGTATTGATCATGAGAAATATGTCAGGAAAGATATTTTCTGATATATTTCTAGATTAATATGCTGACTTTTTATTGCCCTTGTACGCAGACGAGCATACGGCCCACCTGATGGTGAGTGGTTACCGTCGCCCATGGACTTCAGCAATGCCAGGAGCAGAGCCAAGCCGCTGCCTACCGCTGACTATTTCACATAAGACTCTTTGACCTCAAATCATATGTTGATGACAAGATTATCTCACATTTCAAAACATACAGATTTTATGCAAAGAAATTATAAGGAATGAAAGGAATTAACATCTATGTAGTGATCAGAAAAACCTGAAAAATCTTACCTTCTCTAACGGAGAAAGGCATAGTCACAACACCATATGCACCAGGTACACCGTAAAGACAACAGATAAAATCTGAGAGATAATCCAACACTGACAAGTCATGTTCCACAACAATGATGAACCTGAATGTGAAATTTTTTATCATAATTATATCAATGTTTTGTTAAGTATTTCATGGAAAATATGTTAGTTATTTAAGCTTAAGCTTTGACTTTTCCTTTTACATATATTTTGTAAATACATATACTTTTTTTAAATGAACCTGTTAGAATATAAAGGAGAAACCCCATTTTGGGCCTAAGCGTTACACGAATGGGATATGTACCAAAAAATTCGTCTATTTTGCTTGATTAACCTATTAAAATCTTAGCTTCATTGACAATGGCCAAATGTAGAAAATAAGTTGAATTCAATTTTTTGTTTTAAACAATCTTTGTAAACATCTGCAACACTTATTTCAATATCCGTAACTAGCTCCACAAACGTGCGGATTAGAATTAGAGCATCCATAAAATAGGATCGATTTAGTGGAAATCAAGTGTAAAAAATAATTAATACTCTTTTGCTTTAGGATAAATTACTGTTTTTATAGGTATTTTAATCAATGTAAATAGAGTATGGCCATCGAATCGTGACACTACTTACAATGGCGGCAATTCAAAATATCTACAACTGACAACATTAAATATAGCATGAAAGGGTAGTTTTGCATTTTTATATTAATGTGACTATGCCATAGAAAAACACAAAGGTATCAAATCGTGTTATGTTATCTTTAATGTTGCCAACTGAAGATATTTTGGATTTTGCCGTAAAGCAGTAATGCGTTTCAGTTTGAAAGGCGGGGCAGCCGTTGTAACTATACTGAGACCTTAGAACTTATATCTCAAGGTGGGTGGCGCATTTACGTCGTAGATGTCTATGAGCTCCAGTAACCACTTAACATCAGGTGGGCTGTGAGCTCGTCGAAGGGTATCTAAGCAATAAAAAATTAAAATAAAAAAGGCATGAAATAAAATGAAATGAAATGTGATGAGATAATATGGGAGCACGTAATAATTTATATTTTATATAAAAAAGTTATCATATAAATATAGTTTTTCATAAAAAAAAGTTTTCATTAAAATTAAAATAAGACTGACCTAAAGGTCTTAGTTACCAGGTCATAAAATCCCTTAAAAAAATCATTTCGTGCGAAGCGCGTTTCGCATTACGTTGTTTTTAATTTTTGGCTTTCGTTCGTTTTCGTAGACAACCTAACGCGCGATTTCTCGTAACAGGTTCCATTTTTATTTTAAGCAACCTGTTGCTGCAACAGGTTTCGTAAAAAATTACTTATCTTTAGTAGGAAATAGCCTCAAAAATATCGTTTTTATTAAAATATCTCGAATAATAAACATAACCTAAAATGTAAACATTGTCTGATTTTACCAATTTGGCCATTGCTGGGAGACCTGAAAATTGGGCTCATGAAACCTTCTTAGGTATTGTAACTTATGCCCAAATTCTAGCACTGTAACGCCAGGCCCAAGTTTGTATGGATTTCGGGTTTGTCCTTTTGTATTTTTTTTAAAGCAACTAAGATTCATCTTTTGTCAATAAGTTATTTTATTGCAAATAAAGTTAAAGTCCATACTTCCGCAAAGAGCTTTGAAACAATCATGTATTTTAGTTAGGAAATCTGTTGGCTCAACCCATCTAAAATTGTTGAAGTCTTGCTTGAACATTATTTATACTATAAAAAGTGGCAGGGTCAAATAGTAATTCCACATGGGTAGGTACCAGCACCTTGCCTGTTCTTTGACATGTTTTCTAGTTTGCAGCAGTAGTTATCCTGTAAACTAGACTACACTATATATATACATATTCATATTGCAGTGACTGTGGGCTTTCATAATGATAAATAAAAAAATTAGATACATTTTTTTATTGCTTAGATGGATGGACCACCTCGAGATATAAGTTCTAAGATCTCAGTATAGTTACAACGGCTACCCCACCCTTCGAACCGAAACGCATTACTGCTTCACGGCGGAAAATAGGCGGGGTGGTGGTACCTATCTGTGCGGACTCCCAAGAGGTCCTACCACCAGTCCCACTACCATGAAACATATTTAATAATATGTTTCATGAGGGTAATTTAGTTATGCTAAATGTTTATGACAAAGACCTACTTGATTGCAAGTTAAGGAGCATTAACTGTTCAGTTTGGACAAGACTGGAGTTCTTTCGACGAATATAAAGAAGTTGCTTTCGCATATTGGACGGTTGTAAAGTCATTTGACTGGAGGCCAGATATGGGGAGCGGTACATATGGCGCAGAACCGGACCGAGTGGAGAAGATTGACATACAGTCACGATCCTCAGCATTGAGGGAACGACCAGAAGAAAGAAAGTAATTTTAGCTTTGCTATTTCATGAAATTGGATGCAGCTTTATTTAAAAATAAATTTGAAATTAAACATACTGTATACAAACGTTTGGATGTAATGCTTATTATACCATTGCAACAGTTCATGGTTTTTTATACAATCTAATTATTGATTTAGAATTTGGAGCCATTTGTAGTGAAAATGCTTAATAATGAAAAAATTATTTGCTTACTTGTCAGGGTGGATAAGAGATCTTATTGTGCGGGCAGCGTTAAGTCGTTGCTTTACATCTAGATATGAGGATGGCTCATCAAACATAAATATATCCCCATTTTGAATGCACACCATGGCACATGCAAAACGCTGCAACTCTCCTCCGGAAAGTGCCGCAATTTCACGATCACGGATGTGTGATAGATCTGTGAGAGATCAATTCAAATTAAATCAAATTTGAAATCCTTAATAAACAAGAGCAGCACTTAATTTCTATACACAAATCATTAATGATAACTCTACTACATACTTATCAATAAATATATTTCAACTTAAATAGGCATACTCTTTGAGGAACAAAACATTATAATTCGATTATAAAAATCATTACAGGAAAGTGTATGCTGGGAAGTGATAATATTATTATATTCTTCCAGACAAATTCCAAAATGATATCGACGCTTGAAAGGCAAACATGACTAAGCGACAATAACTGATTTGTACATAAATGATAGGCAATAACCATATTCGATATGCAAAAAAAAATATTCTAGGTCTGTTAGAATCATTTCAATTACAGCTACTAGCTTGATTCTACAACAGCTAGATCCGTTAAAATAAATTTTGTTTTTAGGTATTTCAACTTTAAATTAGTCTATTGTAAAGTTCATGCATTGTCGCTTAGTCACTTTTGCCTTTCAAGCAGCGATGAAACTTACCAAGCATTCTACATATTTGAGACTGGTTTTTCATTTCATCTTTTTTGTCTAATAGTTGACCGACAGTTCCCTTTACAGCTTTAGGGATCTGATCTACATATTGAGGCTTAATGAGAGCCTTTAGATCATCTTCGAGGATCTTGGTGAAGTAATTTTGCAACTCAGAGCCTCGGAAATGAGCAAGTATCTCTTGCCAATCTGGAGGGTCCTGACAAATAATGTAAAATGTAAGAAATGCTGTTAAAAATAACACAGTAAATTTAAAATGGTATTGTATTGATTTATTAATAAAAGACGTACATAATAAGTTTTTGGCATAATAATAAGGCCAAAATCATTTTGTGGATTGGAATTATTCCTTGCTATGTAGTTTCTGTTTTTTTTGTTGGTATCCTATTAGGCTATTCTAACTTCCAGTTGGGTAGGCGAGTTCACAAGCTCAACCTGAGAGGAGTTGCTAAAAGTGGCCTTAGCAAGTGCAGTGCTCCGCTGAATCACTGCACTTGCACTGTGCTGAATCACTGCACATGAATTTAAGTCGTCGTGGCCTAAAGGATAAGACGTCCGGTGTATTCGTATATAGCGATGCACCGGTGTTCGGATCTCGTAGGCGGGTACCAATTTTTCTAATGAAATACGTACTCATCAAATGTTCACGATTGGCTTCCACGGTGAAGGAATAACATCGTGCAATAAAAATCAAACCCGCAAAATTATAATTTGCGTAATTACTGGTGGTAGGACCTCTTGTGAGTCCGCACGGGTAGGTACCACCGCCCCGCCTATTTCTGCCGTGAAGCAGTAATGCGTTTCGGTTTGAAGGGTGGGGCAGCCGTTGTGACTATACTGAGACCTTAGAACTATATCTCAAGGTGTGTGGCGCATTTACGTTGTAGATGTCTATGGACTCCAGTAACCACTTAACACCAGGTGGGCTGTGAGCTCGTCCACACATCTAAGCAATAAAAAAAAAAAAAATCTACCATTGTATTGGATTTACAACCCATTGTGAAGATGGGGTGAAAAACTTAGTGGGTTGTGTCTATAGGGTAATTCGTGCATCACAGTGTTTATTAAATGTGTTTTTAGATCTTACAGTGTAACGACCCAAGTTGGGCTTCTGCTTGCCAGCAAGAATCTTCAGTGCAGTAGACTTTCCTATACCGTTCTGGCCAACAAGACCTAGAACTTCTCCTGGTCTTGGGATAGGCAGGCGATGGAGCTTGAATGAGTTTTTGGAGTAACGGTGGGTAGTGTGTTTCTCCAAGTTAGATGGGATATTGATGATGGTGATAGCATCAAAGGGACATTTCTGAAAATATTTTAAATAATATTGTTAGGCATATCATTAAATCACTATCAAACATTTTTAAAATTTTTTATTGGTTAAATGACTAAAGGAGAATTTCATTGAATAAGGTGTTAATTAGAATTAAAATAAAGTTTTTGCATTCATATTTTGATGTATTGTTTTACACAGTATCACTTTTGGAAAATAGAGCATTCATACTAATAATGTATTAAACATTGGAGAATAGTAAAAATTATCCATTTTAATGAATTTTACATGAACTTCTGCTTTATAAAAATAATAGTTCTTTCGTTTTTATGTGAATACAATAATTATATTTTATGTTAATGCATATATTAAATACGTAGAAAACTGATGTCCGCTCACCTTCACACAAATACCACAACCGATACATAGCTCCTCAGAGATGGTGGCTATCTTGTCATTAGGAGTGACTTCGATGCAGAGTTTTCCCATACGTACAACAGGACAACTCTTCTTACATTCCTGCCTACATCTCTTTGGCTTGCAGCGATCAGCATTCACAATAGCGATACGAGTTAGCTTGTCGGTTTCCTCGTGATCTTTTCGTCGAGACATTTCTGTTGTTTAAAATGTTAATTTAATATGTGGCACAAAATACGATTATAACCTCAATAGCTGTATCATATGTTTATGAAATTTTTAGTTTCGTACACATTTATTTCTTATTTATAAATTTTTTACATCGTTTGTAGGGTTAAATTTTTATGTGTTTGAGTTAATTACCTGTTAAAAGTAAGCGAACACTGGCGAAATACTGCCTGCATTCGCGTGTCCATAGATTTCGAAACGTCAAAAGGACTCGATTTTTTATTTCATATGGAGAAGCAAAGGAGATATTGTTTATATTATTACTAATTTTCTTTTGCGGAAGTGTGTGTATGTAACACTAGAATTTAGTCTTGACCTTTTTGACGAGATGAGTGCCTAAATTGCTGATTGTGTGCATTTAAAATAGCAATATGTTGACTTTTTTGCATAGTACTTTGTTTATTTTTTATTTATATTTAGTAGCATTTTTCTAGTGTTCGTTTATTTAGCATACTAGGAGATTGATATTCTCTTAATTTAAAAATATAATATCCAATCTAAGTATAGAGCTTATGGAGGTAAATTGGTCTACATCAATTTATCATCAATTGATTAATTATTCATTAAATGACCCAGGTGACGTCATATACCCCAAAAATTATTGTCACAACTACTCCACTGCCTGAATTAATACTTTTTTAAATTTAAATATCGCTAAGGAAATTATGAATTAAATATATAACGCAATTACTAGCGGTGGAGCATTTTATGAGCCCGTACGGGTAATTATCATCACCTTGGCTCTTTCTGCTAGGAATCCGCAATGCACTTCAATTTGAGCTGTGTAGTCCTACAATAAAACTGAGACATAGAGCTTTTATTGTCTCAAGGTGGGTAACGGCATTCACGTTGTCGATATTTATGGGCTCGTATATCCACATATGGTATTGAGTATGTAATGATTCTAAGTTTAATCTACAATAAAGAGTAAAATGTGTGTATGAATGAGACTTTTTGGCGGGAATGCGAGGAGTGAAGTTGTGTTTTGTTTTATTTTGTCTATTTAGTGTTTCTTCAGGTTTAAATGTGTAATAACGGTGGTTTATTAACTGTTTAATATCTGTGAAAGTGCAAAAATGAGGGGAAATGAAACAAAGCCAAAGACAAAATAAGAATTTATATTAAAATAAGACATGACTTAAAGGTCTTAGTTACCAGGTCATAAAATCCGTTAAAAAATTATAGCTGATTGCTTCTTTTGTAGAGCGCTTTTTCGTTTTCGCAGATATTGCCACTGTTGGCATTGGCTGATAGGAAAGTTGACGGACGGTGATCATAAAGCAGCAAAATTGTACACAGAGTTCATAATTTTTTTATTTTTCCTTTCCAAGAAATTATTTCTGTTTTGTAAGTATTGCCATTTTTACTGTTAAAATTATGTTTACAGAAGCCATTAAGTCTGAAATTCTAAATACAATATTTTACAAGAAAAAAAAAAACACAATTTCAACGTAGCTTTTTTTGTAACTTTTTATACAGGTATTCATAGGCAATGGATATTAAATCATAAGTCCTGTATAAATAGTAATCAAGATAAGGAAATAGTTGTGATAAATACATGCATTCATGATGTTGATTAATAGTTAGCTTAATTAATAGATAGAAATGTGAGAAATACACATGCGATTAAAATGTATTTATTCCGAACAACAGCATTCGGACTATTGGTCTACCGGAAAAAACCACTTACTCACACAACACGTATCAAATATGTTCCAACGGGGGACATTTTCAAGGATGAAAGGATCATTTTAAGCAATTTTTCTAATTTCCATGGAGTAAACGGTACTGAGGTAGCTTGTTTTATCGTTCTACGTAAGTAATGGAACCATTCCCGTAATAGAAGACAAGCAGTATAGCACTGACCATTTAACACAATAATATTCCCCGAATCCTGATCACGCAGGAGCAAGTCACTGTCGTCGCCCTAGACACGTCCTTGCAGATCCATCAGATCCAATAACTCTTGCATTAGATACCTTCAGCTCTAACACTAGGGGCAGGCTGAGGATCCCCGGTAACCGTACTCGTCGAACTCGACAAAGAGGTCGACGTACAACCTAACCCATGCATCAGCTCGCTGAGTTTCTCGCCGGATCTTCTCAGCGGGTCGCGATTCCGATCCGGTAGTAGATTCATTCGCGAAGCAGTTGATCTTGATTTGTTAGGTCTCCTTCGGAGGCGCTCGGGCGGCTGTTAGCAAATTCCACCCCTTCTGACTGAGCCTTTGCTCGCCCACCTGTCCTGGTGGAACTGGAAAGGCCTCCGGGCCACCAGTAAATCTTCAATCATAAAAAAAAAACAATAATACTTAACGGCACACACAGGGCAAAATCCCTTAATAAATGTATGCTGAGCTCAGGTCACGTTTTTATAAATATATTTTAGGCTGGGGTCTAATATCGTACGAGATGCTTGCGGTAAGGAAGCACATAAATTACGTGGGACCGTTGAAGCATTCTACAAAACGACTACCATCACCACTAGCTAGTACATCCGAATTCCGCCTGGGTTAAAAAAATGCTAATATTACTAATTTCTCTTTAATTTTATCTTTATTTCTAGAACATGCTTGAAGTTTGCATAGACAGTTTGGAATCCGCGATTAATGCTATTTACGGTGGTGCGGACGAGTTGGAAGTTTGTAGTTCACTTACTGAAGGCGGACTTACACCGAGCCCAGGGCTCGTATCTCAGATTGCGTCCGTTGTATGTATAAGATTTTCGTAAAAATTCACAAATAAATTATTTTGCGACAGACTTTATAATACGGATTCACGTCTCCTTCGGAGGCGCTCGGGCTGCTGTTAGCAAATCCCAGCCCTCCTGGCTGAACCTTTGATCGCCTGTCCTGGTGAAATTGGAAAAGCCTTCGAGACACCAGTAATCCTTCAATCATAAAAAATAATTATGGATTCATTCTTACGATAACATTAAGTTCAAAATTGGAACTTATAAAACTATGAATAAAAAATATGATTTTTCTTCTTCGAATTTTTTAGTATGGCAATCGGCTTCTTGCAGTATTGTACATATTTGCTAATGTCCAGTTTAAAAAAACGTATGTACTTACATATTTTTCTTAAAAAAAAGAAATGAGATGAAGTAAATTTACTCGAGACTGTCATCAATTGGCAATAAATGAAATGGGATGAGATGAAATAGTCACGCTAAAATGGTGGCTATTTACTGAGACTTTGGAAGAACCCGAGAAGCCACATTCAGCGACTTTACTTCATTTTCCCGCACTTGTGCATTTTCACAGATGATAAACGGTTAATTGCCGTTATTATACTTTCAAACCTAGAACAAATCACATTAAATAAATAAAACAATTAACAGAAGTTAGCTAATTGCTTTCCCGCCAAACAGTTATACTAATATTTTTGTATGTTTAAACTTTATTATCAATTATATTTATATTGTTATTTAAATTGTTTTATCGGATTTACGTTATGAACATATGCACCGTAGGCATTTCAAGCGTTAAAAAGTAGCGCAATATGTATTGTGGCCACAGCTATAGACTTTAGTAAGACTTGAGGTATAAAGTGCAATAGTATGGCATTAAAATTCTACCGCATAAATCAAACATTTTTTTTCTTTATTCCTTTATTCTTATTAAGATTTTCTTAAACGTGTGATTGTTTGTAGGTAAACAATATTAAAAATGGACGACTGATTCATAAATCGTGTTCTCAGTACAGCTATGGAAAGAAAACTCTTAAGGTAGGTACCTACATTTTATTTGTTGATATGTTTCATTTGATTTGATTTTCAAAATAAAATATCTTTGGCTATACTATTTGTATCTGGCTGGTTTTGGTATCATTAAAAGTTTAAATTTTAAAAAAGGCAATTCCAAATTCAAAATAGGAAAATTCGATAATTTAGAAGAAATTCGATACATTTTAAAATTTTACTACAAAAAAGTTAAAAATGCAACGCAAGCCGCAAAAAAAAATTGCGATGTTTATGGACCTAGTGCAGTGTCTGTGAGAGTAGCATAAATTTGGTTTAAGCGTTTAAGCGAATTTTAGAACAACGCGATTCCGTATATTATTATCATCATCATCATCATCATCATAATCGGTTGCTCTTGGCAGAGCAGTCGTGGTCATCTGGAATTCTTGCTTATTAAAGCCTTGACAGATGTTTTCCACAGTTTGCGAACCGAGGCCCGGCGCACACACTCGTCAAGTGGGGTTTCAGTAAGGTCCTTCACCTGATCAGTATATTATTATACTCGATAATTATTTTCAGGTTCCCAAAGTGAACGTCATGATAAGATGTCGAACTGGTTCGGATTTCTGTTACAACGATTTCGAAATGGACACAATGCTATCAGACATTGATCATTTCAAGCAGTTTGAAATAGACAGATTCGTTTTTGGCGCTTTAACAGATAGTCAGGAAATAGACGAAAAAAACTGCAAAAAGATTATTGAGAGAGCATCTCCTACGCCTGTGACATTCCATAGGGCGTTTGACGTTTGCAAAGAACCCAGTGCTACCATTACAAAAATTATAAATCTGGGATTTAATAGATTATTGACCAGTGGGCAGAGATGCACGGCAGCGGATTCTGAAGCATTAGTATTAATCAGAACACTTATAGAGACTTTTTCTGATAAAATTGAAATTATGCCCGGAGCTGGTGTCAATGTCGATAATGCCAAACTATTCATAGATATGGGTTGTAAGATTTTGCATAGCTCATGTAAAATAACAAAATATTTGAATAAAGCTGGCAATAATTTGAGGATGGGTGAAGGTGACAGTGAATTTATTTATGTTACTGATGAAAATATCGTGAAAGAAATGAAACTCAAAATGGCAAATTAAATTTAGATATTGTATAAGTAAAACTTTCAAGTGTTTTTTAAATTGCGTTTTATTCTGGACTCTTTATTCTAGAGCTCATGCAACTCCCGAACCCTTCCGGTGCTTGGTAAGTTTAATTATGATTTTTCATTTAATGTTAAGATTTTTTTTTTTGCTTAGATGGGTGGACGAGCTCACAACCGACCTGGTGTTACGTGGTTACTGGAGCCCATAGACATCCACAACGTAAATGCGCCACCCACCTTGAGATATAAGTTCTAAGGTCTCAAGTACATAGGCGGCACTGAAAATTTCGGGAATTAACGAAGTGACACAACATTAGTATTTAAAAATGTATTTATTGCTTTTCGAAGTATTCTCCGCGAAATTTGACACATTTTTCCATACGATGGAACCAATCATTGAAGCAACCATTTCATTCGGAAGTTGGGGTCTCCAAAATGGCCGTTTTGTAGGCGTCCACAGCTTCTTCAGGTGATGAAAATCTCTGTCCACGCAATTTATTCTTTATTTTAGGGAAAGTATAGAAATCATTAGGGCTTAGGTCGGGGTTGTACGGCGGATGGTCTAATAATTCTATGTTTTCTTGCTCTAAAAACTCTTTTGTTCTGTGCGCGGTGTGAGAACTCGCATTGTCGTGATGGAGGATGATGCGGCGGCTGCAGTTCTCTTTACGGAGTTCAGAAACGGCCTGTGGCAAACAAATGCTAGCATACCATTCTGCATTAACCGTTCTTTGTCCCTCAAGAGGGATAGTCGTAACATGGCCGGTTTTGGAGACAAACGTGGCCACCATTTTTTTTGCAACACTCCGTGAACGAACAATTTTTGTAGGCTTTAACTCATTTTCGAACACCCAAACTCGTGACTGGTTTTTTGTTTCGGGTCCGTACGCGTATATCCAGGATCCGTCACCTGATACAATGTTGTATACAGCATTTGAGGATTCTGCGTGGAATCTTTCGAGAGTTCTGACGCACCAAGTAACGCGAGCCGCTTTTTGCTCTTCACAGAGCGAATGCGGTATCCATCGGGAAAACAACTTTTTTACACCTAATTGTTCATGCAAGATTATTTGTATTTGACTCATGCCAATGTCTAAAGTTGCCTGAATTTCGCGGTATGTCACATGTCGATCTTCCTCAATCAGCTTACGCACAGCATCAACGTTTTCTTGAGTGACTGCAGTTTTTGGACGACCTTGACGGGGATCATCACTGAGCTTGACACGTCCACGTTGAAACTCAGCAAACCAGCGATAAATTGTGGTTTTGGATGGGGCTTCATCACTAAATGCAGAAATCATCCGGTCAACACACTGTTTTTGTGTTAAACCACTTCGAAAGTCATAATAAATCATCGCTCTTGAATTTTCTCGAGTCAATTCCATTTTCTCAACGACTAAACAAGTTTGACAAAACCTCGTGACAAGACCGAGAATCTTTTTTTAAATAAATAAATGGTATTCGATTTTTAAAACCAAGGAGTTTTCAATTAAAAAGATTTTAATATGACAGGAACAGTGGAAATATTCCATTCCCGATACTTTTAGTGCAGCCCTCGTATAGTTACAACGGCTGCCCCGCTTTTCAAACCGAAACGCATTACTGCTTCACGGCAGAAATAGGCAGGTTGGTGGTACCCACCCGTACGGACTCACAAGAGGTCCTACCACCAGTAAAGTTGTACCAATACTTATTAATTTCTCGTATTTTTTTCCCTACTGCGTTGTAAATAATTTTATTGTTTATTAATAGTATTTTGTACTAAGTTTTAAAATAGTTAAACTTTTGTAACTTCCTTAGGTATCGTGATTTCCAAACCAGAAAGACTCCTGTTATATCCCTGCCCTTAACTTTGTAAAGTAAAAAAAAAAAATGAATCCATTTCCGGCCGGAAACAAGACTAAAGTTGGCTTGCAAATACAGTAATAAAGGAAATTACTTTCGAGGCAACAACGTGCCAGCTGCGTAACCGCATAAAGTCGAAGGCAATTTGGCATAAAAATCGTTACTTATTGAACGCGGATACATTTTTTTTTTATCTGGAAAAGACACGTAATTATGATTTCATGACATTTTTATCGTAGTTGTGCGGTGAAACTGGGTGGCTATTCAAATTTGATGTGGATTGTTAATAAAAAATGGTAGGTATAGAAAAAAAAAAGAGAAAGATTGTGTTGAAAATGATGCGCCAAAAAAACCAGCAGCGTAACAACAAGTTCTTTTATTTGTGCAAGAAAGCAGAAAGCAGATAGAAATGGCGGCATGGCTTGTTTTATTAACACTATCCCCCCTTCGTTGGCTTTGGCTAGCGGCAGTGGCGGAAGGGGGCGTGTTAACATGGCTTGGCGGCTTGGCTGGCGGCAATGCATGACAGGTGACGTCAGGTCCGTTACAATTGGCTATTCCATAGTCTATTAGATCAGGAGAAAGTACTTGAAACGAAACAAATACTGTGGATGGGCGCAGTTCTTCTAGATCTGTTTCTTTAATTTCACGTAGGGTGGTGGTACCTACCCGTACGGCCTCGTAGAATGCCCTACAAAGATTATCCCTGTAAACGTGTCAGACATTTGGATATTTGGAGTCGATATTTCGAGCGTTGTTAGCGTAAAAATAAGAGAAGAAATAAGTTTAGTATAGTTTCAAGTCGTTGTGGCCTTTGACCACAGACATAGGTTAGGCGGTGTTACCTGCCCTTAACGACTCACAAGATGTCCTACCATCACTAATTATGAAAATAATGATTAATAATAATTAGGTGCACTCACGTATATTCAGTATTTTCTTCGATTACTGGTTGTCATTTTTCATATCTGCAATGCTAAAGGCTCAGCCAAGCTGCAACCTTTCGGGGTTATAAGTAATCCGAGCAACCTCCCAGTGTCGACCTAGCTGGCAGTTAGTTAAATATAAGTACTTATGTACTTAGGAACCCCTGCCTAGAAATAATATTCCACTCGAGGGTAACTTGGCTTTTCTGTGTTCTTTGAAATTCTTATGTCTGTTAGTGATGGTTATCATAACACGAGTACTTGCTCTCCAATGTGACGTAGACGTGTCTAATGATAAAAATAAGGCATTAAAATCGAAGTGCATTGAAGCATGTTAAGTGTTTATTTGACATTTTCAGTACGTTTTAATTCTGGTTCTGTACTAAAGTAGGTATAATTTATCATTCGCATGCCAAAGAAAAAAATGAGGGTTGTTAACCATATCTACGTATACTTTTTTTTTTAGTTTCACTGCAAACAACAATTGAGCTCGGATCAACAAGTCACCGATTCAACTATTGAACTTGGCATTTAAATGTTTGTGGATCGAACTTAGTGAACTCTCTTTTGTTTTTATAGTTTACTAGCTGACCCGGCAGACTTCGTAGTGCCTCAATCGGTAAATAAAAGACCTAAGCTTTTGTATAAAATAAACTTAAAACAAACAAAAGGAATCCTTTTCGATCCAAAGGAAAAACAAAATTGTTATTTTTATTTAATTCCGAGCATTTTCATATTTATCTACCTTTTAAACCTTCTCTGGACTTCCACAAATAATTCAAGACCAAAATTAGCCAAATCTGTCCAGCCGTTCTCGAGTTTTAGCGAGACTAACGAAGAGCAATTCATTTTTATATATAGAGATAATTTTTAATTAATTTATTAGATTTTGGAGATATTGATGATGTTTATTTGCTTTAAAATAATTGTGAGTACAGAAAGTTTCCCCATTGTGTTTCTCGCCAGATCTTCTCAGTCGATCGTGTTTCCGATCCGGTGGTAGATTCTGAAAAGCACTGCTCTTGCTAGGGCTAGTGTTAGCAAATTATCTCAGGTTGAGCTCGTGAGCTGGTCTATCCGTCCAAACGTAGCTGGAATAGACCCTTAGGCTCTCAGTGATTAGGTAGGTTAAAAAAAACAACAGAATTAAGTAGTAAATTGTGAGGTTAATCGTGTTTGGAGCTTTCGCTTTTTTTGCGCCATGTCATCGATGTCGGAACAATCTTTTAACCTCTCATCAATCATCGGGATTTTTTCAAGAAATACCCGGTCGTGATGCGCTGTTTTTACAAAAGCATGTATTTTTGAGTTTTTTATTACAGCAGCTGTGGAAATGGAATTGAAAAAATGAAATCTGTTGTAGTCATGTACCTAGTGAGTTTATGTCTTTTTTAGTTTGTGTTTACATTGTTTAAGTTTAGTTGTTGTTGGACTGACCAGATCCGCACTACCCTCGACACCACAGTTCACGATGCTCTACACTCGGCGGCAGATAGAGGCAAATGGCGTGGAATGGTCCGTAATAAACTCTTGTTGCGAGGAGATGGTCACGATCCCAGTTTTGAGGAAACCGAAGCAAGAAGAAGAAGAAGATCATTGGACGAGCTCAGGGCTAACTTGGTGTTAAGTAGTTACCGGAGCCCATGGATATCAACAACATAAATTTCCCTGCCCACTCGGAGTCATGACTTCTAAGTCAGAGTTCAATAGTACAACGACCGCTCCACACTTTAAACAGGAAAACATACCTAACCGTGCGGATTCAATGGACGTGCTATCACCAGTTACAAAGATTATCTCTGGAAACATAGACCTAAATATTTGGATTTGTAAAGTCGACTTTTCGTGCCCTGTTTAGAATAATTGTAGGCAGCGGCTTGGCTCTGCCCCTGGCATTGCTGATGTCCATGGGCGACGGTAACCACTCACCACCAGGTGGGCCGTATGGTCGTCTGCCTACAAGGGCAATAAAAAAAAATAGAAATAATTATGTATAAATTTAGGTTCACATATATTAATATTTTCTTCGGTATTCGTGCCTTAGATATAATTAAAACTACTTTTACGGCTTAATTTCATATATTTTCGTTGTTATTATAATATTATTTGTTAACCTTTCGAATAATTTACTGTTTTCGTGGTCACGAATAACTAAGGCGTTATTCATAGATCTTTTAGTTAAAGCGTAAGCTAGCACATTTTTCAAATGTAATGTAAGAACATATAATCGTAAAAGTTGTTTTAATTATATTCATATAGTTTAATTTTGCTTTATAGTTTTAAAGTAGGATTTAAGGTAAAGCATGCCTATAGTAGTCTGTAACTTCAACGTCCTCAAATAAAACAAAGACATGAAATAATTTATTTTTATTCTCGTGTACTTATTATAATACCAATCTTATTTTAAAGGTACTAGGGTACAAAATAAGGCTATACCGTGAAAGGTTAAAATGCTTTAATTATGGCATTTTGCTACCGTGCGTTTACACCTATTATTTACATCGACTTAATCTAAGTATAAGACGATAGGTTTGGTCGAAATGCATAGTATAACTAAGATATTAAAGCGTTTCCTTACATATCAAAGCGAATTTACTTAATTTTTTAATATTTAAGGCAATCACGAAACACCTTAAATCTAAATGGTATTGGTAAGTATCGTGGCGAAGTGCAGGAGTTGGAACCAATAACAAAATTTCAGTAATTCAGTCAGAAATTAACTAAGTTCGTAGGTATTACTCACATTTAAATAATCTAAACGTATGACTTAATAGAGAATCTTAGTGAATAGAAAATTATTTATCGGAACATTGCGAATGACAAGCAGACCGCGCTATTAATACGCTGTTAACTGGCGCTAAAAATGTAAAAGAAAGGAAAATAATCTACATATTTGTATTTTATATCTGATTGTGGACCGATGACTACTAATCTAATCTAGGGGTAGGATTATAAGATGGTTTTCTTGATTAGGGATCAGTTTAATTATTTATTTATATAAAGCGACTAATTTAAAACTTTTTTTACGATTTAGCGTTTTTAATTGTCCATCAAATTATTTCCGATGACCACCTTAGTCGTCAGTGTTCGCATACACTGTACGGCATTCGAAAAGTTGAAAAGAATATAATTTAACAATGAAAAAATCGAGATCAAACTATAAAAGTAATTTTAATTATGTCTACAACTCGCGAAGACTCAAGAAGATGAAACAACAAAATAAGTTGCAAGTATTCTCACCCAATAGAACACGGAATGAATATGAACGAACTATGATTGACATTTACTGTTTACGTATAGTAATATCGACGGAAGAAAGCCGAATTGTCGAAACTTAAACTTTAGGCAGCGGCTTGGCTCTGCCCCTGGCATTGCTGAAGTCCATGGGCGACGGTAACCACTCACCATCAGGTGGGCCGTATGCAGGTCTGCCAACAAGGGCAACAAAAAAAAAAAAACTTGAAACTTTACAGCCTTAGAGCTAAAGGCTTAAACTATTGCAAAACTTCACAACTCAATATTTATATAGATAGAAAGTTGAAAATTGGTGTGAAATTTGATGAAAAAAAAAGATGAACTATTTAATTTTAGGAAAACCTCCCGTCGATATCTATTCAGATTATTATTAATCTAATGCTTGTTAGAACGATCGTATATATAAATTGACTTAAATTGACATAATTATTTTGTTATACATTCAAATCAATTGAAATTTCGTCAGCAATTAACGAAACACCCACCAAATATATAATAGTAAAATATGAACACATTTTCTTTTTATGAATATTTTTTGTTCACGTATTGTGTTCAGAAAATCGAAGAAGGCATGTGAGTTTCTTAAAACTGTTAAGAATCATGCGAGGTTATGATGTCGCGGGGAGTTTTTTTGGGTTTTCATATCATTACAATAATCCAAACTACAAGTTTATCTTAAACTATGACTGAATGTCTATTGGTCTTCTTGTCTGGCGCGTAGGGCTCTAGTTTAGCTGGTTCTGTGTTGAGGGCGCTGTAGTCTACTGGGAAAGGCGGCTGTGGGAGAGAATCTTTAGGAGGCACCAGCACCCATTGGCCCGGACCGTTGGGGTTTTTCCCCATCAGCCAATTAGTAAAGCAGTGGACGAATGTACCGTAGTCTAAGATTAGATATCCGTTCTGAAAGTAAAAATGTATTTTAATTCTTTTAATAGCATTAAAAAAAAATTTTACATGAAGAAGCAAGGCTTAATTTGAACTAATTATTCGCTTTCCTTTGTTTTGAATATCGATTAGAAACGTAAAGTTGGCCTTTATAGCAAGACTATATCTAATATTTAAATAAAAGGTATGATGTTCGTTTGTAAGGCCATCCTTTGAGAGCGTATTGACAGATTGTTTTTTTTATTTTATTTTCATAATCCGAAAATGAGGGTTTTGTTTAAGAAAAAAAATAATAAAATCTCTGTAAAATCCACAACAAGACAACCTGCTAATAACACAAACAAATTTATTTGCATTTAGACACGTTTTACGGGTCAGTAATTAATAAACAAATGCGCTACTTACGCTAGTCATACGATCGTAGGCCGTGTCTATGATTTCATCAACCCTTGTCGCTGTCAATCCTATGACAGAACGATAAAAAGCTGCTAATGCGGGCTTAGTGATCGATCCTGTGCCTGTAACAATATTATTGCTGATTGTCAATTTATTCATCATATTTTGTGTACTGCTAACTACTAAGTTTCATATCCGATAAGATCAATGGCTGACTTTTTGGCGGGAACGTGAGGTTTCAAGTTGTATGATTATTATTTTTAATTTGTTTCACGTTTGATTTGTTGCAAGTTGTGTGGAATGAAATTGTGTGTGTGCAATAAAGAAAATCGCTGAACGTGGGTTCTGGGGTTTTTTCTATAAAAAGTTTGGTAACGTCTCAGTAAATTTCCAACATTGTACTGAGATATCCCTTCATTTAATCTCATTTTATGTTCATCCTATTGATTCCAGTTTCTAATGCTACTTACTAATGCTGCTTGAAAATTAAATGAACTTAATATTGGAAACCCTTTAGAGCGTAGCGTAGTATTTGGCAACAGCGCCAAAGACCTTACTGGAATTACAAAAGGCTCTATTCGTCCTTTGGCCTATTTCAGATTACTTAAATTGTTTTACTTATTACATTAACCACTATTTTAAGCAAATTATTATTAAAATTTCGAAATATAGTTAGGTTTATACTTATAAGCATTAGTGATAGCAGACTAAAATACAATCGAAGTCGAAAAATATTTCACGGATGATATATTAGTCATTTTTTAACTAATATAAATACATTTTAGTATATAGCTCGTAAAGTAAAAGCAATTAAGTCCTTTTCGTATTCCGTGAATAGATAAGCGCATTTGGCAACCAATAATTTTGGTAAGATAACACGGAAAAGGGGAAGGCGCCGTTGCCGCATCGTATGAAAGAGAAATGCACAGGCTTTTACTGGTTTGGCGCACGCAGTATCGTCACACGCCAAGAGCGTCAAATCTTAAAAAGTGTTAGAGTTTTTAAATGTTTTAAAATTGTCTCGAATTTTTATTCCTTTACATTTTATAAAAAAAATATATATACCTAGATTTATTTATTATGATTTTGTAATTACTTAAATAGGTAATTAGTATTAGTAATCGCGTATTTCCTTGGCATTTTTATATTATTATCAGCAAAATTAAAATTTTAAATATTTCTTTATCTTGTGTAGTTTCTAATGGTCGATGTCGTATCAATTCCAAAACAGTCTTTCTGTCTGTGGTATTAAGTACTTTAGTCGTTCGCATTCACGAAAACTATAAAGTCTACGATACTTCTCAAATAATGTAATGACAATAACAAAAACTGCGAGATTAAACCATAAATGTAGTTTGAACTGTTTCTAAGAATCGCGAAGACCAAAGCAAAATACTATATGTGTACCCATAATTAATACAATTATAATTTGCGTAATTACTGGTGGTAGGACCTCTTGTGAGTCCGCGCAGGTAGGTACCACTACCCCGCCTATTTCTGCGGTGAAGCAGTAATGCGTTTCGGTTTGAAAGGTAGGGCAGCCGTTGTAACTATACTGAGACATTAGAACTTATATCTCAAGGTGGGTGGCGCACTTACGTTGTAGATTTCTATGGGCTCCAGTAACCACTTGGCACCAGGTGGGCTGTGAGCTAGTCCACTCATGTAAGTGATTAAAAAAAACAATTTTATAACTTCTAATTATTTCTATACTAAAAAACGTTCGAAATATCGACTTCACAATTCCAAATATCTAGAACGCTTACAAGAATAATCTTTGTAAGTCGTGGTGGGTCGTTCTATGAGCCCGCACACTTGGGATTATACTACACTGTCTGTTGCTACCGCGAAAATACTATGGTATTAAACGATTCCATGGATGTCGCATTCTCCTTCTGAACGACTACCTAACTGGTGGTAGGACCTCTTGTGAGTCCGCGCGGGTAGGTACCACCGCCCTGCCTATTTCTGCCGTGAAGCAGTAATGCGTTTCGGTTTGAAGGGTGGGGCAGCCGTTTTAACTATACTGAGATCTTAGAACTTATATTTCAAGGTGGGTGGCGCATTTACGTTGTAGATGTCCATGGGCTCCAGTAACCACTTAACACCAGGTGGGCTGTGAGATCCTCCACCCATCTAAGCAATACAAAAAAAAATTTGTTGTATGGTGGTAATTAGACGTACGGACCTGCAATATGATCTACGTAATATTATTATTATCTTTTTGTTTCTTAATCTTAATCAACTTCTTTATAATTTAAAGATACAAGTTAAGTGTGATTGAAACGTAGAATAAAATTTTAAAAAAAATTCAACTACAAAATCTTATAAATTTATAAACTACTAGCTGTACCCGTCCGCTTCGCTGGGCATTTAAAATTAACATTATTATTTCTCACCCCCACAAAGATTCTCATCATTAACGCCCCCCCAACTGGTGTAGGGAGTCCAACACTCATAGGTATAATTTTTTTGTTTTTTTTTTTTTATTGCCCTTGTAGGCAGACGAGCATACGGCTCACCTGATGGTGAGTGGTTACCGTCGCTCATGGACTTCAGCAATGCCAGGGGCAGAGCCAAGCCGCTGCCTACCGCTTAATACTCTCCACAAGCCTCGTTTGAAGAAGGACATGTCATAGTGCTCGGGAAGCACCGTGGAGGGGAGCTCATTCCATAGCCGGATGGTACGTGGCAAAAAAGATCTCTGGAAACGCACTGTGGATGACCGCAGTGGCTCCAGGTAGTATGGATGAACTCTACTCCGGTGGCGGGCGGTGCGATGGTAAAAACGAGATGCCGGTATCATCTCGAACAATTCCTCAGAGCACTATATTATTAGCCTATCCATTAATTACATGTATTTTCTACTCCCCGAATTCTGATCACGCAGGATCCAGTCACCGTCGACGCCCTAGACACGTCCTTACGGATCCATCAGATCCAATAACCTTTGCATTAGACGCCTTCAGCTCTTACACTAGGAGCAGGCTTAGGGACCTCGGTAACCGTACTCGTCGAACCCGACAAAGAGTTCGCCGTGCAACCTAACCCATGAATCAGCTTGCTGAGTTTCTCGCCAGATCTTCTCAGTGGGTCGCGATTCCGATCCGGTAGTAGATTCATTCGCGAAGCAGCTACTCTTGAGCTGCTAGGTCTCCTTCAGAGGCGCTCGGGTAGCTGTTAGCAAATCCCACCCCTCCTGGCTGAGCCTTTGCTCGCCCACCTATCCTGGTGAAACTGGAAAGGCCTCCGGGCCACCAGTAATCCTTCAATCATAAAAAAAAAAACATGTATTTTCTACATGGATACCAAGTTTCAAGTCAATCGGATGCATGGTTCCGTAGTTATAAGGGAACATCCGTAAAAACCACTGTAGATTTATATATAAGTATAGATTAGTATTAGTATAGATTGCCTTTTAAAAGCGAATTAATTTAATGTTGCTGCCTCCCAGCTAACAACGGCTTGCATTAATTTTAATGTATTTAAACATTACGCAGGCATTTATAATGTCGTCATTAACGTTTTATTTGCCATAAATCGTTTTAACTGTTTTACTTTGAGCTTTTAGAATGGTCATCGTTAATTATTAATATAATATTAGGCTCATAATGTTCCTTAAGGCTTCGGTTTTGTTTATTTCCGTACAATTTTAGAATGAAACCTGAATGTAAGCTGTTTGTTTATGAGATATACGAGTCGTGGATAAGATTTAAATCTCCAGAAAAAGTCATTCGTTTTATTCATAGTAACATATTAAAAATATTGGTGATTGTTCAGCGTAAATTTAATAGAAAGATTGCTGAAGGTGATACTTGAAGATTCTTGAAGTGAGCATATTTCACTTGGCACATCTGTCAGATCAGTTTCCGATGTTAATTTAATCTATGCCGAGACTAAAGATTATTTCTGCAATTATCGACATAAATACGTCGCTAAGTTGCTGCTGATCATGAGTACTTGTGAATATACTTCGCGCTTCGTATATAACACCAAAAAATCTGAACATGGTGTCAACTCACGCCAGAGCCAAGGATTATCTCAATAGGCCATGAGGGAATTTAAAAAAATCTTTAAATGTTAATTATTATTGTAGGTAGTGGCTTGGCTCTGCCTTTCGCATTACTGAAGTCCATGGACGACGGTAACCACTCACCATCAGGTGTCACTTTTTACGAAAATTGCCCGGACGCAAGAGTATATAATTTCCATATAACACTTATAGACAATATATAGAGAAGGAGTGCAGAATGTAATTTTTTTTTAAATTATGCTTAAAAAATACCTTAAATCAATAAATAAAAACATTACACACATTACCATGTATTTAACACAACACGCATGCATGCTATTTGTTTATTGCATGTTTATTGTCAAACTTTTCTTATTGCTTATAGTCTGTGATGAAATTGGGAATAGATTAAATATTGTTTGTCTTTATTATTATTTTTCCATAATGATAGAATAATAACAGCGTACAAACTTATAATTTCAATTAATTATAGTCGAATTACGACGGCCGGGGGATCACTAGTTCATATTAGTTTCATCTCACACGAAAAAAAAGTTTAATTTCTGATCGTTACGTTAAATAATTGAGTCGAGACGATCTGTCTTAGCCATCATCATTATACCCGAATAACCTGTCAGTGAACGCTCTCACGACATTGTCATCCATCAATTCCCCAATTCAGATATGACGTTGAAATTCGATCATAATACGAGTATTACATAGTATTCGGAAAGTAAAATATTTTGATAATTGATATTGACGTTAATAAATAAATTCTGTATAGAGAGGAAAATAGCACTACTACTGTTTGTCAATCGATTTTCGTCTTTATTATAATGTGATCTGACGAGTTTTAATCTCTTCTTTTTCTCCACCTTATCCCACTAGGTGGGGTCGGCACAGCTAATTTTTCTCTTCCATTCTCTTCTATCAGCCGTCATCTCAACGCTCACTCGTCTCTCTCTCTCTCATATCGTCATTCACACACTCCATCCATGTCTTCTTCGGTCGACCTCTTCCCCCTCTACCTTGCACTACCATTTCTATACATCTCCTAGTCACATGCATCTTCTCTCTACGCATCACATGACTATACCACGCTAACCGTCCGTTTAGTAATATTCATAATATTTTCTTCAAGACGTCTATATTAATAAAACAAAAGAGATCAAAACATGACTACAATTTTAAAAATCTCTGAAATTTAATTTTATTATTTATAAACGATAGAATTTGTAATAGGGGTTAAAGTATGAAATTGCCGTTCTATTGTAATAGGTACTTCGAATTGACATAGAACTTTCATGATCTGAGATTGTTGAGTGAAACTTTTTTCAAATGGTACATATGAGGTTCTTCTTTTAAAAATGTGCAACATTCGATTATCGACTTTCAATTGTTTTTTTTTTATTCAGCTTAGACAAGAAAGATGGATACTTCGAAAGTTCGAGTGATTTTTGAATACGAGTTTCGACGCGGAACTAACGCTGCAGAAACATCTCGCAATATCAACATTGCGTTCGGAGAGGGGACTGCTAATGAACGCACCGTGAGATTTTAGTTTAAACGCTTTCGTGATGGAAATTTTGATTTGAAGAACGAACCACATCCAAGACCGCCCATACATGTGAATAGCAATAAATTGAAAGAGATTGTGGAAACCGATCCGAGCCAAACTAACCAGGAATTAGCGGCTTGGTTTAACTTTACCTCACCAACAATATTGACTCATTTGCTTCAAATCTATAAAATAAAAAAAATATGAAAAATGGGTGCCTCATGATTTCACTGATCTGCGTGTTGAAACTTGTGTTGCCTTGTTGAATCGATACAGAAATAAAGGAATATTGGAACGAATTATCAAATGTGATGAAAAAGTGGATTCTTTACGATAGCCGTAAGCGAAAATGCAATGGCTGACCCCAGGTCAAACGTCGCAACAGTGTCCTAAAGCCAAGCTTACCAATAAAAAGTTAATGGTAACTGTTCGGTGTCTTTCTGGCCCCAACGACCATCCATAATAAAAATAGTATAATTTAGCAATAACATTCCTATAATAGGTATTAGGTATGGGTATTTTAATCAACTTCAAATCAAAGAAAAGAAAGACCCCATTTTTTTTCAATCGCTTACACTTACCCTCTCTGTCGACAACGTGGAACAGTATCTTGCATAAATATTGTAGATATAAGGGTAGGTCGGTAAATCTCTTCATTCTGCTCAGATAGAGCGCCCAGCGTGCCAGCCAGCCCTCTAATGTGGTCCGCCCTGGGATGTTAATCCCACTAGCTTCGGGTCCGCACACTCTTTTGTAGAAAGGCAGGTCGCCCCATCTGAATAAATTAAAAAAATAAGTGGTGTTTGAAGTTATCGTGGCTTAGAGTTTCAGACGTCCGGCATATGTCATCGCGTTTAGCTATGCGGGAGTTTAAATTGTATTGTTACCAGCAGAAGGCTTGATTCATATGCTACTATGACGCGCTACCCTAGTAAGTTATCAAAATAATATAATAGAACCAGACAAAGAAATAGAAAAAACATAATTTTGAACAACAAAAAAAAGTGATGGAACGACCGATCTCACGCTTTGGAGATAAGACGTCAGGTGAAAGAGTGCAACGGGAGTCATTTGATAGGTGGGGCCCTAAAACATTCTTGGACTCGCGGTTTGCTCTTAATAAGTTTCTCTGCGTACCCTCTAGGCGCGGAAACCTCCTAAAAGGTTTGGTTTAAAAAAAAGAGTAATACAAGGACGACCTTGGCTTGTCATTCCAGTGGAATAAAAAAAACTTAATTATTCTTATTTTAAAATCATCTTAATCTGATACATATGACGTTATTGATTTCAACGCGGGAAATTTTTTAAGGAATTGACGCTTCAACGAAAACGTCGCAGATAAAATATGGCCTCGCCCAAATTGGATGTTATATCATGAATCGCCCATACTCTGGGACAGGTTCATAAAGCGGCAGCTGGACGACGCGTTTTATGAAACTCAGGGCTGTCCAATTAAGCGGAGTTCGGGATTTAATGGTTGCAGGAATTTACCAACTAAAGCCAAACAACAACAGTTTGATGTTAAGGTAAGGAAAATTTCTATATACAAGTAGATTATTTAAGATCTTGTAAAGAGCTTTCGTGTATTTTAATTTTAATGTACATAGGGTGCCAGCCCTAATGAAATATTATATTTCATGACGCCACTGCATGAAGGGTCTTTATTATGTCGAGATCAACGCAAGCGTTTTCGACGCTTCTCGAATTACTCACATGTGCGTGTCCGTGTTTATCTTCATGTTTCATCATCGTTAAAATGCGTAAACTCAATGTCGAATAAATTTGTGTTATAAAACTAGAATTTTTTTTTTTTTTTCCCTACCTATGCTGATAGCCTTGAGAGGCTATGTCAGCTTCGCCCTAACATGTAGGTGAGCTCACGGGGCTCAAGCCGGAGTGTTGCTAACACGAGCCCTAACAAGAGCAGTGCTTCGCAGAATCTATCACCGGATCGGAAATGCGACCAGCTGAGAAGATCCAGCGAGAAACTCAGTGGGCTGTGTCTATGGGCACAATAACTAAGTTCTTATACGAAGTTAGTACGACATTCAATTGTCGAAGAATTACACCGTAATTTTTCGTGACCATGAAAACTACAAAGTATTGAAACCATCTAAAATAATATAATAATAATAATAAACCGTAAAAACAGTTTTAATTATGTTCTTGTTCGAAGTGGACGGTGCTCTTGGAAGCAAATGTAGTAAGCTGTTAGCTATAATTCAAATTATGAAGACGGCTATGACAAATGATTTTAGCGGTAGGCAGCGGCTTGGCTCTGCTCCTGGCATTGCTGAAGTCCATGGGCGACGGTAACCACTCACCATCAGGTGGGCCGTATGCTCGTCTGCCTACAAGGGCAATAAAAAAAAAGCAATTTGATTTTAGAATATTGAGAGTAAACTAAAACTCACTTCGAAGGCAGAGGGTTGATGAAATGTTCGATAAATTCTCTTTTCACCTCCAGAAGTATGTGGAACTCGGAAGAGTTGTTCGACCAATCTGCGAAATGGGCCAGCTTCTGCAAAGCCACATTTAAATTAATATTATTTTATCTATTGTTTCATGTTTTTCTAGCTATTCTAGTAACATCGAAGGGTGATATTAGATTCTTCGGGTGAGAATCTATTTAATTTAATTCTATTGGCCGTATGTATATTTCCGAACAGTTTGGTTAAATGTAGATAATAACAAACACGTTTTTCTGTCTTGCGGCTTAAAGGGTTGAGGACGCCTTTACACAATACAATCGACACTCAGACCTCATGTCTCAAGACGATTGACGGTGTTCACGTAGTGATGTCTATGGACTTCAGTAACCACTTAACAGTGAGTGGGTCCCGCGCTAAACAATTAAAATAATAATGATTACAGTTTCATTTAGCTAACGTTGTACGTAGGAAAATTAAGAAAAAAAGTTTCAGTGTTTAAAACATTCCTCACATCAGGCTCGTATTTAGCTTCAATTTTGATATGTACAAAATGTGAACAGCTTTCGAATTAAGTCAGAGCGAGGGAAAGAGCGTGAATAAGATCCCTTTGTTTAAGTACAGCCCTTTAATTCGAATTGTTAGTTTAATGACGTGCTATTGTAATTCACACAAATGTGGATATTTTCTTTTAGTGAAGATTTCGAGGGGGGATATTGTCTCGGCTTTATATGAAGGTGTACTGGAGAGAAGTTTTTATTGGTCCGGTATTAAGCGTCTATCAAAGCTCGAAGATGGAGCACATGATTGATTCGCGGTAATAGGAAGCAAAGTGATCTATATAAACTTATAATATATTTATAATACTCACGACAAAATATACTACCATCAGTATTAATTACAATATCATTTTGTTGTGAATGAATTTCACAATTTTAAATATATGCTGGATTTTAGTTAATTACAATAAGTATGTATGTAATCTATATATATATATAAATGAATTGCTGTTCGTTAGTCTCGCTAAAACTCGAGAACGGCTGGACCGATTTGGCAAATTTTTTGGTCTGGAATTGTTTGTGGAAGTCCAGAGAAGGTTTAAAAGGCAGATAAATATCGACGCTTGAAAGGCAAACGTGACTAAGCGACAATAACTGCTTTGTACAAAAATGATAGGCAATAACCATATTCGATGCGCAAAAAAATATATTTCTAGGTCTATTAAAATCATTTCAATCCTGCAGCTAGATTCGTTAAAACAGAATTTTTTTCAGGTATTTCTCAAGTATATTTTAAATTAATTTCAACTTTAAAATAGTCTACTGTAAAGTTCACACCTTGTCGCTTAGTCACGTTTGCCTTTCAAGCGTCGATATGAAAATGCTCGGAATTAAATAAAAATAATAATTTTGTTTTTCCTTTGGATCGAAAAGGATTCCTTTTGTTTGTTTTAAGTTTATTTAAAAAAAAGCTTAGGTCTTTTATTTATCGACTGAGGCACTACGAAGTCTGCCGGGTCAGCTAGTAAAAACTACAAATTCAAAAACTTTAATATTTCAATAATATAATTTGTATTAAATATAGTATTTTCTAAATGCGTTATGTACGTACGTAACACTCAAACTACCACAAAATTACAATGAATATACATAGTATTATTCTATGGAAATTTGATACCTTCATACCTCGAAGAACTGATCGAAGTCCTGATCGCAAATCACGTCATCTCTGTCGTGGTCCAGTAGCTCTGTAAAGAAGAGGGTCATCTTGTCTGTCTGTACGTTGCTGAGTGTGGCCAGAGGCTGTTCGTCTTCCAAGTCCAGGCACTCTAGATCTTCGCTGCATCGATTCACCCATGTTGCTGAGGACAATGTTTATATTGAATTCAAAATGGTTTTACGGTTTAATCTTGTGTTTTAAATTAATATCATTATTTCCGACGTTTTCAATCCTGCACAGTTTTCGTGGTCACGGACGCGCATGGGAATCCTCGGAAATAAAAATGCGAGATTAAACTCTAAAAGTAGTATTAATTATGTGTAATTAATATTCGCGATTACAGAATTAAGTGCTATAAAGTTTCTACTATTAACACTTGTTAATAAATTCTATAAAACGAGCCATTAAGATGTTTCTTGCTGTCTCAATATTAAGACAGCGTATCTTTTTATTGTCCCAACTCATTTTTTTTAAATTAATCAATTATACAATAATCAATATACACTTTATGTTTTCTTCGGCTTCCACAGGTCGTCGACATAATTAAAATTACGATTTAAGGTTTAATTTCGATTTCTCATTATCATTATATTGTTTCCTTTTCCATATCATTTCCATTATGAGTTTTTGTGACCACGAAAACTGTAACGTATTCGAGTCGTCGGTAATATATTAATAATAATAAAAATGTGAAAGTAGTTTTAATAATTAGTATACATATGTAAAAAAATTGTGCGCTTGCAACTTGGTGCACGTTAAAGAAGTGAAACTTCTTTTGCGGTGTATAGTATTAGGTAGCATTTTCTTCATTTCTCATCCTTAAATCAAATTTCTCTTGTCGTAGGGAGTGCTGTGTATAAGAATTTTTCTTATACACAGCATTTCTCTCTCTTCACCATTTATATATTACATATATTTAAATGATATATCGAAATATATTGTTTGCTTTTTAAATAATTCATCATTAAAAATAAAATATAAGAAAGTTAATATGTTACTGATATCTACAGGAGCAATGAGGAACTAATAACAAGCCAACTCGCATTCGACGCCTGTAAACAGAATGTGTATAAGAGAAACGAGTTAGCTTGCTCTCTCCCTCTCTTTCAAGGTCGAGTGGTTCGCGAGACGCTCTATCTATTTTCTCAGTCTCGTTCGTCCTAAATTGTATCTTTTCTCTCTAGCCGTAACGAATATATCTCAACGCGTCTAAAGAAGTTTCACTTCAAAAACGTACGATCACTCTAAGAATACTATAATTGTAAAGTTAGGTAATATTTCTGTGGTAGAATAGAAGTTACGTAACAACTTAAAAGTAAACAAACGTCAAATTTTTATTTGTATATCTGTATACGAATAACGCGTTCACTATAAGGTTTTAATTGTACAAATAAAGCAAAATCACTTGTACATATATAATGACAAGCTACAGTTATTTTGGGCACTAAATAATGATTAGAACACAATAATAACGTTTTCACGAGCTATTTACTAGACGAGTTCTAAATAATACAGACTCGGGCGTATCGCAACCGTGCGATTATTTTATTATGAAGCATTGTACTTGAGTACGAACAAAGGCTTCACTAAACTAGAAGGTCTTGCTCCCTAGCTAATGTTGCGGAATTTATACCAACATACCGGATAATTACATTATCCTTCACAAAGAAAACTTTACGTAAATATTAAATTTTCTTTTTAACATTTTCCATTAACAAATAAGGTTGTGTCCGGTTTGCGATATTTCCTGTAATACTTTTCAGTATTGTGTGCGGAGAAATGTTTTTCAGAAAACTATTGGATAGTTTATGTAGGAAACGTGCAGCTGTTTGCTCTCGCAACCAATTTCGGAATGCATTCACTGCGCAAATTGTAATGGCGAGGTAAAAGAAGATTGCATTAAGTTCGAGTATTATTAGACCACTTCAGCTACGTAAATATAGTTGAAGAGGAACCCTGTTTATTTCGAAGGTAAGTTTGATCTTTATTATTCTTCTTCTTCTATATCATTCCCTCACTTCTAAGGATCGCGACCACATGTTTATTTTATTTTAATTTTTTTTATTGCTTAGATTGTTGGATGAGCTCACGGCCCACGTAGTGTTAAGTGTTTACCGGAGCCCATAGACAACGTAAATGCCGCCACACACCTTAAGACATGAGTTCTAAGGTCTCAGTATAGTTACAACGGCTGCCCCGCCCTTCAAGCCGAAACGCATTACTGTTTCACTTCATATGACGTCCCTCCATTGTTTATATAAATAAAACATCGCTATATGCAAAGACAGGCCTAATAAAATCGACCTAGCGACTATTTACGTAGAAAAACCGAAATATCAATCATAATAATCTCGTAATGATAATTCGAATGTGGGTGTTAAATTATCAGATAAATTTAAATCAATGAGATGTAGGTACTTTTATGATTTTTTTTGATTATGTTTTGTGTAGCTAATCCATTGTTAATAAAGGTTTGAATGAACATATTTGTAGTCTTAGGGTTTATTTTTCGACAGGAAATTCCGAGACGAGATCTATTGTGACTTGTTTTTTAAGCGCCTTAAAAAAGGAGGAGGCTATCAAATGGATTGTAATATTTTATGAGTGTTGTTACCTCAGAGGTTTTTTATTAGGTTAATCGGTACTAATGATTTTTTTCTTTTTTCTTCACGTCACAAAGACGGTGAACTCAAAGAATATTTTTAAGTTATCCTAAATGATGCATATTTAATGGGCTTTGAATATATGGACGATATTCTCATTTTATTTTGAAGACGTCCATTTTATGTTCAATTAAAGTTTTGTTATATTGTCGCTCGATTTGGGCCGATAAGTGAATTGCAAGCGCAGCCGAGACTAGTGGTACGGTTCGAGCATAGTTTCACGAAGATTCCTGTACATTCCGGCTGTGTATGACGTCATATGCGAATAATACGGCTCTTAAAGGTTTCGTGTTGGTTATTATTGGAATGGCGGTTAATAGGTTATGCCGCGCCAGTATACGGAATACGGAGTCTCGAGAGACTTTGGACTTTTTATTTATTGCTTAGATGGATGGACGAGCTCACAGCCCACTTGGTGCTAAGTGGTTACTGGAGCCCATAGACATCTACAACGTAAATGCGCCACCCACCTTGAGATATAAGTTCTAAGGTCTCAAGTATAGTTACAACGGCTGCCCTACCCTTCAAACCGAAACGCATTACTGCTTCACGGCAGAAATAGGCGGGGTGGTGGTACCTGCCCGTGCGGACTCAGTAGAGGTCCTACCACCAGTAATAAAGGCCTGAGGCCTGACAGTTACAGGTCGTGGGACCGTAGCTTCTAATGTTGAGGTAGTAGCCAATGGGTCATGTCAATTGCCTATCAATGTTCTATGCGGTCTGTAGCTTAATGGACCGTGGAACCGCCGCCAAATTAAAGAAATATTTTTAAATTAGTTACTGAGAAATTACTTTAAAATCTACATTAGTGTAGAATTTGCCTTGTTATTTAATTTCCGCATTACTTTCTTGCCCAATCTTCCCTACTTTTTTGGATTTATTTAGTATTAGCAAAGTTACGAAATTAAGCAAGTCCGTTGAAATTTCTGAATTCTAAAAATACGAATCAGTCAGAACAGATGAACAAAACTCTTCTCGGAAAGAATTACTCGAGGATTTGAAAACAGATAGTCTACATTATTATTTGTATCAAGGATTTCTTTTAAACTCGATACTCGCAGTAACGTACCCTTAAACGAGTATAGGATGGGTATCGCTTCGACCAAGCCAAACTTACGGCAGCGCACTGCGACACTCATTGCGTGAGCGAAGACATGATGTGAAAATAATAATTGAATCAGTGTTCATTTGAAAATAACCAACAAAAAATTGTCTATAATATTGTTGTTGTTTTAATAAAATCATATTTTGTGAAAAGAGGATTAATAGAAAAAAGATTATTCTTGATATGTTTTATCCTTGTGTGAGTATCTGTATGTTTTTGTTAGTAATCCATTTTATAAGCTCATATCAACATAATGCTAATTTTAAATAAGTAACAGTTTAAAAAAACTAACGAAATACGCTTTTATAGAAAATCCAACTAAAAAATAGATAATAAATTTTAATAAATTTGGATTAACAATAGTGTAAGAAAAAATGATTTTATTGTAAAAAAGATGTTATTTTTAAACTATTATTTATTTTTCATTGTTTTCTTAAATTTCAATTTATTCATTTTTTTTTTTTCATTATTTTTTTAAATATTGTATTGTCATCGGTCCTTAATAAGTATACCAAATTTCGAGTCAATCCGACGTCAAAATCATGTTCAAAGATTCCGTTACATACTAACATACATACGTCTGAACCTACGAATAAATACTATTTATTCGTAGGTCTGAACCTAATAAAAGCGTATTAATAAAATGGTCTTTAAAAATTATTTCTTTCAAAGTTATGAATTATATAGAAAGTATTAAATTAAATATTTGTGATATATTCTTCGGTGTTCGCGACTCGCAGACATTATTAAAAATAATTTACGGTTTAATTTTGCATTAGAAATTTTCTATTTTATTATTTCTGTATATTTTTTTCGACAGGTTTCGTGTGCACGGACGACTAGTGTTGTTATTTGTTGACATTCATACACTATATGAGGTGGGGGAGGAAAGTCCTCGAATGGAGGCTACGGATGGGTACCAGGAGCGTGGGGCGTACTCCAACCAGGTGGACTGACGACTTAGTGCACACGGCGGGAAGTCGTTGGATGCGGAAGGCGGAGGACCGCATTATGTGGGAGGCATTGGGGAAGGCCTATGTCCAGCAGTGGGCAGATAAAGGCTGATGATGATGATGATACACTATATTTTTCTCTAAATTTATGAACATTTTCATTTCTATGTTGAACGAAGAAAGAAATAGTATTATTTTGAGAGCCAGCGATTTATTCGGCTTAGGTGTTCATCTTCACAATGCGAAGGTCCCAGGTGTAAAATGCCAACCAACTTCGGTATTAAAGTTAGGATAATTTTTTATTTCAATGGCCTCGTGCTTCGCCCGTTAAATTAACTTATTTTCTTTGACGGGTATTTGGATTTTGTTAAATCTTATAATATTTTTACTACCGTAAAGCTTCATGTCTTATGAACCTAAAAAACTGTGTTTGTATTCGAACTGTTGACATAAAAAGCTATTTTTGTAGGTTATCCTCGCGTTTATCATTTTCAATTTACCATTTAATAATTACAAAGCATCCGAAACGACTCAACGAGTTCTAATTGTCGTGTTTATTTATTTACTGAACACAAAATAAAAAATAAAATTAAATCGTCACTCACTGGCACTCCAATTATAGGCAACTTCACACATATTTGTTGTGTTGCAGTTTCAGAATTTATTAATCGAATAAAAGTATAAAGGCGTTCTCAGTTTATATACGAGTATACACGAGGAATGTTTACCGAAATAAATTTTGTTATTCAATAGTAAGGTCATAATTGATTGTGATATCATAACAAGTGACGTTTTGACACGCCCACATTGGCAAATATTTGCGATTTTACAGACTATCACGGATTGTGTCACAATCGAAGTCCATGCTAACGAGATATGATTAGAGTTGTGAGGATCTAATTTTATTTGTTACTACGTTGTTGAGTTCGACGAATACATTAAGTTTTTAAAGAAATAAACTTGACTTTTTGTTATTATTGTGTTACAGGTGTGCGCTAGTTAAAAAGCGCCTTAAAGCACTCTGAGTGTATTTTGTTTGGGGAAAGTCAATTTATTAAGCGAACTTTTTATTCAGCCTGCATTTACCATCACTATGATTGGTCCCGGGAAGCGGACGTCCGTGTTTTTCATTTTGTTGAGAGTTTTCTGTAAATTTTATCCGGCAAACGTTGCTCTTCTATATTGAATTGTTGATTGATTGATTCTGTTACTGATTAATTTTAGTAAATAGTTGCGTTATAGTTGCTCACAGTAGAACTGTGTCAGTAATGATTTTGCTACTGCTTCCATAAGCAGTCTTATTAGCATAGCTAACTATAAAATGATAGATGAGTACAATTAGCGTATTTGTGTTATTTTTTTTATAAATAAAGAAAACTGCACTATGTTTATTGTAAGTATATGAAGATTAAATGTTCATACGCCCGAAGCCAACGTGGTTTAAAAAGATAAGACACCCGGTGTATTTGTATCAAGTTACGCGATTAAGCCGGTGTTCAAATTCCGGAGTTTGATAACGATTTTGCTGTCGAAGCTAGGAAATCGTGAAAATAAATAATAGTTTAAAAAAACTAGCAAAATACGCTTTTATAGAAAATCCAACTAAAAAATAAAAAAGCGTGGGGTGCTTTTCAGGATATTATCAAAATACCCCTTCTACTCATATCTGTTCATAAAATATTTATAACTATTGATACCATGCACCCTACGCTTTTTTTACAATAAAATCATTTTTTCTTCCACTATTTTTAATTAAAATTTATTCAAATTATTTCTTTATTTTTTAGTTGTATATTCTTTAAAAGCGTATTTTGTTAGTTTTTTTAAACTATTATTAATTTTTTATTTTTTAGTGGAATTTCAATTTTTTCAATTTTTTTTTTGTATATTGAATTGTCATCGGCCCTTAATAAGTATACCAAATTTTGAGTTAATCCGTCGTTTTGAAGAGGGTCAAAATGATGTTCAAAGATTCCGTTACAAACATACATACGTCTGAAGCTAATAAAAGCGTATTAAAAATACAACTTACTTAGAAATTAATGGCTGATATGTATGTCGTATGAAGCCCGCATTTTTTTTTTTTTCCTACCTAAGCTGATAGCCTTAGGGGCTATATCAGCGTCGCCTTAACTAGTAGGTGAGCTCACGGGGCTGAAACCTGATGACGATGCTAACACGAACCCTAGCAAGAGCCGTGCTTCGCAGAATCTACCACCGGGGAAGCTCGCACGGATCATCGTGCGTGAACCTCAACGTTGGTGAGTCATTCATGTGTGCGTGTCGATGGGATTCGGTAACCACTTGGATGGTGCGCTAGATATTCAAGAGGTTGTCTACTTTAATGTTTTCGTCACAAATGTATTAGTCACTTGATTTAAACAACACAGTATTAGGTTTTTAATTTTCAATTACCACAAAAATTGCATTCGAAACATAGTAAATTATAACTAGAAATTAATAAAGGAAATGCCAAGTTAAGTCGAAGATTTCGAAGTGCACCCTAACTTATACAAACAGCCCGCTGTGTTTCTTGCCGTTCCTTCTCAGTGGGACGCGATTCCGATCCGGTGGTAGGTACAGCGAACAGTTCATTGTTACCAGTTTCTTACAAGCTGACAACTAAGCTGTTTGTAGCTGGATTAGCCTCTGGAGGCTACCAAAAAATAGGTAGAGAAAAAAAAACGAAGTCAAAAACAGTATTTTGAATCCTGTTTTAATTTTGTTGAACGTCAGAACGTCAACAAATCGGGACATTTCTAAAGATCCTTCGTGGAGACAAAGTTTGATTAATATTTCATGGACGGAGTACAAACAAATGAAATATTGTTTAAGCCTCGATATCTCTTTAAGTCGTCGGAAAATAAAAAGAATAAAACATTCGAAATTTGCTCCAGGTTCCGACGTTGGCCCAATGTTATCTTTGTATTTCAAATGAAAACTCTATAGAGTTGTTATCACTTCAATTACAATTAAAGATAAGACATGCAAAAACTGGCTTCATAAATTATGTTCGCCTTTAAAGGGTGGAAGGCTTTTTGCGTAAATACGAAGAGCTCTATTCACATAGAAAGTGAGGCAGCATTCGTAAAATTCTATGAATGGTTTATTCAAACATAGTTACGTAGGAAATAAATTTACAAGCGCATCTCGTTAGGATTCACTGAAAAGGGATCTCTGCAGATCCATTTTCCGGTCGCGTTCGTTTTCGGTTGATAGATGGAGATTACTTTTCGGTTCTGACACTTTTCGCACGTTTTTTCGTGTGTTTGTTCGCTTTCTTCTGTTGGACGACGCCCTGCGACTCCACGCTTCGCAACAACATGCTCTTGAAGTTGTAAAATCCCTCTTTCTTCACGTTGCTTTGTCTCGTTCTCGAAATTTGATTTGACGCTGTATCACCAGTGACCACGGTGTTTTGCGTCAACGATTCTTTTAATTTGGCTTTAATGCTTTCATTTAGAGCAGTTTTTTCACGCTTCTTCGATTCTTTATTCATGGCTGCTAATGTTTTTTTTTCTACTGATTTCATTTAAACGGCTCCGAGAAACCAACGAGATTCAAATTCAAAAATTTTACTTGTCAATGTCAATCTTTGAAGCCCAGATTTGTTTTTGCCCTCTGGTTGTCTATAATCAGTAGTGACTATAGAGTTTAGTCACCTTTGAAATAATTTTAATTGATTACTAGATTCTCTAGAATTTTTTTATTGCTTAGGTGGGACGCGATCACAGCCCACTTGGTAAGCGTAATCACTGCTTAACCGATTCAGAATTTTCTTATTTTTTGCGAGTTGTATACATAATTAAAACTAGTTTTACGACTGTTTCTCGTACGAAGAAAGAGACTCGTATCGAAATCGTAAAAATAGTTTAAATTATATAATTGATTTCAACGCAGAGCCTAAATCGGGGGGGCTGTGAACTTTTGACAATTGATGTACATATTTTATATCGTAAGCAATTCCACTCCGAAGGAATGAATAATTGTATGACAGACCACCATTTTCGAAGAAGAAGCGAAAAAAAATGCATCTATACTAATATTATAAAGAGGAAAGATTTGTTTATTTGATTGTATTGAATAGGCTTCGAAACTACTAAACCGAGTTGAAAAATTCTTTCACTGTTTGGAAGCTACAATATTCCGCAGTGACATAGGCTACATCTTTTTTGAAAAAATTAGGGATCCTTACTAAAACTCCAATAATATAACCCAAGGTGTAAAAAATACCTAAAATAGTCTTTACATGGCGTGCCCTGCGAAAACTATTGATGATAGAATAAAATAATGTACTACGACTTTGTAGAACATATTATTATTTACAAAAAGTGTCGCGACAGCATATGTCTAACTATTATAGTTATGCTGCAATAAGTGTTCTTTTATTTAAAAAAAATAAAACAACGTCGTTGGAATTTTTGTTAAAGACCCGAGCGAAGCCGGAGCGGGCCGCTGTTTTTAATAAATGTACACGTATACCGGCGTTTATTTCATTTTTGAAGTTATTATGGTGAATTTACCTCGTACCATCCCATCACGTGGAATGAGCTCCCCTCCACGGTGTTTCCCGAGCGCTATGACATGTCCTTCTTCAAACGAGGCTTGTGGAGGTATTGCTGAAGTCCATGGGCGACGGTAACCACTCACCATCAGGTGGGTCGTATGCTCGTCTGCCTATAAGTGCAATAAAAAAAAGTGTTGAAAGTTATACGGGAATTACATATTTTCTTCGTTTTTTTTCTTTCTATACGTTCTTAAACTTTTCGTCTTAATGCGATTTAACTTGTGCAGGTGCTGTTGGCGATATTGGAAAGGTTTCGTTCACAACATCATCAACGTATAATATTGTCGCACGCGAGTATTTCTAAGAGACCTATATATTAACACAAAATTAGCGGTAGTCACGACGGCGCGTGACCAGGTTCCACTATTACGTTGTATTCGTTCAAAACTTGAAATTAAATTTATCTCAAGAGGTCAGCAGACTCAGTATAGGTATGGTTAGTAGGGCGTCTAAATTCCAAACTTCGAAAACGACAAACTTTGAACTCATTTTTGAAAATTCAATACACGTACTGAGGAAACACAATGTTACTGAGAAATTTCGCCCGGTAAATGAAGTAAACAATCGATGAAAGAAAACTGGGTTTATTTTGTGCGTGTTCACGGTACGAAGTAGCAATTACGAGTTTGTGTATTATTATGTGAATGTACATTGTTGGAATTAAAGAGGTTGAGTTTTTTTGTATACGCCATACGTCTTTACAGCCTAGGGTAAATCGTTAAGAGCCCATAGATATCACGACGTGAGCGCCGACACCTAACATGAGACATGAGGTCGATTGTATTGTACAGTGCATTATTGCTTTGCGGCAGAAATAGGCAGGTTGACGATATCTACTCGAGCGGTCTGACTAAATGTTCTAGTACCCAGTATATGTCGGTGTTTTAATAGTCAACAGTGGTGTAAATCCTTAGGTGAATCCTTGAGTCGAGTTTTAAGACGGGATTGACGGGAAATTATTAAAACGTGTTTGCATTCGTGCCTTCTGACCTGAACGGTAGAATAGCCCTATTCTATCAACCCATAGACGTCCACTGCTGGACATGGGCTTCCTCAAGCCTCGCCACACAGATGGGTTCTGCGCTGCCTGCCTCCAGCGGATCCTTTCTGCAATACTAATTATTGTTATTTCCACCTCATTCCCCAGGCGTGTAATCAAGCTTCGGTAACCGCTAAATGGGCTGCGATGATTGTGCAAGAATAGCAATAAATTTAATTTAATTGAGCGTCTGCGCGTCTTGACTGACTTTCTCGCCGGATCTTCTCAGTGGGTCGCGTTTCCGATCCGGTGGTAGATTCTACGAAGCACTGCTCTTGCTAGGGTCAGTGTTAGCAATACTCCGGTTTGAGCCCCGTGAGCTCACCTACACACGTTAGGGTGCAGCTAAAATAACCCCTCAAAGCTATCAGCACAGGCAGGAATTTTTTTTTAAAAATTGTAGCATGCGGTTGAACCGGCCGAAACAGTTTGTATTTCGATTACAGAGACTCTAATTCTAATTCTTTTAAGACTTCAATATGGTATTCGGTATTCACATTTCGATGTCTACCTTTTCCGTTAGCTTCTTAAGCATCAACTAAACAAGAGCTTATTGACGGCATATGCCTTGTGAACCCGCACGCATAGGTACCATTTGGTGCTTATTTGTGCCGCTAAGCAGTAATAGGTTACGGTTTGAAGAGTGGGACAGAAGTTGTACTAAAAAACTGAGGCTTAGATGTCATGTCTCAAGTCTCAAGGTGGATGGAGGTGTTTACATTGTTGATGTATATGCGCTCTAGTAAACAGCTAACTCCAGGTGGACCATGAGCTTGTTCACTCATTTGGGCGAATAATGGGAATAATCTATACTAATATATAAATCTACAGTGGTTTTAACGGATGTTCCGTTATAACTACTGAACCATGCATCCGATTGGTTTGAAACTTGGTATCCATGTAGAAAATACATGTACTTAATGGATAGGCTCATATGAATATTATGAGTGTTGGACTCTCTACACCGGTTGTGGGGTTGTTAATGATGAGAATCTTTGTGGGGGTTAATAATGTTAAATTTAAATGCCCAGCGAACTGCACGGGTACTATAGCTAGTTAACTATAATTGGGACTAGCTCTTTTTACCTTAGCCTCTCGACGGCCAATTTGAATTTATCGAAAATCATATTTCCCCCAACATGAAAATCGATTTGTCGTATCGTGACGCAGCACTTGTCTTGATTGGCCTCGTTAAATTATGTAGCGAGCACCGAACGTCCGATGTAACTGACGGTAATTACCAGCTCGGATGTTTCGCGAATAACTTGTTCGCGTGAACTTTGCTAATGTTCGAATTCGAACGTGGAAAAACGTTTATTGCGCGTTTTTTGTTGTTGTTGTGGGTCAAATAATAATAATAATAAGCCTTTTATTTCATGCAAATAATTGGTTACATACACATTTCAAGTATGAAGAAGAAATTATAAAGAAGTAAAGAAGAAAAGAAAAGAAAAAAAAAGAAGAAAAAAAAATAGTGTTTTTTTTCCTACCTAGCTGAGAATCTTGAGAGGCTATTTCAGCGTAACCTTAACTAGTAGGTCAACTCACGGGGCTGAAACCCGATGGCGTTGCTAACACGAACCCTAGCAAGAGCCGTGCTTCGCAGAATCTACCACCGGATCGGAAACGCGACCCACTGAGAAGATCCGGCGAGAAACTCAGCGGGCTGTGTCTGAGGGTTAATTTACTCGTCGAGCCCTTCGTCGCAAGCGACGGGTTCGACGAGAACGATGACCGGTGCTTGAGGTAACCTAAAAGCACCATTAGTGGATCGGGAGGATCCGAAATGACGTGTTTGGGGCGACGTCGACTGCTTTCCATTCTGTCCGCAAAATCGGGAATGTAGTTACCGGCGGCCACGATGAGAGGGTTCTCGTGTCGTGCCGCTTTTTCGAAGTGGCGCATCGACGCCGACTGAAGATACTTACTGATGGACTGTAAGTCCAGGTCGTCATGGAGATCGACGTTCCTGACGAACCACGGAGCTCCGACGGCTATCCTGCAAAAACGGGATTGAATGATTTGGAGTGATTTTAAGTTAGGGCGGGCCGCGTGAGCGAACACTACACTTGCATAGGTCATGACGGGGCGTATGCAAGTTTTGTAGAGTGTCACCTTATTTCTGAAGGACAATTTACTTCGCCTGCATATCATCGGGTAGAGTAATAGTGATGCTATTAACACTTATTTACCCCTTTTTCCTTCCTCCCCTTATATCTCTTCCCTCCCTCCCCTTCGTTTAAAAAAATATAAATATAGATAGTGCTTTTAAAAAAGTTTATAGTGTGTAAATATAAAAGTTTGTTTACATGAACCCTCCTCAAGTGAAGGTGAAGGCCTCCTCTACCATGTGTCTTTATCTTGGGCTATTTGCGGCCAAAAGTGAGTGAAAATTGAGGCTTTATTCCCGTTGAATTAGGTCGAATCTTGCTTTGTAATTGTTTGGTGAAAAATTTCGACTCTGTATCGACAAACGGCTATACGTAATAAAACGTTAAAATCGATTAAAAAAAATTAAGAACAAACACAATTAAATTGCCTTTATCACTGAGGCCATGGAAGTAGATAAGATACCACACTATTCTAATTATTTCAGTCATAAAGTAAATCGGAACGCACGACGTTTCGCTTTGAAGAGTGGGACAGTTGTAGAATACTAGTACATTTAAGATTTAAGCATTTTAATCTATTGTTTAGAATGTTGATTTGCGTTTCACGTAATGGTGTACATATGTACCTGGTTTACTCTTCAAGGAGTGTACAAAAATGAACTCACCTACTTCAACTTAGTAATCATAATACCAGTTTCTAGGAGTGGTAGATCAGTTGAAATGAGTTCTACCACTACTAGAAACAAACGTCTCCTACTTAATATATTTAGAACCTAATGCTGTTACACCATCAATTATTTACTTTATACCTACAACAATATAAGCGTTGTAAGCCCGAGAGGATAGGTACCTCACATCCTTACGGATCCATCAGATCCAATAACCTTTGCATTAGGCGCCTTCAGCTCTAACACTAGGAGCAAGCTTAGGGATCCCGGTAACCGTACTCGTCGAACTCGACAAAGAGTTCGAAGTGCAACCTAACCCATGAATTAGCTCGCTGAGTTTCTCGCCGGATCTTCTCAGCGGGTCGCGATTCCGATCCAGTAGTAGATTCATCTTAGACCAGGTTTCGGCTCCATAGGGAAAGATTGGAAACACAAGACACTTCATCAATCTGGTAATGGCGCATCGTCGTCTGATCTCTTCACCACATCCTCCAGTGCTTGAGATAGCAGAGCCGAGGTAGATGTAGGTCTGTACAACTTCGCAATTACCTATGTTTTGTACATTGGTTCCATTTTGTTCAGCTCGGTCTACTCTAAGATTGCAGGATCGCCGTAAAATCGATGCACTGGAGATGTGGTGCTGGAGACGCCTCCTAAAGATCCCATGGATGGCATTCCGCACCAATGCATCCATCCTCAAAGAACTCGGTATCAAAGACCGACTTTCGTCAACAGTGCAAATGAGGGTTTTAAAATTCTTTGGTCACATCTCCAGAAAAGAGCACTAGATGGAGAGACTGGTAGTCCAGGGCCGGGTGGAAGGCAGAAGATCACGCGGCCGCTCACCGACCCGCTGGACTGACCTAATAAAGAAGGCAACTGAGTCCACTATGGTCAAATGTACTCGTAACGCTTCGAACCGCCAGACCTGGAAGCGCATTGCCTGGAGGGCGGATGTCGGGAGCATGGGCGACCTAGCAGGTCCTACTGCACATACAGCGTCAACGTAACCACGACCACTCTGACAAGAGTGTCCGACTGAGAAGAAGAAGAAGAAGAAGTAGATTCATTCGCGAAGCAGCTGTTCTTGAGTTCTTAGGTCTCCTTCGGAGGCGCTCGGGCAGCTGTTAGCAAATCCCACTCCTCCTGGCTGAGCCTTTGCTCGCCCACCTGTTCTGGTGAAACTGGATAGGCTTCCGGGTCACCAGTAATCCTTCAATCATAAAAAAAAGGATAGGTACTGCTATTCTGTCTATTTTTGCCGCGACGCATTCTCACCTGCCGATTTGAAGGGTGGGGCGGCTATGGTATTGTATTATAGAATGGAGAATTTGTATTGATGTCTCTAAGTAACTGGATGTACCTATTCAAATCGTGTGCCTATTGAGTTCGTTCTCCTACTTAAGCAATAAACGAGACGATGACCGAGCTTTGCTCGGTTTTTTTTTGATAACGCCATCTTGTGTCTTTAAAGCGGTTAGTTGCCCTCAATTAAGAAAAATAGTATTATTATTCGCCAATAGATGTCGGGAAGAGTTGATTATTGAAAACACGAATAAAACAACATTTTCTGAAAATAAATCGTAGCTAGATCGATTTATCGCCCCCGAAATCCCCTGTATACTAAATTTTATGAAAATCGTTGGAGCCGTTTCCGAGATTCAGATTATATATATATTAATATATATACAAGAATTGCTCGTTTAAAGGTATAAGATAAATGCTCATTTATTAGTGACAGTTACGAATTTTGCTGAATGTACCTTGTTCTGTTTAAGAAGACATTGTATAATATGTGTTTACTAATTCGTTCCAGAAAGTTTCCGTTGAACCCAAGCTATTATTACGTTTCCAATATAAAAATCTACCGTTTCTGTGCACAGTATTGATTGACTTCCGACCTCAAGTGCGTATCTTTATTGTACTGTTGAATAATGTAACAGAATCCGATGGACCGTAAATACTAATCAACACTGAGAAAATGGCGCAGGTGTGAAATGTGAATGTTTATGGGACGTATTTTCGTAATGACGGACCCGTTATGAGATGTACGAGAGAAATTGCGGTTTATGTTAGAATTGTTGGGGTGTTGTTTCTTATATATATATATATATATATTTTTTTTTTTTTTTTTATTGCTTAGATGAGTGGACGAGCTCACCGCCTACCTGGTGTTAAGTGGTTACTGGAGCCCATAGACATCTACGACGTAAATGCGCCTCCCACCTTGAGTTACAAGTTCTAAGGTCTCAGTATAGTTACAACGGCTGTCCCACCCTTCAAACCGAAATGCATTACTGCTTCACGGCAGAAATAGGCAGGGTGGTGGTACCTAGCCGCGCGGACTCACAAGACGTCCTACCACCAGTAATTATATGTTGTTGTGTTCAGTGATGGTATTGGTACAAGCCAACGAATTTTTATTCCTTAACTCGATAATAATATAAGTTTTGTGAGCGTATACGGATAAGTATCACCGCTCTGTTTAATTTCTAGGTCAAGCAGTGACGCGGTCCAGTTTGAAGGATGGGACTGGCGTTTTACAATCCTCAATATCCTCAATCCTCACTATACCTCATATCTCAAGGTGGGTTAATAAGCGGTATTGATGTATTAATATGTATGGGCTTTGGGAAGCACTTAAAAACAAGTAGGCCGCGTATTCGCAGTAATGGAAAGCAAATGTTATTTTTTGTACGAAATTAAGGTACAAGTCATTCACTTTTGCATTATTGCTTAGAGAAGAATTAAACTGTATAACATTTAATATTCCAAATTTATTTATATAAAAATGAATTGCTGTTCGTTAGTCTTTTTTTTTTATTGCCCTTGTAGGCAGACGAGCATACGGCCCACCTGATGGTGAGTGGTTACCGTCGCCCATGGACTTCAGCAATGCCAGGGGCAGAGCCAAGCCGCTGCCTACCGCTTAATACTCTCCACAAGCCTCGTTTGAAGAAGGACATGTCATAGCGCTCGGGAAACACCGTGGAGGGGAGCTCATTCCATAGCCAGATGGTACGTGGCAAAAAAGATCTCTGGAAACGCACTGTGGATGACCGCAGTGGCTCCAGGTAGTATGGATGAACTCTACTCCGGTGGCGGGCGGTGCGATGGTAAAAACGAGATGCCGGTATCATCTCGAATAATTCCTCAGAGCACTCCCCATGGAACATACGGTACAAAATACAGAGGGAACCGAAGTCCCTCCGCAGACCCAGAGGTTCCAAACGATCCGTGAGAATGGGATTATCGACAATAGTCTCGCTAAAACTCGAGAGCGGCTGGACCGATTTGGCTAATTTTGGTCTTGAATTATTTGTGGAAGTCCAGAGAAGATTTAAAAGGTAGACTTAAATATGAAAATGCTCGGAATTAAATAAAAATAACAATTTTGTTTTCCCTTTGATGTGTCCTCCGTTGGACGGATTCCTTTTGTTTGTTTTAGGTTTATTTTATACAAAAGTTTAGGTCTTTTATTTATCGCTTGAGGCACTAAGAAATCTGCCGGGTCAGCTACTTTAAAATAAATCCTTAAATTGAAAAATCATTTGATAATCCAAACGATTGCTATAAACGAGAATTTTTAAAATAGCAGTTTAACTGGAAGATTTGAAGAGGTCCAATCTCGTCTCTACATTCTTTTTGAGAATCAAAAACACCGAAAGCCTATCACACAGCGCAGCGAGCTTTTCCATTGAGCGCATTACGAAAATGCTGAAACTTGGCAATTTCACAAAAAAATCCGGCTCGTTTTCCGTTGGAAATGATGTCGTTACTTTATATAAACTCGGGCTATTTATAAACGAATCATTACATGGGTCGGTCAGAATATAATCACTGCATGTTATTCAAAGGACAATAAAATTAAAACTACCTTTACGGCTTAATCAATTTTTTTTTGTCAGGAGTAACTCAACCTCGCATGATACAGAACTCATGAAAAGGCAAAGGGGGGAAAGCGAAGTGTTTAGTGCGAAGAACATCTCTCCCATCGCCATCCCCCTCGGGACGCCGGACCGGTGGTCGTCGGCACCACGACTACCAGCCCTCTCGGTCGGCAGGCTATCCGAAGCCCGCTTAGATGGCGCCGGTTAGAGTGAGTTATCCTACGGAATACCCGGCCTTCCATCACCCGGATGCTCTTGCGTAAAACGCGTGCAGAGAGCGTATGCTCTGCCGTGTCCAAGTCGCAAACATAATGGTGGTAGCTCACCGAAGCAACCATTCCCAGTCAGCACCTGCGTGAGCCGGAAAGTGAGGCGTCCTCTGTCACTATTCACCCAATCCACAAGGACTGGGCGAATCGCCTCGACGGTCCTACGACCAGCCGAAGGATCGGCCAGCCGTCTAGACGACGACTCCAGCACGGACCGTCGAGATTGGGCTCTTCGCGCTCTGATCACACTGGGCTGGGACGTGTCACGCCCCGGGCACGAAGGTCAGCCCGCGACTGATAGTCAGTGCGAGCGCCTCCGGTTCCAGAACTCAAGGCGGCGTCCTACCCAGTACACACGCCGTCTCGAAGGAGATGGTGCGATAACCACGCGATTTTATACTGATTATATTACTTCCGACATTTTGAATAGTGTACAGTTTTCGTGGTAAGGCGTCACCGTAATGTATTTGAAATGTCGAAAATGACATAATAAAAAAAAAAAACGAGAGGTTAAACGGTAAAAGTATAATAAGGTGTAATTGCGAAAACTGAAGAAAAGACTGTATCGTTACAAGTATTTGTACCTATTTGCACAGCATTGAAGTTGTAAATGCCTTGGGAAAAAAGCTCTGAAAAGTAAAGTAAGTAATGCAAATGTGTGTTGTCTTTGTATTAGTATTAAGTATTAGCACCAACCTAACTTTTTTATGATAGCAGTGGACCGATGATTTTTTTTTTTATAATCTTAATTTTACTCTGCAATCATAATCATGAACAAATAGTGGCTTTTACCGGTGTTTTACGAGCCTGTAGTAAAAGCCGCCCATTTTGCCGCGAAGACAGGACAGCGCTTCAATAATAGAATTGTGATTTTCGACCTCACGTCTCAAGGTGGGTGATGGCATTCTCACGAGCTATCACGGAATACGAACTTCTCCGCCGAAAGATCGGGACCGCTCCTGGTATGTCTAGAATGACCAGCACTTTTTTTTATTGCTTCGATGTCTGGATGAGCTCACAGCCCACTCGGTGTTGAGTGATTACTGGAGCCCATAGACATCTACAAACGTAAATGAGCCACACACCTTGAGATATAAGTTCTAAGGTTTTAGTATAGTTACAACGGCTGCCCCACCCTTCATACCGAAACGCATTACTGCTTCACGGCAGAAATAGGCAGGGTGGTGGTACCTACCCGCGCGGACTCACAAAAGGTCCTACCACCAGTATTAACTAACATATTTATTTCTTTTAGGAAAAAAAACGCTGTAATTAAATTCATACTTAACATCTAGTTCTATAATCAAATGTGTCTTTCTTTTTATTGCCCTTATAGGCAGACGGGCATACCGGCACGGGCCATCTGATGATGAGTGGCTACCGTCGCCCATAGACTTCAGCAATGCCAGGGGCAGAGCCAACCTACTGCCTACCGCAAAGTACTCTCCACAAGCCTCGTTTGTCACGTGTTTTTCGTGTTCTTTCCCTTGGCACGTTACCTTTGAACTTTGAATATTCCCTTGTAATAATCTCGTAGGAAATAACATTAAACAAAGCCAAGGTTTCTTGTTTCTGATTTTCGATATTCATACTTAAATAAATTACGTAGGAGGTTGATGTCAAAAGTATGATTTTAATCAGCTTAATGCATGCAAATTAATTCCGAATTGAAGGGTGGACGTTTTGGAGTTGCGGTGTATTTTATAGGAAAAGTAGATTGTATATTAAATGAACAAGAGAAATTAATTGAGAACTTTGAAAACTTTGGTATGCTTTACCACAATATACGCGGCTCACGGCCGTGATTATACGTATTAAACAAGCAGCTATATAGTCAAGTTAAGAAATATGACTTCAGAAAATAAATAAATATTTATTAACAATCACGCCACGTTAACTGGTCCCGTGCTAAGTTCGTAAAGAACTTGTGTTACAGGTACCAGATAACGGAAATAAATGTAAGATTTTTATTATACACATACATATATTTAATATACATCCATAACCCTGGAAAACACATTTATATTTATCATACAAATATCTTTCCTTGGCGGGATTCGAACCCGCGACCCCCTTGTGTAGTGTCCATGTCACTTACCACTACACCAGACGGTCGTTAAAATTATATTAAAAGAACATTGTTATTAAGTTGTAATTGTTGTATTTCATAGCCCATTAGCTGAATCAATGTGTAGTATAGTTGTACTAGTCTCCAAGCTAAATGACCAACATAAGTATTTAATTTAATGTATAAATATAAATAAGCAAAGACTAAATAGTTGAATACTTTTTATTCCTTCGTTTGTTGAACGACACAGTTCGTGTTTGTAGAACACAAGAGAACACAAAAGAAAGAGTTTAGAAACAGCTTTTTTTCCCGTCTTTATAAAACGGTAGAGAAAATAATTATAATAATAATAATACTCATAATGGAGCTATATTTGAGTAGTGGGCGATTAATGATTATGGTCAAATTTTGAATACTAAGCTATTTGCATAAAAACATGTAGTTTTTGTAAATTCTCGTGAATCGTCAAAGTAACGCGAGGCTTGCTGTCATTTGAGACTGTGGGTCAGTTCATTTTGAACTGTTTTATATAACGTGTGTTTAAGTGAATGGTAAGTGAAGTATAACTTTTCAAATTTTGATGCTTAGTGATATCGTGTTAGGAATTATCGTCATTCTGTAGACTGAGCAGTTTGACCGATTTTGATCAGCCAAATATAGGCAATAGAATCGATAGATATAACAATATAAATTACCACCCTGAGATATAAAGTATTTAACGTGTACTGTAAAATTTATATAAATGAAGTATTGAAATAAAAGCTGCATTTATTAGCTTTTTCGAGCTGTTGTCTACAACGAAGACGTGTATGAGTGACTAGTGATTTCTGAGGGTATGCATGAAAAATCGTGTACAAAAATACATTTTAGCAATATTTTGCATGTCATGTATCTTATTTTTAAGGTCAACAGGAAATTGGCCGGCATTCGTCTATAAGATTCGGGCGTGATACTTATTTTGGAACTCGAGTTGACAGCGACGGTTTCGTGCTCAAAGCGGAAAAGCTCTCTCTCTGGTTCAGCAGGATGGTTCACTTGCGCTAGTCGCCCGCCGCAGCCCGACACGACTTTGGCAAAACCAAGACTCGGCCGCGACAACACCGAACAACAATAAATTTTAACTTATGTTGTTAGTTGTGAAAAGTACTTATTTCGGAATTATCATTCCTAATACTTAAGATAAAGTTTGTGAATTAACAGAATAGTATACTCGTATAAATAAATGTTGTGCATTTTATGTGTTGAATTCAAAGAAACAGGATTTTGTTCTATTGGAGGATAGATATAGGGCGGTTGCTTCTCAAATTCATTTAATATCTGTGTTGACATGTATTTTTTCGATCTCTTAGGCTTCTTGGGATCTTTAAGCACTATGTTATTAAGTTTTAAAATATTTCCCACTATTCCACAGTGCACAAGCTCTAAGAACATACATAACAACATACATACTTCAAAACTATTAAGATACAAACAAGAATTCTCATTTGGCGTACAAAAACTTATGTTAAAATAGGAGAGAAATCTGTTTTGTTATAACACTGTACTTATTCGTCAAAAATAGATACATTAGCCGAAAATGTTACTTCAAATATTTAGTTAATGGATAAGATCCCAGCGCAAATCGGCTTACCCAAAGCCAAGCGTGGCTAATACATATAAAGCTAAGAACTTACTCCAAACGTGTACACTCCAGCCTCTGCGGTTGTCTACTTCGCTTTTACTGGCTGGCTGCATGTGTTCTTCGGGAGATATTCCCTCAGCTTCAGGCAGCGTCCGCCAACGCTTCAAGAGTTCCTTGGTCTTGTCTTTTGTCTTGTCGCATGCCTGACGCCAGTTTGTGAAGTACTTGCGGGAGACTTTCGGACTCGTAAGAGAACCCGATTTTGAATCTTGTCTGTGTAACAAAAGGGGAAACTGTTAGGAAATTATCTTTAACCTGTTTTGGTTCCCACGTGTTGTAGTCCAAACTAGGACGAATAACAACTTAGTCGTCCGTTACAACGAAAACTGTAAAGTATTTGGAACATCGCAAATAATGTAATGACAATTAAAAATCAATTAAACCATAAAGTTGTTTTAATTATATAGTATTTTTAGGAACAAAAAAAAAATAAATAAAGCCATAAAATACTTTCATAATTCTAGATATTAATGATAACAATAGTATTCACTGTAATAATGAAATAGTTCAATCATTTCACCGTTATACCTATGAAAGAAGTTAATACAAAATGCCAAATTTGCTCACACCTTTTTTTCGAATAGTTAGTTCCTTACGGATCCAAATAATCCATTCCCACGATCAATCAGTTAGTTCCACGCATGAATCATGTTTTCAAGTATTTAAATAAAAACAAATATTCATTGTATTCGTGTGCTAGTTTCAGTCGCAATACGAATATTGATAGCCCATTGGTTTCGCGAGTGCCTCGAACGGGTTCTTGTTTTTGTTGCCACGAAAAATGATTGCGTTTTGAATTCCCTATATTGAAATTTCACGATAGCTGTAAATTTAAAAAAATGGCAATCCCTAGTAGTAAAATAATTAGTGTGTGCGTAATAATAGAGTTTTTATCGTCCCCAATATTTTACTGAATGTATTCTTCTTCAATAGCATAAAAATAATATTATAATATATGTATTTTATTTGTGTACACTGATATTTGGTTAATCATGTTTATCTTCAGCATTATTAGTATGTAATTAATTTGTTGAAATGAGTTAATGTGGTTATGAGAGGAAAAATCACCTGCTTTTTATTTGTATATATTTTGTTTATTTATTAAAGTTTTCCAACAAATGATATACACAATGCAATTTATTTTTAAAATACTAATAAATAATGGGATTTTGTTATGCATTACTCTGTCAACCACAGAACAACATAGCGTTGGTAGATATACCTAGTCAGGTCATAAATTCTGTCACATGTTTAATGTAAAATAATTGAAACAAGTTTAGTCATTATGTAACCATTCATATACCAAAATGAACTTAACAAAACATAGATTCTTATGACACTAAAGTTTATTCAAAATGACCTCCGTGATTTTGAATACAGACCTTCAATCTGCGCGGCCAGTCGTCTATCACAGCACGAACGAGGTCCATGTCAATATCGGCGGCTGCCTTAATCAAGGATGTCTTGAGTGACTCCAAATTGGGATGAGGCTTTGGGCACGCCTTTTCCTCCAGGTGTTGCCATATCTTGTAATCTAACGGATTCAAATCTGGACTGGAGGAGGGCCAGTCTTCGTGCCGGATGAAGTCGATTTCACGCACCGCCAGCCAGTCTTGTGTGCTCTTCGCTCTATGAGCTGGCGCCGAATCTTGTTGGAATACCCAGTGCCTGTTATTGAACATGGTATGAGAAACAGGTTCCACAAAGTTCGTCAGGACTGTATTTTGATACGCAACTGCATTCGTTTTTACACCTTTCTCACAAAAATGTACCTCTGTTAAGCCCCAATAAGAAACTCCCAACCATACCATGAGCGAGGATGGAAAATGACCTCGTTGGACATGTGGAATACGGTTGCTCGCTTCTTCACTACTGTGTGCGTACACCTTATCATTTTGTTTGTTGTAGCTCTCTTCTACGGTAAAAATTTTTTCATCCGAAAAAAGAATTTCCCGATATTTTTTTCCCGCGTACCGCTTCAACAAAGCGCGGCTTCTCTTCAGTCTCAGGTTCATTAGACGAGCATTCAAACGATGGCCTGTTTTTCTTCGATATGCCCGAAGCCCTAAGTCTTCATTTAACACCCTTTTCACCGTGGTTCTGCTTAACCCCATCTGAAGGGCCAAAAGTTGCTGCTTACGTTTGGGATTTCTTTGAATTCGCGCCTTCACAGCTTTTATCACTGCTGGAGTCCTAACAGACCGAGGGCGACCATTTCTTGACCTGTCATGTACACTAGAGTCTTCATTGTATCGTTTGATGGTACGATAAACGAATCTTTTGGTTATATTCAAATTTTTCAATATGTTAAAAATTTGAATTGGCGCGTAATCGCAACGATGCAACGCAATAACTGCAACACGGCCTTCTTTAAGCGTCCACTCCATATTTAAAAATGAGTAAAATTCTAAAAGTATACATTTTTATTTTCATGAACAATTCGAAATTCGAATTCAATAAACTTTTTTGTGGCCAGCATTCTAAAAGAAAAGTTTTTACTGTGTGACAATACTTATGACCTGACTAGTTATATAACTATGCTTCCATAAATTAACTATAAAGTATACATCGAGCAAAGCAAAAATGTATGTATCAAATTTAACCTATCTCTATATATAAAAATGAATTGCTGTTCGTTAGTCTCGCTAAAACTCGAGAACGGCTGGACCGATTTGGCTAATTTTGGTCTTGAATTATTCGTGGAAGTCGAGAGAAGGTTTAAAAGGTGAATAAATATGAAAATCCTCGGATATATAAAAACAAAATTTTTTTTTTTCCTTTGTGTGTCCCCCCCTGTCGGACGGACTCCTTTTGTTTTTTATAGATTGTTTTTGTTAAGTTTATTTTATAGAAAAGTTTAGGTCTTTTTTTTATCGATTGAGGCAATACGAAGTTTGCCGGGTCAGCTAGTAAATTAAGGTTAGCTTCAAAAACTAAGAAAAACCTAGAAAGGGATAAACTGCAGTTGCCAATGAAATTGCCAAAACAAGAGAGTGAGTAAACATTAAAAGTAAAATGTTTTATTATTTATTATTATACAAAGTTGTGTTAAGCTAGGCTTACTCTGTTACAATATTGTGTAGACGCTCTTTGAACTTGTTTAACTAATATCAAAATCAAAGCTTACTTGAAAGAGGGTTATATTACCTGCCTATTTAATATTAAAGTCGTTTGCTTGGGCTTCAGATTTCAGTACAAAATAATCATAACATAGCTAGGTCTGGTAGAAGCGATATTTTTTATTTTATTTTCACGCTTGTCTGTTACAGTACAATAATAAAACTTTTTAATTGCTTTTTCATTCGCTCCGCTACGTATTTGGAAAATTAAAATTTACCGAGTTCGAATGAATATACCTAATAAGTTGAGGAAAAAGTCTTTTTGCATTATAGTATATATGAACTTGTAATAAAATCTCTTTGGCTATACTATTTGTATTTGGCTGGTTTTCGTATAATTAAAAGTTTAAATTTAAAAAAAGATAATTCCATATACCTAGTCAGGTCATAAATTCTGTCACATGTTTAATGTAAAATAATTGAAACAAGTTTATTCATTATGTAACCATTCATATACCAAAATGAACTTAACAAAACATAGATTCTTATGACACTAAAGTTTATTCAAAATAACCTCCGTGATTTTGAATACAGGCCTTCAATCTGCGCGGCCAGTCGTCTATCGCAGCACGAACGAGGTCCATGTCAATATCGGCGGCTGCCTTAATCAAGGATGTCTTGAGTGACTCCAAATTGGGATGAGGTTTTGAGCACGCCTTTTCTTCCAAGTGTTGCCATATCTTGTAATCTAACGGATTCAAATCTGGACTGGAGGAGGGCCAGTCTTCGTGCCGGATGAAGTCGATTTCACGCGCCGCCAGCCAGTCTTGTGTGCTCTTCGCTCGATGAGCTGGCGCCGAATCTTGTTGGAATATCCAGTGCCTGTTATTGAATATGGTATGAGAAACAGGTCCCACAAGGTTCGTCAGGACTGTATTTTGATACACAACTGCATTCGTTTTTATACCTTTCTCACAAAAATGTACCTCTGTTAAGTCCTAATAAGAAACTCCCAACCATACCATGAGCGAGGATGGAAAATGACCTCGTTGGACACGCGGAATACGGTTGATCGCTTCTTCACTACTGTGTGCGTACACCTTATCATTTTGTTTGTTGTAGCTCTCTTCTACGGTAAAAATTTTTTCATCCGAAAAAAGAATTTCCCGATATTTTTTTCCCGCGTACCGCTTCAACAATGCGCGGCATCTCTTCAGTCTCAGGTCCATTAGACGAGCATTCAAACGATGTCCTGTTTTTCTTCGATATGCCCGAAGCCCTAAGTCTTCATTTAACACCCTTTTCACCGTGGTTCTGCTTAACCCCATCTGAAGGGCCAACAGTTTCTGCTTACGTTTGGGATTTCTTTGAATTCGCGCCTTCACAGCTTTTATCACTGCTGGAGTCCTAACAGACCGAGGGCGACCACTTCTTGACCTGTCATGTACACTAGAGTCTTCATTGTATCGTTTGATGGTACGATAAACGAATCTTTTGGTTATATTCAAAATTTTCAGTATGTTAAAAATTTGAATTGGCGCGTAACCGCAACGATGCAACGCAATAACTGCAACACGGTCTTCTTTAAGCGTCCACTCCATATTTAAAAATGAGTAAAATTCTAAAAGTATACATTTTTATTTTCATGAACAATTCGAAATTCGAATTCAATAAACTTTTTTGTGGCCAGCATTCTAAAATAAAAGTTTTTACTGTGTGACAATACTTATGACCTGACTAGTTATATTGTAGTAGTAACAATCTATTTATATACTATAGCTCATCTTAGAAGATGTCAATCTTAAAAATCTTACAAATAACTCAAGAGCCACTTTACACGAAGTTAGTTCGCTCTTTTATCGATGCAAAAATCAAACAAAATGATTAAATTTACTAGACAGAAACCGCCCGAACTAATTCATTGTTGTGTTGTACAAAACCCTTGTCCTAACTATGTGAAATATTTGACGAGAGGTTACAGCATAATTATCTAGAGCCCATCTAAGTTGGGCCGCATGGGCCGCATTGTTCTACGTCTGCTTTTGTCATGTTTTTCGAATTAAAATAAATCCTAAACTTCGGAAAGCGGGACCTGCGAAACAAAACTTCTCTTTAATGCGTTCGTAATTATGAATGAACGTTTACAAAAATGGTTTAACTCGGCAACCTTGCTGTTTGAAATTGAGTTAACATTATTCGTTTCCCATTATGTTTAGCATTGTTTTTTTATTTTAAACGTAGATTATATCTTTATATATATTTCTTCGGTGCGTGTGTTTGTCACTGAACTCCTCCTAAACGGCTGGACCGATTTTAATGAAATTTTCTGTATACCTTCAGGTGGATTCGAGAATAGTTCAGATTTACAAATCAGCCCAGCAGATGGTCCTGTGTTTGTTTGTTTTTATTCCTACCTAAGCTGATAGCCTTGAGAGACTATTTCAACGTAACCTTAACTAGTAGGTGAGCTCACGTGGCTCAAACCTGACGACGTAGCTAACACGAACCGTAGCAAGAGCCGTGCTTCGCAGAATCTACTATCGGTTCGGAAACGCGACCCACTGAGAAGATCCGGCGAGAAACGTAGTCAGAAACTCACTAAAAAATAAATAAAATCTTACATTTTCCTAATTTGAGTTTATCTTCTTTAAAATTTAAACTTTTAATGATACCAAAACCAGCCAGATACAAAAAGTATAGCCAAAGAGATTTTATTACAAGTTCATAAATACTATAATGTAGTGTAGTGTTGGAAGGGGCAGACTTGATGCGTCTTACGATGTCGCGTCATCTCTCCCTGCTCGAGGCCATTCTACTGCACTCATTTAGGGGACCTCCCACTGCAGTTTTAATTAACGATCACGACCACTCTGTCAAGAGTGACACGACTGAGAAGAAGAAGAAGAAACACTATAATGCGAAAAGACTTTTTCCCCAACTTATTATGATTATGATAACATAGTAGTTGTGATCTCTGCAATTTTTGTAATACCTATTATTTTTAATTTTTATATGAACTAGTTTTGATGGAGTCATCATTGATAGTTACAGAAATATATATATACTAATTTAAGTTCACAACATTGTGGCACCGGCTAAAATAAGTTAATTTTCATTTAACGAACTACTAAAAAAACTATTTACTAACCTTTCTAATGTTTCTTTGGAACTCTCGCTCGCTCTAGACAAGCGTCTCTCTCTTCTTGGTACATCATCACTAGGCGATTTCTCAGGAGGTAGTTTCAATTCCTTTTCTGATCTGCTGCTCGACCTGGAATTTTTACCGTCGTCTTCCTTCTTTAGTGCCGGCTTAACTGGCGATAAGCTGCCAGCTTTTTCTGTTTTTTTCATCTCCATTTTGACTGCATTATCTTGTTTGGCCGTTTACTGAAGCAAACATAATATTTGTAGCAATAGTTGATCACATGTTATGACAATTTTATAGAGGTTCTACAGTGAATATTTAGAAGTCATCGTGGCCTAAAGAATACGACGTCCGGTACACTTACAACGAGCTTACTGGTGGTAGGACCTCATGTGAGTCCGCACGGGTAGGTAGCACCACCCGGCCTATTTCTGCCGTGAACCAGTAATGCGTTTCGGTTTGAAGGGTGGGGCAGCCGTTGTTATTAGAACTTATATCTCAAGGTGGGTGGCGCATTTACGTTGTAGATGTCTATGGGCTCCAGTAACCACTTAGCAACCAGGTGGGCTGTGAGCTCGTCCACCCATATAAGCAATAAAAAATAAAAAAAAGAACGATGCAACTGTGCCAGTGTTCGAATTCCGCAAGCAGTTACTAATTTTTCTTGAAAATGAGATTGAATGAAATTTATACAAAATAGACGTTCACAAGTGACTTTGAGGATCAAGGAATCAAATCCTGTAATACATTTAGTTATCAAACCAAAGTTGTCTTTAATTGTGATTGGCAGATGTCGCAATCAAACAAGACCAAAGGGTCACACACGAACGTTACGCATTGTTATGCGGGTTCTTAAATTTCAATTTAAAAAAAAGAAATAATTTTCAACACTGGAACGTCTCTTTAAGCATTAGGAAGAAAAAGACAAACATGTTTCACCAAACCTAGTAAAAACACTTACAGGGTAAGGATATCCCTTACTTTACCATATGACATCCCATAGCGGGTCAAGCTAGCTAAATATACCCATTATTTTGGTTAGCCGGAGATTAAAGTTTATGACCAACCCATTTATACTGATCTTTAGGGTTACCAAAATAAACGATTTTGTTTTCTTCAAAATGTGTATGGTTTGTGTATGAGAACGGTGAATATTATGCCCTTATTTTATTTAAGAAAATCTATTTACACATTAAATAAAAAAAACTTTTGTTAATTTATCGGGGGTCTGTTTCAGTTCTGTTCGAGTTTGTTCAATATTTATAATATTCCACTTATTTTGGCGATTTTCCATTAATTGGGCGACTTAAATATTCGTAAATTTCTTTGCACACTGTTTAACCTTGTTTGTTTTTCAAAGAACATTTAAGATTTTATGCTGAATTTGGAAGGGCCTTGCTTACTGAATTTAATCAGCTAAAACAAAGAAAAAAAAAGTGTGGTGGCGTGGGACACCGGATAGGAACGAAGTTCCCAATTATAAAAATATTAATTTAAAGTTCTATTCGAGGTATGAAGAAAGAGAGAGAGAGACAGAGAGAGAGAGACAGACAGACAGACAGAGAAACATGCGACGCCGCACAGCTTACAATAGCTTACTATAGCAAAAAGTGTCGTGACAACTTTTCGTAAGAATTTATAGCAACCAGTGTCGTGACATCTTTTCGTAAGAATTTTTTCCGTCTAGCGCTCTTTTACAACGTGCGATAAGGAACTTCGTTCCAAAAGTGTCGTGACAACTTTTCGTAAGAATTTATAGCAAAAAGTGTCGTGACAACTTTTCGTAAGAATTTTTTCCGTCTAGCCCCCTTTCACAACGCGCGATAAGGAACTTCGTTCCAAAACTTTTGTTGCATTGAATCATTTATTAGACCAAACATGGACCGAATCCAAACATTCCTTCACCGGCCTATAAACAAGTATTATGAGCAAAGAAGAATGTAACAAAACCGAGCCGAAATTACATTACCAAATTTTTCCTCGCATTGAAACCTTTGAAAGTTTCCGTAAACCAAATAGCCTGGAAAATTTATTATTAAGCCAGATTGAATGTTCCCACCTGGAGAGATAACGAAGTACATGTCTTTGTTGTTGTAATTGTGTATTCTACTATTAAAACTCGAACTCGCTTCGACAGTTTTAATAAGATCATTCTTGAAGCGACCAGCAGGGCTTTACTTCGTATCTTTACTGTCGGAAATACTCATAAGAAGTCTTCGCATTTTAAACCACCCTCAACATATTTACTTAATAGAAGCAGAATACCCAACAAATGTAATAAGGAATAAATATTACGAAAGTAATGTTGTTAAAATTATAAATTTCAAAATAATAATAGCTGTGACAGGTATTTCATTGTACGATTGGTTCGTGGTGGTAACACGAAGAATACGAAGCTATGATGATGTTCGTTCATTAAAAAGATTATCGATTTGAATGGAATGAATAAAGCTTTAAACGTCAAACGAATATTGACATCTCGAAAATGATGCGCTATTTTTGTTTTTCATTTTAATCGAAACATGTACCCATGGTAGGTGTTTTTTTTTATTAATAATAATAACTTTGTGCCGGAGCCGGCTGGTGTCCTGAATTATTGATAGTACGACGGCATGCCGGTGTGGTCCATTCATGTGGGATTTAGGGGGTGCGTTGAGCGTATCACATTTATTGAATCACGACTTTTTTATATAACAAAGAATGAAAAATTCAGTTTTTGTAATTTTTAGTTAGAGTTCTTCAAACGACATAATGGTTTTTTCTTGTTTTTCTTTATTGCTTAGATGGGTAGACGAGCTCACAGCCCACCTGTTAAGTTTTTACTGGTGGTAGGACCTCTTGTGAGTCCGCGCGGATGGGTACCACCACCCTGCCTTTTTCTGCCGTGAATCATTAATGCGTTTCGGTTTGAAGGGTGGGGCAGCCGTTGTAACTATACTTGAGACCTTAGAACTTGTATCTCAAGGTGGGTGGCACATTTACGTTGTGGATGTCTATGGGCTCCAGTAACCACTTAAACCCAGGTGGGCTGTGAGCTCGTCCACCCATCTAAGCAATAAAAAAAAAAGTGGTCTACTAGAGCCCATAGACATCTATAACGTAAATGCGCCGCCCTCCTTAAGATATAAGTTCTTAGGTCTCAGTATAGTTACAACGGCTACCCTACCCTTCAAATCTGCTGCAATTCTGCTTGCTTCACGGCAGAAATAGGCGGGGTGGTGGTACCTACCCGTGCGGACTCACAAGAGGTCCTACCACCAGTAAAAATTTTAGAATAAATCACTCAAAAACATTTTACCGCTCATGTCGTATACTTTAAATGTTCACGAATAAGGTTAAGGTTGGAACTGTATTAAGGACGGACGTGGTATCTTTAACGGCATCTCTAAAATCCAAACTATGCTTTCAATCTACAATTCGTTTTTCATTAGATGAACAAAAGCGTTTTCCTTCCACTTGGTGTTAAGTTATCGCCTTGGTATTAAGTGAGACTTAGAACTCATGTCTCAAGGTGGGTGGCGGCATTTACGTTGTCGATGTTCACGGGCTTTGGTGATCACTTAAAACCAGGTAGAATGTGAGCTCAGCCATCTTAGGATTAAAAAAAAACAAAAAATCTAAGGGATAGTTACTAAACAGAATGTTTGGAAATAGAAAACCAACAAACTCTAGTTTAGTATGAGTTTTTTTTATTGCCCTTGTAGGCAGACGAGGAGCATACGGCCCACCTGATGGTGAGTGGTTACCGTCGCCCATGGACTTCAGCAATTCCAGGGGCAGAGTCAAGCCGTTGCCCACCAGCCAAGCCGCTGCCCACCTAAGTTTGACTTTATACCATTTCATTCCAGATTCTGCTGTCATATCGCTATTGTCCAATGTTTGCGGCTCTGTTCACAGCAATATTCGCACTTATAATCCTAATTATTAACATCTTAGATGTTAATCTGCTAAGTACATTTGAAGTTCACATGCTGTTATATGTCATTGCTGTTTTTATTGTATCCCCTGGCTTAAATTGTGGAAATTGTGAGAATATAGACTTCAAATGCCAAAAAAACGGTTCTGTCCTAACTAGTAACCTCAGTCCGCTTTTTTTAGGTGTGTGGACGAGCTCACAGCCCACCTACAGACAAAGTAAATGCACCACCCACCTTGAGATATAAGTTCTAAGGTCTCAGTGTAGTTACAACGGCTGCCCCCCACCCTTCAAACCGAAACGCATTACTGCTTCACGGCAGAAATAGACAGGGTGGTGGTACCTACCCGTGCGGACTCACACGAGGTCCTACCACCAGTAAGTTCGTTCGTTGTAAGAGTACCGGACGTCGTATTCTTTAGGCCACAACGACTTCTAAATATTCACTGTAGAACCTCTATAAAATTGTCATAACATATAGATCAACTATTGCTACATCTTTTGTTTACCTTACAAAAATCACGTCTGTATCGCGCGATGAATTCTATTGTAGGCGAGTAGTGATACATATGTGCACGGGCATTATGCACGCTCTAGCTGAGCGTAGACGGCACAATAAGCATTAATGCTGAATGAGCCGGCTGCCCGACCGTCTGACCTACATCTTACCTGCCCTAAGCTACCGCGGACGAGGTACGTGCGCCGAATTTCATTGCTAATTAGAAATTCTTACGAAGATAGAAAAGGTCTCGATCTTTTAATGAAAAGCTTATTTTTCCGTCAGATTTGTTTTCGCGAAAAACTCCCGCTGTCTTCGGTTTTGTAAGTCTTTTTATTTGAAGGGCTTTAATATTAAGAATTTTTTTCGGCAGGTGCCTAACTTTCTACGAGGTATCCGCGCTTAGGGGGTACGCAGCCTCAAGCTTATAATGTCAAGGTATAACTCAATCTTTATAATATTTTTATAGGACTAGCGGTTTCGCCCTAAGTTAAATTTATAATTCACGAATAATGAATGGAACGCGTTTTTTTCCTTACTTACATGTGTGGATAAAAGCACAGCCTGCCCGGTGTTAAGTGATCGGAGCCCCTGGACATCAACAACGTAATTGCCGCCACCCACCTTGAGACATGAGTTCTAAGTCTTAATTTTATAGTACAAAGGTTAACTCGCCATCCAAACTGGAAACTATTATTGCTTTACGCCAGAAATAGGCAGGGTGGTGGTATCTATCCGTGCCCACAAAATCCATTTTGGATAGAATTTACGTAAAATCAGTTTCTATTGAGCGTCTACACCATAAAAAGCGTTTCTGTGAAAAGTATAGAAGTCTATTGGATAAATAGTTTTTGATATCTCGTGATGGGTGCATAGTATTTGAAGATGAATAAGTTCGAAAATTAAAATTTATTCGTCCGTGACCACAAAAACTGTAAACCATTCAAAACGTCGAAAACAATAAAATTATAGTAATAAATGCGTGGATGAAATCGTAAAAACCGTTTTAATTATATATTTAATTATTTTACTGGTGGTAGGACCTCTTGTGAGTCCGCGCGGGTAGGTACCACCACCCTGCCTATTTCTGCCGTGAAGCACTAATGCGTTTCGGTTCGAAGGGTAGGGCAGCCGTTGTAACTATACTTGAGACCTTAGAACTTATATCTCAAGATGGGTGGCGCATTTACGTTGAAGATGTCTATGGGCTCCAGTAACCACTTAACACCAGGTGGGCTGTGAGCTCGTGAACCCATCAAAGCAATAAAAAAAATCTGCGATACGGGATGTTACTAAATTTTAATTTTTATTACAACATTTAAAACGAGAACTTTTAGTAATATAATGTTAAGCAGTCGTGTTTTCTTCTTGAATTAGTTCGAGAATTTGCACATACGTAAGTCGCTAAGGGTCATGTTAAAGTCACAGCCCACTGAGTTTCTCGCCGGATCTTCTCAGTTGGTCGCGATGTCGATTCAGTGGCAGATTCGGCGAAACACTGCTTTTGCTAGGGCTAGTGCTATCAAATTCTCTTAGGTTGAACCCGTGAGCTCACCTACCCGTCGGGATTAGCTTGAATAGCCCCTTAGGCTGGTGGTAGGACCAGTGAATAGGTAGGGAAAAAGTTAAGATCAAAACGCAAAACGTTAACCCGTAAGATTGGTTCACTGAATATCAAGTTTATTTCGGACGGTAGAGTGGTAGTGCGATAATGTATGATAGGTTAAATGTATTTCGAGTGGTCGCTTTGTTCGAGCACTTACAAATAATCTCTGTTTATGTTTGAGCTCGAATTATAAGAACTAATTGCACGCACTTGTTAAATCGGCTAGCTGGCATTGAGAAAGAAACTGTTTGCATATAAACAGGAGGGCTTGTGAAGTACCCACGCAATATTCTGAAATGTTTTCTCTGTTTATGTGTATGAATATTTATCCTTGTTACGCTGAAATTATGCTATTTCTTAAGAACAGATTAATTTACAGTCTAAGATACTTTAATTGTCAAATTTTGATCGCACAGAATCATCATTATCCTGCCCTTCTCCCAGTCACCTGGGGTCGGCGCAACATGTTTTCTCCTTCCATACTCTTCTATCATATACTACCATTTCTTCGCTCACTCCCCTCTTACCCATATCGTCTTTCACGCAATCCATCCATTTAGGTCTACCTCTTCCTCTATATCTTTCCACATTCATAGTTAACACTGTCTTACCAACCTCATTTTCATTTCGTCTCATCACATGTCCATACCATCCCAAACGCGCACTTGTCAGCTTCTCTGTCACAGGTGCCACTTTCAGACTTCCTCTAACATATTCGATTCGATCGCACAGAATATTAGTTTTAATTAAGCTATGTACCTCATGTGACATGTCATGTCGGATTATAATTAGTGCAGTCTGTTAGCACGTGATTTGAGTAACGCCATCTGTTTAATCAAAGTACATGTTTAGATTATTGCGCATAAGTTGACTTTGTGTTGGCATATATTGGGTTTGCCGACATTATGAAAGATTGTGTTTTATTGTTTACGCCAAAAACAAATATCATTAAGAACTTACCAACGGAAGCTAAAAAATAACCGTTTTTTTACCTAATTACGATAATTTAAGTGTTTTAATATATTGGGTGTTAGGAGACCGCTTCTGAAAACGAAGACAGACGATAGTACTAATGATACCTTTGTTTAAAATTATTATTTGAAACTAGCTGACCCGGCAGACTTCGTAGTGCTCAATCGATAAATAATAGACCTCAACTTTTGTATAAAATAAACTTAAAACAAACAAGAGGAATACGTCCAACGGGGGACACATCAAAGGAAAAACAAAATTGTTATTTTTATTTAATTCCGAACATTTTCATATTTACCTACCATTTAAACCTTCTCTGGATTTCCACAAATAATTCAAGACCAAAATTATCCAAATCGGACCAGCCGTTCTCGAGTTTTAGCGAGACTAACGAACAGAATTTAATTTTTATATATATAAGATACAAAATTTATGTTTCCTTGGAAAATCGCTTGCCCAACCTTATTAGTAACCCAATATTATAGAGATAGACAGTACCTACATTATAATATCGTGTTTAAATTTTATTTGTACTCTTCAAAGTAAGGTAATGTACTCGTATTATCCGAGAGCTTATATCAAAATACATTCACAAATGTATGGCTTGCGGCTTTCTTATTTTTATATACATTGACAAAGTAAATTACGTATTCAAATAATGTTCTATATAATTATGGTAGTCGGTGTTTGAAATCGAGTTACAAACAAAGCTAATACGAATATTCTCATACGAAAGGTTATCCTTTTGATAAAAAGATATACGTTTATTACTAATAAACAAATTATGTTAATTAAGACATGTTAAATCTAATTTATTTATTATTTATTCATTTCATTATATTTTATTTATTTCTCGTTTATGATCGATTAGATAGCAATTTTTTTCAGTTAATTCCGATTTGCCGATTTTCTCGGCGATATCTGTCGGATGCAATATACATTCTGTCGATCTCGTTAAATACTTATTTCAATATATATATACATATATTAATGTGTACTCAACTATTCACTGTCACTCAACTCTCACTATAGTTTGTTTTCATAGAACATGATATTCAATTAAGAACAGTATGTATTTGTTTCAAAATACACTATCGATAGATTAAAATGCTTCGTGTTTCATTAGTGCTCTGTCAATATCCGGCTTATCTGTACAAAACGTGACGTTTCCATGAATTCAATGGGTACGCAGTTTATTAAAATGTTACCACGGACAGTCAAATAAATCGAAAGACTCTGTATTGTAAAGAAAATAACTTAATCCGGCGTTGTGGTACGTCTTCTTCTTTTTCTCCATCTTACCTCACTAGGTGGGGTCGGCACAGCTAATTTTTCTCTTCCATTCTCTTCTATCAGCCGTCTTTTTTTTTATTGTCCTTGTAGGCAGACGCGCACACGGCCCACCTGATGGTGAGTGGTTACCGTCGCCCAAGGACTTCAGCAATACCAGGGGCAGAGCCGAGCCGCTGCCTACCGCTTAATACTCTCCACAAGCCTCGTTTGAAGAAGGACATGTCACGGCACTCGGGAAACATCGTGGAGGGGAACTCATTCCATAGCCGGATGGTACGTGGCAAAAAAGACCTCTGGAAACGCACTGTGGATGACCGCAATGGCTCCAGGTAGTATGGATGAACTCTACTCCGGTGGCGGGCGGTCATCTCAACACTCACTCCTCTCTCTCTCATATCGTCATTCACACACTCCATCCATGTCTTCTTCGGTTGACTTCTTCCCCTTCTACCTGGCACTACCATTTCCATAACTCTCCTAGTCACATGCATCTTCTCTCTACGCATCACAATGACATGTCCATACCACGCTAACCATCCGCTCTTTAATTTGTTGATTACCGGGGCTACTTTCACACTTCCTCTTATATACTCATTCTTTATCTTGTCCACTGCACCCGGCCCGGACGGCGTGCATGGCCGGGTTTGGGCCTTGGCTCTTGGTGCCCTAGGGGACCGACTCTTGAGGCTTTACAACTCCTGCCTCGAGTCGGGACGGTTTCCTTCATCGTGGAGGACGGGCAGACTCGTGCTGTTGAGAAAGGAGGGGCGCCCGGCGGATACTGCCACCGGGTACCGTCCCATCGTGTTGCTGGATGAGGTGGGCAAGCTGCTGGAACGCATTCTGGCGGCCCGCATCATCCAGCATCTGGTCAGGGTGGGACCCGATCTGTCGGCGGAGCAGTATGGCTTCCGAGAGGGCCGCTCAACGGTAGACGCGATCCTTCGCGTGCGGGCCCTCTCGGAGGAGGCCGTCTCCAGGGGTGGGGTGGCTTTGGCGGTGTCTCTCGACATCGCCAATGCGTTTAACACCCTGCCCTGGTCCGTGATAGGGGGGGGGGCGCTGGAACGACACGGAGTGCCCCCCTACCTTCGCCGGCTGGTGGGTTCCTACTTGGAGGACAGATCGGTCACGTGTACCGGACACGGTGGGATCGTGCACCGGTTCCCGGTCGTGCGCGGTGTTCCACAGGGGTCGGTGCTCGGCCCCCTTTTGTGGAATATCGGGTATGACTGGGTACTGAGGGGTGCCCTCCTCCCGGGCCTAAGCGTAATCTGTTACGCAGACGACACGTTGGTCGTGGCCCGGGGGGGGAGTTTTGCTGAGTCTGCTCGTCTTGCTACCGCTGGGGTGGCGCATGTCGTCGGCAAAATCAGGAGATTGGGCCTCGACGTGGCGCTCAGTAAATCCGAGGCCATGTGGTTCCACAGGCCCCGGAGAGTGCCACCTGTCGATGCCCATATCGTGGTTGGAGGCGTCCGGATTGGGGTCGGGGTGCAGTTGAAGTACCTCGGCCTCATTCTGGACAGTCGTTGGACCTTCCGTGCTCACTTTCAGCACCTGGTCCCTCGTTTGTTGGGGGTGGCCGGTGCGTTAAGCCGGCTTCTGCCCAACGTCGGGGGGCCTGACCGGGTGACGCGCCGTCTCTATACGGGGGTGGTGCAATCAATGGCCCTATACGGGGCGCCTGTGTGGGGCCAGTCCCTGGCCGCGGGGGTGGCGAAGCTGCTGCAACGGCCGCAACGCACCATCGCGGTCAGAGTCATCCGTGGTTATCGCACCATCTCCTTTGAGGCGGCGTGTGTACTGGCTGGGACGCCGCCTTGGGTTCTGGAAGCGGAGGCGCTCGCCGCTGACTATCAGTGGCGGGCTGACCATCGCGCCCGGGGCGTGGCGCGTCCCAGCCACAGTGTGGTCAGAGCGCGGAGGGCCCAATCTCGGCGGTCCGTGCTGGAGTCATGGTCCAGACGGCTGGCTGATCCTTCGGCTGGTCGTAGGACCGTCGAGGCGATTCACCCGGTCCTTGTGGATTGGGTGAATCGTGATAGAGGACGCCTCACTTTCCGGCTCACGCAGGTGCTCACTGGGCATGGTTGCTTCGGTGAGTTCCTGCACCAGATCAGAGCCGAGCCGACGGCAGAGTGCCACCATTGTGATTGCGACTTGGACACGGCAGAGCATACGCTCGTCGCCTGCCCCGCATGGGAGGGGTGGCGCCGTGTCCTCGTCGCAAAAGTAGGAAACGACTTGTCGTTGCCGAGTGTTGTGGCATCGATGCTCGGCGACGACGAGTCGTGGAAGGCGATGCTCGACTTCTGCGAGTGCACCATCTCGCAGAAGGAGGCGGCGGGGCACGTTAGAGACGCGCAAGCCCGCCGCCGTCGAGCGGGGGCCAGGGAGGCGGATCTCACCCAAGCCCTGGCCCTCTAAGTGTTTCGGGTCCCCCTCATATGTCGGTCTGGGGACCGGCGAGGGGGGCCTAAGAAGACGTCGTGCAAGCTGCTCTGCACGCGTTTTACGCAAGAGCATCCGGGTGATGGAAGGCCGGCTATCCTCGACCCACGCTGGTTCTGACCCAGCGGGGTATTCCGTAGGATAGCTCACTCTAACCGGCGCCATCTAGGCGGGCTCCGGATAGCCTGCCGACCGAGAGGGCTGGTGGTCGTTCACTTTCCCCCCTTTGCCTCTTCATGAGTTCTGTCTCATGCGAGGTTTGGACGTTGGTTGTTGAGCGACAGGAGGTTTTAGTCAGTTCGACTCTGACATGCCCCGCCCTCTATCCCCAGTGGAGGGCGGAAGTCCGGCGATTTCCTCCTGACCAAAAAAAAAAAAAAAAAGCATTTGGAATACCCTCATAGCGAAGATGAATTTGTTGCTTGGAGGATAAGACGCCTGGTGCACTCGTATCAAACGTAGAGACTTTGCCAGTCTTCAAATACCGGTAGGTTTCAATTTTGCTTAAGGAATATCTGCGTACTTAAAACACGTGCTCATAAATGACAAAGAAACAATAAAATCGTCCAATAACAATACTCAAACCAGCAAAATTTTGTTAATATGCGTTATGAGGAATCTAAAATCGTGACTGAAGATCACGGATATTGAATTTGAATGCCACTGTTCACTCTGAGACACGAGATCAAAATATCAATTGTTTTGTATTGACTCTCAATACTCTGGTAACGGTACTAACAGTATAAGATTTGTGAGTAAGCTACGTCGACGGCCGATCGCTTTACCGAAAGCAAAGAACGTCGCCCTTCGCTTCTCAATTTAGGGACACCAAAAATATGGTTGTGGACATTGAGTTCAGTATGTTTTCCTAAGCACTATTCGTGGCCCGTATGTATTCCTCTTTGGGCCTCTAAATTAGTAAACTCCACGAGAAAAGTAAATCTGTTGAGCGTTTGTAACGTGGTCCTGTATTACATAAATTTGTCATGAGTTATTCATGTTTGCATGCGACGTATGCAACACCAGGGACCTCTGTAAACAGACACGAGCTTGTGAAAAATGGGATGTCGTTTTACACTTAATATTAATGTTCACGAATGACTGAATATAACTAAACTGTGCAGTTGCCGGACGTTTTGTGAAGCTAGGATAGCCCGTCGAGGCTACTAGCGTAACACACATAAATTAGTTATAGATAAGCAACTCAACACCTAACAAAAATGTTCTGCCTATTTCTGCCGTGAAGCAGTAATACGTTTCGGTTTGAAGGGTGGGACAGCCGTTGTAACTATACTGAGACCTTAGAACTGATATCTCAAGGTGGGTGGCGCATTTACGCTGTGGATGTTTATGGGCTCCAGTAACTACTTAACACCAAGTGGGCTGTGAGGTCGTACATCCATAAAAGAAATAAAAAAAATTTTTTAGCATTCCTTTTAAAATCACTAAATTGTAGGTTTATTGTTAGAAAAAATGTTATCACGGATAGAGCAGAAGTAGGTGCGGGACATGTCAAGCGGGACATGTTAAGCGGGACATGTCATGTGAATGTATTAATTCCATTCTTCATTCATATTTTATCGCACTCCGTAATACTTAGGAACTAGGGTAAAAGGTTTTTTAATTTTCGTAATGCCTGACTCTGGTTCGAATGCTAATTATGTTTTCGATGTTTTGATGGTAAATTTCTAGGGACGCAAAGAAGACAATTTTAAAGTTTCAACAAGAATTATGGGTTGTAAAAACACCTTTTTTAGTGACCACATTTCGCGGGCATATTTTCAAGTCATTATTTTTATAGAACGTGATATATTTAACTAGAAGAACTTGATTATATTCCCAAGCATTTGAAGGAATCTTGTTTAGTCTGCAACTACGCTTGCATTAGATCTTTGAAAATTATTCGCGATTTGTGTACTGTAGAAAAATCACTCATATTGATTTGTTGCTTACTTGCCAAATTTCAATGCTTTTAAAACACTGAATTTTTTTTTTTATAGCTTAGATGGTTGGACGAGCTCACAGCCCACCTGGTGTTAAGTGGTTACTGGAGCCCATAGACATCCACAACGTAAATGCGCCACCCACCTTGAGATATAAGTTCTAAGGTCTCAGTATAGTTACAACGGCTACCCCACCCTTCAAACCGAAACGCATTACTGCTTCACGGCAGAAATAGGCAGGGCGGAGGTGCCCATCCGCGCGGACTCACAAGAGGTCCTACCACTAGTAAAAAAATGAATGAATGGTGGTAAAGTAAGGTAAGTGGTAAAATATGGGCTCCATTGCACGGAGCTGATATTGAAAGGATTGTCATGACGACATCGACTGGGACATCGTCCTTTAATTATATACTTATATTACTTTGTAATGTTTGTTCTTTCGACCCCGCCATTAAGAAACAGTTTGTTTTGAAGTTACATGTACGTATTATACACAATTTTAAAAGGGGCATGTTTAATTTAAGTTATACTTACTAGGACAGTGTGTAAAGAGATCGTTTCCCAAAGTCGAAACGAGAACTGAAGTTAATGTGAAAGAAAATTCGTTTAGTAATTCTAAATACATAATACTTTTCGTTGAAATTTCGTGACCGCACGATGGTATGCAAAGTGAGTTGGGAAATCTTTTTTTTTCTTTTTTTTGGCAATCCGTTTACGATACCCGATCCAGGCGGATAAGAGAGCAGGCTATGTCAGATTTGGGTGCCCACAGAGAAAAAGGGGATAAGAGGCAGAACAAGGGTCTTTAACTTCTTTCAATTCCCCCCAGGAGTCTGCGTAATCAATCGACTCGATAGGTAAAAACAGAGAGGTGTTATAGAATTGTTTTAACATACCACACAACTACTATAGTATGTTGCAATTTTTTTATTTATTTCTCCGAATAGATGCTTTGAACAAAAATGATACGTGGGTTGGTAATTTTTGTATCTATTATATTTTAAAGGGTGTTATAGCCAGTTTATTGCATTGCATCACTCTTTATATGTTTTCTGAAAGTGCCGAACAACATGAAACATCTTCAGGAGTGCTCACGAATGAGGAGACTAGGTATATCTGTATTTCAGTAACATTATCTGCCGCTATCTTTCTGCTTCATAAAATTTATAAAGTTAAAACTTCTATACCCGAATTATTAAATATTATATATTAATAAATATTATACCCGAAAAAAAATTTGTTATTTTAACTTTGTAAAATCGTAACAGTAGCGATTATTTATTCAAAACAGAGCCAAACCTCAACTCAGAGTGAAAAAGTTATTTGACGTCCAGTTTTAATATGCTACACCAAATCGCTTGTATAAAGTCTTCATTTTTAAGTCCGTATAGAGTTTGTAGTCAGCTCCAGACAGAGCAAATGACAGATAGGATTGATTTAACGGCCGTCTGGTGTAGTTGTAAGTGACACGGTCACTACACAAGGAGGTCGCGGGTTCCAATCCCGCCAAGGGAAGATATTTGTATGATAAATATAAATGTCTTTTCAAGGGTTAGGGATGTATATTAAATATATGTATGTGTATAATAAAAATCTTACATTTATTTCCGTTATCTGGTACCTGTAACACAAGTTCTTTACGAACTTAGCACGGGACCAGTTAACGTGGCGTGATTGTTAGTAAATATTTATTTATTTATTATTCAACTGATAATTAATGATTATTTAAAATTAATTTGAAATTAATTTGTTATGCCTAAATCGTTATAGTCCTGGTCCGACCAGATCCGCACCGCTCTTGATTCCACGTTTCACAACGCCCTCCACACCGCCAGAGACAAGAATGGATGGAAAAAGATCGTGCGTGCGAAGGTGATACAAAAGGGTGGTCACGACCCTCAGCAATGAGGAATACGACGCAAGGAGGAAATCGTTATAATATTTTAATTACAAGCATAGCTTAGACAATTAAGACGACTTAAGCTGCGCTAATACCAGTGTAGCAAGTTATAGTTGAAGCCTCTTATATCATGATGAATAATATTATTGAATGTGTTATGGAAACTTAGAAAGGACTATGAAATGATTATATCAAGAACGGCAACTCGACTTAAGATTTAATGAATCTTAGTGAAGTTTTTGATGTCAATAGCAGTAATGACTGAACCATGATAAGTATTATTGTTAGATTTCACATCGCTACAACCTGGAACCATTGTGTTCGTCACGGCTTCTTACAACAAAAACACGCTTTCAGATATTATTTTTAAAAGGTACCCGGTACAACGCTGCGTAGTTAATTTCTCTCCAAAGCGCAGGACATAGCACCCCCGCTAATTTCGCTAAAAAGTTTCCAGATATTTACCTCAGAACTTAAATAAGCCTAGTTTTCTTCACGATACGAGTGGAATTTCTATATTCCTCACTGGGACTTTTCGTTTGAATATATAAGCAATTATTTAACAATCAAACTATATTGGATAACGCATTTAAAATTAATAAACGTTCTACGAAATTCATATGCAATTTACTCAATCGAATGAGGTGTTAATTATTCTGCTTAAGGGTCTGTGTTTTCGATGGCAATATCGACTAGAGAACGTTTGTGTTGTTAAGACCGCTGCCAGTATTCAGGAGAACACGGTGAATATGCTGATCTTATAGCGCGGATATATTTAACGAGTATGCTTTTAAGTTCCTTTGTTTTCAGCTTTATATATGTAAAGAAAAACCTTCATAGTCTAAAACTCTTTAGTTTTCTAAAAATGATTTTTCTTATATGTCATTCAGTGTAGTTTGACATTCAGTAAAAAGAAAGTTCAGTTTTATTTTTTATTTTTATTGATTATATATGTGGACGAGCTCACAGCCCACCTGGTGTTAGTGGTTACTGGAACCCATAGACATCTACAACGAACGTAAATGCGCCACACACCTTTAGATATAAGTTCTAAGATCTCAGTATAGTTACAACGGCTGCCCCGCCCTTCAAACCGAAACGCATTACTGCTTCACGGCAGAAATAGGCAGGGCGGTGGTACCTACCCGCGCGGACTCACAGCAGGTCCTACCACCAGTAATTACGCAAATTATAATTTTGCGGGTTTCACTTTTATTACACGATGTTATTCCTTCACCGTGGAAGTCAATCGTGAACATTTGTTGAGTACGTATTTCATTAGAAAAATTGGTACCCGCCTGCGGGATTCGAACACCGGTGCATCACTTCAACACGAATGCACCGAACGTCTTATCTTTTAGGCCACGACGACTTCATAACTTCACTTCGACTTCAGTTTGTTTAAAAATATTAATTTTGTTAGATTAAGGGCTTTAAACGTTGTTTTCTCATTGTACATATTATAACAGAAAACGCAATTAAGTCTTTTATTGTTTATTTATTCTGGAGTACCCAATATCATTATAGGTATATACTTTTAGATGACTTAATGAGTTCCCAGTCCACGGGGCGTTTAATGGTTACCTGAGCTAATAGACACCATAATGTGAGCCCACCTTGAGACATGAGACAAAAGTCTCAATTGTACGGTGTAATGGTTGTCCCGCCCTTCAAGCCGTCTCGTGCTAGAAATAGGCAGGTTGATGGCACCCGAGGGCTATAATACATCCTACCACCTATTGAAGATTGGAATATGATACTTTCGTGTACTTTTTTTTATTTCCATAATAATATGATATCTGAAAATATTAAAGATTTTTTTATGGGCTCGGAAGCGTGTATTTCATTAACTATTCAGCCTAAATATTTACATATTCTTAGATAATTAGACATAGATTTTGACATTTTAAATAGTTTTAAATTAAAAGTTTCCCTGCCTGCTGTATTTATTTATAAACCGCTTGTTGTAATTTTTAGATTAAGGCAATCTGAAATACGTTAGCCTTAAACAAGACTTCCAGAAGTATAATCCTATCCTATACCTATCTTTTAAAAGGGTTTACCGATCAATATTTGTTTCGTATATAAATTGATGTTCACAATAAATATCAAATTGTTTATTTAACAAAAAATATCTAATCAGAACGCTCGTGTACGTAGAACCGTTTTTATACACCGACACGGTAAGAAAAGACTATCAGCTACGATATACCGGTATCGTGTCGGATCAAAGGCGCTTAGTATTATTA